>NC_053390.1:126775952-127975952 GCF_905171765.1 Bufo bufo
GCATTTCAAAGGCCAGTAGTTTAGAAATGCTGTCATTCAAGGCCAGGGATCAAGGGTGGCTAGGTGGGAATTTACGCTTTCTCTTAAAGGTTTGTGAGATGGAGAGCTGAACGCTTCCATGTGACATGGTGGAGATGATTGGTGACGGAGGTGGTGTTGTTGGTGGCACATCCTCTGTTTGCTGGGAGGCAGGTGCCAACGTTCCTCCAGAGGCAGAGGAAGAGGTCGAGGCAGCATCAGAAGAGGGAGCAGAAGGGGCCTGAGCCCTTTCTTGGTTTTGAAGGTGCTTACTACACTGCAGCCCGTGTCTCGCATATAGATGCCTGGTCATGCAGGTTGTGCTAAGGTTTAGAACGTTAATGCCTCGCTTCAGGCTCTGATGGCACAGCGTGCAAACCACTCTGGTCTTGTCCTCAGCACATTGTGTGAAGAAGTGCCATGCCAGGGAACTCCTTAAAGCTGCCTTTGGTGTGCTCGGTCCCTGTTGACGGTGGCCAATAGCAGGCGAACTGTTTTGGCGATGGCTGCCCTGCTTTTGCACCCTGCTCCCGCTTTTGCTACGCTGTTGGCTCGGTCTCACCACTGCCTCTTCCTCCGAACTGTGAAAGTCAGTGGCACGACCTTCATTTCATGTGGGGTCTAGGACCTCATCGTCCCCTGCATCGTCTTCCACCCAGTCTTCCTCCCTGACCTCCTTTTCGGTCTGCACACTGCAGAAAGGCGCAGCAGTTGGCACCTGTGTTTCGTCATTATCAGAGACGTGCTGAGGTGGTATTCCCATGTCCTCATCAGGAAACATAAGTGGTTGTGTCAGCAGAGTCTTCAAACAGCATAAGAGACTGCTACATGACTTGAGGTTCAGACAGGTTCCCCGATATGCACGGGGGTGATGTGACAGACTGATGGGCATGGGTTTCCCTGTCATTGATCACCCCCCTGTAAGGCTCCATTCAGAGCTCCGTATGTGTTTTGCGGATCCACGGATCCATGGATCGGATCCGCAAAACACATACGGATGTCTGAATGGAGCCTTACAGGGGGGTGATCAATGACAGGGGGGTGATCAGGGAGTCTATATGGGGTGATCTTCCCCTGTCATTGATCACCCCCTGTAAGGCTCCATTCAGACGTCCATATGTGTTTTGCGGATCCGATACATGGATCCGTAAAAACACATACGGACATCTGAATGGAGCCTTACAGGGGGGTGACCAATGACAGGGGGGTGATCAGGGAGTCTATATGGGGTGATCACCCCCCTGTCGTTGATCACCCCCCTGTAAGGCTCCATTCAGACGTCCGTATGTGTTTTGCAGATCCGATCCATGGATCCGTAAAACACATACGGACATCTGAATGGAGCCTTACAGGGGGGTGATCAATGACAGGGGGGTGATCAGGGAGTCTATATGGGGTGATCACCCCCCTGTCATTGATCACCCCCCTGTAAGGCTCCATTCAGACATCCGTATGTGTTTTGCGGATCCGATCCATGGATCCGTGGATCCGTAAAACACATACGGACGTCTGAATGGAGCCTTACAGGGGGGTGATCAATGACAGGGGGGTGATCAATGACAGGGGGATGATCAGAGAGTCTATATGGGGTGATCAGGGGTTAATAAGGGATTAATAAGTGTAGTGTGGTACTTGGTGCTACTTATTACAGAGCTGCCTGTGTCCTCTGGTGGTCGATCCAAGCAAAAGGGACTACCAGAGGACCAGGTAGCAGGTATATTAGACGCTGTTATCAAAACAGCGTCTAATATACCTGTTAGGGGTTAAAAAAATCGCATCTACAGCCTGCCAGCGAACGATCGCCGCTGGCAGGCTGTAGATCCACTCGCTTACCTGCAGTTCCTGTGAAAGCGCGCGGCTGTGTGCGCGCGTTCACAGGAAATCTCGCGTCTCGCGAGATGACGCGTATATGCGTCTAGGAGGAATGAATCGACCGCTGCCAGAACACATCCCTGCGTTAGGCGGTCATGAAGCAGTTAAAAGGGGCATGTTCAAAATAATAGCAGTGTGGAGTTCAATGAGTGAGGTCATTGATTCTTTGAAAAACAGGTGGCAATTATTGCCCTTATTTAAGGAAGGAAGGCAGCAAATGTTGTACATGCTGGTTACAGTGCATTTCTCTCTGAAATTTTGAGGAAAATTCGTCGTTCAAGACATTGTTCAGAAGAACAGTGCACCTTGATTAAAAAAGTTGATTGGAGAGGGGAAAACATATAAAGAAGTGTAGAAAATGATAGGCTGCTCAGCTAAAATGATCGTAAATGCTCTAAAATGGCAGCCAAAACCTGAAAGACGTGGAAGAAAGCAAAAAACTACTATTCGAATGGATAGAAGAATAGCCAAAATGGCAAGGACTCAGCCAACAATCAGCTCCAGGAAGATCAAAGAAGGTCTAAAGTTACCTGTGAGTACTGTTACAATTAGAAGACACCTATGTGAAGCCGAGCTAAAGAGAAATGGCGCAACATTTTGTGGACTGATGAAAGTAAGATTGTTCTTTTTGGGTCTATTCTGAACACAACTGTAGATCTCTGCAATCACTACACAGCTGTGACCCTCTGCATTCAGTGATTGCCTGCAGCTGTCACATGTCCCTGTGTCAGGAAGTCATTCCAGCACTCCTATCCCCCCTGTTCTGCACCTCTCCAGCAGGTCGCTGCATTTACATTGCATATTTATACCTTTATATGAATGCATTTTATGTGTGTTTCCACTCATCTAAGACCTCAGAACAGACCTCAGTGTCAGAATGTTAGTGTATAAAACAATGAGCTGCTTTAACTTGTATTCCTAAATAACACAATAAAATTATTTCAGCATTTCATTATTGAAAGGAAAATATTGCATTTCCAGTATGTCTAGACAAGAGTATAAAAATATAATAAAGAAACATAAATCTCCTATATATTATGTAGATTCAAGATATTGATGAATTGTCTCTTACTTTTAATTGCTGGCAAGAATGCAGTAAATGAAATCTAAATTATGATTAGCCAAGACATAAAATTGTTACTACAAATATGTCTGAATTCAGACTCTTGTTAATTCAAGGATTAATTTTTATTACTGAAAATGCAAGATGGTAATAAACAGCAGCTTGAATTTTGGCATCTGCATGGCTTAATTTTCTTAACAACACATTATTATGTTTTAAATTAAAAAGAAAATACAAAGTCACTAAAAACCATGATGGCCATTACTCCAGAGCTGTAATCTTGTCACAAACAACTTAAAAGTGCATCTGGTTTGATATCTATTGTATGGAGCGCCATTAAAAGCAATATATTTTATTTAATGTTCTAATTAGGGGATTTATTACAATACAAATTTGAGTTTCACATCATATAAATTGAAATAAAGTCACTTAGACTAGAAAGAATTTGAGCAGTTTCAGAGGCAAATAGCTGAGATGAGCGAATTTCTTGAAATTTGCTTCATGTACAATTTGTAAATTTTTCAGAAAATTCTATTATTGTCCTAATTAACCACTTAAGGACCACAGGTTTATACCCCCCTAAAGACCAGGCCCTTTTTTACAAATCGGCACTACACTACTTTCACCGTTTATTGCTCGGTCATGCAACTTACCACCCAAATGAATTTTACCTCCTTTTCTTCTCACTAATAGAGCTTTCATTTGGTGGTATTTCATTGCTGCTGACATTTTTACTTTTTTTGTTATTAATCGAAATTTAATGATTTTTTTTGCAAAAAAATGACATTTTTCACTTTCAGTTGTAAAATTTTGCAAAAAAAACGAGATCCATATAGAAATTTTGCTCTAAATTTATAGTTCTACATGTCTTTGATAAAAAAAAAATGTTTGGGTAAAAAAAAAATGGTTCGGGTAAAAGTTATAGCGTTTACAAACTATGGTACAAAAATGTGAATTTCCGCTTTTTGAAGCAGCTCTGACTTTCTGAGCACCTGTCATGTTTCCTGAGGTTCTACAATGCCCAGACAGTACAAACACCCCACAAATGACCCCATTTCGGAAAGTACACACCCTAAGGTATTCGCTGATGGGCATAGTGAGTTCATAGAACTTTTTATTTTTTGTCACAAGTTAGCGGAAAATGATGATTTTTTTATTTTTTTATTTTTTCTTACAAAGTCTCATATTCCACTAACTTGTGACAAAAAATAAAAACTTCTATGAACTCACTATGCCCATCACGAAATACCTTGGGGTCTCTTCTTTCCAAAATGGGGTCACTTGTGGGGTAGTTATACTGCCCTGGCATTCTAGGGGCCCAAATGTGTGGTAAGGAGTTTGAAATCAAAATCTGTAAAAAATGAGGAGTGAAATCCGAAAGGTGCTCTTTGGAATGTGGGCCCCTTTGCCCACCTAGGCTGCAAAAAAGTGTCACACATCTGGTATCTCCGTACTCAGGAGAAGTTGAGGAATGTGTTTTGGGGTGTCATTTTACATATACCCATGCTGGGTGAGATAAATATCTTGGTCAAATGCCAACTTTGTATAAAAAAATGGGAAAAGTTGTCTTTTGCCAAGATATTTCTCTCACCCAGCATGGGTATATGTAAAATGACACCCCAAAACACATTCCCCACCTTCTCCTGAGTACGGCAATACCAGATGTGTGACACTTTTTTGCAGCCTAGGTGGGCAAAGGGGCCCATATTCCAAAGAGCACCTTTCGGATTTCACAGGTCATTTTTTACAGAATTTGATTTCAAACTCCTTACCACACATTCGGGCCCCTAGAATGCCAGGGCAGTATAACTACCCCACAAGTGACCCCATTTTGGAAAGAAGACACCCCAAGGTATTCCGTGAGGGGCATGGCAAGTTCCTAGAATTTTTTATTTTTTGTCACAAGTTAGTGGAATATAAGACTTTGTATGAAAAAAAAAAAAAAAAAAAAAAAATCAGCATTTTCCACTAACTTGTGACAAAAAATAAAAAATTCTAGGAACTTGCCATGCCCCTCACGGAATACCTTGGGGTGTCTTCTTTCCAAAATGGGGTCACTTGTGGGGTAGTTATACTGCCCTGGCATTTTCCAGGGGCCCTAATGTGTGGTAAGTAGGTAAATGACCTGTGAAATCCTAAAGGTGCTCTTTGGAACATGGGCCCCTTTGCCCACCTAGGCTGCAAAAAAGTGTCACACATGTGGTATCGCCGTATTCAGGAGAAGTTGGGGAATGTGTTTTGGGGTGTCATTTTACATATACCCATGCTGGGTGAGAGTAATATTTCGGCAAAAGACAACTTTTCCCATTTTTTTATACAAAGTTGGCATTTGACCAAGATATTTCTCTCACCCAGCATGGGTATATGTAAAATGACACCCCAAAACACATTCCCCAACTTCTCCTGAGTACGGCGATACCAGATGTGTGACACTTTTTTGCAGCCTAGATGCGCAAAGGTGCCCAAATTCCTTTTAGGAGGGCATTTTTAGACATTTGGATACCAGACTTCTTCTCACGCTTTGGGGCCCCTAGAATGCCAGGGCAGTATAAATACCCCACATGTGACCCCATTTTGGAAAGAAGACACCCCAAGGTATTCAATGAGGGGCATGGCGAGTTCATAGAAATTTTTTTTTTTTGGCACAAGTTAGCGGAAATTGATATTTTTAATTTTTTTCTCACAAAGTCTCCCGTTCCGCTAACTTGGGACAAAAATTTCAATCTTTCATGGACTCAATATGCCCCTCACGGAATACCTGGGGGTGTCTTCTTTCCGAAATGGGGTCACATGTGGGGTATTTATACTGCCCTGGCATTCTAGGGGCCCTAAAGCGTGAGAAGAAGTCTGGAATATAAATGTCTAAAAAATTTTACGCATTTGGTTTCCGTGAGGGGTATGGTGAGTTCATGTGAGATTTAATTTTTTGTCACAAGTTAGTGGAATATGAGACTTTGTAAGAAAAAAAAATAATAATTCCGCTAACTTGGGCCAAAAAAATGTCTGAATGGAGCCTTACAGAGGGTGATCAATGACAGGGGGGGTGATCAATGACAGGGGGGGTGATCAATGACAGGGGGGTGATCAATGACAGGGGGGTGATCAGGGAGTCTATATGGGGTGATCACCACAGTCATTGATCACGCCCCTGTAAGGCTTCATTCAGACGTCCGGATGCGTTTTGCGGATCCGATCCATCTATCAGTGCATCCGTAAAAATCATGCGGACATCTGAATGGAGCTTTACAGGGGGGTAATCAATGACAGGGGGGTAATCAATGACAGGGGGGTGATCAGGGAGTCTATATGGGGTGATCACCACAGTCATTGATCACGCCCCTGTAAGGCTTCATTCAGACGTCCGGATGCGTTTTGCGGATCCGATCCATCTATCAGTGGATCCGTAAAAATCATGCGGACATCTGAATGGAGCTTTACAGGGGGGTGATCAATGACAGGGGGGTGATCAGGGAGTCTATATGGGGTGATAACCACAGTCATTGATCACGCCCCTGTAAGGCTTCATTCAGACGTCCGTATGCGTTTTGCGGATCCGATCCATCTATCAGTGCATCCGTAAAAATCATGCGGACATCTGAATGGAGCTTTACAGGGGGGTAATCAATGACAGGGGGGTGATCAGGGAGTCTATATGGGGTGATCACCACAGTCATTGATCATGCCCCTGTAAGGCTTCATTCAGACGTCCGGATGCGTTTTGCGGATCCGATCCATCTATCAGTGGATCCGTAAAAATCATGCGGACGTCTGAATGGAGCTTTACAGGGGGGGTAATCAATGACAGGGGGGTAATCACTGACAGGGGGGTGATCAGGGAGTCTATATGGGGTGATCACCACAGTCATTGATCACGCCCCTGTAAGGCTTCATTCAGACGTCCGGATGCGTTTTGCGGATCCGATCCATCTATCAGTGCATCCGTAAAAATCATGCAGACATCTGAATGGAGCTTTACAGGGGGGTGATCAGGGAGTCTATATGGGGTGATCACCACAGTCATTGATCATGCCCCTGTAAGGCTTCATTCAGACGTCCGGATGCGTTTTGCGGATCCGATCCATCTATCAGTGGATCCGTAAAAATCATGCGGACGTCTGAATGGAGCTTTACAGGGTGGTAATCAATGACAGGGGGGTAATCAATGACAGGGGGGTGATCAGGGAGTCTATATGGGGTGATCAGGGGCTAATAAGGGGTTAATAAGTGACGGGGGGGGTGTAGTGTAGTGTAGTGGTGCTTGGTGCTACTTTACTGAGCTACCTGTGTCCTCTGGTGGTCGATCCAAACAAAGGGGACCACCAGAGGACCAGGTAGCAGGTATATTAGACGCTGTTATCAAAACAGCGTCTAATATACCTGTTAGGGGTTAAAAAAAACACATCTCCAGCCTGCCAGCGAACGATCGCCGCTGGCAGGCTGGAGATCAACTCTCTTACCTTCCGTTCCTGTGAGCGCGCGCGCCTGTGTGCGCGCGTTCACAGGAAATCTCGGCTCACGCGAGATGACGCCTATTGGCGTTAGTGTGACCTGGGAGCGCCGCAGAAATGACGCCTTTCGGCGTTAGCGTGGCGGCAAGAGGTTAATTATACATGAATCAAATATGCTCCAATTGGCCTGTAAATTGGTACATGACACTCTGAATTCTCCTAGAACTATTATTGCTCTTTCTCTCCCCCTCCCCCTTTTAAAAGAGTTTTCCAAGATTTTAATACACCCAGAACTCCCACCGATCAGCTGTTTGAGAAGGCACCAGTGCTCCTGTGAGCGCCACGGCCTAGGGAAAGCAGCAAGAAGACCACAACGCTTCTGCAATCACCGCTGCCTTCTCGAACAGCTGTTCGGTAGGCGTTCCGAGTGACACTGACATACATAGCTATAGGTAAATGCATGGTTGAAGGTTTTAACAAACAGCATATTGAAAAAACATATTGCGCCATCACATGTGTTATTCTTTTTTATATTAGAACCTCCCATAAATTGTTCAATATTAGGAACAGATTGGGTTTAAACACATAGGCTGTGGTGGGGAAAAATAATGGTTTGCTGGGACCAAGCATCCAAAAATTTTGCTTTAAAGAGGACAGATCCCTGCCCCCGTTTTTACACAAACAGGTTAATGTTAGAAGAAACAGTAGCTTATTCTGCACAAGGGTCAACAATGATGTGTTAATGGGACAGATTGCCTGCCTGTGTTTATACACACACACACACACACACAAGAGTTGTCAGAAAAAAGAGTGGCTTGTTCTGAACAAGCTTGGAAAAATTCTCAATTGTAATTGGGAGCAGTAGAGTGTGGATGTGGAAAGGGTAGGGTAATAGTGGCATTCAGATGCAATAGTCATGGCTTATTTTAATCCTGCAGAACTTGCATATGACTCTGGGATAGTGAGTCCTGGGCCTTTCCTTATGCACTCTTCTGTTTTTCAGACATTTTATTATGAGATCTATAAATTATACGTCATGGATTTGGCACACAAAGATTACTAAACAGTACTAGCAAAATTACAAATGTGTTTTTTGTAATTAAAAGACAGAGACATCATTAAATGTCCCTCCCCTTATATAAACACACTGAACACCGGTATTGACAATTTACTTTTGGGAAAAGGAGATTTGTTCGGTGAAATAAACTATGCATTTAATATCACTGGGTCAACAATAAAATTTTATAGTAAAATTATTTTGGAACTCTGTTCTGTGATTTCTGCATCAGCATCAACATGAATACAGCAACTTAATGTTTACAGTGAATTGTTTTTTACCACTTATCTTGAAATAACATGTTTTTAACTATGAATAAAGGAAAAAAAACACAGTGGCTCAACTAGCCTAGGAAACAATGGCGTGGTGCACAACCCCACGGCACACCCACCGTGCGCTAAGTTATATATTAAAATAGAATAAAATATTTGGGGGGCACTCAGATATCCGGCAAATGCATTGGTTGACAATGTATAGAAAAAATGTAAGTTTAATTATTACCTCTAAAAGGAGACAACATTGATATCAATAACTATCAATCCTTATAAATCCCCAAAAATGTTTTTTAAACCCCCCAAAAATTAGTTGATGAACTAAAAAAATAACCGTAGCAGGTAAACACCAGTCCTGTAATCCAGTGTCCTATAAGATCTTTGTGTAGATAATATAATAAATGTCCATATAAAGTTCTTATACTAGGGTCTGTGTATTGTTATATATGTATCAGTCCTGTTTGCACAGCATTTACAAAAAGGTATGATGAGTTGAAAGCGACGTGACAAAGTAACAAATACTCTCCTGTTAGCAGTAATCGATGTAACCACAAGGCGTTATGTTGCCAATCTTATAGTCAATGTGACAGAATATCAATTACTTTCCTATCAGCAACAAACAATGTAGCCACAAGGTATTACCTTACCAGTCTTGTAGATGGTGGCATATTGAAGAGATGACTTGGATGTCAATCACGCTGCATATGTAGATATGTATGCTGGCTTGTTGTATAGCTTCTCACGTAGTGAGTAAGTAATGCATCCACTAACATGGATAATACAACACAGTGTTTGCGGCAAATAGTTTTTTTTCCCACTAGATCCGAAATAACACTTTTTTTAGCTATACAATTATTGAACAAAATTGTGTGACAACACTATGTGATACAGTAATTAGAGATGGCCTTGCAGTTCACCCAGCAGCCGTTTCGCGGCGAACTTTGCTCGTTCACGATTCGCCGAACAGGAGAACATATGGCAAAATTCACACTCGCCATATTTTTTTGCATAGCGCTGAACTTTGACCCATGACACATTCATCAGGTGGAACAGGCAGCCAATTGAAACGTTTCAGAACATGGACACCCCCCCACCCTATAAATAAACCCGATCTGGCCGCCAATTTACATTCAGTCTGATTGAGGCAAGGGTGCGATATACTTAGAATATAATTTCTATATAGTGCATTTGTATTGTGCAGCATTTGTGTGCAGTTCTGCTGAGATACCACAGCTATATAGAGGGACAAACGTCATTGGAACAACTAATTCCAACTGGTGTGATATGTGATATACCAGTTTCCCCCCCAAAAAAACAGATTAAGGGGTTCTATATACCTGCTTCCACAAATACTGCTCTTCTATAGGGACTTTGTCACAGGGTCATTTTGAAAATTACAGACAGAGGAAGAGGAAGGCCATTCCGCAGGGGTGGTAGGGTTCGGGCAGGTGCACCAGACCAGAGCCTAAGTGGGAAGTTGGAGAAGGTGCGTGCGATTACGTCAAAGGACGCACGAGAGTTGGTTGAGTGGCTCACTCACCCTTTCACTTTTGAACCCTCCTCATCCTCTATATCTGCATCCTCCTCACTATCTGCTGTGTGCACCCCCAAAGACACCACCACTATAGCCCCTCCACTGGAGTCAGAGGAATTATTTTCCCATCAATTTCCAGACCTTACCGATGCGCAGCAATTCTTGGCATCGGATGAGGAAGAGGAGGTAGCAACGGCCACCACCCAGTGGTCTGACGACAGTGGCCAGATCAGCCCAAGGAGGGTGGTCCCCGCTGTTGCTTCCTACTCCAAAATATCTAATGTCAGTGGTGGTAAAGGTGACGATGATGACGTGTCGATGAACGTCACGTGGGTGCCCACAAGAGAGGAAGAAGAGGGGAGTTCACAGGGAGAGACGGAGCAGCAGATAGGGAGGAGAAGGAGGAGAAGCAGGCAGAACTTGCAGTGCACAGGAGTAGGGTTGAGGGAACCTGAACTGTAAAGTTCGGGTTCGTACTGAACTTTAGGATTTTGGGACCCCGAACATTTCCGTAAAAGTTCGGGTTCGGTGTTCGGACGTTTCTTGGCGCTTTTTGAAAGGCTGCAGAGCAGCCAATCAACAAACGTCGTACTACTTGCCCCAAGAGGCCATCACAGCCATGCCCACTAATGGCATGACTGTGATTGGTCAGAGCAGCATGTGACCCAGCCTCTATATAAGCTGGAGTCACGTAGCGCTGCACGTCACTCTGCTGTTACAAGTGTAGGGAGAGGATGCTGCTGGACTTGTGATTTCAGGGAGAGCATAGGAGAGAATCTAACTCATTGATCTACAGACAAATAGTTGTGTGGGTGCAGGGCACTATCGTTTTACCCTGCCCTGAGCTCATTGACCAAAAAATACTAACTTTTAGAATTCTGTTAGTTAGGTGGGTGGTGGCGGCGGCCATTTTATGCATGCTCAGTGCACCAGCACTGCATCTGAGCTTTTGGGACACTGCAAATCACCATTTTTTTGGGGGCAAAATACAACATCTGTATTAGTCAGTGTGCAATTTAAGGTAGAAATACACCCATCATTTTCTGGGGCTTTAAAAACACAATTTTTTAAAAAAAACGGTATTTTCCATATCTGCAAGTCTTAAATTCAAGTTTAATATCTACAGCTTTCATATTCTGTTAGCAAAAAAAAGACTTTTTTGGCAATCCTCAACATCTGTATTAGTCAGTGTGCAATTTAAGGTAGAAATACACCCATCATTTTCTGGGGTTTTAAAAACACACTTTTTTTCTTCAAAAAACTGTATTTTCCAGATCTGCAAGTGTTAAATTCAAGTTTAATATATACAGCTTTCATATTCTGTTAGCAAAAAAAGACTTTTTTGGGGCAATCTACAACATCTGAATTAGTCAGTGTGCAATTTAAGGTAGAAATACACCCATCATTTTCTAGGGTTTGAAAAACACACTTTTATTTTTCAAAAACAGTATTTTTCAGATCTGCAAGTGTTAAATTCAAGTTTAATATCTACAGCTTTCATATTCTGTTAGCAAAAAAAGACTTTTTTGGCAATCTACAACATCTGAATTAGTCAGTGTGCAATTTAAGGTAGAAATACACCCATCATTTTCTAGGGTTTGAAAAACACACTTTTATTTTTCAAAAACAGTATTTTTCAGATCTGCAAGTGTTAAATTCAAGTTTAATATCTACAGCTTTCATATTCTGTTAGCAAAAAAAGACTTTTTTGGCAATCTACAACATCTGAATTAGTCAGTGTGCAATTTAAGGTAGAAATACACCCATCATTTTCTAGGGTTTGAAAAACACACTTTTATTTTTCAAAAACAGTATTTTTCAGATCTGCAAGTGTTAAATTCAAGTTTAATATCTACAGCTTTCATATTCTGTTAGCAAAAAAAGACTTTTTTGGCAATCTACAACATCTGTATTAGTCAGTGTGCAATTTAAGGTAGAAATACACCCATCATTTTCTGGGGTTTGAAAAACACACTCTTTTGACAAAAAACACTATTTTCAGGCCTTGCATCATCAGCACGTGTGAAATTACGGGCTTATATACTGCTGTCAAATTCCATTTTTAAACAAACACTCATTTGGGCACAAAAAATTTAGTTGGCAGCCTTTGATGCAGATGTCATTGTGAGATACACCCTTAATACATTTGGGTTACATTTAAAGATTTTAAATACCACCATTTGGTGCATTACTATTGAATTCAGGCCTGCACTGGTTCAGGCCCTGTGAGATACCCCCTCTACATACAGGGTTTTGAATTAGGCATTTCAACCACCTCCCGACCGCCTAACGCAGGGATGCGTCCTGCGGGCGGCTGGGTTATTCCTCCTGGACGCATATACGCGTCATCTCGTGAGACGCGAGATGACGTGCATATGCTGCCCGCACATGCGCAGTGCGGGTTTGCAAAAGGAGCACAAGGAGTTGGTCACCAGTCTGCAAGCCAATGATCAGCGCTGGCAGGTTGGTGACTTTTAAAATAACGAACCACCAGCCATATAACACATTATATTTATAAATATAATGTGTTAAATGGCTTCTGTGCTCTCTGCTGAGTCCTTTTCGTCGGTTGGTCCCAGCAGAGAGCACAGATCACAGTGAGTACACCAAGCACTACATATTTAGCCCCAGATCACCCCCCCATCACCCCAATTAACCCCTTGATCACCCCTGTCAATCACTAGTGAAAGGGAAAAAAGTGATCAGTGTAAACTGTCACTTTTTTTTTTCCACCAGTATTGACTGTTAGGTTTAGGTTAGTTTAGCCCCCTTTGGTAGGTAGTTAGCTTCAGTTAGCGCCCAGCTCACCGCACCGCAGTCACTGATTCGCTGATTAGCGTATCGCTAATCAGCATTGGTACTTTATAGTATCTGTAAGTGATCAGAACTGATCACAGTCAGATCTATAATAGTATTAGTGCCACCTTAGCTCGCCCTCCACCCAAAACGCAGTGTTTGCCCGATCAGGCCTGATCGGTCGCCCACACATGCGTTCACCCACGCCCACCCCACTGCAGTGACAAATTTTATTAATTTTTTTATCACTGCACAATCACTTTACACGCACTGCGGCGATAAAAAAAAAAATCTGTTTTGATATTTTTTATCAATCGCAGCGGCTTCCTGTACTTCACTAGCCTCCCATTTGTAAGACAGGCTTGCTTTTATTCTTGGGTAGTCTCAGGGAATACCCCCTAAATTTAGTTGACCAAATTGCAAGGAAGGGGTATTCTTCTGAAGATGCCTACAGGCTTCTATCCCAGTCGGATGAGGAATGGGAACCTTCATCTGACGAATCCAGCGGGTCAGAATACGAACCTGTAGAAAGCAGTGGCAGTCTGACCCAAAGTTCGGACGATGAGGTTGAGGTCCCTGATACCACCAGGCGTACCCGGCCCCGTGTTGCTAGACCACAAGTTGCGCAGGATCCGCTTCAAGGGCAGCAGAGTGGGGCTGGCACTGTCGGATTACGTGGTGAGGCATACACCAGCAGCACAGCCCATCCTGGACCTAGTACCAGCACTGCCGTAGAACATGGTGAAGTGGCGAGCATCAGAATGGCAGTTGAAACTGGTACTGTGGCAAGTGGAGTAGTTCCCCCGTCACAGCCACCGCACAGACAGGCCCGTAGAGCCCCTAGAGTCCCTGAGGTGCTGGCAAACCCTGATTGGCAGCCCCCATCTTTAGCCGCACCAGTAGTTCCCCCTTTCACCGCCCATTCTGGAGTTCGGGTTGAGACAGCTCAAATCGGATCGGCACTGGGGTTTTTTGAGCTGTTCTTCACTGCGGAGCTCTTTGACTTAGTCGTGGCAGAAACAAACCGGTATGCCACTCAATTTATAGCCGCCAACCCGGGAAGCTTTTATGCCCAGTCTTTCCAGTGGAAACCCGTCCAAGTTTCCGAACTTAAGACTTTTCTGGGCCTTCTCCTCAACATGGGCCTGACAAAAAAGCATGAATTGCGGTCATATTGGTCCACGAACCCAATTCATCACATGCCCATGTTCTCTGCTGCCATGTCCAGGACACGATTTGAGACCATCCTGCGTTTCCTGCACTTTAGTGATAACAGCACCTCTTGTCCCAGAGGCCACCCAGCTTTTGACCGGCTCCACAAAATTCGGCCCCTCATATACCACTTTAACACCTAATTTGCAGATTTGCATACCCCTGAGCAAAACATCTGCATAGACGAGTCCCTGATACATTTTACCGGGCGCCTTGGCTTCAAACAATACATCCCAAGCAAGCGCGCCTGGTATGGGGTCAAATTGTATAAGCTCTGTGAAAGGGCCACAGGCTATACGCACAAATTTCGTGTCTATGAGGGTAAAGATCAGACCCTGGAGCCGGTCGGTTGCCCTGACTACCTGGGGAGCAGTGGGAAGACAGTCTGGGACTTGGTGTCACCCTTATTTGGCAAGGGGTACCACCTTTATGTGGACAATTTCTACATAAGTGTGCCCCTCTTCAGGCATTTGTTTCTAGAACAGATTGGCTGCTGTGGCATCGCGTGACCCCCAACGGCTGGTTACCACCCGTCTTGCAATGGGGGAGAGGGCTGCCTTGTGTAACGAAGAACTGCTTGCGGTGAAATGGAGAGACAAGCGTGACGTTTACATGGTCTCCTCCATTCACGCAAACACGACAATCCAAATTGAACGGGCAACCAGTGTCATTGAAAAGCCCCTCTCGGTCCACGACTATAATTTGCTCATGGGAGGGGTGGACTTCAATGACCAGATGTTGGCTCCTTATTTACTCTCCCGCAGGACCAGACGCTGGTATAAGAAGGTGTCTGTATACCTAATTCAATTGGCTATGTACAGTACAGACCAAAAGTTTGGACACACCTTCTCATTCAAAGAGTTTTCTTTATTTTCATGACTATGAAGGCATCAAAACTATGAATTAACACATGTGGAATTATATACATAACAAACCAGTGTAAAACAACTGAAAATATGTAATATTCTAGGTTCTTCAAAGTAGCCACCTTTTGCTTTGATTACTGCTTTGCACACTCTTGGCATTCTCTTGATGAGCTTCAAGAGGTAGTCCCCTGAAATTGTCTTCCAACAGTCTTGAAGGAGTTCCCAGAGATGCTTAGCACTTGTCGGCCCTTTTGCCTTCACTCTGCGGTCCAGCTCACCCCAAACCATCTCGATTGGGTTCAGGTCCGGTGACTGTGGAGGCCAGGTCATCTGGCGCAGCACCCCATCACTCTCCTTCATGGTCAAATAGCCCTTACTTTCAAAGTTTTCCCAATTTTTCGGCTGACTGACTGACCTTCATTTCTTAAAGTAATGATGGCCACTCGTTTTTCTTTACTTAGCTGCTTTTTTCTTGCCATAATACAAATTCTAACAGTCTATTCAGTAGGACTATCAGCTGTGTATCCACTAGACTTCTCCTCAACGCAACTGATCGTCCCAACCCCATTTATAAGGCAAGAAATCCCACTTATTAAACCTGACAGGGCACACCTGTGAAGTGAAAACCATTTCAGGGGACTACCTCTTGAAGCTTATCAAGAGAATACCAAGAGTGTGCAAAGCAGTAATCAAAGCAAAAGGTGGCTACTTTGAAGAACCTAGAATTTGACATATTTTCAGTTCTTTCACACTTGTTTGTTATGTATATAATTCCACATGTGTTAATTCATAGTTTTGATGCCTTCAGTGTGAATCTACAATTTTCATAGTCATGAAAATAAAGAAAACTCTTTGAATGAGAAGGTGTGTCCAAACTTTTGGTCTGTACTGTACATGTACAATAGTTTTGTTCTCTATAGTAAGGCTGGGAGAACAGGATCCTTCCTCAAATTTCAGGAAGAGATCATCGAGAACCTCCTGTATCCAGGAGGTTCCGTGGCCCCAACCACCAGTGTAGTGAGCCGTCTACATGAGCGACATTTCCCCAATGTCGTTGCTGGTACATCAAACCAAGCGTCACCCCGAAAAAGATGTTGTGTCTGTAGCAGGAGTGGAATAAGGTGTGACACCCGCTATTTCTGTCCTGACTGCCCTGACCACCCTGCCCTATGTTTAGGGGAGTGTTTCCGGAAGTACCACACACAGGTACACTTAGTATAGGGATTGCGTGACACAGGACAGGCACACAGGGGTCTTAGGGCCCTTTCACACAGAGCTGCTGCAAACCTCTCCTTTCACCTGGGACAAAATGCATAATGTACTTCGCCACATCTCTGGCCGATTTGCGCTTTGCACATTGTCCCATGGGGAAGGAGAGGTTTGTCCTCTAAAGGAAAAAAAAAAAAAAAAAAAAAACACAGGTAAGCAAAAAAGTTAATGTTCCAAAAGTTCAATAAAGTTTATAAAAGTTAATGTTCTGTTTCAAATGTTATATAAAGTTAATGTTAATAAATTTATTGCGTTGCTGCCTGTTTTTTTTTCAGTTTTTTTTTTACCTTCTAGGTGGACCAAGCGATCAACCAGCTGCAGCACTGATATGCATTCTGACAGAAGCATTGCGCTGCTGTCAGATTACACAAAAGTCGGTGTATGCGGCGCTGCAAGACGAGATTTCTTCTCTGCAGTAAAAAATATACGTTTGCCGAGGCTTATGAGCTGAGGGGCGATGTTCATATGCTTTGGCAAACACTTTGTATATAAAAAAAAATTAAAAAAAATTCCGGCAATGATTTATTCATCCACATCGATTGATGTGAATGGAGAAATCGGGTTTGCCAGGGCATACGGGCTGAGTGGGTTTGGATGTTAGGCGGAGCTCCTATGTCCTGGCAGACGCCTTTCCCCTTTTTTTTTTTTTTTTTGCACAGTTTTTGGCAGAGATTTTTTCATCCACATTGATCGATGCGAATGAAGAAATCTGTGCCGTTCATTTTTTCTTTCAGCCCAGAGGCTGAACGGAAAAAAAAAATCTCATTACCCGTATGCTCAATATAAGGAGAATAGCAGAAACTCCTAATGCTGGCCATACATGTAATGATTGCGGAGACCCTCAAATGCCAGGGCAGTACAAACACTACACAAATGACCCCATTTTGGAAAGAAGACACCCCAAGGTATTCGCTGAGGGGCATATTGAGTCCATGAAAGATTGAACTTTTTGTCACAAGTTAGCGGAATGGGAGACTTTGTGAGAAAAAAACAAAAAAAATCTATTTTCGCTAACTTGTGCCAAAAAAGTAAAATCTTCTATGAACTCGCCATGCCCCTCACGGAATACCTTGGGGTGTCTTCTTTCCAAAATAGGGTAACATGTGGGGTATTTATACTGCCCTGGCATTTTAGGGGCCCTAATCGTGAGAAGAAGTCTGGAATCCAAATGCCTAAAAGCCCTCCTAAAAGGTACTCATTGGAATTTGGGCCCCTTTGCGCACCTAGGCTGCACAAAAGTGTCACACATGTGGTATCGCCGTACTCAGGAGAAGTAGGGCAATGTGTTTTGGGGTGTATTTTTACATATACCCATGCTTGGTGAGAGAAATATCTCTGTAAATTGACAACTTTGTATAAAAGTTTTTAAAAAGTTGTCATTTACAGAGATATTTTTCACACACAGTATGGATATATGTAAAAATACACCCCAAAACACATTGTTCTACTTCTTCTGAGTACGGCGATACCACATGTGTGACACTTTTGCAGCCTAGGTGCGCAAAGGGGCCAAAATTCCAATGAGTACTTTTAGGATTTCACAGGGCATTTTTATGCATTTGGATTCCAAACTACATCTCATGCTTTAGGGCCCCTAAAATGCCACGGCAGTATAAATACCCCACAAGTGACTCCATTTTAGAAAGAAGACACCCCAAGGTATTCTGTGAGGGGCATGGTGAGTTCTTGTAAAATGTTATTTTTTGTCACAAGTTAGTGGAATATGAGACTTTGTAAGAAAAAAAATAATAATAAAATTTCCACTAAGGCTACTTTCACACTAGCGTTTGGGGCTCCGCTTGTGAGCTCCGTTTGAAGGGGCTCACAAGCGGCCCCGAACGCATCCGTACTGCCCTAATGCATTCTGAGTGGATGCGGATCCGCTCAGAATGCATCAGTCTGGCAGCGTTCAGCCTCCGCTTCGCTCAGTAAGAGGACATCCGAACGCTGCTTGCAGCGTTCGGGTGTCCGCTTGGCCGTGCGGAGGCAAACGGATCCGTCCAGACTTACAATGTAAGTCAATGGGGACAGATCCGTTTGAAGATGACACCATATGGCTCAATTTTCAAACGGATCCGTCCCCCTTTGACTTTCAATGTAAAGTCTGGACGGATCCGTCTGAACTACTTTCACACTTAGAAATTTTTCTAAGCTATAATGCAGACGGATCCGTTCTGAACGGATCCAAAACGTCTGCATTATAGGAGCGGATCCGTCTGTGCAGACAGCAGACGGATACGCTCTGAACGCAAGTGTGAAAGTAGCCCAACTTGTGACAAAAAATAAAAACTTCCATGAACTCACTATGCCAATCAGCGAATACCTTATGGTGTCTACTTTCCGAAATTGGGTCATTTGTGGGGTGTTTCTACTGTCTGGGCATTGTAGAACCGCAGGAAACATGACAGGTGTTTAGAAAGTGCGTAAATTAATTTTTTTGCACCATAGTTTGTAAACGCTATAACTTTTACCCAAACCAATAACTATAAACTTATTGCATTTTTTTTTATCAAAGACATGTAGAACAATAAATTTAAATAAAAATTTATATAGAAATGTAGTTTTATTTTTAAAAAAAATACAACAGAAAGTGAAAAATGTCATTTTTTGGCAAAAATTTCGGTAATTTTTGATTAATATAAAAAAAAGTAAAAATGTCAGCAGCAATAAAATACCACCAAATGAAAGCTCTATTAGTGAGAAGAAAAGGAAGTAAAATTCATTTGGGTAAGTTGCATGACCGAGCAATAAACCGTGAAAGTAGTGTAGTGCAGAGTTGTAAAAAGTGGTCTGGTCATTAACCACCTCAGCCCCCAGTGCTTAAACACCCTGAAAGACCAGGCCACTTTTTACACTTCTGACCTACACTACTTTCACCGTTTATTGCTCGGTCATGCAACTTACCACCCAAATGAATTTTACCTCCTTTTCTTCTCACTAATAGAGCTTTCATTTGGTGGTATTTCATTGCTGCTGACATTTTTACTTTTTTTGTTATTAATCGAAATTTAACGATTTTTTTGCAAAAAAATGACATTTTTCACTTTCAGTTGTAAAATTTTGCAAAAAAAACGACATCCATATAGAAATTTTGCTCTAAATTTATAGTTCTACATGTCTTTGATAAAAAAAAAATGTTTGGGTAAAAAAAAAATGGTTTGGGTAAAAGTTATAGCGTTTACAAACTATGGTACAAAAATGTGAATTTCCGCTTTTTGAAGCAGCTCTGACTTTCTGAGCACCTGTCATGTTTCCTGAGGTTCTACAATGCCCAGACAGTACAAACACCCCACAAATGACCCCATTTCGGAAAGTAGACACCCTAAGGTATTCGCTGATGGGCATAGTGAGTTCATAGAACTTTTTATTTTTTGTCACAAGTTAGCGGAAAATTATGATTTTTTTTTTTTTTTTTTTTTTTCTTACAAAGTCTCATATTCCACTAACTTGTGACAAAAAATAAAAAGTTCTATGAACTCACTATGCCCATCAGCGAATACCTTGGGGTCTCTTCTTTCCAAAATGGGGTCACTTGTGGGGTAGTTATACTGCCCTGGCATTCTAGGGGCCCAAATGTGTGGTAAGGAGTTTGAAATCAAATTCTGTAAAAAATGACCTGTGAAATCCGAAAGGTGCTCTTTGGAATATGGGCCCCTTTGCCCACCTAGGCTGCAAAAAGTGTCACACATCTGGTATCTCCGTACTCAGGAGAAGTTGGGGAATGTGTTTTGGGGTGTCATTTTACATATACCCATGCTGGGTGAGAGAAATATCTTGGCAAAAGACAACTTTTCCCATTTTTTTATACAAAGTTGTCATTTGACCAAGATATTTATCTCACCCAGCATGGGTATATGTAAAAAGACACCCCAAAACACATTCCTCAACTTCTCCTGAGTACGGGGATACCAGATGTGTGACACTTTTTTGCAGCCTAGGTGGGCAAAGGGGCCCATATTCCAAAGAGCACCTTTCGGATTTCACTCCTCATTTTTTCCTGAATTTGATTTCAAACTCCTTACCACACATTTGGGCCCCTAGAATACCAGGGCAGTATAACTACCCCACAAGTGACCCCATTTTGGAAAGAAGACACCCCAAGGTATTCCGTGAGGGGCATGGCGAGTTCCTAGAATTTTTTATTTTTTGTCACAAGTTAGTGGAAAATGATGATTTTTTTTTTTATTTTTTTTTTCATACAAAGTCTCATATTCCACAAACTTGTGACAAAAAATAAAAACTTCCATGAACTCACTATGCCCATCAGCGAATACCTTGGGGTCTCTTCTTTCCAAAATGGGGTCACTTGTGGGGTAGTTATACTGCCCTGGCATTTTCCAGGGGCCCTAATGTGTGGTAAGTAGGTAAATGACCTGTGAAATCCTAAAGGTGCTCTTTGGAATATGGGCCCCTTTGCCCACCTAGGCTGCAAAAAAGTGTCACACATGTGGTATCGCCGTATTCAGGAGAAGTTGGGGAATGTGTTTTGGGGTGTCATTTTACATATACCCATGCTGGGTGAGAGAAATATCTTGGCAAAAGACAACTTTTCCCTTTTTTTATACAAAGTTGGCATTTGACCAAGATATTTCTCTCACCCAGCATGGGTATATGTAAAATGACACCCCAAAACACATTCCCCAACTTCTCCTGAGTACGGCGATACCAGATGTGTGACACTTTTTTGCAGCCTAGATGCGCAAAGGTGCCCAAATTCCTTTTAGGAGGGCATTTTTAGACATTTGGATACCAGACTTCTTCTCACGCTTTGGGGCCCCTAGAATGCCAGGGCAGTATAAATACCCCACATGTGACCCCATTTTGGAAAGAAGACACCCCAAGGTATTCAATGAGGGGCATGGCGAGTTCATAGAAATTTTTTTTTTTTGGCACAAGTTAGCGGAAATTGATATTTTTAATTTTTTTCTCACAAAGTCTCCCGTTCCGCTAACTTGGGACAAAAATTTCAATCTTTCATGGACTCAATATGCCCCTCACGGAATACCTGGGGGTGTCTTCTTTCCGAAATGGGGTCACATGTGGGGTATTTATACTGCCCTGGCATTCTAGGGGCCCTAAAGCGTGAGAAGAAGTCTGGAATATAAATGTCTAAAAAATTTTACGCATTTGGATTCCGTGAGGGGTATGGTGAGTTCATGTGAGATTTTATTTTTTGACACAAGTTAGTGGAATATGAGACTTTGTAAGAAAAAAAAAAAAAAATTCTGCTAACTTGGGCCAAAAAAATATCTGAATGGAGCCTTACAGAGGGGGGGGGGGGGATCAATGACAGGGGGGTGATCAATGACAGGGGGGTGATCAATGACAGGGGGGTTGATCAATGACAGGGGGGTGATCAATGACAGGGGGGTGATCAGGGAGTCTATATGGGGTGATCACCACAGTCATTGATCACGCCCCTGTAAGGCTTCATTCAGACGTCCGGATGCGTTTTGCGGATCCGATCCATCTATCAGTGCATCCGTAAAAATCATGCGGACATCTGAATGGAGCTTTACAGGGGGGTAATCAATGACAGGGGGGTGATCAGGGAGTCTATATGGGGTGATCACCACAGTCATTGATCACTCCCCTGTAAGGCTTCATTCAGACGTCCGGATGCGTTTTGCGGATCCGATCCATCTATCAGTGCATCCGTAAAAATCATGCGGACATCTGAATGGAGCTTTACAGGGGGGTGATCAGGGAGTCTATATGGGGTGATCACCACAGTCATTGATCACGCCCCTGTAAGGCTTCATTCAGACGTCCGGATGCGTTTTGCGGATCCGATCCATCTATCAGTGGATCCGTAAAAATCATGCGGACGTCTGAATGGAGCTTTACAGGGGGTTGATCAATGACAGGGGTGTAATCAATGACAGGGGGGGTGATCAGGGAGTCTATATGGGGTGATCACCACAGTCATTGATCATGCCCCTGTAAGGCTTCATTCAGACGTCCGGATGCGTTTTGCGGATCGGATCCATCTATCAGTGCATCCGTAAAAATCATGCGGACATCTGAATGGAGCTTTACAGGGGGGTGATCAATGACAGGGGGGTGATCAGGGAGTCTATATGGGGTGATCACCACAGTCATTGATCATGCCCCTGTAAGGCTTCATTCAGACGTCCGGATGCGTTTTGCGGATCGGATCCATCTATCAGTGCATCCGTAAAAATCATGCGGACGTCTGAATGGAGCTTTACAGGGGGTTGATCAATGACAGGGGGGTAATCAATGACAGGGGGGGTGATCAGGGAGTCTATATGGGGTGATAACCACAGTCATTGATCACGCCCCTGTAAGGCTTCATTCAGACGTCCGGATGCGTTTTGCGGATCCGATCCATCTATCAGTGGATCCGTAAAAATCATGCGGACATCTGAATGGAGCTTTACAGGGGGGTAATCAATGACAGGGGGGTGATCAATGACAGGGGGGTGATCAGGGAGTCTATATGGGGTGATCAGGGGTGATCAGGGGCTAATAAGGGGTTAATAAGTGACGGGGGGGGGGTGGTGTAGTGTAGTGGTGCTTGGTGGGACTTTACTGAGCTACCTGTGTCCTCTGGTGGTCGATCCAAACAAATGGGACCACCAGAGGACCAGGTAGCAGGTATATTAGACGCTGTTATCAAAACAGCGTCTAATATACCTGTTAGGGGTTAAAAAAAACACATCTCCAGCCTGCCAGCGAACGATCGCCGCTGGCAGGCTGGAGATCAACTCTCTTACCTTCCGTTCCTGTGAGCGCGCGTGCCTGTGTGCGCGCGTTCACAGGAAATCTCGCCCATCGCGAGATGACGCATATATGCGTGACTCTGCGCAGGGCTGCCACCTCCGGAACGCGATCCTGCGTTAGGCGGTCCGGAGGTGGTTAAGGGGGTTTAAGCTAAGGGGGCTGAGGTGGTTAAATACAGCCATTTGAAATACAGCCATTTGAAATACAGCCATTTTGTGCAAAGCTATATTTACTGCAGGCCTACACTGGTTCAGGGCGTGTGTGATCCCCCCTATACATACAGGGGTTTGAATTAGGCATTTGAAATACAGCCTTTTTGTGCAAAGATATATTTACTACAGGCCTACACTGGTTCAGGGCGTGTGTGATCCCCCCTATACATACAGTGGTTTGAATTAGGCATTTGAAATACAGCCATTTTGGGCAGAAAAAAATATTTTATTGAGGCCTAGTCTGGTTCAGGCCATGTGAGATACACCCTTTACATACTGTCATTCTATTGTACTATTAATTAAACACCCATTTAGGGCAATATCCTAAATTAAAAAAATATGAGGAGAGCGTCAAATAAGGGACATGGTCGATCTGTGGCAGCTACACGCACAAGTGAAACCCCTTCCTCAGGTGCGAGTTGGCGACAAAACCTGCAGCGGTATTTGGTCGGGACTAATGCTGCTCTACGAATGGTGAGGCCTGAACAAGTACAGGCGATAGTAGATTGGGTTGCTGACAGTGGATCCAGTTCCTTCACATTGTCTACCACCTAGTCTCATGATGAAATAACACAGTTGGCACCTGCAGCCGATGTCCATCAGTCATTCATCTCACCCCCTTGCAAATCAGCCAAGCAGTCTGAGCCCCAAGTCATGCAGCAGTCTCTGCTGCTTTTTGATGACTCTGTTAGCAGGGTTTCCCAGGGCCATCCACCTAGCCCTGCCCCAGAAGTGGAAGAGATTGAGTGCACCGTTGCCCAACCACTTATTTTTCAAGATGAGTACATGGGAGGACCATTGCAGCACGTCTCGGATGATGACGAAACACAGGTGTCAACTGCTGGGGCTTTCGAAAGTGTGCAGACTGACAAGGAAGTCAGGTGTGAAGACTGGGTGGAAGATGATGTGGAGGACGATGAGGTCCTCGACACCACATGGAATCAAGGTCATGCGAGTGACCGATGTCGTTCGGAGAAAGAGGCGGTGGTCGCACAGAGCCACCAGCACAGCAGAAGAGGGAGCAGGGTGCAAAAGCGGAGCGGCCATCCTCTAGACAGTACGCCTCCTACTGCCCACCGCAGCAAGGGACCGAGCACACCAAAGCCAGCTCCAAGGAGTTCCCTGGCGTGGCAGTTCTTCAGACAATGTGCTGACGACAAGACATGAGTTGTTTGGACGCTGTGCAATCAGAGCCTGAAGCGAGGCATAAACGTTCTCAACCTGAGCACAACCTGCATGACCAGGCATTTAAGTGCAAAGCACGAGCTGTAGTGGAGTAGACACCTCAAAAACCAAGAAGGGTCTCTGGCTCCTTCTGCTTCCTCTTCTGCTGCAGTCGTGGCCTCTTCATCCACCTCTGGAGTGACAGTGCCACCTGGCATCCCGCAAACAGAGGATCTGCCAGCAACACCTGGGTCACCAAGCATCTGCACAATGTCCCACGGAAGCGTTCAGCTCTCCATATCCCAAACGCTGGAGAGGAAGAGGAAGTACCCCTTTACCCACCCGCGATCCCTAGCCCTGAATGCCAGCATTTCTAAATTACTTGCCTTTGAAATGCTGTCATTCCGTCTGGTGGAGACGGATAGTTTTAAAGGCCTTATGGCGGTAACTGTCCCACAGTACGTCGTGCCCAGCCGCCACTACTTTTCAAGACAATCCATACCTTCCCTTCACAACCAATTAGGGGACAAAATCAGGTGTGCACTGCGCAACACCATCTGTGGCAAGGTGCACCTGACTACGGACACGTGGACCAGTAAGCATGGTCAGGGCCGTTATATCTCCATAACAGCACACTGGGTAAATGCAGTGGCGGCTGGGCCTGAGGCGGATAGCAGTTTGGCGCATGTCCTTCCACCACCAAGGATTGCAGGGCGCTCATTTTGCCTCCTGTTGCTTCCTCCGCCTACTCTGCTTCCTCATCCTCTACCAGCTCCTCATCCGGTCAGCGTAACACCTTCACCACCAACTTCAGCACAGCCAGGGGTAAACGATAGCAGGCAGTTTTAAAACTTATCTGTTTGGGGGACAAACCCCACACCGCGCAGGAGCTGTGGACGGGCCTTGAACAACAGACCGATGCCAGTGAGCCTCAAGCCTGGTGGTGTGCAATAATGGGCAAAATCTCGTAGCAGCTCGTAGACTAGCCGGTTTGACGCACATCCTTTGCCTGGCGCATGTGCTGAATTTGGTGGTGCAGAGATTCCTTAAAAATTACCCCGACAAGTCAGAGCTGCTGCATAAAGTGCGGGTCGTCAGTGCGCACTTTAGACGTTCTCACCCTGCTGCTGCTCGCCTGTCAGCGCTGCAGCGTAACTTCGGCCTTCCTGCTCACTGCCTCATATGCGACGTGCCCACAAGGTGGAAATCCACCTTGCACATGCTGGCCAGACTGTGTGAGCAGCAGCAGGCGATAGTGGAGTTTCAGCTGCAGCACGCACAGGTGAGTCGCTCGGCGGAACAGCACCACTTCACCACCAATGACTGGGCCTCCATGCGAGACCTGTGTTCCTTGTTGCGCTGTTTCGAGTACTCCATCAACAAGGCCAGTGCCGATGACCCCGTTCTCAGCGTTACTATCCCACTTCTATGCCTCCTTGAAAAAATGCTCATGGCGATGAAGGAAGAGGATGTGGCACAGGAGGAGGAGGAGGAAGAAAGATAACTTCGTAGGGTTTCCGGACAGTCATTCCCAAGTGGCTCTGAGGGTGGGTTCCTGCACCCACAAACCCAAGGTACTGTACACAATTGTCCAGCCAGGGCACAGTTCTGGAGGATGAGGAGGAGGAGATGCAGGAGGAGGAACCATGTTCACAGCAGGGTGGCACCCAGACCAGCTCATGGCCATCACTGGTGCGTGGATAGGGGGATACAGAGGACACACACGATACACCTCCCACAGAGGACAGCTTTTAGTTGCCTCTGGGCAACCTGGCACACATGAGCGATTACATGCTGCAGTGTCTCCGCAACGACCGCCGAGTTGCCCACATTCTAACTTGTGCTGATTACTGGGTGGCCACGCTGCTGGATCCCCATTACAAGGACAACGTACCGTCCTTAATTCCGTCACTGGAGCGTGATCGTAAGATGCGCGAGAACCAGCGCACGCTGGTAGACGCGCTGCTGGTGGCATTCCCACCTGACAGCGGGGGCACAGTGGAAGCACAAGGCGAAGGCAGAGGACAAGAAAGAGGTCGCCAACGCAGCTGGGGCACCGCCAGCACCTCAGAAGGCAGGGTTAGCATGGCCAAAATGTGGAAAAGCTTTGTCAGCACGCCACAACAACCAGCACCACCAGCTGATATGGAACGTCTTAGCAGGAGATAGCATTTCACCAACATGGTGGAGCAGTATGTGTGCACACACCTACACGTACTGAATGACGGGTCTGCCCCCTTCAACTTCTGGGTCTCCAAATTGGGCACATGGCCTGAGTTTGCCCTTTACGCCTTTGAGGTGCTGGTCTGCCCTGCAACCAGTGTATTGTCTGAACGTGTGTTTAGCATGGCCGGGGGCGTCATCACAAACAAGCGCAACCGCCTGTCCACAGCCAACGTGGACAAGCTCACGTTCATTAAAATGAACCAGGCTTGGATCCCACAAGACTTGTCTGTACCTTCTGCAGAATAGACATTTATACCACCATCAAACATACATTCTTGTACTCAAGTCAAGTGCATTCTTTGTTACCTACCACAATAAAAAATAATTAAAAAAACATTGCTGGCTACCTCCTCCTCCTCCATTGCTGCCTCCACCTACAACACCACATTCACAGCCTCCTTAACCTGCGACTCCATATCCACCTCCTTCTCTGAGTTGCAGGTTAATAATTTTTAATTTTTAGTTATTTTATTTTATTTTAAGTTATTTCTCTATCCACATTTGTTTGCAGAGCAGTTGCCATGCTCTTAAGCACATTTTACTGCCTTTTACATTCCTCTAGCCTTTTCAAGGACTATTTTAGAGCCCTTTTAATGCAAAAAAGTGCCAATTTTAGTGCCCTAAATTGAAAAAATTCTTATTTTCAATTGTCGGGTGACATTTTACCATTTTTGGCGTATACAAACCCCTGCTGTGCCTGGGTGACAGGGGCCTAAATCTCTCAAAATCCTCTGTTCTATTGCTAAGTGACATGAACCCCCTTTTGCCGTGAATGAACCCCTGCTGTGCCTGGGTGACATGGGCCTAAATCTCTCAAAATCCTCTGTTCTATTGCTGGGTGACATGATCCCCCTTTTGCCGTGAATGAACCCCTGCTGTGCCTGGGTGACATGGGCCTCGTTCTCTCAAAATCCTCTGTTCTATTGCTGGGTGAAATGAACCCCCTTTTGCCGTGAATGAACCCCTGCTCTGCATTGCTGACAGGGAACTAAATTTAGTGAAAACATCTGTTACTGATCGGAAGATGCGCGACTACAAGCGCACGCTGATGATGGCATTCCCACCTGACAGTGGGGGCACAGTGGAAGCACAAGGCGAAGACAGAGGAGGAGGAAGAGGTCGCCAACGCACCTGGGGCACCGCCAGCATCTTAGAAGGCAGGGTTTGCATGGCCAAAATGTGTAAAAGCTTTGTCAACCTTGGAGGTGCTCACCTGCCCTGCAGCCAGTGTATAGTGTGAACATGTGTTTAGCATGGCAGAGAGCATTATCACAGGCCGCAGCCAATGTGGACAAGCTTACGTTTATTAAAATTAACCAGGCATGGATCCCACAGGACTTGTCCGTACCTTGTGCAGAATAGACATTTATACCAGCCTCAACCATCCATTCTTGTACTCAAGTGCACTTATTCTTTGTTTTATTTTGTTATATGTCCCAATATTTTTAAATTTAAAAATAAAAAACAACACAAATCAGTGTTGGCTACCTGTTCCTCCTTCACCGCCGCTTCCACCTACACCGCCACGTCAACCTACACTGCCACATCCACCCATCCACCGCCTCCTCAACCTACTACTCCTAGATCCAGATTGTTATTTTTAATTTTTCTGTATTTTATGTTATTTTAAGTCATTTCCCTATCCACATTTGTTTGCAGAACAGTTGCCATGTTTTTAAGCACATTTGATGCCTTTTGCAGCCCTCTAGCCCTTTCTAGGACTATTTTAGAGCCATTTTAGTGCCCAAAAGTTCAGGTCCCCATTGACTTCAATGGGGTTTGGGTTCGGGGTCAAGTTCGGGTCCGAAAGCCAAACTTTTTTTTCAAGTTCGGCCGAACTCGTCGAACCCGAACATCCAGGTGTCCGCTCAACTCTACACAGGAGGCAAAAAGCAGACTGCAAATGTATCTGGAGCGACCCATCCACCATCCACAGTCACATCTTGTGCTCCCAGGACGCCGACACATGGCTCCGCAGTGTGGGCTTTTTTTAACTTTTCAGCTGCTGATAATAGTGTTTCTATCTGCAGCCTGTTCTGTCAACGCATAAGTCGCGGTAAGCCCAACACTCACCTAGGGACGACCGCCTAAAGAAGGCATCTGGCCTCCCATCACCGAGCTCAGTGGGAGCAACACTGTCAGAACCCACAAAGCCACACTTCTGGTGCTCCCGATTAAGCCTCTTCTCCTTCTCCTCTCTCCTCCCATTTGTCCTCCACTCCACCTTCCACCGTGCCGTCGTCGCATTCATCTGGCACAAGGAAAGCTTCCGTGGCCCAAATGTTTAAGCATAAAAAAAAATGATTACACCGACTACTACTGCCATATAAATTGGTGGACTCGGAGGCTTTTAGAAAATTTGTGGCCATTGGCACTCTGCAATGGACAGTCCCCGGAAGGAAATATTTTTCCCAGAAGGGCATCCCAGAGCTATTTGGCCACGTTCAGCGGCAAGTTAATATATCTCTGGCACACAGTGTCAGTGCCATGATACATCTGACCACAGACACGTGGTTTAACAAACACCGGCAGGAAAAGTACATAACTTTTACTGCCCACTAGGTGAACCTTCTGACGGCAGTCAAGTATGTAAACCCTGGCACCAGTGTGGATTTGGTGATACTGCCACGGATTACATGAAGGCCTGCCTCTTCTTCTCCTCCTCATACTCCATCCTCCCTCTCCTCCTCGGCTGACTCCTCCTTTTCCACTGCTACCTCCTCTTCCGCTGCACCCGCCAAGCTCCCCAGAACCTATTTGACGCGCCAGGTGAGACGTTGCCATGCTGTGCTGCAGCTGTTGTGCCTGGAAGCCAAGAGCCACACCGGTCTTGCACTGCTTTCAGCTCTGTGGTCATAGGCTGATCAGTGGCTAACCCCACTCAATTTGAGAGTTGGTAAAGTGGTGTTTGACAACGGTGCCAATCTGCTGAGCATGCAGAAACAGGGCAAAATGTCACATGTGCCGTGCATGGCACACATCCTGAACTTAGTCTTGCAGCGATTAGTTGCCAAATACCCCGGGGTCTAGGACATCTTGCGGCAGGCCAGGAAAATCTCTGGACATTTTAGAAGATCTTACACGGCCATGGCTCGCCTTGCTGATGTTCAGCGGTGACACCATTTGCCTGTCAGACATCTGGTTTGTGACTGCCCGACGCACTGGAACTCCACCTTGTATATGCTTGATAGGCTTCTCTAGCAGAAACATGCCATTAACAACTACCTGTACGAACTCTGCGGCAGGACAGGTTCTGGGGAGCTTGTTTTTTTTTCACAGCGCCAGTGGCTGCTCATGCGCGATGCATGCAGACTTCTGCAGCCATTTGATGAGATCAACAAACTGGTCATTTGCAGCCAGGGCACCATCAGTGACATCATACCTTCTTTCTGGAGCGTGCATTGCGCCGTGTCATTAATCAAGCCATCGAGGAGCAGGAAGATGAGAAAGTCACAATGCTGAATGAATTCCCTGGGGGGGGCTACTCCATCTGAGACAAGTCAGCAGGAGTCTGAAGAGGAGTCAGAGGAGGATGGTGCCTGGGGGGGGAGGAGCAAGAAGAGCAGTCTTTATACCTTTCTGGGATCCCTGGTGTTGTTCGTGATGGGGTGTGGAGACCAAGGACCATATTCTCCTGGGCGATGAACAGGAGCCAGGCCACTCCACTGCTTTCAATTTAGTGCAAATGGGGGCCTTCATGCTCCAGTGTTTAAAGAGGGACCCCAGTATAAAACGCATAAAGGGAAAGGACCAGTACTGGGTGGCAAAGTACACAGAATGGCAGACATGTTACCAGCATCACAGAGGGCTGTCATAATGCAACATTTCCAGGCCTTGCTGCGAGAGATGCTGCATTCTGCTGTTGCGGGCGCTGGCAGAGGAATTTCTACCTACAGAGAAACAGTTGCGAGTACCAATCCTACAGCGCATGCAAGATTATTCTTGCAGCCAACCCATCGACAGCCGCCCTCTGGATCCAGCCTCAGTGAACGCCTAGACCGACAGGTGTCCGACAACATCGGGTTAACGGCCGATGTGGACGCTCTAAGAAGTGAGGAACCCCTGGACTACTGGTTTTGCAGGCTTGACCTGTGGCCAGAGCTGGCACAATTTGCCATGGAACTCTTGCTTAATGTTTGGGGCCTGTACTACACTGGTCTGCAGTAAAATTGATATTGAATGGCTGTCTAATATACCTCTAGCAACATAATCACTTGATTATTTATGTACGGTGATTGCATAATTTTTGGGGCCTGTAATCTAACTGGCAAACAGTAAAATTGTTATACGGTGACGGCATATTTTACCTCCAGCCACATTATCAATTGTGCTTTTCTGTACAGTGAATGAATAATTTTTGGTGCCTGTAGTCCACTGGCCTGCTGTAAAATTGATATCCATTGACCGTCTAATATACCTCCAGCCACATAATCATTTGAACTTTTAGGTTCGATGAATGCATAATTTTTGTGGCCTGTAATCTAACTGGCCAACAGTAAAATTGTTATACGGTGACCGCCTAATTTACCTCCAGCCACATTATTAATTGTGTTTTCCTGTATGGTGAATGAATAATGTTTGGGGCCTGTCTTCCACTGGCCTGCATTAAAATTTATATCCATTGACCGTCTAATATACCTCTGGCCACATAATCACTTGATCATTCATGTACATTGAATGCATATTTTTTGGGGCCTGTAATCTAACTGGCCAACAGTAAAATTGTTGTACAGTGACTGCCTAATAGTGTTGAGCGCGAATATTCGAATAACAAATTTTTATCTCGAATATCGCAACTTCGAGATTTTGCGAATATTTCGAATATAGTTCTATATATTTGCGAAATCGAATATTGTTTTTTTTTTTTTGTTTCTTTTTCCATCTGAAAATATAAGATTCCTCCCTGCTTCTTGCTTGTGGGTCAATGAGCCATTAGCCCACAGGCAACTGAATTGAAGCTGGAAGGAATCACATTTTCAGATGGACCGGAATATTTGAAATAAAGAATATATTGCTGTATATTAAATTTTAGAATATTCGTCCTATTCTAATCTAAACCAATAATCTCGGTTATAATATTCGAGTTCACGAATATTACAGCAGAAAAATCGTAATGGTTAATACTTGTGCCCGGCACTTCCCGACCGCATGACAAAATCGTTATTTAATCAACTTCAGCATACACCTCCCCGACGAGCGTCCCCGTCACCATGGGAACGCCTGTGGGTTAGAAAATACCATCTGAGTTTTCCCTGAGATCGTAAAAACTCAGATCCGATGGTATATTCTAACCCACAGGCGTTCCCATGGTTACGGGGACGCTTGTCGGGGAGCAGTATGCCAAAGTGGAATATTATTGCTCTAACTTCATCTTTTAGAATATTCGTAATATTGCTCTAACTTCGTCTTTTAGAATATTCGTAATATTCTAAAAGACGAAGTTAGAGCAATATTAAGAATATTCATAAAATACACATATAGATTTTAATTTAGCTAATATACTGCTATAGTATTTTTTTTAATAGTGTACATATTTTCCAAAACTAAAGTTAAGAAGAGGCAAAAAAAAATTTGACCAAAAAAATAAGGATTATAGAACTATATTAGCTAAATTACAATCTATGTGTATTTTACGAAAATTCGTAATATTGCTCTAACTTCGTCTTTTAGAATATTCCGAATATTCTAAAAGACGAAGTTAGAGCAATATTAAAATTTTTCGTAAAATACACATATTAGCCTAGCCATAGTCAATTAGTTGAACGTTGCCTTATACTGTCAAAAGAACAATCGCAATACGCGATTAATTAAATCGTATATTATTTGCGATAAATGGAATAATGACGAAATATCGCGAAATCGAATATGGCACCTCCCGCTCATCACCACTGCCTAATGTACCTCCAGCCACATTATCAATTGTTCTTTTCTGTCTGGTGAATGCCTAATGTTTGGGTCCTGTACTACACTGGCCTGCAGTAAAATTGATATTGAATGATCTTCTAATATACCTCCAGCCACATAATTACTTGTTCTTTTCTGTCCGGTGAATTCTTAATGTTTGGGACCTTGGAGGAACTCAACACCTGTTGACGATGGCCATGTGTTATCGAATTTCAACTATTATCATTTGGGGTTTTTTCAAGAGGAAGGATTTCGTTAGCCATGTTTTTAATCCAATTTTATATATTTTTTTCTTTTACACATATGTATTTGACATCTATTTGTACTGGCCTGCAGTAAAATTGATATCCAATGACCGTCTAATATACCTCCAGCCACATAATCATTTGATGTTTTCTGTCAGGTGAATGCCTAATTTTTAGGGCCTGTACTCCCGTGACCTAAAATAAAAATTTTCTAGGCTCCAGCAGGCCACATTTTTCACAGTTTTCCTTTAAGACGCATAAAAATGTCCCCTGATTAACCCCTTAAGGACTCAGCCCAATTGCAAATCGGACCAGTGTCACTTTAAGAGCTGATAACTTTAAAACGCTTTGACTTATCCAGGCCATTCTGAGATTTTTTCGTCACATATTGTAATTCATAACACTGGTAAAATGAAGTAAAAAAACATCATTTTTATTTATAAAAAAATACCAAATTTACCCAAAATCTGTAAAAAAAATTGCAAATTTCCAAGTTTCAATTTCTCTACTTCTATAATACATAGTAATACCTCCAAAAATAGTTATTACTTTACATTCCCCATATGTCTACTTCATGTTTGGATCATTTTGGGAATGATATTTTATTTTTTGGGGATGTTACAAGGCTTAGAAGTTTAGAAGCAAATCTTGAAATTTTTCAGAAATTTTCAAAAACCCAATTTTTAGGGACCAGTTCAGGTCTGAAGTCACTTTGCGAGGCTTACATAATAGAAACCACCCAAAAATGACCCCATTCTATAAACTACACCCCTCAAGGTATTCAAACTGATTTTACAAACGTTGTTAACCCTTTAGGTGTTCCACAAGAATTAATGGAAAATAGAGATACAATTTCAAAATTTAACTTTTTTGGCAGATTTTCCATTTTAATATTTTTTTCCAGTTACAAAGCAAGGGTTAACAGCCAAACCAAACTCAATATTTATGGCCCTGATTCTGTAGTTTACAGAAACACCTCATATGTGGTTGTAAACCGCTGTACGGGCACACGGCAGGGCGCAGAAGGAAAGGAATGCCATACGGTTTTTGGAAGGCAGGTTTTGCTGGACTGGTTTGTTTGACACCATGTTCCATTTGAAGCCCCCCTGATGCATCCCTAGAGTAGAAACTCCATAAAAAGTGACCCCATCTATGAAACTACACCCCTCAAGGTATTCAAAACTGATTTTACAAACGTTGTTAACCCTTTAGGTGTTCCACAAGAATTAATGGAAAATAGAGATACAATTTCAAAATTTAACTTTTTGGGCAGATTTTCCATTTTAATAATTTTAATAATTTTAATAATTTTTTTCCAGTTACAAAACAAGGGTTAACAGCCAAACCAAACTCAATATTTATGGCCCTGATTCTGTAGTTTACACGAACACCCCATATGTAGTCGTAAATTGCTGTACGGGCACACGGCAGGGCGCAGAAGGAAAGGAATGCCATACGGTTTTTGGAAGGCAGATTTTACTGGACTGTTTTTTTTGACACCATGTCCCATTTGAAGCCCCCCTGATGCACCCTTAGAGTAGAAACTCCAAAAAAGTGACCCCATTTTAGAAACTACAGGATAGGGTGGCAGTTTTGTTGGTACTAGTTTAGGGTACATATGATTTTTGGTTGCTCTATATTACACTTTTTGTGAGGCAAGGTAACAAGAAATAGCTGTTTTGGCACCGTTTTTATTTTTTGTTATTTACAACATTCACCTGACAGGTTAGATCATGTGATATTTTTATAGACCTGGTTGTCACGGATGCGGCGATACCTAATATGTATGCTCTTTTTTTATTTATGTAAGTTTTACACAATGATTTCTTTTTTGAAACAAAAAAAATCATGTTTTAGCGTTTCCATAGTCTGAGAGCCATAATTTTTTCAGTTTGTTTTTGGGCGATTACCTTGGGTAGGGTATGATTTTTGCGGGATGAGATGACGGTTTTATTGGCACTATTTTGGGGTGCGTGTGACTTTTTGATCGCTTGCTATTACACTTTTTGTGATGTAAGGTGACAAAAAATTGTTTATTTAGCACAGTTTTAATTTTTATTTTTTACGGTGTTCACCTGAGGGGTTAGGTAATGTGATATTTTTATAGAGCCGGTCGATACGGACGCGGAGATACCTAATATGTATGCTTTTTATTTTATTTATGTAAGTTTTACATAATGATTTCATTTTTGAAACAAAAAAAAAAATCATGTTTTAGTGTCTCCATATTCTGAGAGCCATAGTTTTTTCAGTTTTTGGGCGATTATCTTAGGTAGGGTCTCATTTTTTATAGAGCCGGTCGATACGAACGCGGCGATACCAAATATGTATACTTTTTTTAAATTTATGTAAGTTTTACACAATAACAGCTTTTTTAAAACAAAAAAAAATGATGTTTTAGTGTCTCCATATTCTGAGCCATAGTTTTTTAAGTTTTTTTGGGCGATTGTCTCAGGTAGGGGCTCATTTTTTAAGGGATGAGGTGACGGTTAGATTGGTTCTATTTTGGTGGGCAAACGCCTTTTTGATCGCTTGCTGTTGTACTTTTTGTGATGTAAGGTGACAAAAAAATTGTTTATTTAGAACAGTTTTTATTTTTTATTTTTTACGGTGTTCATCTGAGGGGTTAGGTCATGTGATATATTTATAGAGCCGGTCGATACGGACGTGGAGATAACTAATATGTATACCTTTTATTCCCCCCTATTTTTTACCAATTTTTTTTAACTTTATTTGGGGAATATAATGTTTTTGTTTATTTTTACTTGAAACTTTTAATTTTTTTTGGGGGGACTTTATTTTTCAACTTTTTTTTTCACTTTATCTTTTGACCCACTTTGGGACTTGAACTTTTGGGGGTCTAATCCTTTACAATGCATTCCAATACTTCTGTATTGGAAGGCATTGGCTGTATGAGTAATACTGTGTGTATTACTCATACAGCTTCCGGCCTGTGAGATCCATTCTTAGACATCGCGCTGCCTTCCATGCCATCGGGTCCCCCCCACAGCCCCATGGGGACCCAATGGCACCACCGCCGCCGCAATAGGTAAAAGCCGCAAACCGCAGGTCTGAATTGACCTGCGGTTTGCGGCAATCGACGACAAGGGGGGGTCACGGGACCCCCCCGCGCATTTAGCCGAGGTGCCTGCTCAATGATTTGAGCAGGCACCTTGTTCCGATCACCGCCCGCCGGGCGGCGGTGATCGGAACACCACATGACGTACCGGTACGTCATGGGTCCTTAAGGACTCGGGAACCATGCCGTACCGATACGTCATGGGTCCCTAAGGGGTTAAAATACATATTTTTTTGTGGGAATTTTTGCCATTGATCCCCTTCTGGTATGTCACTGTCCATGTTGTGGGACGATTTGTGCACTTCTTGTAAGTATTTGGTGGCTGCAATAATGACCTGAAGGTTTTTCAGGTTCGCCTGCCATTAAGGTGAATGGATCCCGCCGCGAACTTGCAGTTGGCGAACATTTTATCGCGTTCGCGAATCGTTTAGGCCGATGTTCGTCCATCACTAACAGTAATGTGTCTGCTAATAGAAAAATGCAGTGTTTGTGTTGAATTAGGCTTCATTCACACGTCCGCATTTTTTTTCTGCATCTTTTCCGCAAAAATGCGGAAGAGATGCGGAATATATGCGGACCCATTCATTTCAATGGGTCCGCAAAAGATGCGGACAGCATTCCGTATGCTGTCCGCATCCGCAAATCCGTAGCGTTCCGCAATGCGGATCCGTCAAATAAGTACCGCATGTCCTACTTTTGCCCGCAAATTGCGGACCGTTGCCCCATTGAAGTGAATGGGTCCGCAAAAAAACGGATGACATGCGGAAAGATGTCAAATGTCATCCGCATGTCATCCGCAATTGTGTATCCTGAATTGCGGAACTGCAGGAAATAGAAAAAGAAGCCTGCCCCATGTGACCTTGAATCTCCAGGGAGACAGGTGGCAGGAAGACAGGAATTTATCTTCTGAGCCGACCAGCACATAGATTAGCAGACACTATGTGCAATTTTGAGGTTGAAAAACTTATAGTCCTCATCCAAGAGAGGCCAGCCCTGTGGGACTCCAGGACAGAAATTTACCATGAGCGGACCAGCAAAGATCAGTCATGGAATGAGGTATGCGTCGAGTTGCTGGCCACTGCATGGACCTCTGCTTCAAAAGACAAGAAAATTAAAATGGGTGAGTAAATACTTTACTTAAAAGTTATGTGTATTTAATATTAGTTATGTCATGTTGCATGGTGTGTGTACAGGCAGCCTGGCATGCACACGTGTACACCCAGCCTGCCAATGCACACATTCATGTTGCATGGTGTGTGTACAGGCAGCCTGGCATGCACACGTGTACACCCAGCCTGCCAATGCACACATTCATGTTGCATGGTGTGTGTACAGGCAGCCTGGCATGCACACGTGTACACCCAGCCTGCCAATGCACACATTCATGTTGCATGGTGTGTGTACAGGCAGCCTGGCATGCACACGTGTACACCCAGCCTGCCAATGCACACATTCATGTTGCATGGTGTGTGTACAGGCAGCCTGGCATGCACACGTGTACACCCAGCCTGCCAATGCACACATTCATGTTGCATGGTGTGTGTACAGGCAGCCTGGCATGCACACATTCATCCACGAAAAACACTGATTGTGTGTACATGAGATAAATGTCCTTTTACATTTTTGTTTGCCCAATTAAAGATTATTTAATGAATACATATTTAAATTTTTTTTACAGTGGAGCAAATTAAAAAAAGGTAGTACACATGCCGGGATCAGTTCCAGCGCGAACTCAATAGTTCACAAAAGAGCGGTGATGGTGCAAAAAGAAAGAAGCCATATATGTTTACGAGGCAGCTCCAATTTCTGAAGCAAATAATGGACGTAAGACCGTAAGTAGTTTTTTAGTTATATATTTTTGGGGGTGCACCTTTCACCAGTTTGTACTCATTAAAATGTGGTACCTTACACAGTAGCACATGTGCCCTACATGTCATGTAGTAAAGAATCTTCATTATATCCTCCGTTGCGGTGCAGTAGTCCATTAGATTTATGCGCCCTGTATGTAAATACCTAGCATGGGAACAGGGAGGAGGAGACATCTGCTTTTCTCACAGGGTGATTCTTCTATCTGGCATTAGGGTACATGTGCTACAGTGTGAGGTATCACATTTAAATAGTTTTAACTGGTGAAAGGTACTATGTTAATATTTGGTTAAATTTGTTAATTTATGTTTTGATTTTTTATTATAGCACGGTCGACAACTTAACCGAAGCTTCAGGTTCTCAAACCATATCTGGAGAAGTGGCTGAGAGGCCACACACTTCCACAATGGTGGAGGACCAACCACTGGGGATGGAAGAGCATGAAGGCACTGAAGAAGCCTCATGTTCGCAGCTTCTGAGCACAGAAGAACCGACCTCTGAAAATGTTGAAGTCCCACAAATCCCTCCCAGCAACGAGGCAGCAGAGGAACCCGTTTGCCGTTCTTCTGGCAGACGAGCTAGAAGAGTTAATACCGATTCCGGTTTAGATCTCCAACAAAGAGTAAATATGATGGTGATGGAGTATCTAAACCGGAATCGGTCAGACGGGAAGGAAGAAATTACCCTAAAAGGGCTGGCTCCTTGCTTCCGCCGTGTGCCCGAAGAACGGCAAACACGTTGTGTTTCGGCAATTGCCATGCTTATGGACCTTTTTTCTGGCCCCCAGGAGCCACATCATCTGATGGACTATATGATTAATTCACGAAATGCCATGCTTCATGTCACTCCTCCTGCAAGTCACCGTCCTGATCCCCCTATGGTCCATCCTCCAGGCCCTTTCATGAGGGATTTATATGACCTCTAATTTTTTTTTTTTGGTTTGGGTTTGGTCTTAATAAAAAATGTTTTCCTTTCAAACTTTGACTGTTATTTTTCACTTTAAAGTTTAAGATTTTTTACATTTTGTCAAAATTTAATATTGATGACCTATTATAAATTTCAGTCATTTATATTAAAAATGGTCTAATGCACACGAAAGTTCATGCTTCAGTTCCATGCATTTGGTCCCGCAATTTGTGGTCCCCAATACACAGAGAACTAAAGTTCTGCATTCGGGACTGATCCAGACCCATTCTACTTGAATGAGTCCGGGATCCGTCCGTTCTGCATCATCGTGATTGAGAAGGCACACATATTAGTGCTATTGACATCACCAAACACAGTGCTTGGTAGAAGCATCTGCCCCTAAGTGGCAATGTTTTGGGCAAATAAGGTACCCATTTCCATGCCCGATCTAGTGATGTGCAAATGAGAGCATTGTAGTATGAAATGCTCCGATTCTCACATCGCAGTGTCTACCTGGATGAAATATGATGTAATATACTTACCTTTTCTGCGTCGAAGGATTTGCTCTGTGGATTGCAGGCCAGATTACGTCTGTTGTTGTCCTTGTTGAAAGCTAAACGCATACATATACCATTTTGTTCCAAAAAATTGGACATGATCCTATTCAGCTGAGAGGACATGAACAAATGTAAAAGTTTACAAACATTATTTTATAGACGTAATTAGAAATGAGGTATTAGAAGGTATTTACACCAAATTTCACGAAAAAATTGGATTTAGCACAATACCCCAGCCCGCAAGCCCACGTCAAGGGTCCTCATTATCTTGCGAGTCCCTAATCTAAACTAACAACAGGGGATCTAACTAAACTAAGGAATTTCCATTTTTATCAAATTTAAACCAGATTCCAGCTGAAATCAGCGTCTTCCACGGATGGCATCCAACTGCCACGACAATGCCCCCTCAGGACTGCAGAAGTAGTCGGCATAGAGTTCCCGAAAAGCTAGTCCAGCTGTTCCAGGGCGTCCAGGCCGGCTCAGGTCTAAACTGACTGAAGATGTCATATTTAGGCCCAAATCTGCATCTGTTGCGGCATCGTGGATCCTGGTGAAGTTGTGTAGTAGTACACAAGCCTGTATCACCAGGGTGGCATTGTCCGGATTCATTTGTATGGAGGACATGAATACTCTCCACTTAGTGGACAGTATTCCGAAAGCGCACTCCACATACCGACGGGCGCGAGACAATCGATAGTTGAAAATGCGCTTCCTGTCATCCAGATCGCGTCTAGGGAAGGGCCGCATCAGGTGGGGTGCCAATGCAAATCCTTCGTCTGCCACGATCACAAATGGAGCCGGCGGACCTGCAGATCCGGGAAGTCTACTGGGCTCTGGCAGGGCAAGCTGGTTTGTGTGAAGCCGTTCACCCATTCTGGAAGCACTAAAGATGCGGGCGTCTGAAGTGCTCCCATAGGCCCCGATATCCACAATTACAAACCTGTAGTTACTGTCAGCAAGGGCCATCAGCACTACAGAAAAATATTGCTTGTAATTGAAATACCGGGACCCTGAGTGAGGCGGCTTCTTCACACGGATATGCTTACCGTCCAGTGCCCCAATGCAGTTAGGAAACTGCGCAGATTGGTAAAATCCCTCGGCGATACGTAGCCAATCTTCCGCCTTGGGGGTGGGCATCACCGCTTCTCTGAGACGCTGCCATATAACTGTACAGGTATGACAGACGATCCCAGAGATTGTAGAGATTCCAAGCAGAAACTCAAAATGCAACGAAGCGAATGAATTTCCAGTAGCAAGGAATCTGAAAAATACAAAAAAGAAAAGAAAAAAAAGTTCAAACTTTCATTATAATATATTGATATTGAATATATATCAGTGGTGGTGAACCTATTGCACGGGTGCCAGAGGCGCCACTCGGAGCCCTCTCTGTGGGCACCCACACCCTGGAAAAAGTCTGACTGTACCAATATGACCTTTCCTGCCATTCATCAGCACAGGACGCACCATGAACAGCACAGGCAGCGCACTGAATGTAGACAGGATATTATAGCTACTACATGATAAAGTACATGAAAGATATACTATATTGGACGGTAGGATTTAGGTTAACTTGCCACGTTGGCACTTTGTTTTAAATAAGAGGGTTTTGGGGTTGTGGTTTTGGACACTCGATCTCTAAAAGGGTCGCCATCACTGATATATAGTATCTAAAAATGGCACATTCACTTACCTCAGGGTGACAAGCAAGCGTTGTTCAGCAGATATGCAGCGCCTCATGCTGGTGTCCATGAAATTAAGGTCAGGATGAAGAGAGACCAGCAGATGATCGAATGCTTCCATGGACATCCGGCAATAGCTTTTGAACTTTAGAGGGTCACGTCGCAGATCGTTGTATAACTTATGAAATTGTCCTTTCTGAAGGCGCTGAGCAACAATGGGATGGACCCACTGCCGTCTCCTCTTCCTCCCCGGTTCTTCATCCAGCATAGATGACGGCTGTGTGAATCGCCGAGAGAGAAGCCAGTAAAATAGTACGTTATCCATGTCTTCTGCCATGATGATCGCTGAGAAATCGGTAGAAAACTATGCCAGCCAAGCAGAGGTTTCTTACACAGCTCTGAACGACACCAAAAGCACAATAAAATGGCGACTGTACAAGCACATGGCCTCTGTTCTTATAGACCTTTTTTTTTTCTAGGGCACACTAGCAACATCTTTTCCTCCTTCTTTTTCTGATTTTTGCGGAAACACGGAAACACGGAAAAGATGCGGATGCACTTTTGAAAAAAAAAACGGAACACGGATCAGCAAAAAAACGGAACGTAAATCTGGAAAGAAAATATACTGACGTGTGAATAAAGCCTTAGACATTCAATAACACGGTATACAAATGGAGTCATTGCCTTGCCTTTTTGCTGTAATGCAACGCTTTTAATAACATGTGTATAATGCATTGAAATCTTTTTGCAATTGCTCAGCAGCAGAATGCCTGCAATAAGCTGACAATAAGCCTATGTAGAAACTTGAGATTTTGAACAAAACACAAAAAAAACACATTTTTCTTGCAAGTGGTTGGTTTTGTAACACAGAACTGCTAGAATTAGGTGCTGTAGCAGCCGCAGCAACAACTGTATTAGGGCTCTTGCACATGAACGTTGTTTTTTTCCGTTTCCGTTTAGTTTTAGTTCTCCCTGCCTGCTGCCACCTCCGATCAGCTTATGAGGCTTTTTTTCAGCCTCTGAGCCAATTAGGGCAAGCTCTCCCCTACACATTCCCCCAGTGTCATGTGACAATTCTTTTTCTTCCTTCCTCATTGTTTTTCCACACAAATTCTCACAGTAAAATGGTGCTGGATGCCATTTTTTATGTGATTCATTCAAATTAATTTAGAATCAATTCGCCCTTTTTTAGCACGTATAGGTATACAGTACTTATTTCCGCACAATATTTTCATTTTTCCTTTTCAATATTATTATATGTGCTTGAATATGGAAAACTGCTTATGGCCATTTTCAATCTTAATGGGGTCACAATTTTCACAAGTATTAAAGGGGTTGCCCAAGTTAAATTAAACCAAGGCAGCCACAGTAAGGCCCCTTTCATACGGGCGAGATTTCCGCGTGGGTGCAATGCGTGAGGTGAACGTATTGCACCCGAACTGAATCCGGACCCATTCATTTCTATGGGGCTGTGCACATGAGCGGTGATTTTCATGCATCACTTGTGCGTTGCATGAAAATCGCAGCAAGCTCTACTTTGTGCGTTTTTCACGCAACACAGGCCCCATAGAAGTGAATGGGGCTGCGTGAAAATCGCAAGCATCCGCAAGCAAGTGCGGATTCGGTGCGATTTTCAGGCACGGTTGCTAGGAGACGATCGGGATGGGGACCCGATCATTATTATTTTCCCTTATAACATGGCTATAAGGGAAAATAATAGCATTCTTAAAACAGAATGCATAGTACAATAGGGCTGGAGGGGTTAATAAAAAATAATTTAACTCACCTTAATCCACTTGTTCGCGCAGCGCGGCTTCTCTTCTGCCTTCATCTGTGAGGAAAAGGACCTGTGGTGACGTCACTGCTCTCATCACATGTTCCATAACATGATCCATCACTATGGTGTTGGATCATGTGATGGACCATGTGATGACCGGAGTGACATCACCACAGGTCCTTTTCCTCACAGATGAAGGCAGAAGAGAAGCCGGGCTGCGCGAACAAGTGGATTAAGGGGAGTTAAATAATTTTTTCTTTTTTTTAACCCCTCCAGCACTATTGTACTATGCATTCTGTTTTAAGAATGCTATTATTCTCCCTTATAACCATGTTATAAGGGGAAATAATACAATCTACGCAATACCGAACCCAAACCGGAACTTCTGTGAAGAAGTTCGGGTTTGGGTACCAAACATGCCGATTTTTCTCACGCGCGTGCAAAACACAGTAAAATGTTTTGCACTCGCGCGGAAAAATCGCACATTTTCCAGCGACGCACCCGCATCTTATCCGGGCCAAAAACATGACGCCCGTGTGAAAGAGGCCTAAAGGATCTCAAATAAAAACGAAGTCATACTTACTACTTTTCTCCCCTGCTGCTTCCAGAATCATGTACCAGTCTTCCCCAGAGTGGTGACGTCCTGTATACCCCAGGTCACGGCTGCAAACAATTATTAACTCGTTGACTGTCGCTCTCCTGGTTTATGTGCTTATACACAGCGTCAGACCATTTAAAAAAAATTGAATGTTGAGCGGCCAACAGTCCAGGGCCCATAGTAGCCATAATCCGCCCCTGATGTATGGTACATTGATATATTCTACATACCTAATAATTTTCAAGTGAGTGCACTATCTAGATGTTCTTTTTAGATCCTTTTTTTTTTACAGATGGAGCTGGCTGTTTTAGAGTGGACACCCTATCACTGCAACGAAAACATTTAGCAATTACCTTGACTATCACACGCTGAACACTCTCAGCTAATTAGAGATCTCTCAGAGGATAGAATGGATTTTCTACCTAATCCATGAGAGATGAGGAGACTAATTTGTCTTTGAGAATTGCAGACATTAAATGGTAGTAGGTATGCTGTTTAGTCTGAGGGGCTCACATGTGCACTATAATGGCACATATGAAATAAAATGTCAGTTATAATACTTCATATAATTGAGGTAGATTAATTTATTTTGCTCACTTATATAGCTCTGACATATTCCGCAGTGCTTTACAAACAATTTCATCATGGAGTCTACATAGTATTAAAGGGGCTGAGGCTGGTATTATTCCTTATAGTGTGCAAGCACGACCACCACTGATGGATTGAAGGGTGGTTGTAACCATGGAAATGAGCAGTGTATAATGTGATGGGAAAATGAATCAAACCAGCAAAGGAAGCAATATGGACAATCACAATACATTAATAGGTGCCTTGTACTAACTTTCTCTACATGAAAAATTCCACTTGCTGAAGTGAGACAGATATTTAAGACTGCCCAGGTCAACTATCCGTTATGTACATATTTATACACACTTAGGCCTCATGCACACAAATGTTTTTTCGGTTTCCATTTTGTACGGATCAAATGCAGACCTATTCAGTTCTATGGGGCCGCAAAAAATGTGGATAGCACACGAATGTTATATGTGTGCTGTCTGCATCCATTTATCATGTAGATGAAGTTAATACAAGGCACTAACTAATGTATTGTTACTATCCATATTGCCTCCTTTGCTGGCTTAGTTCATTTTTCCATCACATTATACACTGATCATTTCCATGGTTACGACCACTCTGTAATCCATCAGTGGTGCTCGTGCTTGAACACTATAAGAACAAATGCCAGCCTCTCTGGTGGCCGGGACTGTGGGAGCTCACGTAAGCTTGTGCTTTTTTCTATAGTGTACAAGCACAGCCACTGCTGCTGGACTGCAGGGTGGTCATAACCATGGAAACTTTCCCTGCATAATAAATGCTATTTGCTAAAGTGGCAAAACCCCTTTAACCACTTCACATATGCCCATAGGATATAAACGTCCTATGGGTGGATGTTTATCTTTGAATGGACGTTCTGGAACATCCATTCAGAGATGGCAGCTGCACGCTAATCGTGCAGCTGCCGAGCGGGGAGCCCGCTGTCAGTGACAGCAAGCTACCCCAAAGAGAAGGCAGGGACAGTTCAGCGAGCACTGTGTATACAGATCAGGAAGCGCTATGCACTTCCTGTCCCGGCCGGTGGTCATGTGACCGCTGGGGCCAGGAGAGTGCAGAAGCAGTCGGGTCTTCTACAGTCCTCGATCAGCCTTGCACTGAGGCTGAAGAGCATTGTATTCTGCTGTACAGACTCTCTGGGGGCTGTATTTCCCCTGCAACTGGGGCTGCAATGTCAGCCTCAGTTGCAGGAGAAATCAATGGTGAAAAAAAAAAAAAAGTTAAGGTAAATGTCCCCAAGAGGTCTTGTATGACCTTATGGGGGATGCAAACTGTAAAATAAAAAAAATAAAAAATAAAACAATAAAGTGTTTCACATAAAAAAATCCCCAATTTAGTAATGAAAAAAATTAAATAAAAAATAGAATAAAATAAAATAGACATATTTGGTATTTTTGCGTCCGTAACGACCGGCTCTATAAATATATCACATGATCCACCCCGTCCGATAAACACCATGAAAAAATAAAAAATAAAAACTGTGTCAAAAAAAGCCATTTTTGTCAACTTACATCACAAAAAGTCCAAGTGATCAAAAAGGCGTATGTCCCACAAAATGGTACCAATAAAACCATCACCTCATCTCGAAAACAAATTAGCCCCTACATAAGAAAATCACTTAAAAAAAACAAAAAAACTATAGCTATCAGAACATGGAGACATTAAAACATCATTTTTTGTTTTAAAAATGCTATTATTGTGTTAAAGTGAAATAAATTTAACAACCAGCTCTATAAAAATATCACATGACCTAACCCCTCAGGTGAACATCATAAAAAATAAAAATAAAAACAGTGCCAAAAAAAGCAATTTTTTGTCACCTTACATCACAAATATTGCAACACCAAGCGATAAAAAAGGCATATGCCTACCAAAATAGTAACAATCAAACAGTCAAAAGGCAAAAAAAAAGGCAAAAAATGAGACCTTACCTAAGACAATGGGTCAAAAATAAAAAAAATATGACTCAGACAATGGAGATAATAAAATATGTTTTTGTTTCCTTCAAAACTGCTATTATTGTGTTAGAGTGAAATAAATAAAAAAAAGTAGACATATTAGGTATCGCTGCATACATTAAAACCAGCTCTATAAAAATATCACATGACCTCTCCCCTCAGGTAAACACCATAAAAAAATAAAAATAAAAACAGTGCCAAAAAAAAATCATTTTTTGTCACCTAACATCACATAAAGTGCAACACCAAGCAATCAAAAAGGCATATGCCCCCCAAAATAGTATCAAACCGTCATCTCCTCCTGCAAAAAATGAGACCCTAACTAAGACAATCGGTCAAAAAATAAAAAAAAAGATATGGCTCTCAGACTATGGAGACACTAAAACATCATTTTTTGGGTTAAAAAAATGGTTTATTGTGTCAAACTTAAATACATAAGAAAAAGTATACATATTAGGTATTGCCATGTCCGTAACGATCTGCACTATAAAAATGCCACATGACCTAATCCCTCAGATGAACTCTGTAGAAATAAATAAAAACGGTGCTAAAAACAACCAATTTAAAAAAAATATGGCGTTCAGAAAATGGAGACACAAAAACATATTTTTTTTTTTCAAAATGCTTTATTATGTAAAACTGAAACAAACAAACAAAGAAAGTAGACATATTTGATATCATTGCGTCCGTAACTACTTGGTCTATAAAAATAGACCATGATCTACCCTGTCAGATAAATGTTGTGAAAAAAAAATGTACCAAAACAGCCATTTTTTGTTACCTTGCCTCACTAAAAAGGTAATATAGAGCAATTAAAAATTATATGTACCCCAAAATAGTACCAATAAAATGTCACCTTATCCCCTAGTTTCCATAATGGGGTCACTTTTTGGGAGTTTCTAATGTAATGGTGCATCAGGGGGGCTTCAAATGGGACATGGCATCTAAAAACCAGTTCAGGTAAATCTGCCTTCCAAAAACCATACAGCGCTCTTTTTCTTCTGCACCCTGCCATGTGCCCTTACATCAGTTTACAACCACATGTGGGGTGTTTCTGTAAACCGCAGAATCAGGGTAATAAATATTGAGTTTTGTTTGGCTGTTAAATCTCGATGTGTTAAAGAAAAATAATGGATTAAAATAAAAAATCGGACAAAAAAGTGAAATTTAGAAATGTCATCTCCATTTTCCTTTGTGGAATTCTTGTGGAACAAGCAAAATTAGACTCTGTTAGGAAGGGGGAAATGGCCCGGATGTGAAGTGGTTAAGGATTAAATGAAAAGGGTTACCTCAGTAAAGTAAATGATGGCATTTCTTTAGGATGTGTAGGGGTATTTTTCTGTTGCCTGAGTAAAAACGAGAAAATAGCATTTAACATTTCACTTTTTAACATTAACATGATATCTTATTAATGTGTTAAAGGGTTTCTATCACTTCGTATCACATATTTAGGTGTCAGACACTAGCGATCCGCTAGTGTCTGCTCTAACAAACCATCCTAATATGATAGGTTTTGGGGCAGCCATTTCGCTAAAATAAGAACTTATATCTATATGCTAATGAGCCTCTAGGTGCTATGGGGGCGTCATTAGCACCTAGAGGCTCCGTCTACCTTCATAAACTGTCGCCGCCCAGCGCGTCCCTCCAGCCTGCCCATCTCCTGCTGAATGCGATCCTCTCCGTGCGCGTCTCTGTTTGGCGCATGCGCAGTGAATGTCTGGCCACTTCCCTGCACAGACATCTCCACTGCGCCTGTTCCTCGGAGCACTATGATGTCATCGGCGCAGGCGCAGTGGAGATGTCTGAGCAGGGAAGCGGCCAGACATTCACTGCGCATGCGCCGAACAGAGACGCGCACGGAGAGGATCGCATTCACAGGAGATGGGCGGGCTGGAGGGACGCGCTGGGCGGCGACAGTTTATGAAGGTAGACGGAGCCCCTAGGTGCTAATGACGCCCCCATAGCACCTAGAGGCTCATTAGCATATAGATATAAGTTCTTATTTTAGCGAAACGGCTGCCCCAAAACCTATCATATTAGGATGGTTTGTTAGAGCAGACACTAGCGGATCGCTAGTGTCTGACACCTAAATATGTGATACGAAGTGATAGAAACCCTTTAAGAACTTAAGACTAATGATCTTACCACCACGGTCAAAAAAATGATGACTATATTTCAGTTGGGCTGAGCACAATAGTTTATTTGGAGTCTGGAAAGAGAGCAGTGCATTCTTCATAATTATGGTTGTCCCAGAAGTTTGACCTAACTGATAATATATTGATAACACTTCTCATCATACAAGCCACTTTCAGGGCTTGAAACTGCTTCTCTATTGTCAAAATTCTGTCTTTCCTTGGCGATGAGTTTTAGTTTTTTAATCAGGATAAACAATTGAAACCTTGACTTAAAATAATGATGACGAAGCATTCTTCTTAGGCCGCAAACCGCGGATCCGCAAAAAACGGAAGCCGCCCGTGTTGCCTTCCGCAATTTGCGGAACGGAACGGGCACTGGCAATATAAATGCCTATTCTTGTCCACAAAGCGCGGACAAGAATAGGACAAGTTATATTCTTTTTAACGGGGCCGCGGAACGGAGCCACGGATGCGGACAGCATTGAAGTGAATAGGTCCGCATCCAAGCCGCCAAAACGGCGGCTCGGATGCGGACCCAAACAACGGTCGTGTGCATGAGGCCTTAAAGGAAATTGAGGAGAGAAATGTTGATGGACTAGCCCACTGATAAGTATGGAGAGGGTACAATGCTTACTGGTGAAGGGGGTAGTCCTGTAATACTAGCCACAATTGCTGTTATAGACAAGTTTGACTATAAAAACAAATAAGATGTGTGTCTTTAAAAAAACAAAGGCCCTTCCTTCGAATGATCAATAGGGTCCTAGGATATCCCCCTCCCCCACAATAACCCTATGGGGAAAAAAACATTAAAGCTCTGTTCACACATAGGACTTTGAGGCAAAAAAATCCAATGGAGATTTGGAGGATAATATGTAGGCCAGGCTTCTAATTTCTGCCATGGTTGTTTGATTTGCTGTAAATCTTTACTTGCATTAGCATTTCTAATCTGTGTGTGGCAATCTGCGAGATTTTTGCATCAGCATTTGCCTCAATAGGCAACCTGTCATTTTTTTTTTTTTTCCCACAGTGCATGGAAAATCTACATTACCTGAACATCACAACAGGTTTCCCATTAAAATCATTGGTAAATAGTTTGTGGGTGGTTGATATGTGCATGAAAGCACTTCCCGTGAACATAAAATGCTTGGTTCATTACAGAATTCAGAATTTTGATTCCTTTCAAAATGTTTTATTGAGCTTACAGTTATTCAGTTCTTGAAAAGTCAACAGGACTTCAAAATTTGCATTCCAAAGTTTTACATGTTTTTAATGAAGTTATTAAAAAGCAAATTATAACAATTTATCTTACTAAACATGAAGAGAGACTAGGATGTACTGGTGGTAAAAAGAAACAAAATCTATGATTGCAGGAGTAGTTCAAAAATAAAAAAAACAAAAGATAGCAGAGCAGCGGCTCGGTGTCTAGCAGTGTTGCCTTTGTTTAATATCTGTTGGATGGCTTGGGTAGACCTGCGCACTTAGATCAATATCATTAGGGTGACAAAAAGTTTTCTGATTGTCTGTAACGCACCAAATTGATCAGTTAGGATCTCAACTGCGGAAACAAAGGACATCCACTACTACCACACTGCGAAAGTGTTTGGCGGAGTGAATTGCGGCTGCTCAGTATGAACCCCAGGCGGCTCTCTCAATCTCAAGCGGAGAGTTTGGGGTTAACAAAATCATATACCGCATAACAATCTAATTGGTAACTATGAGGAAGAGTGTCCCCTATTAGTTGAAGGGGATACAGAGTATTGCGTCTGTTTAAGGTGAACAAGTTCATATACCGCATAACAATCTAGTTGGTAGCTATGAGGAAGAATGTCCCCTATTAGTTGAAGGGGATACAAAGTATATCATACCATGTCCTCAGATGAGGAGTAGCCTGCAATACCCTGTCTGTGCACTGGGGGTTCCCTCCCCTCTCTCAGTGCTGTTGAAATAGTGAGCCAGATTGCGGCCAGATACTTGCAGTTAGAAGGTGATTGCGGCCAGATACTTGCAGTTAGAAGGTCAGTGGCGTGGGAGCCAGCAGCGGGGGAGCCAGTGGACGAAGGTGGGGAGTCTTCCAGGATGTTTGGGGTTCCAATCCGGAATCGGGATTTGCGTCCTCTGGGTGAATGGCGTGTACAGGGTGCGCACTCCAAATTAGTGGAACACCCTGTCAGGGCCGCTGATAGGCCAGTACAGCTGGCCCAGTTGTACCGGGCCCGGCTGGCAGGGGGGCCCGGGCTGCCGACTCCCGAGCCATTTTAATTTTTTTGCTGTCAGTGGGCTGGCTCCAGTAACAGCAGGCAGTGTGGGGGCGGCGCTCACTCACTGACGTCACACGCCTGCTCCTCCCACTAGGCGGCGCAGGCGCGTGACGTCAGTGAGTGAGCGCTGCCGCCCGCACTTGTTACTGGAGGCTGGAGGGTGGAGGGAGGAGGCAGGAGCTGAATGTAAGGTAGTATTTTAGTAAAGAGATGAGCGCTGTGCCTGTGCTAAAATTAAAGTTACTGTCTGCAGCCTGACGTCATGACGGCACTGTTATAGGGAGGGCGGGGGATCCGTGGATGGCACTGTTATGGGGGGGGGGGTCTGTCATGTGGATGACACTTATGGGGGGGGGCCGGGGGGTCTGTGGATGACACTTATGGGGGGGATCTGTGGATGGCACCATTATGGAGGGGGATCTGTGGATGACACTGTTATGGGGGGGATCTGTGGATGACACTGTTATGGGGGGATCTGTGGATGACTGTTATGGGGGGGATCTGTGGATGGCACTGTTATGGAGGGTATCTGTGAATGGCACTGTTATGGAGGGGTATCTGTGGATGACACATAGCATAAGATGCTATATACGGTATGTGTCATCCACAGATCCCCCTCTATAACAGTGCCATCCACAGATCCCCCCATAACAGTGCCATCCACAGATCCCCCCATAACAGTGCCATCCACAGATCCTCTCCATAACAGTGCCATCCACAGATCCTCTCCATAACAGTGCCATCCACAGATCCCCTCCATAACAGTGCCATCCACAGATCCCCCCATAACAGTGCCATCCACAGATCCCCCCATAACAGTGCCATCCACAGATCCTCTCCATAACAGTGCCATCCACAGATCCCCTCCATAACAGTGCCATCCACAGATCCCCTCCATAACAGTGCCATCCACAGATCCCCTCCATAACAGTGCCATCCACAGATCCCCTCCATAACAGTGCCATCCACAGATCCCCTCCATAACAGTGCCATCCACAGATCCCCTCCATAAAAGTGCCATTCACAGATCCCCTCCATAACAGTGCCATTCACAGATCCCCTCCATAACAGCGCCATTCACAGACGACCCCCCAGCGCCATAAATATCACTTGTAGACAAATCTGCATGTTGTTTCAAGGCGGCGTCTGGGGAGGGGCCAAGGGCGGGGCCAGGGGTGTGGCTGAAGGAGGGATCAGGGGGTGGAGCTGAAGGGGGCCCCGTCATGTATGCTGTACGGGGCCCCATGATTTCTATCAGCGGCCCTGCACCCTGTACAGACCCTAGCTGCCATTTATTGGTCCGGAGCGTGCATGGGCGGAGCCACTAGATGGCCCGGCGGCCGTTGCGTTCCACGCTGGAACGCAACCCGGCATCCTATTACAGAGGCCACTGCGTTCCACGCTGGAACGCAACCAGCGTCCCATTACAGGCGGCCACTGTGCTCCAGCTGGAGCGCATCCCAGCGTACCCTTACATTGTCCTAACATAATATTCATTTGCATAAACATGGGCATATGGGAAAGACATGCAAATGAGCAGAATCTGCCTTGTTTTATAGCTGAAAACTATTTGCATGGAAAATTTGCGATAAAAATTCCCGATTCGAATATTTGAGATCTAGACTACTACTGAACAGCGACATCTACACAAGGGGGCCATTATATATTATACAGGGGTGCCATTATATATTATAGTTATACAGAGGTGCCATAATATATAATAATTGAACAAAGGGGCCATTATACTGTATATTAATTATACAAGGGGGCAATTATATATTATACAGAAGGGCCATTATATATAATAATTATACAAGGGGCCATCATATATTACAATTATACAGTGAGGCCATTAATAATGGCCCCTCTGTATAATTCTAATATATAAATGGCCCCTCTGTATAATATATAATGCCCCCCTGTATAATTATTATATATAATGGCCCCCTTATATAATAATTATATATTATGGCCCCTCTGTATAACTATAATATATAATGGCCAATCTGTATAATACAGTGGATATAAAAAGTCTACACACCCCTGTTAAAATGTCAGGTTTCTGTGATGTAAATAAAATGAGACAAAGATAAATCATTGCAGAAATTTTTCCACCTTTAATGTGACCTATAAACTGTACAACTCAATTGAAAAACAAACTGAAATCTTTTAGGTAGAGGGAAGAAAAAATATAAAAATAAAATAATATGGTTGCATAAGTGTACACACCTTTAAACTAATACTTTGTTGAAGCACCTTTTGATCTGGACCAGTAGAAGATGGGAATGACAGACAGCTCCCTTCGGCTGAGGTGGTGGAGCCTTGATTGGCTGAAATCGGGTGCTTGCCACTGGGTGATGCAGCAGTAGCTGTGGCAGGCTGGACCACCACATCGGAGCCACGGTTCTCCCAGGCCACTGAATGGCGACGCTGCATATTGTATGTTGACGCAGGGCCGTAGTGCCAACATTGACACCTTGGCCACGCTTCACCTTCTGCCCACATATTCTACATGTGCAGCCTCTTGTACCTGATGAAGGGGAGTGATTCCCTGAAACGCGTTGTATTGCTGCAATAAAATACCTTACTCCTGATTCTGGTGACCTGTGGATGGTCTTTTGCACCGTGGGACGTTATATTTCTGCAACTACATACCTTCTTGGGGATTCCAGGTATCTCCGATAAGAAGATTCCATTTTCCTGTGGCTGCAGACCACCACTTTCCAGGTTTTTAGGATCCTTCTGATGAGCATTCATTAGAGTTGTGCCTAACATTAGCACAACCCTATAAGGTGAGCCTTGCAATTTATTTCACACTTTCCTGTATATGCAGAATTACCCTATGGTGCACACATCTGTTTTATTACAGTACAAACCAAGCCTGCCTACTGAATCCTCCAGATCTTGGCTAGGCAGTAGCTGCTGACTGTCCTCTTGCAGCTCGTCATCGCTGTATAGTGGAGCTGAGCCCACAGCATACAATACTTCTGTGGCTGAGGGAACAGCAAAGGACAGAGGCAGGTTAAGGACAAGTGAGGGCACAGGGCCTGCTCCCGGGCCATACCAACTAAGGGTTGCGTCTGATGAACCCACCGACTGTTGGCTGGGGGTGTCTGATATCACTTGGGATGACATCTATATTTTTCTTGTTGGACTGAAATACTCCCTTATATGCATTCACCAGAAATAACTGCATAAGTGCAGTGCGTATATATTTTTCTTGTCGTACTGAATAAGATACTGTAGGGATTTGCTCTGGTAGGCAGGGTAAGCGGACGCAACACAGAGGCAAGATCACGGTTGAAAAACAAAAGTTCAGTGTTTATTCACACCAAAACAAGCAGAAAGGAAAAACAACACTTTATAGGGTCTTGGTGTTAATTCACACAGCAAGATTCCACAAATCACCTGGCAGTCCACAGCAGGCTCCTCTCATGCGGCTCTCAGCCTGGCAGCGTGGCGGGTCTCCTCAGCTCCCAAAACACAGAGCTTCACGGCTCCAGTATCACTTGGAGGATCATACCACACTCAGCTGAGCTGCTGGCTGGGTTTTTAAACCCCAGCCCAAAACCTGGCCTGGACGTGGGGAACAGCCACCCACCCTGCTCTTTGGCTGCTCCCAAAAAGAACTAGCCCAGATTCGCTTTACAGCCATACTAAGTACAACAGTGTCAGTGAGCATTAGCTGCCGCTGACACACAAATTTACCGGTTCTTATCTCACCGAGTCCAGGAACCTCAGTGACACGTACCTTCCGTCAATGACGGACCCCTGCGCCTTCGTACAATACTAAGATATAAGCCACTAAAGGCTTTTCAAGATAACACTTGCAGCCCAATAACAAAAAGCTGGAATGACAGAGCTGTCGAATGACTATTTGGATCCCCAAATAATCGTTCCCTGCACTTGTAAATCACTTTCCTATCAATGTCCCTAGCGTCTTCTGACGTCTCTCCCTGCTCTAAGATGCTGTGAAATGATTCCTATCATTTCCCTGCACTTATCAATAATTTTTTCTGTCTTTTTTTTTTTCACAATCGTTTTCCCACTTGCTGTCCCTAGCGTCTTCACACGTCTGTCCCTGCACTCTGAACGCTGGAAAATGGCAGAATCTAAAATGGCTGCCGTATTTATAGGGCTGTGACATCACACGGCTGGCTGGCTGCTGATTGGCTGCATAAATCTGGGTGATCCTGCCTTCCCAGGGTTCCTTGCCCCATGTCCTCAGTCCTCACAAGTGTAGCTGCTTTTATAAGGAAAATTTTGATTCGTTACCACGAAGCGCAAGGAAATTCGCATTTGTTGCAAATCAAATTTTTCCAGAAATTCGGTTCAAATTCCACTTAGTCAGCTTCAAATCGCTGATCTCTAATAATGGTCAGTTTAAAAACTGCAGGATTTTTGGTGTTAGTTTAAATATAAAAAGTGACTTGGAAAATTAACAATAGCATCATCAAAAAATTTTAAAAAATGTGTTAAACATAAAAAACTGATTTAAACAGCAGGTAATTTTCTGATCACACATTTCCTTTTGGCCCCCTGCACACATGTGCGCTTTGTGGCAGCCACAGCGGATTGCGGACCCATTCACTTTAATGGGTCGGCGATCCACCCGTTCCGCAAAAAGATAGGACGTGTTCTATCTTTTTGTGAAATGGAAGTACGGGACGAAACCCAAGGAAAAGAACTGTGTAGTGCTTCCGTAGGGTGCCGTTCCGTGCTTCCCTTCCGCACCATTCCGCATCTCCGGATTTGCGGACCCATTGAAGTGAATAGGTCCGCATCCGAGATGCGGAATGCCCACGGAACGGCCCCTGTGTATTGTGGATCCGCAAATGCGGTCCGCAATACGGCAATGGGCAGCACACGTTCGTGTGCAGGAGGCCTTAAAGTAATACTTTCAAGACTAAGTAATCCCAGTGGAAAAACAAGCTTTTATTTTGATTACAATAACTCCTTAGGAATGTTAATCAGAATGCCTCATTTAAAAATAAATGACACTCTTTAATTATCTAGATAACAATGTTTTGATCCTGTTACATATATAACCGTATAGTAATCATTATCTTCATTTTAAATCCATTAACCAAAAAGTAATGCATTTACGCAACAGTATTAGCATAAAATATTTCCTTACCATTTGGTTTAATATGATTGTCAGAAGAATAAATTAGGCTCATTACTATAGTTCTATTAACATATATTTTCACTTGATGGTGACTTTCTCTTGCTTTCTTATTTTCCTTTGTTGTATCACTTAGTTTTTTTTTTATAACACTTAGGCCTCTTGCACACTACTGTATGGCTTTTTCAGTATTTTGTGGTCCGCAAAATACGAATCCGCAAAAAATACAGATGACGTCCGTGTGCATTCCGTTTTTTGCGGAACAGAACAGCTGGCGCCTGATAGGACATGTTCTATCTTTGAACGGAATAGAAAAAAGAAAATACGGAAACGGAAGACATACGGAGTGCCTTCCGTTTTCTTTGCGGATCCATTGAAATGAATGGTTCCGTATACGGTTCGTTGTTTTTCTTCTGTAGATTGGGCTCCACAGCAGCCACAATCATATGGGACATCAGCCCTGTTACAATGACCTAGCATCCAGTGATCATCTTACCATTCACTTCACCTTTAAAGTCTGTGGTCAGGAAATGTATAATACATTAATAAAAGTGTGGTCACATCATCATAAATTACCTGCTATATTAAGTAGATTGTTTTTTCACCTTCACAAATAAGATCTAGCTCACCAGCCAATCTACATTTCCAAGACATCTTAAAATTCAAGATGACATAGATGATACAAATTTGTGAACTACAATCATAACTAGATCATCATCATAAATTTATGCAATAGTATTCTCCCTAGGATTAATCTGCATGCATATATTTAGTTCTAAGATAGCATATTTATAATAATATATGGTTGAATCCTGAACATGAATATATATATCAAGATACTTCTGACTTGCTCAATAATCTAGGCAGATATAATTCATAGTTTGCTTGAATAAATATACATCAAAAGATTGAAATAAGAAAATAAAATGTAAATTTTGCTCATTTAACCCCTTCACTACCAAACCACTTTTCACCTTAAATCCCAGGCCGATTTTTTTCAAATCTGACATGTGTCACTTTATGTGGTAATAACTTTAAAACACTTTTACTTAGGGTACTTTCACACTAGCATTATTCTTTTCCGGTATTGAGTTCCATTCTAGGGGCTCAATACTGATCAGTTCAATCCTAATGCATTCTGAATAAAGAGCATTCCATTCAGTATGCATCAGGATGCATCAGTTCAGTCCCTCTTACGGTATTTGGCCGGAGAAAATACTGCAGTATGCTGCAGTATTTTCTCTGTCCAAAATTCCGGAACACTTGCCGGAATGCTGGATCAGGCATTGATTTCCATTGAAATGTATTAGTGCCGGATACGGCATTAAAATTGCCACATTGACAGATCCAGTCTTCCGGTCTGCGCATTTGCAGACCTTTAAAAATGTAAAAAAAAAAAAAATACCGGATCTGTTTTTCCGGATGACACCGAAGAGACATATCCGGTATTTCAATGCATTTGTTAGACGGATCCAGATGCGTCTACGAATGATATCCGCTTGCATACGTATTTCCGTATCCGGCAGGCAGTTCCAGCAATAGGACTGTCTGCCAGATCCTCACAACGCAAGTGTGAAAGTACCCTTATCCAGGCCATTCTGAGATTGTTTTCTCGTCACATATTGTACTTCATGACAGTGGTAAAATTAAGTTTAAAAAATTTCATTTTTATTTGTAAAAAATGCAAAATTTACCAAAAATTTTGAAAAATTTCCATTTCTCTACTTTTATAAAAGATAGCAATAACTCTAAAAAAAATTGTTATTACTTTACATTCCCCATATGTCTACTTCATGTTTCGATCATTTTGTGAATGCCATTTTATTTTTTCCAGACGTTATAAGGCTTAGAAGTTTAGAAACAAATCTTGAAATTGTTCAGAAAATTTCCAAAACCCACTTTTTAATCCATTTTTTTCAGTAACAAAGCAAGGGTTAACAGCCAAACAAAACTCAATATTTTTTGCCCTGATTCAGTAGATTACAGAAACACACCATATGTGGTCATAAACTGCTGTATGGGCACACAGCAGGGCGCAGAAGGAAAGGAATGCCATATGGTTTTTGGAAGGCAGATTTTGCTGGACTGTTTTTTTGACACCATGTCCCATTTGAAAAACCCCTGATGCACCCCTAGAGTAGAAACTCCAAAAAAAGACCCCATTTTGATAATGTGGCAGTTTTCTTGGTATTTTTTTAGGGTACATATGATTATTGGTTTCTCTATATTATACTTTTTGTGAGGCAAGGTACAAAAATTGCTGTTTTGGCACCGTTTTTATTTTTTTGTTATTTACAGTGTTCATCTGACAGGTTAAATCATGCTGTATTTTTATAGAGCAGGTTGTTATGGACGCGACAATACCAAATATGACAACTTTTTTTGTTGTTTGTTTCAGTTTTACATAATAAAGCATTTAAAAAAAAAAAAAAAAAATTTTGTGCCTCCATATTCAGAAAGCCATATTTTTTTTACATTTTTGGCGACTGTCTTATATAGGGGTTCATTTTTTTCAGTATGAGATGATAGCTTGATTGGTACTATTTTAGGGTGCATATGACTTTTTGATCGCTTGGAATTACACTTTTTGCGATGTAAGGTGACAAAAAAAATCGCTTTTTTGACACTTTTTTTTAGTGGTGTTCACCTGAATGGTTAAGTCATGTGATATTTTTATAGAGCAGGTTATTATGGACACGGCAATACCTAATATGAATACTCTTTTTTTATTTCACTTTAGCACAATAATAGCAGTTTTGAAGCAAAAAAAAATTTCATATTTTAGTGTCTCAATTATCTGAGAGTCATAGCTTTTTTATTTTTTTGGCGATTCTCTTAGGTAGGGCATAATTTTTGTGGGATGAGATGACGGTTTGATTGGCACAATTTTGGGGTAGATATGACTTTTTGATTGCTTGCTATTACACTTTTTGTGATGTAAGGTGACAAAATGGCTTTTTGACACATTCTTTATTTTCTTTACAGTGTTCACCTTGAGGGGTTAAATCATGTGATATTTTTATAGAGAAGGTCGCTACGGATGTTGCAATACCTAATATGTAAACTTTATTTATTTATTTAAGTTTTATACACTAATATCATTTTTTAAACAAAAAAAATCATGTTTTAGTGTCTCCATAGTCTGAGAGCCATAGTTTTTAATTTTTTTGGGCGATTCTCTTAGGTGGGTTATAATTTTTGTGGGATAAGATGACGGTTTGATTGGCACTATTTTGGGGTGCATATGACTTTTTGATCGCTTGCTATTACACTTTTTGTGATGTAAGGTGACAAAAAAATTGCTTTTTTGACACTGTTTTTATTTTTTTATTTTTACGGTGGTCACCTGAGGGGTTAGGTCATGTAGTATTTTTATATAGCAAGTTGTTATGGACGCGGCAATACCTAATACGTATATAAATATTTTATTTACTTAAGTTTTACACAATAACAGCATTTTTTAAACAAAATAACAATGCTTTAGTGTCTCCATTTTTTGAGCGATTGTCTTAGGTAGGGGCTTATTTTTTGCGCAATGTGACGGTTAGATTGGTACTATTTTGGGGGGTATACACCTTTTTGATCGCTTGGTGTTGAACTTTTAGTGATGTAAGGTGACCAAAAAATGGTTTATTAGCACAGTTTTTATTTTAATTTTTTGACGGTGTTCACCTGAGTGGTTAGGTCATGTGATATTTTTAGAGAACCGGTCAATACGGACGTGGCAATACCTAATATTTGTACTTTATTTGTGGAAAAGGACACCTTTTTTTTTACTTGAAACTTAATTTTTTGGGGAAAAACGTAATTTTTTTCACTTTTTTTGTCCTATTTTGGGACTACAACTTTTGGGGGTCTGATCCCCTTTACAATGCATTACAATACTTCTGTATTGTAATGCATCGGCTGTAAGTGTATTACACACTTTAATACGCTTACAGCCTGCTTGCCTGCGAGATCCAGGAGGCTGGATCTCACAGGCTCTCCAGGAAGGCAGCCACGATGCCTAAGGAAGGCATCGGGCTGCCTTCCCTGCCATGGGGTCACCGTCACAGCATGGACACCGGCATTTGTGAGGATACCGCATGTTCCGCGGTCAGCGCTGACTGCGCCCGTGCAAGGTTAATGCGCCGGCATCAGTGATTTCACCAATGCTGGCGCATACAGCAGGGGTCCGGCTATCAGTGACAGCCGGACCCCTGCCTCTGATCGGGCTGGTGCAGCTCCTGTACCTGCCCGATTAGCGTGCCGTACCTGTACTGCACCTGGATTTCTGTCCCGCATTTCTGTGCCGTACATGTACGGCGCTGGTATCCTAAGGGTTAAAGGGCGATATACTAAGATACGGTACGTTTGCAAGAAAAAGTATAATGGATTTCTGCATCTATTATTAATAAAATAGAAATAGAAAGACATAATCTAGCTACACTAATAAGACATAAACAGTCATAAAGCTCATGTCTTTTATTGGGCACATTGGATAAACATCCACTGTGCAGGGATTCAAAGTAAGTGAACACTTGAGTTTATTAACCAGTACATTCCCTTTAGCAGCAATCACCTTCACCAAATACACTGCTCAAAAAAATAAAGGGAACACTTAAACAACACAATGTAACTCCAAGTCAATCACACTTCTGTGAAATCAAACTGTCCACTTAGGAAGCAACACTGAGTGACAATCAATTTCACATGCAATTAGCAAGACACCCCCAATAAAGGAGTGGTTCTGCAGGTGGTGACTACAGACCACTTCTCAGTTCCTATGCTTCCTGGCTGAAGTTTTGGTCACATTTGAATGCTGGCAGTGCTTTCACTCTAGTGGTAGCATGAGACGGAGTCTACAACCCACACAAGTGGCTCAGGTAGTGCAGCTTATCCAGGATGGCACATCAATGCGAGCTGTGGCAAGAAGGTTTGCCACATGGTGATATGAGGGCCCGACGTCCACAGGTGGGGGTTGTGCTTACAGCCCAACACCGTGCAGGACGTTTGGCATTTGCCAGAGAACACCAAGATTGGCAAATTCGCCACTGGCGCCCTGTGCTCTTCACAGATGAAAGCAGGTTCACACTGAGCACATGTGACAGACGTGACAGAGTCTGGAGACGCCGTGGAGAACGTTCTGCTGCCTGCAACATCCTCAAGCATGACCGGTTTGGCATTGGGTCAGTAATGGTGTGGGGTGGCATTTCTTTGGAGGGCCGCACAGCCCTCCATGTGCTCGCCAGAGGTAGCCTGACTGCCATTAGGTACCGAGATGAGATCCTCAGACCCCTTGTGAGACCATAAGCTGGTGCGGTTGGCCCTGGGTTCCTCCTAATGCAAGACAATGCTAGACCTCATGTGGCTGGAGTGTGTCAGCAGTTCCTGCAAGATGAAGGCATTGATGCTAAGGACTGGCCCGCCCGTTCCCCAGACCTGAATCCAATTTAGCACATCTGGGACATCATGTCTCGCTCTATCCACCAACGTCACGTTGCACCACAGACTGTCCAGAAGTTGGCAGATGCTTTAGTCCAGGTCTGGGAGGAGATCCCTCAGGAGACCGTCTGCCACCTCATCAGGAGCATGCACAGGCATTGTAGCGAGGTCATAGAGGCACGTGGAGGCCACACTCACTACTGAGCCTCATTTTGACTTGTTTTAAGGACATTACATCAAAGTTGGATCAGCCTGTAGTGTGTTTTTCCATTTTAATTTTGAGTGTGACTCCAAATTCAGACCTCCATGGGTTAAAAAATTTGATTTCCATTTTTTTTTTGTGTGATTTTTTTGTCAGCACATTCAACTATGTAAAGAACAAAGTATTTCAGAAGAATATTTAATTAATTCAGATCTAGAATGTGTTATTTTTGTGTTCCCTTTATTTTTTTGAGCAGTGTATATTGCTATGGGTAAGGCTAGGTCTACACGACGACCTTTGTTGCGCGACTTACAACTACACTGCAAAATGTGTTGCGCGACATTTTGTTGCACCAATGTCGAGTGGCAATTTTTATTATGGTGTCGCACTGCGACATGCAACATGCTGTGACTGCGAATAGATTTTTTGCGACTGTCGCGTCGCAGTCGCAGGATGTCGCATTTCGCAGTGCGACACCATAGACTATCATTATAAAAATTGTCGCGCGACATTGGTGCGACAAATGTCGTCGTGTAGACCTTGCCTAAATGTATGGTTGACGGTGTTAACAAATAGACTGTTTGAAAACAGTGAGGTCCTACTGGAATATATTATAAATTTATTGATCAGGAATATTTGTTAATAAAATATAAAATAAAAATGCAATTCAAAAAATATAAAATATACAGTTATAAAATATATAATATGGAATGGGGTGAATGTGTATACCCCGAAACGCGTCTGGTGCCACATCCCCCACAATTTGTGACCAGATACATCAAAATCCAGCGGCCGAAAGCGACTCGAAATAAGTGGGATCCATCATCTTCGAAAGTGACCTACGTGTTTTTGACGGCCAACACTGAAAGAAACTGGGACAACACTGGCCCATGTGTTGAACAGCAGCCCGCCAGTGTGGTCTTCATTAGAAGAAATTACTCCCGATTCCGCAGTGCGACAACATTATTGGCACAACGCAGGGAGCAACAATATCCCAAGGTTCGGTAGAGTCTTATTCGATGGAAGCCGGATTAAAGGTAACTCAATAATCGCTTGCAAGCTGTAAAGTAGCGGGACGCCGCTACTCATCCTGTTTGAGTGGGACGCCGCTCTGCTCAGGAGAGTTTTACACTAAATCTATTTTAATTAACATTCATAGGACGGATTGGTTCTGGTGGATTAAGTTAAGGAACATTGAAATCTCAATAGTGGATTTACCATTGACTTCCGATTTACTGCAGTTTGGCCCTATCGATATATTACTTCTGGGACTGTGTATTATTTATTCGATTATTTATTCGACTATTTATCCGATCATTTTTGCTGCTATTTATTAATTCAAACTTGTTTTGCTATTTAGATAATCGACTGTTGTTACTAACCAATATTTCAGATTTTATATATGATTCTTCCATATGTTTTTAGAGTGAGGTACATTGTTTTACATTATTTAGTATAACAATAAAAATAAAAATATATATTTCTTGCATCTCCTAATGTGTGCCCTGTTCCACATTCTTTCACAGTTATACAATATACTTATATACAGATATATGCTGTTGGTCCAGAACCACATACTTTATGCTTCGAGCCCAGCAGCTAATGAAAATAAATTGATCCATATACAGTCAGGTCCATAAAAATTGGGACATGGACACAATTCTAACATTTTTGGCTCTATACACCACCACAATGGATTTGAAATGAAACAAACAAGATGTGCTTTACCTGCAGAGTGTCAGTTTTAGTTTGAGGGTATTTACATCCAAATCAGGTGAACGGTGTAGGAATTACAACAGTTTGCATATGTGCGCCTTCCACTTGTTAAGGGACCAAAAGTAATGGGACAGAATAATAATCATAAATCAAACTTTCACTTTTTAATACTTGGTTGCAAATCCTTTGCAGTCATTTACAGCCTGAAGTCTGGAACGCATAGACATCACCAGACGCTGGGTTTCATCCCTGGTGATGCTCTGCCAGGCCTCTACTGCAACTGTCTTCAGTTCCTGCTTGTTTTTGGGGCATTTTCCCTTCAGTTTTGTCTTCAGCAAGTGAAATGCATGCTCAATCGGATTCTGGTCCGGTGATTGACTCGGCCATTGCAGAACATTCCACTTCTTTCCCTTAAAAAACTCTTTGGTTGCTTTTGCAGTATGCTTTGGGTCATTGTCCATCTGCACTGTGAAGCGCCGTCCAATGAATTCTGAAGCATTTGGCTGAATATGAGCAGATAATATTGCCTGAAACACTTCAGAATTCATCCTGCTGTTTTTGTCAGCAGTCACATCATCAATAAATACAAGAGAAGCAGTTCCATTGGCAGCCATACATGTCCACGCCATGACACTACCACCACCATGCTTCACTGATGAGGTGGTATGCTTAGGATCATGAGCAGTTCCTTTCCTTCTCCATACTCTTCTCTTCACATCACTCTGGTACAAGTTGATCTTGGTCTCATCTGTCCATAGGATGCTGTTCCAGAACTGTGAAGGCTTTTTTAGATGTCGTTTGACAAACTCTAATCTGGCCTTCCTGTTTTTGAGGCTCACCAATGGTTAACATCTTGTGGTGAACCCCCTGGGAAGTCTTCTCTTGATTGTTGACTTTGACACACATACACCTACCCCGTGAAGAGTGTTCTTGATCTGGATAACTGTTGTGAAGGGTGTTTTCTTCACCAGGGAAAGAATTCTTCGGTCATCCACCACAGTTGTTTTCCGTGGTCTTCTGGGTCTTTTGGTGTTGCTGAGCTCACCGCTGCGTTCCTTCTTTTTAAGAATGTTCCAAACAGTTGTTTTGGCCACGCCTAATGTTTTTGCGATCACTCTGATGGGTTTGTTGTGTTTTTTCAGCCTAATGCTGGCTTGCTTCACTGATAGTGACAGCTCTTTGGATCTCATCTTGAGTGTTGACGGCAACAGATTCCAAATGCAAATAGCACACTTCAAATGAACTCTGGACCTTTTATCTGCTCATTGTAATTGGGATAATGAGGGAATAACACACACCTGGCCATGGAACAGCTGAGAAGCCAATTGTGTCATTACTTTTGGTCCCTTAACAAGTGGGAGGCACATATGCGAACTGTTGTAATTCCTACACCATTCACCTGATTTGAATGTAAATACCCTCAAATTAAAGCTGACTGTCTGCAGTTAAGGTGCATCTTGTTCGTTTCATTTCAAATCCATTGTGGTGGTGTATAGAGCCAAAAATGTTAGAGTTGTGTCGATGTCCCAATATTTATGGACCTGACTGTATGTGATATATTGTGGTTAATATTAAACAAGAGTCCAATCTAAAATTATCCCCTAAAAATATAAAAATAGGAATAATTCATTAAGTACAATGTCCAATGATGGTGCAAAATACAGGGGGTCGCTGTTACTCCAATCTGTAAGTCAATGATAGTTCAGTATGTTGTTACATGAAGTTGATAAAATACAATTTGTATCATTCAGTTTGCAACATTGTATTCAGCGGATGCTCGGCCGAAACTGAAACATCACATGTGCCGTGTTGGTATTTAGTTGGCTGAGCTCTGTGGTTCCACAGCTGATTGAGGCTTTGTTTATCAGGTGTTTCTTTGTTGTTTGCTGGCTCCTATGGTGGGTAATTAGCAGTGAGTCTTTAATCACCTGTTTAGTTTTTATCAAACAAATAATATTGTTCTTTTCTTAAGGAAATGGGGATGTCTTTTGTTGTGGTAGGAATAAGGTTAAAGATGTTTCAGGGCCCCTAGCCCCCTCTTCAGTAGCCTAACCAATAATCACTTGATAAATACCAATAATCACAGTAGTATCGAAAACAGCGGCTTGTTATGAACAAGGGATCCAAAAATGATGCCTTAATGGGGACAGATGACTGCCTCTGTTTATACACACAGATTCGCGTCAGAAGAAGCAGTGGCTTGTTTTAAACAAGTTTCCATAAATTCTCCTTTTTTGGGAGGGAAACGGTAGCAGGACAGTGTGGATTTGGAACTTGATGACCAAGGCAGATGTACAGCTGTGTAGGGGTAACAGTAGTGGCAGCAATGGACAAAGCAGATGTGTGGCTGTGTAATGGTAGTAGAAGTAGCAGTAATAGACATGGAGGAAGCAGCAGTACAGTTTGTAATCTAATGGACAAGGAAGGAGATGTGTGACTGTGTATGGGGTAATAGCAGTGTCAGTAATAGTAATGGCAGAATCAGCAGTACATTTTGAAACCTGACTGAAAAGGCAGGAGATGTGCAGCCATGTAGGGGTAGTAATTTATAGGGAGAGGTGGAATACCAAATGCGACAGCAACAGTTATGCAGTTTGGAACATGATGGACTGGAAGACGACAGCTTTGGCATGTCTGGGCCTGGAATAAATAAGTAGTTACTGTCAGCAATAGCAGATTGTGGCACTGATTCATTCCACAATTTGTCTGCTTGGATGTGACAATGCCAGCTCCCATGCTGAATACCCTCTCTGGACATTAAACAGGAGGCTGGACAAGACAGTACACTAATAGGAAGCTGGGCCAGTTTGATGTAGCACTTACAAAATCTGCTCCATTATATTCATGAAACTGAATTGGCTGCTGCTGTTGCTACAGTGGCCTCTGCTGCTTGTAGTAGCAAAGACTGCAGGAGGTTGGTGACAGCCAAAGGCAGACGTCTGCCTCTGGGTCAGACCCATGGGAGGCAGGCGTCTGCAGGACAACATAGCTATAGCAAGCTGTGTACTGAGCATATCCTGGTTATTTGCTCCCCTTTCAGCATCTGGAAAACAATCAGAAGCCATATTTTTTCTTGATGCCAATGATACACTTGTCCCAATGTAAGCAACCAAGCATCTATTTGACATACTCATCAGCTTGCCTAAGGACCTATTTCTATTAGGCTCTTCCCTCCTCCATTGCGATTATTGGTTATGGCTAGTATCATCATCATCATCATCATCATCATCATCATCATCATCAGTCTTGTTCTCTTTAAAGGGCTTGATTAAGCAAAATGCCTCCCTGATGAGCTGTCAAACTGCCCAAGATGAAAATAACACATGCTCTCATCTGTGGTGGTATTTTGCAGGGCCGTAGATAATTTTTTTTCCTGGGGGGGGGGGGGGGGGGTTCAGCTTTCTCAAATTATAAGAGTCATCATCCACATCCACAGATATCCCCCCCCCCCAATAACAGTGTCCCTGACAGTGTCCCTATTGTAAGACGTGACTATAGTGACTAAGTGAGCTACTTGTGCAAAGTATATGTACTACTACTATCTAATAATCTATCACTAACTTACTGGGACTGGGACTGTCAGGACTCCAGATAGGCTCCAGGCTGGCTCCCGCTCTTCAAACACTAAAACTAGGCGGCCGGCGGCAGCGTAATGTGACGTCACTCACTACGTCACGCCGCAGGCGCATGCTCCTCCCACTTTATTAATGAAGGCGGAGCAGGTGCGTGACGTCGGAGTGAGTGACGTTACGTGGCCGGCCACCGGGAGACGGAGTCACAGAGGCGGAGCACAGGAGCAGTGGGTGTGGACTGAATACACTGTCTACAGTATGTGTCTTTGTGTCATAGTTACCATCTGTGTGGTCGCCGGTCGGACACTAGTGTGGGGCTGGCAGGCAGCAGTGCAGGAGGCAGAGCACAGGGGTGTGATTAGGGTGTGCCCAGGCACACCCGGCACACCCCGTGTGCACGCCTATGCTGCCCGCCCTGCAGCCTCCATCACCTCTCTGTGTGCCGCTCGTGCCGCTATTGCAGGCAGCGGCACGCCCGGGCCGTTCTCTGGCAGGTTAGGAGGACAGACACTCTGGGGGGGTTTGAACCCCCCTATCCCCCCCTTATCTACACCCCTGGTATTGTGCATCAGCATGTGTTATTTAATCCAAATGCAGTGCAGTCACAGTGTTCCTGCCATTATTGCGGACCACCTTGCCCAGGTGTAGTTGGTGGGGAAACATCCAATGGGAAATGTGTTGCTTGACACATATTAGTAACAAAGGAGGGAGTAGGAATAGAAGGGACACTTTGTCCTGTTTTTGTTGGAGATGGGATGAAGACCATTGAGAGAAATATGGAGGCAGGATGTGAATAAAAGCAGACCAGCACAAACATAGAGGTGTCATGTCAATAGGACCTGGTCTCATTGCTGTGGTGCTGGATCACTGGCAAGTACTGTAGGTGCCCACAAGTCACAGCTTTTTTTTGTAAATAATGGAAGGCAAGACAATAAAAATAAAAAAAACAACAACTCTCAATTGGACTAAATGGAGCTTGAAGACAGCAATGCTTTAGTATATGCAGGCACATTGAAGAGAACAGATTTAAAAAAAATTGCAACTCGCCAGAAGAACAAATGCAATAGGCCAAAAATAAGTTTTGGAGATGTCCTGAAACTGCAAGACAATTTTCATCATTTTTTGGAGAACAAGACAATTTGATTTTTTTTTTTCAGATAAATAAAATTGTAACTGGCCAAAGGTACTAATACCATAGGCAGAAATTAAATTAAAAGTGCAACTGTAAGACAATTTTAAAAAATATAAAAAAAAAAAAACACTTGGAACTGTCTAGAGATACCAATACCATAGACCAGAAAAAGGCCTCATGCACACGACCGTTGTGTGCACCCGTGGCCATTGTGCCGTTTTCATTTTTTTTTCGTGGACCCAGTGACTTTCAATGGAAAAATCGGAAAATGCACCGTTTTGCAGCCGCATCCGTGATCCGTGTTTCCTGTCCGTCAAAAAAATATGACCTGACCTATTTTTTTGACGGAAAACGGTTCACGGACCCATTCAAGTCAATGGGTCCGTGAAAAAACACGGATGCACACAAGATTGGCATCCACGTCTGTGGTCCGTGGCCGTAGGCTACTTTCACACAGACGGATCCGCAGATCTGTCGGCATAAAAGCTTTTTCAGAGCTGAGTTTTCACTTCGGTGTAGCACTTTGTGAAAACTCAGATCCGACATTATATTCTAACACAGAGGCGTTCCCATAGTGATGGGGACGCTTCTAGTTAGAATATACTTTGAACTGTGTACATGACTGCCCCCTGCTGCCTGGCAGCACCCGATCTCTTACAGGGGGCTGTGATCCGCACAATTAACCCCTCAGGTGCTGCACCTTAGGGGTTAATTGTGCGTATCATAGCCCCCTGTAAGAGATCATGTGCTGCCAGGCAGGAGGGGGCACACACCCCTCCCTCCCCAGTTTTAAATTCATTGGTGGCCAGTGGGCCCCTCCTCCCTCCCTTGTATTTAACACATTGGTGGCCAGTACGGCCGGCCCCCCCTCCCTCCCCTGTAGTTAACACATTGGTGGCCAGTGCCGCCGGCCCCCCCCTCCCTCCCCTGTAGTTAACACATTGGTGGCCAGTGCGGCCGGTCCCCCCTCCCTCCCTTGTAGTACTGTAGATTCATTGGTGGCCAGTGGGCCCCCCCCCTCCCTCCCCCTCCTAATTAAAATCTCCCCCCCTATCATTCGTGGCAGCAGAGAGTACCGATCGGAGTCTCAGTTTAATTGCTGGGGCTCCGATCGGTAACCATGGCAACCAGGATGCTACTGCAGTCCTGGTTGCCATGGTTACTTAGCAATTCTTAGAAGCATTATACTTACCTGCGCGCTGCGATGTCTGTGACCGGCCGGGCGCTCCTCCTACTGGTAAGTGACAGGTCTGTGCTATAAGCAATGCGCCGCACAGACCTTTCACTTACCAGTAGGAGGAGCGCCCGGCCGGTCACAGACATTGCAGCTCACAGGTAAGTATAATGCTTCTAAAAATTGCTAAGTAACCATAGCAAGGAGGACTGCAGTAGCGTCCTGGTTGCCATGGTTACCGATCGGAGCCCCAGAGATTAAACTGGGACTCCGATCGGAACTCTCCGCTGCCACGAATGATAGGGGGGGGAGATTTTAATTAGGAGGGGGAGGGAGGGGGGGCCCACTGGCCACCAATGAATCTACAGTACTACAGGGGAGGGAGGGGGGGCCGGCCGCACTGGCCACCAATGTGTTAACTACAGGGGAGGGAGGGGGGGCGGCTGCACTGGCCACCAATGTGTTAACTACAGGGGGGGGGGGGCGGCCGCACTGGCCACCAATGTGTTAACTACAGGGGAGGGAGGGGGGGCCGGTGTCATGACCATGGTCATGGTCGTGACTCAGGATCCGCATGCAGTTGCCTGCGGTTTGGTTTTATTGTCAACCACATGGTGAGGGCTGCTGGTACTTGGCAGTATAGCAGTCTGAGCTGTTGCTAGGCAGCTTTCTGTCAAGTGCATGCGGTTACACCTGGTTGGGTGTGTGTGTATGTATGCACTTTGTATGTCTGGTGTGCACGAGGTTTATGTAGGTGTGCACTGTGACACTTCCCTTCACTGTGGCTGCCCGTGGCAACGTTTGGTATTGTGTATATGTGGTGGCAGTGTCTCGGCCTTCTGGGACATGGTTGCCACGCATGTCGTTGCCTGCGGTAACAGCTGCAGTGTGATGTTTATTTGGACACTTCCCCTTTAAGTGGCTTTTTTCCTTGCCTGGTGTAGGAAGGGTTAACTCCCTTCTTAGTTTGTGAACACTGGGTGTGGGTGTGGGTGTGGCCACTTGGGACTATTTAGCTCCTGCTGGGTGCCAGACTCTGAGGGGTACTTCAGCCATGGTTAGCTGAAGTCATCCTCCTGGTTTATACCATCTGTCAGTGAGGGCCACCCTTGTGGTCATAAATTACGTTACATGGTGTTACGAAGGTGTGTGTGTGGTCTCACTGTTATTGCAGCTTATGGTCCTGGGTTCCTGTGTGATGTGTGGTGTTCGTTTGTGTTTTGGACAGCAGCACTTGCACATGGGTTCCAGGCTTTGTTGTCTGTGGCAGGTGAGTGTGGTGTTTGTTGCATTTACCTGCCATTGCCATAAGTTGGTTCTGTTCCCCTTGTAGTTTGGCCACTTTAGGCTCCTGTTTCTCCGCGTCCAGGAGGAACGGGCTGTCTACCCAGCTCCTAGTTCAGGGATCGGCGGAGGGTCAGTAGGGATCCGAGGTTCCTACCTTCAAGGGTGGCTCATGCAGTCAGGGTCAGATTAGGGAAGCTCTAGGAGGGGACCTGCTCCCAAATTCTGTGGTTCTGGCCAAGTAGCGACCTTTCCATCTTCTGGCACCGCACGGAGGAGGGTTTTCCCCATCCTCAGCCGTGACAGTCGGCCGCACTGGCCACCAATGTGTTAACTACAGGAGAGGGAGGGGGGGCCGGCCGCACTGGCCACCAATGAGTTAAATACAGGGGAGGGAAGGGGGGGTCTGCCCCCTGCTGCCAGGCAGCAGGGGGCAGTCATGTACACAGTTCTTTTAGTATATTCTAACCTGAAACTTCCCCATCACCATGGGAACGCCTCTGTGTTAGAATATACTGTCGGATCTGAGTTTCACGATCTGACTCAAATCAGATGGTATATTCTAACATAGAGGCATTCCCATGGTGATGGGGACGCTTCAAGTTAAAATATACCATCGGATTGGAGAAAACTCTGATCCGATGGTATAAAAAAGACTCCTGACTTTACATTGAAAGTCAATGGGGGACGGATCCATTTACAATTGCACCATATTGTGTCAACGTCAAATGGATCCGTCCCCATTGACTTGCATTGTAATTCAGGACGGATCCTTTTGGCTCCGCACAGCCAGGCAGACACCAAAACGACTTTTTTTTTCATGTCTGTGGATCCTCCAAAAATCAAGGAAGACCCACGGACGAAAAAACGATCAAGGACCTACAGACTCCGTTTTTGCGGACCTTAAAAAAAAACGGTCGTGTGCATGAGGCCTTACTGACATGGCTTAGGCCTCTTTCACTCTTGCATTGTCTGGATCCGTCGTGTACTCCATTTGCCGGAAGTGCCCGCCGGATCCGTAACACCGCAAGTGAACTGAAAGCATTTGAAGACGGATCCATCTTCAAAATGCGTTCAGTGTTACTATGGCACCCAGGACGCTATTAAAGTCCAGGCTGCCATAGTAGTAGTGGGGAGCAGGGGAGCTCCAGAATGACGTCAGAGCGCCCCATGCGCATGGATGACGTGATCCATGCGACACGTCATCCATGCGCGTGGGGCGCCCTGACGTCACTCTGAAGAGGCCTGGGAGCCGCACGGACGGTAAGTATACTGCTCCCCCGCTACCCACTACACTTTACCATGGCTGCCAGGACTTTAGCGTCCTGGCAGCCATGGTAACCATTCAGAAAAAGCTAAACGTCAGATCCGGTAATGCGCCGAAACGACGTTTAGCTTAAGGCCGGATCCGGATTAATGCCTTTCAATGGGCATTAATTCCGGATCCGGCCTTGCGGCAAGTGTTCCGGATTTTTGACCGGAGCAAAAAGCGCAGCATGCTGCGGTATTTTCTCCGGCCAAAAAACGTTCCGTTTCGGAACTGAAGACATCCTGATGCATCCTGAACGAATTTCTCTCCATTCAGAATGCATGGGGATAATCCTGATCAGGATTCTTCCGGCATAGAGCCCCGGCAACGGAACTCTATGCCAGAACACAACAACACAAGTGTGAAAGAGCCCTTAATCTTGGACAAACTTTCTTGACCTACACTTGATTTATCACAGTGGCTTGTGCTGGATGATAAATCTGGTGCAGGGATATACACAATTGTATATGACTGTATACCAACTACTAGTCGGCTTACCTTGAGACAGATTTTTATGCCAAAATCGTTGCACAAATGTGGTGCTAAATGGCACATTTTTGGGCACATCCCCTTTTGCGCATGTCAAAAAATTTAGAAACTAGAAACCCTAGCTGTGCCAAATTGCAGTAAATAGTGCCAATCTGTGCCACGGTTTAGACAGATTTTGTCACAACGTAGTAAATCTAGGCCCACATACATTTGGTCTGTTACGCGACTCTGATACATGCAATCTTTGAAAACAATTTTCATTACTTATAAAAAATGGCACATAGGCCAGTACAATGTACATTAGGTCAGGTACACAACTTTGATACATGGAGTTTTTGCCAGGCAATTTTCATTATTTATTTATTTATTTATTTTTAATTTACACTTGGACAGAGTCCACTAAAATAACAGTCAGAATTGTAAAGAAAATGACCACATGGGGCTACATTTTCACTCTCACCACCTGAGTTGGGTCTGACACAGCTTTTCGGCCTGCACCAACAGACCAATATGTCACGTTAGACACTAGTCTCTGCTAAATAGAATTTTTGCAATAACATTTTCAACATGTCTTTTGAAAAAAATAAAAGGCACAATTAAATTAGACAGCCTCTGACCAAACTATATATCAGTGATGCACGAAAAATGAAAATATGCTTTTTGGTTCACTTATAAATGGTAGAAAAATAAAGTGTTTTTGGTAATAAATACTGGCCCAATTAAATGTCCACTGCTACAAACACACTGTACACTGGTATTGATGCACTAAGATAAGATTACTTGCGCATTTATAAATGGTAATAAAGATCCATTTGATTTTTGAAAAGAAACATGCGTAATTGTGCGGCATATGTAGCTAAGTTTATGCTGCTAATAATACTAGGAATACTAGGAATATGCCTATAAAGCACTTATAATTTGTAGTAGCTCTGCAACAGGTTTTTGGGAAAAAAAGGCTGGTACATGCACAGAAAAAAGGAGTACTGTCTCAGTACAAGACATGAAACTATGACTAGCTCCAGGAACTGCTCTCAATGGAAGACACACAATACACTTAAAGCTCCAGAGCTCAGCCTACTGATAAAACCAGACTTTCTACCTAGTAATTCAATCTACTTAACTAAACATATTGTGGCGAAACCAACCTCGCCACGGTGTTTTGGAGAGGACTGGCTGCTGGCCTCTTGCCCCTGGATTATGGGCCATATACTAACTTTTAAACCCCTGAACCGATTCAAGTGAATTTTGGATAAGTTTGTCCCCACGTTATACTGTTTGAATTAATGTAAGTTATATGTATGGCCAATGTAAACTCACAAAGTTGTAACAATCTACAGTGCCATCTTAAGAGCATTATAGGCCCCCGGGCAATACAGTGCACTGGGGCCCTGTCTACACAATCACGCACTAGAATAAAAATGCAAATTATCAATAAGGCGATATTTATTGGGCATTTCCTCTTGTGGATTTTCCCCAGCAGTAGGATCAGGTAATGATACCATTGGTATTTCTGCTGGAATTGGAGTGCATGTAGATGTGGATGCTACATCTGGAGGAGCAGAACTACTGGCTGACGTTGCACCTGGATTGAGCCAAGATGTTAGTTTTGGAAGTTTGCACATTTTCTCTTTCTCCTCTGCAGCCTTTTTCCTCTTCTGTGCTCCACTCAAAACATTACGTTTCATTTCTGCACTAAAGGTTATTTTCACCAACACGTAATAAACTTTATTTTTCCTCACCTTTTTTACACTTCCTCGAACGAGTGGCAACTCTAAGATTGCTATATAAGGGGGACACATAAGATATTACAGTCAAAACTTGAGGGGCACTAATAACTTAAAGTGGATGTAAACCCAAACATTTTTTTTTTTTGTGATGTCACAATGTAGAGTACCCAGGCAGTACACACGCCACTCCAACATTAATACCCACCAGCACCAGCAGTACCCACACCAGCATTACCCACCAGCACCAGAGTGTGTGTACATTTATATATATATCTATATTTATTTCGTTTTTTTAGTTGTATGATTAAAGTGGATGTAAACCCCCAAGTATGCAGTATAGCACCCTATAGTATACAGCACCACACAGTATGCAGTATAGCACCCTATAGTATACAGCACCACACAGTATGCAGTATAGCACCCTATAGTATACAGCACCACACAGTATGCAGTATAGCACCCTATAGTATACAGCACCACACAGTATGCAGTATAGCACCCTATAGTATACAGCACCACACAGTATGCAGTATAGCACCCTATAGTATACAGCACCACACAGTATGCAGTATAGCACCCTATAGTATACAGCACCACACAGTATGCAGTTTAGCACCCCACACTATACAGTACCCCACAGTATATAGTAGAGCAGTATAGACCCCCACACTATACAGCACCTCACTGTATACAGCACCCCAAACTATACACGATACAGCCCCCCACACTATACAGTACAGCACTCTACACTATACCGCACCCACAGTATACAGCCCCCCACACTATACAGTACAGCAGTATAGCACTCCCCCCACTATACAGCCCCCCCCCCCACACTATACAGGCCCCCCACACTATACAGGCCCCCCACACTATACAGCCCACCACACAGTATACAGGCCACCCCCCCCCCCCCACACACAGTATACAGCCCACCACACAATATACAGCCCATTACACAATATATAGCCCACCACACAATATACAGCCCACCACACAGTATACAGGCCCCCACACAGTATACAGCCCCCCACACAGTACACAGCACCCCACTATACAGTAGTTTACAGTATATTAAAATAACAACCCCATGTCACCTTTTTCTGATGTAATCTTTACACAGAAAAGCTCCACAGTTAACTTCTGCAACACTCCTGATAGGACCTGTGATGACTTCATAGCCATGTGACCAGTAATTGCTAGGTTACTGGTCACATGGTAATGATGTCATTAAGGTCCTAGATCAAAACTCATTAAGGTCCTAGAATTAAGATCATTAACACAGTACGATCATGATGCCTGTGTAGCCGACAGCCTGACACCCGGGGCAGTAGCTAGCAGGGCTCAAGAGGCAGCTGCCTTGGGCCCCCCCAGGAGCAACTGGGCCCAGGGCAGCTGCCCCTTTTGCCCCTTGGTAAAGACGGCCCTGGCGGCAACGCTGCTAAATGACGGTTGGGAAGTTGGCTGGTGGGTTCACTGGGCAGGCGGGCCCCCAGGCAAGTGGGGCCCCCGGGCAACTGCCCAGCGTGCCCATTCGAAAAGACGGCCCTGACAATCTATAATAATTGTAACTTGTCAGCTTGGGAGGAAAATGCTGGGTGTGTTTCTATTGTGCCATTGTCCCATTGTGTGTTTAAATGGTGATGTCTGTCCTGTTGTATCTACATGTGTATTGGTGATCTCCCTTTGTTCTGAGAGATAATTGGATTGCTCCTCAGGTTGTCTCCAGACAGAGGGGAGGAGATCATGATGCATTGTGGGGATATGTTGTCCTATGTCACAGTCTTCATTCTGGTCCTCTGGGGGCGTGAACGATTGGTTGCTGTAGTTATGTTGTATGTGTTGTTAATTACTGATTGGTTGTATTTCAAACCCCTGTGGGCAGTACTATGTTTGTTTTTTGTGAATAAAAGAGGCTGTACTTCAAGTACAGTCAGACCACTGCTTGACCCTCAAAACGGAGCCTTGTCTCGTTATTGGGGGGATTCACTGTATGCTGTTAGAAGACCGATTGCCAGGATTGTATGCGTTTCCTGTTCGTCTGCTAGCAGCTATTCGTGAGGTTCCAGTTTGGAGTGCTACTTTGTATCCAGTTCGGGAGTTGGTGTTCTGCAAGTAGCTGTGCCTGTCTCTCAGAAAGGGGCTTATCGCCTAAACGGATTTTAACCCCTTGTCTGCTGAAACGGTCCGTTACATTGGTGGCAAGCAGCGGGATCGTTCCTACAGCCAGAAGGACAGCTACAAAGAAACATCATTCCCTGGAATTACAATTTGAGGGCAACGCATGTCCCAGTACAGCGACCCTGACAGCACCAGAATGGAAACAGCAGTGGAGTACGATGAGGGTGTCATGGATGACCAAGATGCAGTCCGCAAAGGCATCTGGTACCAGGTACTGGGTATTGTGGAGTATATGCAGGACGAGAGACTCCCCACGGAAGACCAGCGGTTGCAGAAGCGAGTAGCCCTGCGGATGCCCTTCCTGGGAGAGCAGCCCCGGGAGGAATGGGTAAAGGAATTGGAACTCCTAGCATGGCGAGAGCTGTGGCTGGAAGATGCCTACCAGGCGCTCTGGTGGTATGGGGCACAGTACCTACCCAGGACAGCTGAGCATGACAAGCCGGAGGGAGAGGAGTTTGATGGTCCTGGCTTGTTATGGGAGACCTTTTCAGAGCTGGAGTTTGGGAGCCCTACACAAGCCCGGTTCCATGATCTCTTGGAATGGAGGGAGAGCAGGTATGACTGGGACGACACTCATGAGATTGAGCAGGACCTGGTCCACCAGGTGACCCGGGAGATGGAGCTGGAACAGGGCTACCAGCAGCTGTTCCACGCCAGTGAGAAGGCTCAGCAGGACAGTAAGGTGACAGACCCAGTCTCCATTCCCCAGCGGCAGTGTGAATTGCAGGGAATTGGGAGCCCAGTCTCCATTCCCCAGCGGCAGTGTGAAGTGCAGGGAGAGGAGAGCAGCGTCCTCCCTCCTCAGCGGCAGGCGGAGTTACAGGGGGCAGAGGTAGTTGTTCCTGTCCCCCAGCAGCAGCATGATTTTTTGGGAATTGGGAGCCCAGTCTCCATTCCCCAGCGGCAGGCGGAGTTTCAGGGGGCAGAGACAGTCGGTCCTGTCCCCCAGCGGCAGAGTGTCCAGCAGGGAATAGAGAGCCCAGTCTCCTTTCCCCAGCAGCAGGACACTGTATTGGGAGCGGAGACGGTCGGTCGCCCTCCCCAGCGGCTGGAAGTATGTATGGGAGAGGAGCTCGTTACCCCCTCTCCCCAGCGGCAGCTTAACGCACCAGGGGGAGACAGTAAGCCCCACAACAGTGCAGATGGGACCGTGGTCTCTGCACTTACAGCACAGGGGGTAGAGACAGTCGGTCTCCCCCTCCAACAACCAGGCTCCAACCAGGCTTCTTCCGTGGCAGCGCTGGCACCAGGGCAGAGTACCGCTGATACCTGCCCACAAAGCAACCTCCACTCCAAGCCAGGGAGCAACACAGAGACCGGGAGTACCAGCTTCCAACCTAACCTGGGTGGACTCACTGGACAGAGACAGGCTACTAAATTCAACAGGTCCAGTATTGGGTTGTGGGTGGGCTGCCAGACTAACTCAGGTACCGACCGGCGTGAGGTCAGGTATCTGGTTAGTCTTCCCTGGGGGGGGGGGATGTGTGGCGAAACCAACCTCGCCACGGTGTTTTGGAGAGGACTGGCTGCTGGCCTCTTGCCCCTGGATTATGGGCCATATACTAACTTTTAAACCCCTGAACCGATTCAAGTGAATTTTGGATAAGTTTGTCCCCACGTTATACTGTTTGAATTAATGTAAGTTATATGTATGGCCAATGTGTTTAAATGGTGATGTCTGTCCTGTTGTATCTACATGTGTATTGGTGATCTCCCTTTGTTCTGAGAGATAATTGGATTGCTCCTCAGGTTGTCTCCAGACAGAGGGGAGGAGATCATGATGCATTGTGGGGATATGTTGTCATATGTCCCAGTCTTCATTCTGGTCCTCTGGGGGCGTGAACGATTGGTTGCTGTAGTTATGTTGTATGTGTTGTTAATTACTGATTGGTTGTATTTCAAACCCCTGTGGGCAGTACTATGTTTGTTTTTTGTGAATAAAAGAGGCTGTACTTCAAGTACAGTCAGACCACTGCTTGACCCTCAAAACGGAGCCTTGTCTCGTTATTGGGGGGATTCACTGTATGCTGTTAGAAGACCGATTGCCAGGATTGTATGCGTTTCCTGTTCGTCTGCTAGCAGCTATTCGTGAGGTTCCAGTTTGGAGTGCTACTTTGTATCCAGTTCGGGAGTTGGTGTTCTGCAAGTAGCTGTGCCTGTCTCTCAGAAAGGGGCTTATCGCCTAAACGGATTTTAACCCCTTGTCTGCTGAAACGGTCCGTTACACATATCTTCTTCACAATCCCTGCCATACTTATAAGATGGCTGGCTTGTGTCTGTAATTGTGGTCTGTCAGAGACATGGCAGAGACATCCTCTCACATCACTGGCTGAACTCACAATGGCATCTGTGCTTCATAGCTAAGCCTAATAGACCAGCCAATATCCTCCCCCTGAGAATTATGGATGGGCCCGCTTGCCAGAGCCCTATCCAGTCATGTGATCTTCATCCTCCCTGTAAGTAAATTCTTTCTTTTTTTTTTACACTATTTCAGGTTAAATCGATTCACTGACACGAAGCAGGAGAAAATTTGGCTTCAAGGCAAATCAAATTTATCCTGAAATTCGGATCGAATTCCACTTAGTGGGATTCGATTCGCTCATCTCTATATATGATCTAAAGGTAAATAATTGCTAATTTTTCCATGTAAAACACACCATTCAATATATTATATGTCATCGTAACATTAAATTTTATATACAACAGAAGTCGTAGTTATTGAACTGCTTCATGGAGGGGTCATAAAATAATTCATCACTGGTCATTCATTATACGTAACACTGTAATTTGATCATGTCCCTTTGGTATAGCAGACAAGCCAAACATTGCAATTCTAGTGATTAATATTTGAGGAACTCTTCATTTGCATTGCAAGTTCTGGATGCGTTCCAGAACTGGATAGCAACCAGTTGGGATCTGTTCAAATTTTTGGCCATATCCAAAGTAGTAATCATTGCTTTTTGGCAGCAATAGTTTTTCAATTATCTCTTGAACCTGTGCTTACTTAGATAGTCAATGAGCAGTAATAAGCCCTATGAAAACAATTTCCATTTAACGCTTGACTTAATCATTGTACACTACTGAACTTCATTATTGTCCTCAATCATAAACTATCCTGAACTGAGTGCATATTTCTTGAGTGACACTTTTTAAATAATTTTTTTTTTTTCATGTGACTTTTTCATACTTTGTAGAACACTGAACTATATTTAATTGTTATTACATTTTTACTTTGGGCCAAATAGTATTACACTCTTCACTAGGAAGAGAGCACTTACTCTTAGGCAAAAAAACAAACAGATGAGGCTGCCTCTAAGGCCCCTTTCACACGAGCGAGTTTTCCGCACGGGTAAAATGAGTGACGTGAACGCATAGCACCCGCACTTAGTCCTGACCCATTCATTTCAATGGGTCTGTGTACATGAGCGTTTTTTTTTCACGCATCAGTTCTGCGTTGCGTGAAAAATGCAGCATGTTCTATATTCTGTGTTTTTCTAAGAGATGTTTGTAAACCTTCAGTTTTTTATCACGTATGTCAAAAACGCATCAAAACGCATTGCACCTGCACAGAAAAAACTAAACAACTGAACGCAGACAAAACTGACTGAACTTGCTTGTAAAATGGTGCGAGCATCCCTGAATGCATCTTGAATGCATCCGGACCTAATCCGTCACGCTCATGTGAAAAAGGTGAAAAATCATATTTCTGATTTTACTGAGCCAGGAGTACTGTAAACCTTCATAACTTGGATAATAAAATTAGATATCACCCTCTACTATTTGGCATAATTATGTAGAGATGTAAGACGCAAGCAGGATTTTGAAAATGGTTCGGACGCAAAGCCTACCTGGATATTGGATTCTCGGCCACAGATGGTGGACAGAGCCTCTGGTTTGGAATCTGTAAGCAATAGCTAACATGAGTAGAACCAATTTGTAGTAGCAAAGCCAGGAAACTGAATTCATAGTTAATCAAGCATAAAGTCAGTGCAGTTAGAGTTCATGAAGAAATACAGCAATACAGAAAATAACAAGTGAAGCTGGTTGCTCAGGCAATAAGTAGAGATGTAAAGGTCTTTAAATAGCCACAGAGTTATGCACTGATAGAGTTAAAGAGTGTTTAGTTAAACTGGGTGTGGTCAGGAGTAGTGTTGATCGAGCACCAAAGTGCTCGGGTGCTCGAGTAGAACACCTTGAGATGCTCGGGTGCTCTACCGAGCACCCGAGCACAATGGAAGTCAATAGGAGAACCGGAGCATTAAACCAGGCACCCCCTGCTCTGAAGAGGGGAGGGTGTCTGGTTCTCATGAAAAGGTCAGAAATTGATGTAAACACCTTTGAAATGGTTCGGGAACAGCACTAATAGGCGTTTACTATAAACCGCCTAATATACCAGAGTCCACAGAAAATCTACTACTAAACGAGATAGACAAGGCGGCAAATCATAATGAGGTGGTTATTATGGTGGACTTCAACTACCCAGATATAGACTGGGAAACGGAAACTTGTATATCTCATAAGGGAAACAGGTTCTTGGCAATAACCAAAGACAATTACCTCTCCCAACTGGTTCAGGATCCGACTAGAGGGACGGCCATACTGGACTTAGTATTAACCAATAGGCCTGACAGAACAACAGACGTGCAGGTTGGTGGACACCTGGGAAATAGTGACCATAAAGTAATAACCTTCCAATTATAATTCAAAAGAGCGTTTCTACAGGGAGGAACAAAAATACCAAACTTCAAAAAAGCTACATTTAGCCAACTAAGAGAGGCCATAGGTCTAACTAACTGGGACAAAGTCCTCAAAAATAAAAATACAGCCACAAAATGGGATATCTTTAAAAACATCCTAAAATCTCATTGTGAGAGGTACATACCGTATGGGAATAAAAGGTTAAGGAACCAATGTGGATAAATAGAACTGTAAAGAAAGCAATAAATAACAAAAAGAAAGCATATAAATCACTAAAACAGGAGGGTAGCACGGAAGCACTGAAAGGAAAAAATAGAACATGTAAAAAACAAATAAAAGCGGCCAAACTAGAGACCGAGAGATTAATTGCCAAAGAGAGTAAAACTAACCATAAAATGTTCTTCAATTATATAAATGTTAAAAAGTATAAATCTGAAGGTGTCGGCCCTTTAAAGAGTAATGAGGGGGGAGTCGTGGAGAGCGACGATGAGAAAGCAAAGCTGTTAAATATTTTTTTCTCCAGTGTATTCACTGAGGAAAATAAACTGTCAGATGACATGCAGAATGTAAAAACAAATTCCCCATTAAAAGTGTCCTGTCTGACCCAGGAAGAAGTACATCAGCGACTTAAAAAGATTAAAATAGACAAATCGCCAGGACTGGATGGCATACACCCCCGTATCCTAAGGGAATTAGGTAATGTCATAGCCAGACCCTTATTTCTGATATTTGCGGACTCTATACTGACAGGGAATGTACCACAGGATTGGCGCATGGCAAATGTGGTGCCAATATTCAAAAAGGGTCCAAAAACAGAGCCTGGAAACTATAGGCTGGTAAGTTTAACATCTGTTGTGGGTAAACTGTTTGAGGGTTTTCTGAGAGATGCTATCTTAGAGCATCTCAAGGGAAATAAGCAAATAACGCCATCTCAGCATGGCTTCGTGAGGGATCGGTCATGCCAAACTAATTTAATCAGTTTCTATGAGGAGGTAAGTTCTAGACTTGACAGCGGCGAATCAATGAATGTCGTGTATCTGGACTTCTCCAAAGCATTTGACACTGTACCACATAAAAGGTTAGTATATAAAATTAGAATGCTCGGACTGGGAGAAAACGTCTGTATGTGGGTAAGTAACTGGCTCAATGATAGAAAACAGAGGGTGGTTATTAACGGTACACACTCAGATTGGGTCACTGTCACTAGTGGGGTACCTCGGGGGTCAGTATTGGTCCCTATTCTCTTCAATATATTTATTAATGATCTTGTAGAAGGCTTCCATAGTAATGTGTCAATTTTCGCAGATGACACTAAACTGTGTAAAGTAATTAACACTGAAGAGGACAGTATACTACTACAGAGGGATCTGGATGGATTGGAGGCTTGGGCAGATAAGTGGCAGATGAGGTTTAACACTGACAAATGTAAAGTTATGCACATGGGAAGGAATAATGCAAGTCACCCATACATACTAAATTATAAAATACTCGGTAACACTGACATGGAAAAGGATCTAGGAATTTTAATAAACAGCAAACTAAGCTGCAAAAACCAGTGTCAGGCAGCTGCTGCCAAGGCCAATAAGATAATGGGTTGCATCAGAAGGGGCATAGATGCCCGTAATAAGAACATAGTCCTACCACTTTACAAATCGCTAGTCAGACCACACATGGAGTACTGTGCACAGTTCTGGGCTCCTGTAAACAAGGCAGACATAGCAGAGCTGGAGAGGGTCCAGAGGAGGGCAACTAAAGTAATAACTGGAATGGGGCAACTACAGTACCCTGAAAGATTATCAAAATTAGGGTTATTCACTTTAGAAAAAAGACGACTGAGGGGAGATCTAATTAATATGTATAAATATATCAGGGGTCAGTACAGAGATCTATCCCAACATCTATTTATCCCCAGAACTGTGACTGTGACGAGGGGACATCCTCTGCATCTGGAGGAAAGAAGGTTTGTACACAAACATAGAAAAGGATTCTTTACGGTAAGAGCAGTGAGACTATGGAATTCTCTGTCTGAGAATTGGCTTCTACCTCACAGGTTTTTTTTCTGCCTTCCTCTGGATCAACTTGCAGGATAACAGGCCGAACTGGATGGACAAATGTCTTTTTTCGGCCTTATGTACTATGTTACTATGGGAAGGATGTCTGGATGCATCTTTGACACCAGCTTTCTGCTGGGAACGATGTTGTCTGAGTAGTACGCCAATTTTACAGACTGACAATAATACGCACAAAACAAAAGATAAAATCGATTTAAAGCGAACCTTTCACCTGGATTGCACTTAATAAACTATTAACAGTACCTTATAGATTATCCTCATTCTGTTTCAATGCATTCTTGTGCCGCTTTCCTGGGATGTATATTCATGAAAAAAACGACTTATAAAGTCGTAGTCTCCTGAAGTCACGGTAGAAGTCAAGGGGGTAGCCCTTCCCTCACTCCAGGCTGTAACTTCCCTGCCCTAACCCCTCCTCTAAGCAGTGTAACTGACACCCGGCTCAGTTGCCGGGACCGCGCTTGTACAGGCGGCGCATGCGCCGTCGGACTCAAGCGCGATCCTGTAACTGAATCGCGCATGCGCCGTCCCCGATGCCTGCCTGTCTTCTCTTCCTCACGCGTGATTCAGTTACAGGATCGCGCTTCAGTCCGACGGCGCATGCGCCACCTGTACAAGCGCGGTCCCGGCGACTGAGCCGGGTGTCAGTTACACTGCTTAGAGGAAGGGTTAGGGCAGGGGAGTTACAGCCTGGAGTGAGGGAAGGGCTACCCCATTTGACTTCTACCGTGACTTCAGGAGCTGGAGACGAGGACTTTATAAGTCGTTTTTTTCATGAATATACATCCCAGGAAATCGGCACAAGAATGCATTTAAACAGAATGAGGATAATCTATATGGTACTGGTAATAGATTATTAAGTGAAATCCAGGTGAAAGGTTCGCTTTAAGAGGAAAAATTGTTAGGAAACATTCTTTCCTATATATTTACTTGTATATTAAGTGCAAGTGCTGCCAAAAATGACAAGGAAGAGGCACTCCGATACAACTTGTATATCACATAAATGAGGGCCTCATTCACATTGTGGTACAATTGTTCAGGTAGTAGGACTCCTACTACACTTATAAAGCCTGTGCACTAAGTGAAAGGGCTGCCAAAAATTACAAGGAACTGGCTCTCCAATACACCCTTTATTACACATAAAGGAGGGCATCATACACACCCTTAAAAAATTATGTTTGATGGCCTGCTGGTGACCCTCAAAAACATTAGGAGCAAGGGCCTGCTGGTGATTTGACCATCAAAAACATTAGGGGCAAGGGCCTGCTGCTGATTTGACCATCAAAAACATTAGGGGTGAGGGTCTGCTGCTGAGCTGACCATCTAAAACATTAGGGGTGAGTGCCTGCTGCTGATCTGACCATCTAAAACATTATAAGCGAGGGCCTGCTGCTGAACTAACCATCTAAAACATCAGGGGCGAGCGCCGGCTACTAAGCTGACCATTTAAAACATTACGTGCGAGGGCCTGCTGCCGAGCTGACCATCTAAAACATTATGGGCGAGGGCCTGCTGCTGAGCTGACCATCTAAAACATTTAGGGGGCGAGGGCCTGCTGCCGAGCTGACCATTGTGGGGTTTTGCTCTGGTAGATAGGGTAAGCGGGCGCAGTACAGAGGCAAAATACAAGTTCTTAACTCAAAACGTCAGTGTTTATTCACACTTGAGGCAATTGCACAAAACAGCACGTAACTTTGCAGTCTTGGTGTTAATTCACACACAATGGAAAGTTTATATAACACAAGTAACCTTGCTGCCAGTTCTGCCTCCAGTAGTCCACAGCAGCCTCTAGGGGGCCTGTTTCCCCAGTATGCGGTGCTCAGCCCTCCAGCATGGCACAAGGCCTCAGATCCCAAAAACAGAGACATCTCTGCTGAGCCCAGCTGCCTATTTAAGGACAGCCAGGTGCTGCCAAAACCCAGACCGGCACTTAAACTCTGGTCCAGTATTTGACCTCACCTGGCTGGAAACCAGCCCAGCCGCACATGCTGGGAGGAAAATTCCTGCCTTGCCAGACACAACCTCTCACTGTGTCACACCATCTAAAACATTATGGGCGAGGGTCTGCTACTGAGCTGACCATCTAAAACATTAGGGGTGATGGTCTGCTGATGAGCTGATCATTTAAAATATTAGGGGTGAGGGTCTGCTGCTGAGCTGACCATCTAAAAACCTATGGGCGAGGGCCTGCTGCTTATCTAACCATCTAAAACATTATAGGCGAGGGCCTGCTGCCGAGCTGACCATCTAAAAAATTATGGGCAAGGGCCTGCTGCCGAGCTGACCATCTAAAACATTATGGGTGAGGGCCTGCTGCTGAGCTTACTATCTAAAACATTAGGGATGAGAGTCTGCTGCTGAGCTGACTCTCTAAAACATTAGGGGCGAGTGCCTGCTGCTGATCTGACCATATAAAACATTATGGGCGAGGGCCTGCTGCTGAGCTTACCATCTAAAACATTAGGGGCGAGGGCCTGCTGCTGATCTGACTCTCTAAAACATTAGGGGCGAGTGTCTGCTGCTGATCTGACCATGAAAAAAATTATGGTCGAGGGCCTGCTGCTGAGCTGACCATATGAAACATTAGGAGTGAGGTTCTGCTGCTTAGCAGACTCTCTAAAACATTCGGGGCGAGTGCCTGCTGCTAAGCTGACCATCGAAAAAATTATGGTTGAGGGTCTGCTGGTGAGCTGACTCTCTAAAACATTAGGGACGAAAGCCTGCTGCTGATCTGACCATGGAAAAAATTATTATTCACGGCCTGCTGCTGAGCTGACCCTCTAAAACATAGGAGCGAGGGCAGCCTAATAAGCATGTTGATATGATAGGGGTGGGAGGACGAGAAAATGTAAGGGATTCTGTCATCAGATTTAACCCCTCTAACCTAAACATAGGCTCATGTCCAGACTAATAAGAAGAATCCTAAGCTGGCCTTATTAAACCTCACTGTGGCTCTATTTGCCCAAAAAACTGGTTTTTATAACCTGTCAATCACTTACTTAAGGTGCCCAAGGGGAGGTCCATTAATACAGGGTGCCCGGCCGCACCCCTCGCCGTCCGGTGCCCAGCGCCGCCTTCCCTGTCTTCAGTGCCGCCTTCCCTGTCTTCTGCGCCACCTTCTACAGCTCAGCGCCGCCTGCGCAATCCTCCCCGTCCCTCTGCCAGATCCCGCGCCTGCGCTCCAGGCTCAGCTTGATGCGCCTGTGCGGACTCCTGGCAGTGGCTTCGTTGAGCGAAGTGCGCATCAAGCCGGCGCATGCGCACTTCGCTCAACAAAGCCTCTGCCAGGAGTCCGCATGGACGCATCAGGTTGAGCCTAGTGCTGAGGCGCGGGATCTGGCAGAGGGACGGGGAGGATTGCCAGGTTATAAAACACAGTTTTTTTGGGCAAATAGAGCCACGGTGAGGGTTTATTAGTCTGGACATGAGCATATGTTTAGGTTAGAGGGGTTAAATCTGATCAGAATCCCTTTAAGATTGAACCACATACCCTTTTTTGTGGTGGAAGGGGTGCATGGGAATACAGTGTATTCAATACATCATAAAAGCCACATAAAAAGTGCCTTTATGTTCAGCCGCTTTCCTCTGGTGGAGTAGAGAAGTCAGGGGCATTACAGGCCTTGTTCATTTTGATAAGAGTCAACCGATCAGCATTTAAGCTGACAGGCGGATGCGCTTATCAGTTATTAGGCCCCCAGCAGCACTAAATACCCACTGAAACAAAACGCTGGCGGCAGGGCAGGCCAGCACCCCCAAGGCGTAGAGCGCCAGTTCGTGCCATGTGTCCAGCTTGGACACCCAATAGTTGTAAGACACAGAGGGATCATTGAGGATGCAGACACGGTCTGCTACGTACTCCTTCACCATCTTCCAAAATTTTTCCCTCCTTGTGACAGTAGGCCGCGCATCAGGCTGAGGGTGCTGGCGGGGTGTCATGAAACTGTCCCAGGCCTTGGAGAGTGTTACCCTGCCTCTGTTGGAACTGATGTGTGTTCCCCTCGTCACCCCTACTCAGTTGCACAAGGAACTACGTACTCTGCCACCAGCATTGTCAGCTGGAATTTTTTGGAGCAATTTTTCAACAAGGACCTTCTGGTATTGCACTATTTTGCTAGTCCTCTCCACCACAGGAATGAGATATGAGTTCTCTCTGTAGCGGGGGTCGAGAAGGGTGAACAACCAGTAATCTTTGTTGTTCAAAATGCGTACAATGCGAGGGTCACGGGAAAGGCAGCATAACATAAAGTCAGCCATGTGTGCCAGAGTCCCAACAGACAAGACTTCGCTATCCTCATCAGGAGGATGACTCTCAATTTCCTCATCCTCTTCCTCCTCTTCTGCTCATCCATGCTGAACAGATGGAATAAACCTGCTATGGTTACTACCCTCTGTAGTGGAGGCAATCATCTTCTGCTCCTCCTCCTGATCATCAAATTTGCCTTCATTGTGAGCATCGAGAGATTCAGTAGATACAGAAGTGGGATGGTTATGCTGATAATAGCGGCATCGCCGCTCGTCCTCTGTGTTGATTCCTCAAAGTTGCGTAAAACCTCATAGAGGTCAGACATCCATGCCCACTCATCGCTTGTTAAGAGCGGAAGCTGACTGGAAAGGCGACGACCATGTTGCAGCTGGTATTCCACTTCTGCCCTCTGCTGCTCACAAAGCCTGGCCAACATGTGGAACGTGGAGTTCCAGCACGTGCTCACGTCGCACAACAGTCGGTGAGTTGGCAATTGTAAGCGCTGCTGCAGCACTGCCAGACCGGCGGCAGCTGTAGATGACTTTCAGAAATGGGCACACACGCGGTGCACCTTCACCAGTAGCTCAGGCAAATTGGGGTAGGTTTTGAGAAACCACTGAACCACTAAGTTTAACACGTCGGCTAAGCATGGTATGTGTGTGAGCTTGCCGAGCTCCAAAGTCACCACCAAGTTACAGCCATTATCAGACACAACCATTCCTGGTTGTAGGTTCAGTGAGCCACAGCTCAGTCTGGTCCGTTATACCCTGCTGCAGCTCTGCAGTAATGTGCTGTTTGTCACCTAAGCAAATAAGTTTCAGCACGGCCTGTTGCCACTTCCCCAGTGCATTGCTACACTGCTTTCAGCTACTGACTGATGGCTGAATTGTGCTGCAAGATGACAATTCAGAAGTGGAAGTGGAGGAGGAGGTGGGGGAGGAGAAGGGGGGGTTGCAGCCACTAATGTAGGTGGTGGAGGAAATCCTGATGGAAGTAGGGCCCAAGTTCATTGGCGTCGGTAGCACCTGTGCCATCCCAGGGTATGACTCACTTCCGGCCTCCACAATGTTCACCCAGTGTGCTGTCAGGAAAATGTAGCATCCCTGGCCACAAGCACTTGTCCATGTGTCAGTCGTTAAGTGGACCTTCCCAATAACTGCATTGGTCAGGGCATGGGCGATGTTATGGGACACATGCTGGTGTAAGGCGGGGACGGCACCCCGGGCAAAATAGTGGCGGCTGGAGACTGAGTAATGAGGGACAGCCGCCGCCATCATTCTGCGGAAAGCCTCAGTGTCCACAAGCCTAAATGGCAACATTTCCAGGGCCATCAATTTGGAAAGGTGCGCATTTAGTGCTATGGCCTGTGGGTGGGTGGCTGAGTATTTGCACTTTTGTTCTTAGGCCTGGGGTATGGACATCTGTATGATGCGCTGGGACACAGAAGTGGATGTGCTAGCTGATGGTGCTTGCGAAAGTCCAGGTGCAGGACTGGAGGCATCTGGGCCTGCGTCTTGGACAGGTGATTGGCCAGCACGTAACACAGGGGAAGAGGAGGCAGTGGTGTGACCCGCAGACACTGATTGTGGACCCAGGCATTCATTCCACCTATTAGGGTGCTTTGATGCCATGTGGCGGATCATGCTGGTGGTGGTGAGGTTGCTAGTGTTCATGCCCCTGCTCATTTTGGCAGGGTCAGTGATTTTATCGTCCAAAACCTCCTATTCCACTTCCTCACTCTGGTCATCCTCCTGAATTGTTGACCCAATGTTAACAACATCCTCACTGATAGGAATCTCTGAGTCCCACTTGGTACCCCTGGCACCAAACTTCTAGTATCGGCTTGGTTTGAGTCCTTTTCTGACGTCAGGAGAGCGCTTCACTCAGTAGGTAACGAAAGACACAACAGTGATGTACTGAATGAACACTCTAAGGTTTATTTTTAATGCACACAGGTTATATAGAGGGGGCTTTACCCTCTTTATTAGCATCATTGTATGTTATGTATTTAACCTATCATATTAACACGTTTCATTCTACGTTTACAGAAAGAGAAACAAAAACGGAACTTCCATATTAGGAATATTGTCCGGGAGTAGTGCCAAAGAGATAAGATTCAGGGTTACAGAGAATAGAAACCTTACAGTATATTAGTTTCACAGCAATCAGAGTTAGTACCTAACATAGAAATGAAACTTCAGCAAAAAGCAGAATTGATTTTGACATAATAAAGAACATGGATTCCTTTCAAATCCCCTCTAAAGAACCTTTAGTGGATCACACTACATGGTTCTTTCCTTTCTTGTCCTTTTTCTCTCTATACGATATTAGGTAATTCTTATACCCATCTGGGCTTCGATCCTCCTGGGGTACAGTAGTCTGATATAATGACATATTAGAGAGCCCTTTTTCTAGCATTCGTCTCACACAGGGAATAACACATAATGCTACTACACCTATTACTACAATTACTATTAGTATGACAATCCCTAGTTGCATGAGACCTTGTTTCCAATTTGTGAACCACCCAAAGTAAAGAGTTCTTTTTCAGTTCTACTGACAGATCTTCAAGCTTTTTTATAGCTATTGTGACCTTACCAGTGGGGCCAGTATTATTTGGTATGTATGTGCAGCAGGAGGTTGGATCAATCAATACTCGGCACACTCCGCCCTTCTCTGCAAGAATCATATCCAACACCATTCGATTCTGGAATGTCATGATCGAGTCTGCTTGTAGTTCTTCTGCTACCCCTAGAAATGCATCTCTAGTATAGTTTACAAACCTTTGCTGATTGTAGTATATGTAATTTATCCAATCCACATTTTTATTCACAGTAATGATGGGAAATATTGATTCAAATCCGGCGGCTACTTGATCTCTAGCTTTGAACTCATCTGGGACCCCTCTTGGAACACCTATTGCATCTATATACACATGGGGATCAAAACTTGAAAGGGGGGCGCTTCTTTTGTTTCTCTTTAGCACCCCTTTGTCTATAATATCCGATTCAGTAAAAATGTGCATGTTCATTATAGCTTTGGCAAGCGCACATTCACCTTTCCAGGCACCTTCCAATCTGGATCTTATCTTTCCATCTCCGCAGATCCAGTACACATCTCCTATGGAGTACACTTGGTTCTGAGTGAGGGATATATTCAGATTGCTGTATTTGTGACAATAACCTTTGGTGAAATTCTGTACATTCCTCCCATGTGTACTCCCCTTGTAACATGTGTAGTTACCTGGATATACCTGGATACCTGTCCCTGGGCGAGGATTTTTTAACAAAAAAGGGTATTTTGATTTCCATTCTGTACATACACTGTGGTTATAAGACATATTAACAAAAAGAGTCAAAAAACATTCTTCAACACTTTCTGGTAACACTAGGGGTACGGTACCTAGGTGTGGCTTGGCAGCACCGCATATGTAACAGTTACTTTTATTCACAGAGGCTGCACTATACTTCATCCACTCCAGCCACAAATTAACATCAGAAAAACCCGTCCCCATGGCCAAAGTATCCTCATATGTGGGATTAGATATGGCCCTTAGGTTTTTTAGAGAAACTATATGCGGGGCTAGTGGGTTTTTGGGGACACCTGTGATGGGCTGGTATTCCTTAGACTTATACATATCTCTAAGTTTGAACATTTGTGTTACCTGAGAAGTCTCAGCTCCCCACATGTTATGGAAGTACCATCCTAATACATAATCTCCTTCATCATATTTACCAGGGTTGTCTATTGTCAATACAATCTTCATTTCCGCTGACCTTTTTTTGCAATGATACACTGAAGAGGTGTCCACATAACACGTCCCTCTCTCAAGGAGTGTCATTCTAGTCAAAAGGGACTTAGAATTTTTATCCCTCCTTTTGAGGGCGCTTTCTGGTTTATATCCCCATTTTGTCCCTGTATTCCATCCCACTGATCCCCAGTATCCACAACCTTTTCCCCAGTATGAGTCTGCTACACATATATAGGCCTGTCCTTCTACATAGTCGTTGGAACAATAGTTATAATATGAACATGTTTTCAAGATATCACAAAGGCAAAAGGTGTAGGTGGCTATGTGAGTGTTAGATGAATTATACCAAAAAGTGATGACGCCGCCCTTGCTAGTTGCGGCTACTTCTCCCTTACTACTAATTGGTAAAATCAACAAGATTATTGAAGCAATCTTAGTCAGTACATTCAACCATTTCCCAGAAAGGAGTGAGGAGCTCATCATGTTGGAGGTCAGGGCTGTCTGCCCCCGTTAGTACCTCTAGGCCTTGTTGGAGGTCAGGGCTGTCTGCCCTCGTTAGCACCTCTTGTCCTTCTTCAAGGCCAAGGCTGTCTGCCTCCGTTCCTGCCTCCTCTCTTTTTCTCACAAGCTTCACTCGGGTGGCGTGGATCCAAGTTGGAGACTGTTCAGTCAGCACAGCTGTTCTGGTCACTGCAACCACGGTAGTGGGTGGGCCATATGCGAAGTCACCTTGGGATTTTCCTTTCTTCAGTGTTTTGATCACTACCTCATCCCCCACCCTGTATGGGTGGGTGGGTTCCTGTGGAAGAGAGGGAGACTTACAAGCAATTTTTTTCTCAGTTTTATTAAGAACCTGTATCAATTTGGTGACATATTCTTCCCTTATTAAATCAAGATCACCTTCCTGCACTATCATTGGGCGTCTTGCCCAGGGGGTGGGGAAAGGCCTTCCCATGAGTATCTCGAATGGTGATAACCCTAACCTCTTATTAGGTGTCATCCTTATTTCTGCAAGTATTATGGGTAGGATCTCTTTCCATTTTTCAAAAGTACCTGCAGTGGCCTTCCTCAATTTATCTTTGATAGTCCTGTTCATGCGTTCCACAATGCCAGAACTTTGCGGGTGATATGGAATGTGAAATTTCCATTCTATATGTAGTAATTTAGCAATTTCCTTGTTGAGTTTGGAGGTGAATGCTGGCCCTTGGTCAGATTCAATCATCAGAGGGCATCCCCACCTAGGAATGATTTGTTGAGTAAGTATCCTTGCTGTTGTTTTAGCATCCTCTGATTTGGTGGGGAATACTTCAGGCCATCTGGAGAACATGTCAACAATCACCAAAGCATATTCCTGTCTACCATGAGTTTTGGGAATATGTGTGAAGTCTACCTGTAAATGGGTGAATGGAGTAGTGGGATAGTCAAGGTGTTGATGGACTACCTTCAAGGGGTTGTTGGGGTTGTTCCTCAAACATGTAATGCACCTGTGTACATATTCTGTTACTAACTTTTTGATGTCAGTAATGTAAAAATTTTGACTCAACAATGACTGAGTTGTCTGTATGCTGTTATGTCCTGCTCCATGGAAATGTGCTATGAAGATGGAAGCACTGTGTTGGGGAATGCATGGTCTCCCCTCTTTGCAGAGTAATTCTGTCTTAGAATTTTTCTGCAATACTGGATAACACCAGTCTTGCCGTTCCTGTTCAGTGGCGTATCTTTGAAGATCGGTAAGCATTTGTGACATCTCAAGGGTTGGAGGTGCCAAACATGGCATCTCCCAATGTTTACATGGACCTGAGGGGCTGTAGTCGGCCGCTCGTTTCGCCTCCCTATCTGCCAGCGCATTGCCCTGTGAGACATGATCCTTACCATTGGTGTGTGCCTTGCAGTGGATAATTGCCAATTGTGAAGGCAATCTGATGGCTTCAAGTAGATCTGCGACCAACTGTGAGTGTGAGATGCGTTTACCATCTGCTGCAGTGAAACCTCTTCTGTGCCAAATCATTCCATGATCCCACACTACCCCATGTGCGTACCTACTGTCAGTATAAATGGTGACTGGTTTTTCAGCATGTAGAATGCATGCCCTGGTAAGGGCAATGAGTTCAGCTGCCTGTGCAGACTGAAACTTTATGGGCTTTGCCTCTAGTACAACATCTGGGAGCATGACAATGGCGTAGCCTGTACAGTAACTGGTGTCATCTGGTCTGGTGCATGAACCGTCTACAAAAACCTCTGGAGCACCTATAATGGGTGTGGATGACAAATCATGTCTTGGAGAAGTTTCGTGTTCCAGGACCTGTAAACAATCATGTGTATCTGTGAGGCAATCTTCCTGTCCTTTAAGGCCTAAGAGAGCATTCAGTATTGGTGCTGGTCCTGAGGTGTGGGAAGCATACTTGATTTCGAGTGAAGGGTCACTGAGCAGTAGTACCTCATATCCTGAAAGCCTTTGTGCAGACATGTGTTGTGTGTGGATGCCCTTGAGTAGGCCTACAACATCATGTGTGGTGTGCAAAATGGTGTAATGTCCCATTGTAAAAGGAGTTGCCAACTCTACCATCATAGCACAGGCTGCAAGAGAACGCAGACATGCCGGCATCCCTTGGACAGAGGTGGGCATTACCTTCGAGAAAAATGCACATGGGCGCAACTTGCCTCCATGTTCTTGTGTCAGCACGCCCGCCATGGTTTTACAGTTTTGTCGTGCAAACATGTGGAAGGGCAGTTTGTAGTCAGGGAGGCCCAATCCTGGACTTGACATTAATGAACATTTCAGATAATCAAATGCATTGTACATTTCTGAAGACCATCTTATTAAATCAGGTTTGTCCTGCAGTGTTGCCTGTCTCAAAATATTATCATGGTAGGAACAGTCTGGGATCCATTCTCTGCAGTAGTTTATCATTCCAAGGAAGGATAGCATTTCCTTCTTGGAGTGCGGGGTGACCAATCCCGCTACAGACTTAACTCTCCCTGGACTGATCCTCCTTTCCCCCTTTGTCAGGACAAACCCCAAGTATTCAACTTGCTGTTTACACCATTGCATTTTCCCTAATGACACTTTGTGTCCACATTCAAACAACCATTGTAACAGTGATATACCATCCTCAATGTTGGCCTCCACTGACATACTGCACAACAGTAAATCATCCACGTATTGCAACAACACGGAACCTTGGGGGGGGGGGTGCCATGGTTTTAAAGTCATTTGGAGGACAATGCTGAACACTACAGGTGAATCAGCATATCCCTGTGGCATTCTTGCCCAGGTTAGTTGTCGCCCCTCGAAGGAAAAAGCAAAAAGTAGTCTGGTCTTCTTGTCAACTGGGATAGAAAAGAATGCATTTTTCAGATCTATCACACTGAACCAAACAGCGTCTGCTGGAATGGCAGATAGCAACTGAGTAATGTCAGGTACAATAGGGGCTATAGGCACAATGATGTTGTTGATTTCCCTTAAATCCTGCACAAAGCGAATTGAACCATCTGCTTTTGCCACAGGATTTATGGGAGTGCTGAAGGGTGAAATCACCTCTTCCAGGATGCCTTCCTTTAAAAACTCTTCGATCATTGGCCTCAAGCCCTCAATATTTTCTGGAAAATGCAAATGTGATCGCACACTACATCCAGCACTTTATGTGGCTGTCATGGCCCATAAACAGGTAGGAACAAGAGTTAGGGACCACTCAATTGAGACGACCTTGACGCGGTGAGTGGCTTACTATGCTTTGGCCAAAATATAAACCAATGTCTCATCCAGCATGGAGGGCAGAGTGCTGGATGTAGTGTGCGATCACATTTGCATTTTCCGTTTGTATATGTATTTCGCCATAGTGATCTGCACCTACAGGCAGGTTGTGCTGACTCAACCCCCTATTTTTTTCTCAATTTTTTCTGTGGACAACGGGTACTGTTTCTGGAACACTGAGAGGACACCTGATATCACAGTAGCCTTGTAAGGTGTGCAATCTATGAACCCCGTGTCATATTCATTTGAAGACCATAATGCAGGGTTGATGTTGTTGAGTTCTGGGTGGTCCTGTATGTTTGCAAGAATCAGTGGCACTGGTGTAGAGATTGGAATGAGATCTGAGTGTACTCTTATGCCCTGATTTTTGGCTGACACTTGTAAATCAAGCTTAATGAACAAATCTCTCCCTAACAGGCTGACAGGGCAATCTGGTATAATGCTGAAGGCATGGTCTGTGATGTACTCCTTGTCCATGGTCTCAAGTGGTAGTGAGTCAGTTTTGAAAGTTTTTGTTAAAACCCCATTAATTCCCATAGAGGGCTCAGATTTTCTCAATGGTCCCTTGTATAAATCTTTACTTAACACACTTGAAGTTGCACCGCTATCTACCATGAATCCTACTCTTCTTCCTCCCACTCTCAGTAGAATAACAGGTGTGTCTTTCCAGTGTGTGGTGACCTGTGTGAAAATCGGGGTACCTCCCTCCGGGCAGCATCAGTATGATTGTTGTTGCTGATTCCAATCAATGGGGAATCTTGGTTGTTGGCCTGTTTGTTGGGGTCTTTGTTGAGGAAGGTTAAAAGACTGTGTATTTGTGTCTGGTACCTGACTTTGGCCCTGTCTACCCCGGTGCCTCCTGGGCTGTGTACACTGTCTTGCCCAATGTCCTTCTTTCCCACAGTTATAACAACAGTTATTTTGTATCTGATCTTGTGGGTGTCCTTGCTGCCACTGTGTGTTCTGGTTGTAACTAGTATGTCCTCCTCTCCTCCTTCCTCTGCCCCCTCCCCTGTTGTTGGCATAGGCATGTGTGGGTGTGATTTTTCTGATTTTGAAACATCCTGCTGATTCCTTTTCATAAAGGTGTTTTTCAAAAGTGACAGTGTCATCTGAGGTCCATGAGGATACACCTTGTTTCACTGGAAGGGTTAATTTGTCCGACAGATTGTTAATGAATGTGGAGATGATCAGGCTGTCGTTCTGGAGGGTAGGGAGTCCCGCCTCCAGTCTCCAACAGTCCATGAATCTCTTCCAAAACTCAGTAACAGACTCTGTGGGCTTTTGTTTACAAGCTACAGCAATAGGCAGAGATGATTTTTGTTTGAATACCTTATTCATATGATCCTCAACTTGGGTCCAAATCTTCTTCATTCCTTCTTCTGTATTGCATATGTACCGGCTGGCATCAACAGTTCCATCTACTAGTGTAGAAATGGATGGGACTTCATCCCAATCCCAAGCAGTATGTGTCCCTATGATGCCATCTATTATGAGCCTTAAATAGTGTTGAGCGAACAGTTCGAGCATAGTTCGGGTCCGTACCGAATTTTGGGGTGTTCGTGACACGGACCCGAACCCGAACTTTTTCGTAAAAGTTCGGGTTCGGGTTCGTCGTTCGGCATGTATTTTGGCGCATTTTGAAAGGCTGCAAAGCAGCCAATCAACATGCATCATACTACTTGCCCTAAGATGCCATCGCAGCCATGCCTACTATTGGCAAGGCTGTGATTGGCCAAGTGCAGCATGTGACTCAGCCTCTTTATAAGCTTGTGCGCACGTCGGGACGTGCTCACTCCCGATGTGAATAGAACAGGGATAGACGCAGCTGATGCTAGGGCGAGAATAGGCAGGGATAATTGAATAACTGGAAGCAAATTTCTCTCCTCCACCTGTGATTCATCTGAACAACTGCAGCTGAGCTGCTTTTTTGATAGGGATTGGCTATTTTTAGAGTGGCCAGAGTGATTTTTCCATCCACATGTACCTGGGCTGACCGCCGGCCGCCATTTTGCGACTTGTAGTGCTGCAGCAGAAGCTGCCACAGTGTGCATTCCAAAGCTCCAAACAAGTCAGACATCTACACCTGGGATTCAGACCAATAGCGATTTAGCAGCACAGTCCAAGGCTATTTTTTTTAAAGGTTGTGCAGACCATTTTGTGGCACATGTTACTGGGCTGATAGGCGGCGGCCATCTTGGGACTAGTGCTGCAGCACAATCTCTCCCAACGTCCATTAATCACTTGTAATAGTGGTCTGTGCCATAGAAATCCTACATCAGGGACTTGGGTGTGCTTGTGTCACCCCTACTAATACCAGTCCACCTGTAATCCATACAGTGAAAAGCCATAAAGTATTCCAGTGAGGGAATTTTTTTTTTATTTAAAAAAGGCCAAGTTAGTTTATCTGGCGTTCAATATACTAGATACAGTTAGGCCTGTGTTTCATACATCTGGAATTAGCAAACTAATGTGCTGGGGTTGGGAAAACATATATGTACCCATACTAGAATCTGTCAAAGAAAGCGGTACTCACATATAACAGTCATTCCATCTGTAATCCATACAGTCAAAAGACTGAAAGTATTCCAGTGAGGGAATTTTTTTTATTTAAAAAAGGCCAAGTTAGTTTATCTGGCGTTCAATATACTAGATACAGTTAGGCCTGCGTTTCATACATCTGGAATTAGCAAACTAATGTGCTGGGGTTGGGAAAACATATATGTACCCATACTAGAATCTGTCAAAGAAAGCGGTACTCACATATAACAGTCATTCCATCTGTAATCCATACAGTCAAAAGACTGAAAGTATTCCAGTGAGGGAATTTTTTTTATTTAAAAAAGGCCAAGTTAGTTTATCTGGCGTTCAATATACTAGATACAGTTAGGCCTGCGTTTCATACATCTGGAATTAGCAAACTAATGTGCTGGGGTTGGGAAAACATATATGTACCCATACTAGAATCTGTCAAAGAAAGCGGTACTCACATATAACAGTCATTCCATCTGTAATCCATACAGTCAAAAGACTGAAAGTATTCCAGTGAGGGAATTTTTTTTTTATTTAAAAAAGGCCAAGTTAGTTTATCTGGCGTTCAATATACTAGATACAGTTAGGCCTGCGTTTCATACATCTGGAATTAGCAAACTAATGTGCTGGGGTTGGGAAAACATATATGTACCCATACTAGAATCTGTCAAAGAAAGCGGTACTCACATATAACAGTCATTCCATCTGTAATCCATACAGTCAAAAGACTGAAAGTATTCCAGTGAGGGGATTTTTTTTATTTAAAAAAGGCCAAGTTAGTTTATCTGGCGTTCAATATACTAGATACAGTTAGGCCTGCGTTTCATACATCTGGAATTAGCAAACTAATGTGCTGGGGTTGGGAAAACATATATGTACCCATACTAGAATCTGTCAAAGAAAGCGGTACTCACATATAACAGTCATTCCATCTGTAATCCATACAGTCAAAAGACTGAAAGTATTCCAGTGAGGGGATTTTTTTTATTTAAAAAAGGCCAAGTTAGTTTATCTGGCGTTCAATATACTAGATACAGTTAGGCCTGCGTTTCATACATCTGGAATTAGCAAACTAATGTGCTGGGGTTGGGAAAACATATATGTACCCATACTAGAATCTGTCAAAGAAAGCGGTACTCACATATAACAGTCATTCCATCTGTAATCCATACAGTCAAAAGACTGAAAGTATTCCAGTGAGGGAATTTTTTTTTTATTTAAAAAAGGCCAAGTTAGTTTATCTGGCGTTCAATATACTAGATACAGTTAGGCCTGCGTTTCATACATCTGGAATTAGCAAACTAATGTGCTGGGGTTGGGAAAACATATATGTACCCATACTAGAATCTGTCAAAGAAAGCGGTACTCACATATAACAGTCATTCCATCTGTAATCCATACAGTCAAAAGACTGAAAGTATTCCAGTGAGGGGATTTTTTTTATTTAAAAAAGGCCAAGTTAGTTTATCTGGCGTTCAATATACTAGATACAGTTAGGCCTGCGTTTCATACATCTGGAATTAGCAAACTAATGTGCGGGGGTTGGGAAAACATATATGTACCCATACTAGAATCTGTCAAAGAAAGCGGTACTCACATATAACAGTCATTCCATCTGTAATCCATACAGTCAAAAGACTGAAAGTATTCCAGTGAGGGGATTTTTTTTATTTAAAAAAGGCCAAGTTAGTTTATCTGGCGTTCAATATACTAGATACAGTTAGGCCTGCGTTTCATACATCTGGAATTAGCAAACTAATGTGCTGGGGTTGGGAAAACATATATGTACCCATACTAGAATCTGTCAAAGAAAGCGGTACTCACATATAACAGTCATTCCATCTGTAATCCATACAGTCAAAAGACTGAAAGTATTCCAGTGAGGGAATTTTTTTTTTATTTAAAAAAGGCCAAGTTAGTTTATCTGGCGTTCAATATACTAGATACAGTTAGGCCTGCGTTTCATACATCTGGAATTAGCAAACTAATGTGCTGGGGTTGGGAAAACATATATGTACCCATACTAGAATCTGTCAAAGAAAGCGGTACTCACATATAACAGTCATTCCATCTGTAATCCATACAGTCAAAAGACTGAAAGTATTCCAGTGAGGGGATTTTTTTTATTTAAAAAAGGCCAAGTTAGTTTATCTGGCGTTCAATATACTAGATACAGTTAGGCCTGCGTTTCATACATCTGGAATTAGCAAACTAATGTGCTGGGGTTGGGAAAACATATATGTACCCATACTAGAATCTGTCAAAGAAAGCGGTACTCACATATAACAGTCATTCCATCTGTAATCCATACAGTCAAAAGACTGAAAGTATTCCAGTGAGGGGATTTTTTTTATTTAAAAAAGGCCAAGTTAGTTTATCTGGCGTTCAATATACTAGATACAGTTAGGCCTGCGTTTCATACATCTGGAATTAGCAAACTAATGTGCTGGGGTTGGGAAAACATATATGTACCCATACTAGAATCTGTCAAAGAAAGCGGTACTCACATATAACAGTCATTCCATCTGTAATCCATACAGTCAAAAGACTGAAAGTATTCCAGTGAGGGGATTTTTTTTATTTAAAAAAGGCCAAGTTAGTTTATCTGGCGTTCAATATACTAGATACAGTTAGGCCTGCGTTTCATACATCTGGAATTAGCAAACTAATGTGCTGGGGTTGGGAAAACATATATGTACCCATACTAGAATCTGTCAAAGAAAGCGGTACTCACATATAACAGTCATTCCATCTGTAATCCATACAGTCAAAAGACTGAAAGTATTCCAGTGAGGGGATTTTTTTTATTTAAAAAAGGCCAAGTTAGTTTATCTGGCGTTCAATATACTAGATACAGTTAGGCCTGCGTTTCATACATCTGGAATTAGCAAACTAATGTGCTGGGGTTGGGAAAACATATATGTACCCATACTAGAATCTGTCAAAGAAAGCGGTACTCACATATAACAGTCATTCCATCTGTAATCCATACAGTCAAAAGACTGAAAGTATTCCAGTGAGGGAATTTTTTTTTTATTTAAAAAAGGCCAAGTTAGTTTATCTGGCGTTCAATATACTAGATACAGTTAGGCCTGCGTTTCATACATCTGGAATTAGCAAACTAATGTGCTGGGGTTGGGAAAACATATATGTACCCATACTAGAATCTGTCAAAGAAAGCGGTACTCACATATAACAGTCATTCCATCTGTAATCCATACAGTCAAAAGACTGAAAGTATTCCAGTGAGGGGATTTTGCTTATAAAAAATAATATATTTCATTGTGGTGCGAGTTGAATCGCAACAATGAAGAAAAATACTATTAAGGGACGAGGACGCGGTCGTGGTGGTGTCCGTGGAGCCTCTGTTGCTGGTAGAGGACGTGGCCGTTCGGCCCCAGGCGCACACAGTAGGGAACGAACTCCCTCAACTAGCCGGCAGAATGTACCGCAATATCTCGTGGGGCCCAATGCCGCTCTTAGGATGGTAAGGCCTGAGCAGGTACAGGCATTAATCGATTGGGTGGCCGACAGTGCTTCCAGCACGTTCACCACATGGTCTTCCACCCAGTCTTCTGCGGAAAGCGCACAGGTGGCACCTGAAAACCAAGCCCATCAGTCTGTCACATCACCCCCAAGCATATCAGGGAAACGGTCTGAGCCACAAGTTATGCAGCAGTCTCTTCTTCTGTTTGAAGACTCTGCTTCCAGGGTTTCCCAGGGGCGTCCACCTAGCCCTTCCCCAGTGGAGGAAGACATACCATGCACTGACGCACAACCACTTATGTCTCCAGATGAAGAGGACATGGGAATACCACCACAGCAGAGTCACCGACTCTCTGATGATGACGAAACACAGGTGCCCACTGCCGCGTCTTTTTGCAGTGTGCAGACTGAACAGGAGGAGGTCAGGGAGGGAGACTGGGTGGAAGACGATGCAGAGGACGATGAGGTCTTAGACCCCACATGGACTGAAGGTCGTGGCGATGACTTTCACAGTTCAGAGGAAGAGGTAGTGGTGAGACCGAGACAACAGCGAAGCCAAAGAGGGAGCAGGGGGCCAAAGCAGACGAGCCGCCGCCCCCAGAGTTCGCCTGCTACTGGACATCGCCAACAGGGACCCAGCCCCACAAAGGCAGCTTCAAAGAGTTCCCTGGCATGGCACTTCTTTAAACAATGTCCTACCGACAAGACCCGAGTGACTTGCACGCTCTGCCATCAGAGCCTGAGGCGAGGCATTAACGTTCTGAACCTCAGCACAACCTGCATGAACTGCAGTGGGGTACACACCTTAAAAACCAGGCACTCGCTGAGGCTCCCCCTGCTCCCTCTACCGCTGCTGCCTCGGCTTCCGCCTCGAGAGGAATGTTGCCACCTGCCGAGCAGCAAACAGAGGATGTGCCACCGACACCACCACCACCGCCACCGTCAACTAGCGTCTCCACTATATCACACAGCAGCGTTCAGCTCTCAATATCTCAAACCTTAGAGAGGAAGCGCAAATTCCCCCCGAGTCACCCTCGAGCCCTTGGCCTGAACGCCAGCATTTCTAAACTGCTGGCCTTTGAAATGCTGTCATTCCGGCTGGTGGACACAGACAGCTTCAAACAGCTGATGGCCATGGCTGTCCCGCAGTATGTGGTTCCCAGCCGCCACTACTTCTCCAAGACAGCCGTGCCTTCCCTGCACATGCAAGTGTCCGATAAAATCAAGTGTGCACTGCGCAACGCCATTTGTGGCAAGGTCCACCTAACCACAGATACGTGGACCAGTAAGCACGGCCAGGGACGCTATATCTCACTAACTGCACACTGGATGAATGTAGTGGCGGCTGGGCCCCCGGCGGACAGTTCCTTGGCGCACGTCCTTCCGCCCCCTAGGATCGCAGGGCATCATTCTCTGCCTCCTGTAGCCTCCTCCTCCTACTCGGCTTCCTCCTCCACTGCTTCCACCAGCTCATCCGGTCAGCCACACACCTTCACCACCAACTTCAGCACAGCCCGGGGTAAACGTCAGCAGGCCATTCTGAAACTCATATGTTTGGTGGACAGGCCCCACAGCGCAAAGGAGTTGTGGCGGGGTATTGAACAACAGACCGACGAGTGGTTTCTGCCGGTGGGCCTCAAGCCAGGCCTGGTGGTATGCGATAATGGGCGAAATCTCGTGGCAGCTCTGGGACTAGCCGGTTTGACGCACATCCCTTGCCTGGCGCATGTGCTGAACTTGGTGGTGCAGAGGTTCATTCACCACTACCCCAACATGTCAGAGCTGCTCCATAAAGTGCGGGCCGTCTGTGTGCGCTTCCGCCGTTCACATCCTGCCGCTGCTCGCCTGTCTGCGCTACAGCGGAACTTCGGCCTTCCCGCTCACCGCCTCAAATGCGACGTGCCCACCCGGTGGAACTCCACCTTGCACATGCTGGAGAGACTGTGCGAGCAGCAGCAGGCCATAGTGGAGTTTCAGCTGCAGCACGCTCGCGTCAGTCGTACTGCCGAACAGCACCACTTCACCACCAATGATTGGGCCTCCATGCGAGACCTGTGTGCCCTGCTGCGCTGTTTCGAGTACTCCACCAACATGGCCAGTGGCGATGACACTGTTATCAGCGTTACAATACCACTTCTATGTCTCCTTGAGAAAACACTTAGGGCAATGATGTTAGAGGAGGTGGCCCAGGTGGAGGAGGAGGAGGAGGATGAGGGCTCGTTTCTAACACTTTCGGGCCAGTCTGTTCGAAGTGGCTCAGAGGGAGGTTTGTTTAAGCAGCAGAGGACAGGTTCACAAGTCGCCAGCCAAGGCACTGTACTGGAGGACGAGGAGGATGAGGAGGAGGAGGTGGAGGGGGACGAGGATGACGCAAGTTCACAGCGGGGTGGCAGCCCAGGCCCATCACTGGTGCGTGGCTGGGGGGATACGGTGGACGATGACGATACGCCTCCCACAGAGGACAGCTTGTCCTTACCCATGGGTAGCCTGGCCCACATGAGCGAATATATGCTCCAATGCCTGCGCAACGACAGCAGAGTTGCCCACGTTTTAACGTGTGCAGACTACTGGGTGGCCACCCTGCTGGATCCCCGGTATAAAGACAATGTGCCCACTTTAATTCCTGAACTGGAGTGCGACCGTAAGATGCGCGAGTACAAGCGCACGCTGATAGAGGCGCTCTTGAGAGCATTCCCACATGTCACAGGGGAACAGGTGGAAGGTGAAGGCAGAGGAGTGGCAAGAGGTCGCCAACGCAGCTGTGTCACGGCCAGCTCATCTGAGGGCAGGGTTAGCATGGCAGAAATGTGGAAAAGTTTTGTCTCCACGCCACAGCTATCTGCACCGACACCTGATACGGAACGTGTTAGCAGGAGGCAGCATTTCACTAACATGGTTGAACAGTATGTCTGCACACCCCTCCACATCCTGACGGATGGTTCGGCCCCATTCAACTACTGGGTTTCGAAATTGTCCACGTGGCCAGAGTTAGCATGTTATGCCTTGGAGGTGCTTTCCTGCCCGGCGGCCAGCGTTTTATCTGAACGCGTATTCAGCACGGCAGGGGGCGTCATTACTGACAAGCGCAGCCGCCTGTCCACAGCCAACGTGGACAAGCTGACCTTCATAAAGATGAACCAGGCATGGATCCCACAGGACCTGTCCCTCCCTTGTGCAGAGTAGTCCTTATTAACTGCCTAAAACATGTCTTGTTGTGCTACGGGCCACTTCTTTATTTGATACAAATTTTATGAAACCCACAGTTGAATGAAACTCTTCTCTGTCTGGGCGCCGGGGCCTAACCAGATGAAAGTGGCCGGTTAAACTAACGGGTGACATGAAGCCATAACCTCTGCCATGCTACCTCTGTCTTCTGTCTGGGTGCTGAGGCCTAAGTCAAATAAAGCGGTCTTCTGCTGTGCTGGGGGATATGAAGCTAATCTTTGACCTCTCTCCTCTGTCTGGGTCCAAAGGCCTAAATCACTGAAAGAGGCCTTCTCCTGTGGTGTGTGATATGATGCCAGAATATGTGCTGTGGGGCCTCTCTCCTCTTCCTGGGTGCAGGGGTCAAATAAACTAAATTGTGGCCTACTCCTGTGGTGGTTGATATGATGCCTGATTCTCTGATGTGGAACCTCTCTCCTCTGTTTGGGTGAAGGGGTCAAAGTAACTAAATGGTGGCTTCTCCTGTGGTGGCTGATATGATGCCAGAATATGTGCTGTGGTGCCTCTCTCCTCTTCCTGGGTGCGGGGGTCAAAGTAACTCAATGGTGGCTTCTCCTGTGGTGGCTGATATGATGCCAGAATATGTGCTGTGGTGCCTCTCTCCTCTTCCTGGGTGCGGGGGTCAAAGTAACTCAATGGTGGCTTCTCCTGTGGTGGCTGATATGATGCCAGAATATGTGCTGTGGTGCCTCTCTCCTCTTCCTGGGTGCAGGGGTCAAAGTAACTAAATGGTGGCTTCTCCTGTGGTGGTTGATATGATGCCTGATTCTCTGCTGTGAAACCTCTCTCCTCCATCTGGGTGTAGGGGTCAAAGTCTTTCAAAGTCGCCTTCTCCTGTGCTGATTGATATAAAGCTGATGGTTGTGCCATCTGACATGGTTGCCAGGGTCTGATTCAATGGGGGCCTACTCCTGTGGTGGGTGATCTAAATGCCTGATTCTCTGCTGTGAAACCTCTCTCCTCCGTCTGGGTGTAGGGGTCAAAGTCTTTCAAAGTCGCCTTCTCCTGTGCTGATTGATATGAAGCTGATGGTTGTGCCATCTGACATGGTTGCCGGGGTCCCATTAAATTGGGGCCTACTCCTGTGGTGGGTGATCTAAATGCCTGATTCTCTGCTTTGAAACCTCTCTCCTCCGTCCGGGTGTAGGGGTCAAAGTCTGTCAAAGTCGCCTTCTCCTGTGCTGATTGATATAAAGCTTATGCTTGTGCCATCTGACATGGTTGCCGGGGTCTGATTCAATGGTGGCCTACTCCTGTGGTGGGTGATCTAAATGCCTGATTCTCTGCTGTGTAACCTCTCTCCTCCGTCTGGGTGTAGGGGTCAAAGTAACTAAATGGTGGCCTACTCCTGTGGTGGGTGATATGATGCCTGGTTCTCTGCTGTGGGACCTCTCTCCTTTGTCTGGGTGCTGTGGTCAAAATAATAGTAAGTGACCTTCTCCATTGGTGGGTGACTTGAAGCCTGATTCTGTGCTATGGGACCTCACTCCAATTAATATTGTTTAATTTTTATTTATTTTATGTTAACTCATCATTTCCCTATCTACATTTGTTTGCAGGGATTTAACTACATTTTGCTGCCTTTTGCAGCCCTCTAGCCCTTTCCGGGTGTGTTTTACAGCCTTTTTAGTGCCCAAAAGTTCGGGTCCCCATTGACTTCTATGGGGTTCGGGTTCGGGATGAAGTTCGGGTCGAGTTCGGATCCCGAACCCGAACATTTTTCGAAAGTTCGGCCGAACTCGTCGAACCCGAACATCCAGGTGTTCGCTCAACTCTAGCCTTAAATCTTCTTGTGTACAATTTCTGCCTTTACAAGCCTTTTTAAGATAGGTGATGGTTCCCAAAGGAGCCACTGTGGGTTTGGGGCAGTGTTTGATAATTTTATTAAGGTTCTCGATGTCCATGGGTTTCTTCATTAAGTGTTCTCCAATTGTTATGAAGGGTGCACTGAGTTCTACCTGTTCTTCTTTAGCTTCTATTCCCTTGCTGCGTGTGTGGTACTTATATTGTTCTGCAGCTTTCTGTTGTTTTTGACTGTATTTTGTTTTCTCTAGGTCGTCATGGACCTGCATAAATGTAGCACCTATATCTTCGTCCTGTATCTCCTGCATGCTTGGACATATGTGTACAAGGTTTAGTGTGAGATGGGGTGCAGGGGCGGACGGGACAGTGTAAGGTGGTGGGTTTGGCTTTTCAGACACGTCTTTTAATTCTGTTCTTTTCTCCATTTTATGTAACTGACTGTCATCTTTTGGAATCTTATTAGTTTTCCCTTTCTTCTTATTTGATGGTACATTGTACCAATGTGGGGCTATCTCCAACCATTGTTCACCCCCTTGTATCATGTAATCCATATTCCAGGACGGATCATGGTCAAAATGTGGCCATGCTTCTTTGTCTTCCAGACAAAGACCCTTTATCATGTCCATGTGGTACGGGCTATTATCGCCGTCCCTGGGAAAGGGGCTAGCAGCTTGCATGAATTCAGTCCATCCAGCTAAGTTATCCACCCATGGGTTAACTAGGAAGTAATTTGTGGGACTACACCGTGCAACATAAACTTTGCATGTTTCTCCCGTCTCAGGTTTGGGATAATTGGTTTTAGACTCTTGTGATCCCATTCCGTCTGATATTTTAATGATGCTACTTTCCTAGGACTGGCTGCACTGAACCTTTAAGGCTCAGAGAAATTAATCCTGTCAAATAGGCAAAGGACTCAGGTCTGATCACAATATATCAGAGAGTTTCATCAAACATATAATTTGTTGCTTTGGTCTGCTGCTTGTGTTCACCTATCTGTGGGTTAACGGATTGCTCCCAGCCGGGGGTGGGGCGTATTGCAGACCTCCGCAACACAGTAAAACAACAATGCAATGTCCTTAAAACTCTATGCAAATAGTGAACTTCAGTCCGTACACTTACCACCCGGACATCAGTATCCTTATATCAACTCTAATATTCTTATACTTTAAAACAGCTTTAAAAAGTAAAGAGTCAAACCAAGCTCTGTCTTTGTCTCCCTGAGACAATATTATCTAGTGTGCACTATATTTTCTCTGAGTGATCCTCACGGCGGACTCCCGGAGTCCCCGGGTCACTCCCCCAGACTCCCGGAGTCTGTACCCTGTATCCCTGATACAGTAATTATACTAGAAGTTGTAGGTTCTACTTACTAGATCGGGACGTGGTCCTCGGATCGGCCAGAGGACAATAACAGATGCCTTCCTTACCGAACACGAGGAAAACCTTCCCGATCCCGGACGCGAGCCCCCAACTGATAGGAATCTCTGAGTCCCACTTGGTACCCCTGGCACCAAACTTCTAGTATCGGCTTGGTTTGAGTCCTTTTCTGACGTCAGGAGAGCGCTTCACTCAGTAGGTAACGAAAGACACAACAGTGATGTACTGAATGAACACTCTAAGGTTTCTTTTTAATGCACACAGGTTATATAGAGGGGGCTTTACCCTCTTTATTAGCATCATCGTATGTTATGTATTTAACCTATCATATTAACACGTTTCATTCTACGTTTACAGAAAGAGAAACAAAAACGGAACTTCCATATTAGGAATATTGTCCGGGAGTAGTGCCAAAGAGATAAGATTCAGGGTTACAGAGAATAGAAACCTTACAGTATATTAGTTTCACAGCAATCAGAGTTAGTACCTAACATAGAAATGAAACTTCAGCAAAAAGCAGAATTGATTTTGACATAATAAAGAACATGGATTCCTTTCACTCACTTATTGACAACTTTGTCTCATCCTCATCATCAACCTCTTGAGTCACTAATTGCCGTTGACTTATTGGCAACTGTGTCTCATCATCATTCACCTTGTGAAACACTAATTGCCGTTCGCCACCGCCATCTTCTTCTGACTGTAGATGCTCAAGAGCTTGGGAATCAGGGCACAAGAAGTCCCTCTTAAACCGGGCTTGGCGGGAGGCCCAAATTAAGGAATGGCGATGAAAAGAGCTCCTTGAAATATCCGAGTGTGGGATCACTTGTTTGCAAAGATTTTCCATGTGTCACGGCTGTATGTGAGCAACAATAGTATACACAGTAAAAGAGCTACTCACCGGACCCAAACTAGGGAGGATAAAGGGTGACCCCTGTCAGACCCTCAAAGCTCTCCCTATTCTGCTAAAGCACATGCCCGGATCCAAATGGCGGAACGAGGCATGCCCACGTGCCTAAGATGATGATGACCACTGTAACCCCTACAATAGTGGAAGGGGCACGGCCACCGGTGCCCTACTCAGTATATGGAGGGAACCATGGCCACCTCAGATCCAGTCAGAAAATAATCAGGTACACAACAATGTCTGTACACTTAGCTGAAGGTGTTGCAGCCGCAGAGAAGACGGATCCAAGGACAGCTGGCAATATCCGGAGTGCTTGCTGCAGCAGAACACAGGTCCAGTGAACTGATAGCTACAAGTGAAGATACTAAAGCAAGAGCTACAACTGAAATGAGAACTATAATCCACGCCCTACAATAGGAGGAGGGGTGATATAAAGAGAGGGAAATCAAACGCATGAGGAACAGCTGGGAGGAAGGAAACCAAAAGTAAACAGAGCAGTGAGAACTCCTCCCAGCTCTAGCAGTGACATCATCACAGGGGTGGAGAAACAGAGCTGTGAGAACGTCCCAAAGCTCTGGTAGTGACAGTACCCCCCCCCTCTACGGGTGGACTCCGGACACCCAGGACCCACCTTATCAGGATGAGCCCTATGAAATGCCCTGATGAGGCGAGTGGCTTTAATGTCCGACACCGGAACCCACATCCTCTCCTCAGGACCATAACCCTTCCAATGAACGAGGTACTGAAGAGAACCGCGGACAATGCGAGAGTCCACAATTCTGGAAACCTCAAACTCTAGATTGCCATCAACCAAAATCGGAGGAGGAGGCAAAGAGGAGGGTACCGTGGGCTGGACATATGGTTTTAAGAGAGATCTGTGAAATACATTATGTATCTTCCAAACCCGTGGAAGATCAAGACGGAAGGCAACAGGATTGATGACTGACAAGATTTTATAAGGCCCAATAAACTTGGGACCCAATTTCCAGGAGGGAACCTTCAGTTTAATATTTCTTGTAGACAACCACACCAGATCACCCACATTCAGGTCCGGACCAGGCACACGTCTCTTATCAGCCACACGCCTATACCTCTCACTCATCTTTTTAAGATTACTCTGAATCTTTTGCCAAATGGTAGACAAAGATGAGGAAAATCTCTCCTCCTCAGGTAAACCAGAAAGAGCTCCTCCCGAGAATGTCCCAAACTGCGGATGGAACCCATATGCACCAAAGAATGGTGACTTATCAGAAGATTCCTGACGACGGTTGTTCAGAGCAAACTCAGCAAGAGGGAGAAATGAACACCAATCCTCCTGGTTCTCTGCCACAAAACAGCGCAAATATGTCTCCAGATTCTGATTGAGGCGCTCAGTCTGACCATTCGACTGCGGGTGAAAAGCAGAAGAGAAGGACAGCCGAACCCCCAGGCGAGAACAGAAAGCCTTCCAGAACCTGGACACAAACTGCGTGCCTCTATCGGAAACAATATCAGAGGGAATGCCATGCAATTTAACAATATGGTCGACAAAAGCTTGCGCCAACGTTTTAGCATTGGGTAAACCAGGGAAAGGTACGAAATGAGCCATCTTGCTAAAACGGTCCACCACCACCAAGATCACCGACTTCCCCGAGGAACGAGGAAGATCCGTGATAAAATCCATGGACAGGTGTGTCCAAGGACGGGAAGGTATGGGTAACGGGAGAAGGGAACCTGAAGGCCGTGAACGAGGGACCTTAGCGCGAGCGCACGTCTCACAAGCAGCCACAAAACCCTCCACCGACTTACGAAGAGCCGGCCACAAAAATCTCAGAGCAATGAGATCTACCGTGGCTCTACTCCCGGGGTGACCAGCAAGAACCGTATCATGATGCTCCTTAAAGAGTTTGTGACGTAGCTCAGGAGGCACGAACAACTTCCCAGAAGGACAACGGGCAGGTGCCTCAGTCTGGGCAGCCTGGACCTCGGCCTCCAAATCGGAATATAGAGCAGAAACAACTACCCCCTCCGCCAAAATGGGACCCGGGTCCTCTGAGTTTCCTCCTCCCGGAAAACAGCGAGAGAGAGCATCAGCCTTCACATTTTTTATCCCAGGTCGGAATGTAACAACAAAATTGAATCTGGAGAAGAACAGAGACCATCTGGCCTGTCTCGGATTCATACGCCTGGCCGACTCCAAGTATGCCAGATTCTTATGGTTGGTAAAAATGGTGATAGGGTGCCTGGCCCCCTCCAACCAATGGCGCCATTCCTCGAAAGCCAACTTGATGGCCAACAACTCCCTATCTCCCACATCATAGTTTCTCTCTGCCGGGGAGAGTTTTTTTAGAGAAAAAGGCACAGGGTCGCCATTTGGCAGGAGAAGGGCCCTGGGACAAAACCGCACCCACACCCACCTCGGAAGCGTCCACCTCAACAATAAAAGGTAAGGAAACATCGGGATGCACCAAGACGGGAGCAGACGCAAAACTCTCTTTAATCTTAGAAAAGGCTGCAAGCGCCTCCTCCGACCAAGAGGAAAAATACGCCCCCTTTTTTGTCATGTCAGTAAGGGGTTTGACAACAGAGGAATAATTCAAAATGAACTTTCTGTAATAGTTCGCAAAACCCAGAAAGCGCATCAATGCCTTCTGATTCTCAGGAAGCTCCCACTCAAGTACAGCACGGACCTTCTCCGGATCCATGCGAAAACCAGAAGCAGAGAGGAGAAAACCCAGAAATTGAATCTCCGATACCATAAAAAGACATTTCTCCAGCTTGGCGTACAATTTATTTTCCCGCAGAATCTGCAGAACCTGAAAAAGATGATCCTGATGGGTCTGAACATCAGGGGAAAAAATCAAAATATCATCAAGATACACCAATACAAATTTCCCCATTAAATGGTAGAAAATACTATTAACAAAATGCTGAAAGACGGCCGGAGCATTTATCAGGCCGAAAGGCATAACGAGATTCTCGAAATGCCCGTTAGGGGTATTAAAGGCCGTTTTCCATTCATCCCCCTCTCTGACCCTGACCAGGTTGTACGCGCCTCTCAAATCCAATTTGGAAAACACCTTGGCCCCAACAATTTGGTTGAAGAGGTCCGGGATCAGAGGAAGGGGAAAGGGATCGCGAATCGTGATACGGTTCAGCTCCCTAAAATCTAGGCAAGGTCTCAGAGAGCCATCTTTTTTTTTAACAAAAAAAAACCCCGCGGCCACAGGTGACTTTGAGGGACGAATATGCCCCTTCTCGAGACTCTTGGAGATATAAGTTCGCATGGCGATTCTTTCCGGTTGTGAGAGATTGTAGAGGCGTGCATTTGGTAGCTTGGCGCCGGGAATGAGGTTAATGGGACAGTCAAACTCCCGGTGAGGAGGTAGCTCCTGAACACCGCTCTCGGAAAACACGTCCGAGAAATCAGAGAGAAATGATGGCACAGTTTTAGTAGACACCTCTGCAAAAGTCGCTGTGAGACAATTCTCTCTACAAAAGTCACTCCACTCATTTATTTGCCTTCCTTGCCAATCAATAGTGGGGTTATGTCTAGTGAGCCAGGGTAACCCCAAAACTAGAGGAGAAGGCTATCCGTTAAGGACAAAACAAGATATATCCTCCACATGAGTGTCACCTACAGCTAGCCAGATATTGTGAACAATGCCCTTCAGAGATCTCTGTGAGAGTGGAGCAGAGTCAATAGCAAAAACAGGTATATCCTTTTCTAATGTGCAAACCTGAAAACCATGCATGGCTACAAATTGAGTGTCAATAAGATTGACGGCCGCTCCACTATCGACAAAAATCTCACAAGAAATGACTTTGCTCTCTAGCGCCACCCTGGCAGACAGGAGAAAACGGGAACTGCAGGTCAGAGGAAAAGCATCAATTCCTACATCAACTTTGCCCAAAGTAGCAGATGAAGCAGAATTTGATGATTTACCTTTTGAGGTTTTTCTCTTATTATCGCTCTTAGTACAGTTCAAGAATCTCCTAGAGGGACAAACATTTGCCAAATGACCTATGCCCCCACAACAAAAACACACCATACTCTGAGGACTAAATCCTCTTTTATCAGGGGCAAGTCGACCTAGCTGCATGGGCTCCTCCTCAGAGGGGAGCGAGACAGGATGAGGCCCCTGCACACTGAATGAGTCCGCACCACTGCCCCTAGACTGACAATGGCTGGACAGAGAGGTCTCGTTTCTTTCTCTTAGACGCCTGTCAAGGCGTACCGCCAATGACATGGCAGACTCTAAGGATGTTGGTCTCTCATGGAAAGCAAACGCATTTTTCAATCTCTCTGAGAGACCATGACAGAACTGACTCCGGAGTGCAGCATCATTCCAACCCGAATCAGCTGCCCATCTCCGAAATTCAGAACAATAAAGCTCCGCAGACAGTTTGTTCTGGCATAAAACACGTAAGTTAGATTCGGCCAGAGCAACGCGATCCGGGTCATCATAAATCTGCCCCAGGGCCACAAAAAATCTTTACACGGATCGAAGGGAGGGATCCCCTGATGGCAGCGAAAAAGCCCAAGTCTGAGCATTACCCCTGAGCAGGGAGATGACAATCCTCACCCTCTGCTCCTCCTTACCAGAGGAGTGGGGACACAAGCAAAAATGGAGTTTGCATGCCTCTCTGAAGCGAACAAAATTCTCACTGCCCCCGGAGAACGTTTCCGGAAGTGAGACCTTTGGCTCGCAACAGACTCCATGAGCCGGAGCAGAGCCCAATGCTTGAAGCTGAGTCATAGATTGACGGAGATCCGCTACTTCCAAAGAAAGACCCTGCATGCGGTCAACCAGGCCAGAAAGCGGATCCATGTCAAAAAAGGACGGTTTTGGTGGATTATAATGTCACGGCTGTATGTGAGCAACAATAGTATACACAGTAAAAGAGCTACTGACCGGACCCAAACTAGGGAGGATAAAGGGTGACACCTGTCAGACCCTCAAAGCTCTCCCTATTCTGCTAAAGCACATGCCCGGATCCAAATGGCGGAACGAGGCATGCCCACGTGCCTAAGACTGATGACCACTGTAAACCCCTACAATAGTGGAAGGGGCACGGCCACCGGTGCCCTACTCAGTATATGGAGGGAACCGTGGCCACCTCAGATCCAGTCAGAAAATAATCAGGTACACAACAATGTCTGTACACTTAGCTGAAGGTGTTGCAGCCGCAGAGAAGACGGATCCAAGGACAGCTGGCAATATCCGGAGTGCTTGCTGCAGCAGAACACAGGTCCAGTGAACTGATAGCTACAAGTGAAGATACTAAAGCAAGAGCTACAACTGAAATGAGAACTATAATCCACGCCCTACAATAGGAGGAGGGGTGATATAAAGAGAGGGAAATCAAACGCATGAGGAACAGCTGGGAGGAAGGAAACCAAAAGTAAACAGAGCAGTGAGAACTCCTCCCAGCTCTAGTAGTGACATCATCACAGGGGTGGAGAAACAGAGCTGTGAGAACGTCCCAAAGCTCTGGTAGTGACACCATGGTGGGAGGATCAGGGCGAGGATTCTGTTGACCAGACTCTTGGCTACTGAGACTGGACTTTATGGAAGACAGGGTGGTGCTTAGCCGACTGGAATCATTATCTGCTGCAATCCAACCGATCACCTGGTCGCACTGGTGTGACTTCGCCAGTGGTGTCCTGCGTCGCCCTGCAAACTGGGACATGAAGCTAGGTATCGTGGATGAGTGTGTTTCTTATGCTCTGCCAGCAGGCACAGTTTCACCGCACCCAGGGCCACGACCTCTGCGTGCTCCATCAGCAGCACGGCCACTTCCCCGTCCCTTACTGCTCGCCTTCATCATATTAAATGGTATACATGCTTGCAAGTATGTCACACGTACAGTAGCGCAGTTTTTTAAGTGTATGCGCAAATATATTACAGTCAATGTCACAGATATTTGATGCGCAGGTAATGTCACTGTCCGCAGCGTCTATAGAAAAAGTACACTGGATGTCACAAATATTTTTAGGATGCGCAAACGTTATACAGGAGATGTAGCGCAGGTAATGTAACTGTCCGCAGCGGACACCGTCTATCGAAAATTACACTGGATGTCACAGATATTTTTAGGATGTGCACGCGTTAAACAGGAGTTGTAGCGCAGATAATGTCGCTGTCCGCAGATTCTACGGAAAAAGTACACTGGATGTCACAGATATTCTTAGGATGCGTAAACATTATACAGGAGATGTAGCACAGGTAATGTCACTGTCCGCAGCGGATACCGTCTACGGAAAAAGTACACTGGATGTCACAGATATTTTTAGGCTGCGCACACGTTACACAGGAGATGTAGCGCAGATAATGTCGCTGTCTGCAGCGGCTAAACAATTGCAAGCTATTTAGCACAGGTTGCGCTAAAAATATATATTGCTGCCTAACACAACAATAGTCCTTAAAAGGACTTTTGGGTCTCTAACACCAACCCTGCCTAACAAAAAAATAAAATTCAATTCCCTACCCTATCTGTCCCTTCTACAGCACAGCTCTCCCTGACTAAGACTGAGCCGAACCACGTGTCATCAGGTGCTTTATAGCACCAGATGACGCGTTCCGGCCAGCCAATCACTGTAATGCCAGTAGCCAGCATGGCTACGGCATTACAGTGAGTGGAAGCACTTTCCTGCACGTTTATTGGCTGCATGTTTATTGGCTGAACACTGCGATGTGCCAAGCATCGCGATGCTCGAGCCGAACTGCTGTTCGGCTGAGCATGCTTGCTCAACACTAGTCAGGAGCATAGTTGAGTCAATGAGCACAGCTAGCAGTGGTGAATTTGATGTATGGCTAGTAAATAAGGTATATACACATCTATATAGAACCTTCATGGATACCTATACAAAAATATACATACAAATATTCATACAAAAAGCTTTGAAAAGACAGGTTATGTTATCTATGTGAATGGCGAGGGTTTAGAGGTACCATCTTCATTATTTCTGCAGGTGAAAGTTTTTTTTTTTTGTTGCTATACAGTCAGAGCCTTTAATAGCTAATTAGTAATGTATTAAGACATCTGTTCATGTGGTCCTTGTATGCCATGTGGGCTGGTTGCCGGATATTGGTTATGTGTATATAGGGCTATGTGTTGGTTAGGTAGTACACACCAGGCGCTTTCTTATGCATACTGGCTGTGGCTACTTGTGGTGTCCCATTGTATGCCATGTGGGCTGGTTGCCGGATGCTGGTGATACTGTATGTGTCTAGGGCCATTTGTTGTTGTGGCAGTGCATATTCACCTTTGTGTTGTGTATACTGGCCGCGGATACTTTGTATTGTGAACATGACAGTTGGTATATGTCTCCTCTCTGTTCTGTTCATAAAGGCAGGGTCAATTGCCCTTGCTTGCTGTCTGTTCTGTGTTCCATGTAGAAATGAATCGGTCTGTTTGTTTGCACCTGTGGGTGCTTTGCTTTGGGCTAATGAGCTCAGCCATACAGTATGTTCTGTCTGTGTATCCCACCCTTTGGCTGAGCAACAACAATAGTTTATACCAATAGTTCCTGTATCTGCTTCTGTTGCTCTGTTCTCTGTCCATTCCTTTCCAGTCTGTATGTCTGATCTGTGTCTGTTGTCATGTCTGACCTTTCCCTGATTGAGCTCCTGCCATAGTCTGTCTGTGTTCGCTGCTTGTTTGGTCTCAGTTTAGTTCTGCTCATATGTTGTCTTCCAGTCTGGAGTATCTGCTCTTGATCCAATCTGCCTATTGTGGTGTTTCAGAGACCTGTGTTTCAGTCTTAGTTGCTGTTCAGACTGTGCCTGTGATTTTGCACATTTCTTGACCCTGCCTGTGTTTCTGAGTCCTACGGTCAGCTGCCAAGTACACTGGAACCGTCCCAGGAGGTAGCGGTCTGGTCACTAACCCAAAGTAAGTCCATATCCCTAAAGTCCATGGCAGAATAACTCTCTTAATGTTTGGCCCAATGTTAAACCGTTTACTTGGCACTGTGATTCCACATTACCACTGATCCCTCTTGATCCATAATCGGTGGATCCGTAACATAATGGTCCATAATAAATTACAATATGTTTTATACCTATATCTTTTTCAGTGGCATCTATTACAATATAATACACATAAACCCGGCTAATCTTAATATAAAAGTAACACCAAGCTTCACGTTGATTTGAATCTATTCTACAGCATTAAATAGAATTACACTACACATGCAGCTTAACCAAGTGATACATTTCAAGCGTACTCTTACGGTACATTAATTATTGATTTGCTATTTCATTTTTTGTAAGACTTACATATTCTTAAGTACCACAAAGACTTCAATTTAAGTCAAGTTGAAGTATTGCTATAAACGTGCACAATAAGACCTCATTGGTACAGACTACAGAACATGAAATTACTGCAATGTCGCCTGGTACTTTACTTCCTTTCTGTCAACACCTACATACTGATTCACTGGTGTGATACCTGACTGATATTTGCAAACAATATTAGATTAGATAATATTAACGGCAATTGACAAATTTGGAGCTATTTTATGTATTATTAATGATGTACATGTATTTTAGGCTAAAACACATTTTTAGGTTTTTATTCAAATATTCATTTTTTAGGCTTCATATTCCACATTTTACAATACATAGCAAGTTGATTTTCATCCAGAGTGACAAAACTGACAAGATATTCAGAGACATATTCTAATCCTATGAGTTTTGCATTAGCATGTCTGCTATACATTAACAGGATCTGTCCCACTTTTTAGTACCATAAATACATAGATGAACCACAACTCAAAAAGGCACTTAAAGGAAACCTTTCACCATGAAAATGCAATGCAATGCAATCTGCTGGCAGCATGTTATAGAGCAGAAGAAACGGAGCAGATTTATCCATAGTAAAGATGAGCGAATTTTGTGAAATTCATTTCAGGTCCTATTTGCCACATACAGTATTTAATAAAGTTCAATTTGGGTAGGAATCAATTCTACCCAAATGGAATATGTTCCATTTGGCATATAATACTTTCGGGTCTCCTAGGACTTGCAAGATAATTTTCTTTCCAAAAGAAAAGTAAAACTAAGTGGCTAATAGCAGGAACCCAGCTCTTTCTGGGTAACTACCCTTCAACAGAGCAGAGCAAATAAAATTTGCTTGGTGGCCTGAGAGGCCTTGGGTGGGGTACTATTTCTATTTTTGGAGGGCACCAAGTATGCATGTATTCTATGCCAGTCAATGTTCTTATGAGTTTCTGGGAAAAATATACTGTATAAAAATGAGCAAGTCTTTTATCTGGTGGCACCAGATAGGCTTCGGAAACCCTAGGGGCACAGTCTGACGGGTTGTGGCAAAACTTTGGGTCAGTATGCAATATTCTCTGCTATATATATATACTTTATTATGGCAGTAGGTAGGTCAATGTCCCATGGATCCAGGATCGGAACTCTGATTCTGTGACCAGACTATGTGGACAGAATAAACAAACCCTGTATGCACTGATTATATTCTCCCATGTATATTACTGCACTTGCACTTCATATGATTGTATCAGTAATTGCCATATACCCACAGTCTGATTGTAATTTTAAATGTTCTTAAATTTTCTGTGTGGCCAGAAATGGTTATGACTCTGTGAGTATTAATAAAATTGAGTATTATTTGAACTATAACTGACTATGGAGTTATAATTTGTTATTTAGGAATTGATCTATGTATCTTTATTGGTTTCGCTAAAGGTGATACTGGATTGGTTACGCAGTGAGTATAGGGAAACAATATTGGTTATTCATTTTAATTGTTCCACAAAAAAAAAACAGAATGTACTCCGTATGCATTCCGTTTCCATATTTCAGTTTTTCCGTTCCGTTGAAAGATAGAACATGTCCTATTATTGCCCGCAAATCATGTTCTGTGGCTCCATTGAAGTCAATGGGTCCGCAAAAAAAGGAACACATACGGAAATACATCCGTATGTCTTCCATATCCATTCCGTTTTTGCAGAACATCTATTGAAAATTTGATGCCCAGACCATTTGTTTCTATGTAATTACTGTATACTGTACATGCCATAAGGAAAAACCGAACGGAAAAACGGAACAGAAACGAAAACAAAAAAATGGAGCAACGGATCCGTGGAAAACAGACCGCAAAACACTGAAAAAGCCATATGGTCATGTGCAAGAGGCCCCAGGGTAATAGATATTGAGTTTTTTTGAGCTGTTAACCCTTGCTGTGTTACAGGAAAAAATTGCTTAAAATGGAAAATCTGCCAAAAGAGTGAAATTTTGAAAATTCACCTCCATTTTCCTTTAATTCTTGTGAAACACATAAATAGAAAGTTTATAAAATCAGCTTTGAATAACTTGAGGGGTGTAGTTTCTAAAATGGGTTTATTTATGAGTAGGTTGTACTATGTAAGCACCACAAAGTGACTTTATAACTGAACTGGTCCTTAAAAATTGGGTTTTGGAAATTTTCTTAAACATTTTAAGGATTACTTCTAAAATTCCATGCCTTCTAAGGTCTTAAAAAATTAAATTACATTTACAAAATGATGCAAACATAAAGTAGACATATGGGAAATGTAATAACTCTTTTGTGAGGTATCACTATCTGCCTTAAAAAGCAGAGAAATAAAAATTTTGATAATTTTTCCAAATTTTCTGTAAATGTAAGATTTTTTTAAATAAATAAAGGTGAATTTACCACTATCATGAAGTACAATGTGTCACAACATTTTCAGAATGGCTTAGATGAGTAAAAGTGCTCCAAAGTTAATACCACATAAACTGACACATGTCAGATTTCCAAAATTTGGCCTGGTCCGTAAGGTGAAAAATGGCTCGGTGCTAAAACTAGATTTAAACATGGGATCCATGCCCACTGCCAGAGCTTGCATTTTGGACATATTGAGTTTGTGATAGGAGGCTTTACAAAATAGATTTGATTATATTCTGAAGTGTTGGCAATGAAACTTCAGGTGTAGTAATGGCCAGTATGATGTCATCAGCATACAAGTCTGGAGTATGAGATGACTCATTAACATTGATAACAAATATCTGGAGAACATCTAATACGCTCAGCAAAGTGCTCCATTACCATTTTAAAAATGATGGGTGAAAGAGGACAGCCCTGTCTGGTACCATTGGAAATGGTTAAAGTATCAGATAAGAAACTGGACGTTAAGACCCGAGCAGAGGGAGTAGCGTAAAAGGCGATTATGATGGATTTAATAAAGCCCTCAAACACAAATTTGTCAAAAGTAGCGGCAAGGTAATTCCAAGACACAAAATCGAATGTCTTCTCTGTATCCAGACACAGGAACAGAGAAGGCTTCCAAGACCTCTGCGCAACCTGGATCAAGTTAATAAAGCTCTGCGTGCTATCCGGAACCTGTCTTCCAGAAACAAATTCCACCTGACTGTGGTGGATAAGCAGTGGAATAATGTGAAATAATCAAGTGGACAGTCATTTCGCATAGATTTTGATGTCAAAGTTCAATAGGAATATTGGGTCAAAATTCGCCGGGGATGTTGGGTTTTTACCAGGTTTGGTAAGAGTTATCACATGTGACATTAGTATCACTGAAGGAAATACCGTACGCACTGCTAAGCTGTTTTATTAAAAACATCCACCAAAGAGGGCGCAAAAGTAGAGGCAAAGTGTTTGGAATAAGTATTAGTAAAGCCGTTGGGGCATGGAGCTTTTTTAGGTTTCAAGGAAAAATGTGCGGGAAAATGTGCGGGTGCATTACGGGAACACCCGCGATTTTTCCGCTCGAGTGCAAAACATTGTAATGCGTTTTGCACTCGCGTGAGAAAAATCGCGCATGTTTGGTACCCAAACCAGAACTTCTTCACAGAAGTTCGGGTTTGGGATCAGTGTTCTGTAGATTGTATTATTTTCCCATATAACATGGTTATAAGGGAAAATAATAGCATTCTGAATACAGAATGCATATTAAAACAGCGCTGGAGGGGTTAAAAATTTTTTTACTCACCTTAGTCCTCTTGATCGCGCAGACCGGCATCTCCTTCTGTCTCCTTTGCTGAACAGGACCTGTGGTGAGCATTCATTACATGAACAGGACCTTTGGTGACATCACTCCGCTCATCAAATTATCTATCACCATGGTAAAAGATCATGTGATGGATCATGTGATGACCAGAGTGACGTCACCAAAGGTCCTGATCATGTAATGAATGCTCACCACCCAATAAGGTAAGTAAACATAACAGAGCTACAAGTGTGGCAAGTGTGGCAATAATATGACAGATGTATGAAATTTTGAAGCCATAGTCAGATATCAACACAAAAAAATTGCCTTTAAAGGGATTGTCTAACTTCAGCAAGTGGCATTTATCATGGCATTCCTAGAGTGTGCAAGCACGGCCACTGATGCTGGATTGCAGGGTGGTCATAACCATGGAAACGAGCAGTGTATAATGTGATGGGAAATTGATTCCAGCCAGCAGAGGCAATATAGACAATCACAATACATTAGTAAGTGCCTTTTATTAACTTTCTCTACATAATAAATGCTATTTTCTGAAGTGAGACAACCCCTTTAAAGGCATTTTTTTGTGTTGATATCTGACTATGCCTTCAAAATGTCATACATCTGTCATATTATTATTATTATTATTGCCACACTTGTATCATGTGTTATACATTTGCTATCAGCTACATCTTTCAATGCTGTTGTGGTTGGAGGAGCTAAACACATGCCAAATGTACACCTTTTGGTATTCCTTTCATGTTACTGTCAATGGGCATGTTATAGTGTAAGTGGGAAGATTTTCCCTTGGTGTGAATTTAGACTTACACTTTAATTAAACAATGCATCCATAAGTAAATTTATTGGTAGTAATTTACAGGATTTTTTTTATTTGCTCTACACTTAGAGGCCTTTTTGTTTCTGAGTGCAGGCTGTTTAATGGAGATGAAAATTTACTATAGTAGCCTCACCATCTGCTTCCTAATGCACCATATATCTGCTGTATGCATTGTATCATACTTTATGAAATGTCTTTTACAGTGTTTATCGACATCGTCCTACCACCAATCACAGAGACATTGGAGCACATTTACCAGACAACTTCATTATAACTCCAACACTTTATTCCAGCTGCATAACCATTTCACACCTCAATACTAAGCGGGTCGTATTCCTCCCAGCCAAGGTTTTTTTTTCAAATCATTGAGTAGTAAGTTCTTTCAGTAGTTTGCCTTCTAAATGTAAATGCCTTAAACCATCATTACAGACATGTTTTCTCTCTAATGACAATAATTATTTTTTTTTACGTGGAAACCGTTAGTCTTGGGTGTGGGTTCTATATTTTCAGCATTTTACTTTAGTCTATATTTTATTGAATATGTAGTGTGCTTCAGAGAAGAAAATAATTAGATCTTTTGCAAAAGTATTCAATAGCTCATTTTAATTGTGGATGCATGTTACTTTATGTGCTACATAAATAAGATTTTCACATTCAATTATAGTGCTGGCGTTGGGCTGCAGTGGCGGAATAAATATTAAAAAGTTGACAGCTTTAAAAGATCAGTCATTTTGCTTCTTGTGTAATCAGAAGGCTTGTAAAAATATGCACGTGTCCCCAGAGATGAGATAAATAGCTTTCAACTCTACTGTTGTTTTATTTGTTAAGGAAGCTCCGGGAATTTATTTTTCATTTATGTTTTTATTTGGTCTATAATAGCATCAGCTTAAGTGGAATTCAAGGTCCTTAATAAAAGAGCATTGCACAGGATATATTTAGAAGTAGATCCTGCATCTATATTTCAACATCTCAGGAGAATTATAGTAAAAAAGAACAGTATAAAGGACATATCACTCCTTTATTCTGTAAAATGCATTGAAGAACAGAGGCGAATAAAAAGAAATCTCCTAAATAACGTGGTTGCTTACTGCTTGCATTGCTGCAACAAACTCAGAAAGTTGCTATTACACTCCCATAATGAAGGTGAAACCCATTTTTGTCAAGGATGCTGTTTCTTAAATTGTAAACTTTATACATTTAATTTTATTTTTTATTTTTTTTTATTTTTTGTCTGTAGCCTTCACATGTCTACAATCTGACAGTTCTTTCATATAGATTTTTAACATGATAAGGTCATCGCTTTGTCGTGGTGGCATTCCAACCTCTAGGACGCTCACCAAATCTGAGAATAAAAAGGCCACAATGCAAATTTTCCCTGTACAGTATCACATTGCAGGGGATTACATTGGCCAGGAGCATGGCTGTGCATGAAAACTTGGAAGAAGCTGCAACTCTAAAATATCCCTGAAGCCCTCATGATAATTTGGGTTCCTGGAGATCAGAACCCGGCATATCATACAGTGATGGTGTATCCTAGTGGGAATAACCCTTTAATATTTTGCAAAAACTGTAACCAAACTATGAAGAGTAAGACACCATGCTTGACTCTTTCCAAGTATTTCAGTCATAACAATGTGTTCATTGAATCTGTGGTTAATACATATGTATGAAAAAACTAGAAGCAAGAGCCTGTAATGGACAACTCATGTTTAACATGCAAACAGTCCTCTAAGATGTCTATTTAAAGGTCAGACCAAGAAACATAAAGACGTGAGAGCGATGTAATGAGGATACATGCTTACTTCTTCCATCCTCGCATGCAATCCATCTGACTCACAGTTCAGTCTTGTGCATTAACTGTGACATAGGAATGACATTACCAAGGCAAACTAATACTTAGCCCTTTTATATACTCTGATGAATCAAGTCTTTTACACAGAGGCACAGAGGTAGCATTAAAGCCAGGCATTGCTTTGTTCTAGTGTGCAGCAAAACCAACATACACCAGCACAACCTAGTTTTTGATTAATCACCCTGCAATGTATATGTACCGAATAACCAAATGGATGCTTTGTGCTTTTTATACAAACATAGTTTAAATCCAGTGGTAAAAGTTAACATGCAATTTAAGAAACAAGCGAGTTTTACTAAGAATATGAGATGTTAAATAGTGATGGACGAACATCGGCCAGGAAGATTTGCGAATGCGCACGCGATCAAATGTTCGCGAAACGCAAATTCTTGGCGGGCCCCCCTTCACTTTTTTTTTTTATAAATAATTCTTTATTGTTTTCTTTTCCATAATACAATAGTTATAACAATCTTTTGATTTCATAACATTATAATTTCAATACATTTTGTATACCCCCCACCCACGGCCCATATTCATTTCCCCCAAAAAATTAAAAAGGGCCTTTTCTCTCTCCCCAGCCCCCCTGCAGCCCCAGCACACCCCAATCTCAAAGGGGGAACACTTTATTAACCATTTCTGCCATGTTCTAATAAAACTATGTTTTTTCTTAATATTTGGTAAATTAAATTAAATTAAATTCCTCTATGGCAAGTGAAGTTCTGGTGAGCCTCTCCCATTCCCTGACCGTGGGTACAGCACTACCTGCCCCTTCACTTTAATGGCAGGCAAACCTGTAAAACCTTCAGGTCATATTTGTAGCCAGCAAATACTTACAAGAAGTGTACAAATCATCCCATAACATGGACAATGACATACCAGAGGGGAATCAATGGCAAAAATTCACCCAAAAAATATGTATTTTAATCAGGGGCCATTTTTATGAGTCTTAAAGGGAAATTCTCAGAAATGTGCGCTGCTGGAGCCTAGAAAAATGTTATTTTAGGCCATAGGAGTACGGTCCTTAAATATTAGGCATTCACCTGACATAAAAGAAATTGTGATTATGTGGCTCGAGGTACATTATGCGGTCAATGGAAAACAATTTTAATGCAGGCCACTGAAGTACAGGCCCCAAACATTAGACATTCACCGGACAGAAAAGAACAGGTAATTATATGGCTGGAGGTATATTAGAAGGTCATTAAATATCAATTTTTCTGCAGGCCAGTGGACTACAGGCCCCAAACATTAGGCATTCACCGGACAGAAAAGAACAAGTAATTACGTTGTGGCTGGAGGTATATTAGACGGTCATTGGATATCTATTTTACTGCAGGCCAGTGGACTACAGGCCCCAAAAATTATTAATTCACCGTACAGAAAAGAACACTTGATAATGTGGCTGGAGGTACATTAGGCGGTCACCGTGTAACAATATTACTGTTGGCCAGCTAGATTACAGGCCCCAAAAAATGTGCATTCACCGTACATAAATGATCAAGTGATTATGTGGCTGGAGGTATATTAGACGGCTATTCAATATAAATTTTACTGCAGGCCAGTGTAGTACAGGCCCCAAACATTAGGCATTCACCGGACAGAATAGAACAAGTAATTATGTGGCTGGAGGTACAGTACAGACCAAAAGTTTGGACACACCTTCTCATTCAAAGAGTTTTCTTTATTTTCATGACTATGAAAATTGTAGATTCACACTGAAGGCATCAAAACTATGAATTAACACATGTGGAATTATATACATAACAAACAAGTGTGAAACAACTGAAAATATATCATATTCTAGGTTCTTCAAAGTAGCCACCTTTTGCTTTGGTTACTGCGTTGCACACTCTTGGCATTCTCTTGATGAGCTTCAAGAGGTAGTCCCCTGAAATGTTTTTCACTTTACAGGTGTGCACTGTCAGGTTTAATAAGTGGGATTTCTTGCCTTATAAATGGGGTTGGGACCATCAGTTGCGTTGAGGAGAAGTCAGGTGGATACACAGCTGATAGTCCTACTGAATAGACTGTTAGAATTTGTATTATGGCAAGAAAAAAGCAGCTAAGTAAAGAAAAACTAATGGCCATCATTACTTTAAGAAATGAAGATCAGTCAGTCAGCCGAAAAATTGGGAAAACTTTGAAAGTAAGGGCTATTTGACCATGAAGGAGAGTGATGGGGTGCTGCGCCAGATGACCTGGCCTCCACAGTCACCGGACCTGAACCCAATCGAGATGGTTTGGGGTGAGCTGGACCGCAAAGTGAAGGCAAAAGGGCCAACAAGTGCTAAGCATCTCTGGGAACTCCTTCAAGACTGTTGGAAGACCATTTCAGGGGACTACCTCTTGAAGCTCATCAAGAGAATGCCAAGAGTGTGCAAAGCAGTAATCAAAGCAAAAGGTGGCTACTTTGAAGAACATAGAATATGACATATTTTCAGTTGTTTCACACTTGTTTGTTATGTATATAATTCCACATGTGTTAATTAATAGTTTTGATGCCTTCATAGTCATGAAAATAAAGAAAACTCTTTGAATGAGAAGGTGTGTCCAAACTTTTGGTCTGTACTGTATATTAGATGGTCATTAGATATCAATATTACTGCAGGCCAGTACAAATAGATGTCAAATACATATGTTTAAAAGAACAAAAAATATAAAATTGAATTGAAAACATGGCTAACGAAATCCCCCCTCTTGAAAAAAACCCTAAATGATGATAGTTGTAATTCGATAACACGTGGTCGTCACAGGTGTAGAATTCCTCCGAGGTCACAAATATTAGGCATTCACCGGACAGAAAAGGCCTTTTTTTCCGCTATATTTACCTAAGACAGGGATCAGTATTTGTTCTGGGTGGTGGCGGATATTTGTGGGCTGTCATGAGGAAATTCAATTAAACGTAGTCGTCATAGGTGTTGAATCCCTACGAGATCCATGCCTCATTCATTTTTAGAAATGTGAGGTAGTCCACACAGTTGTGAGCTAGGCGAGCGCGCTTATCAATCACGATCCCCCCTGCTGTGCTTAACGTCCTTTCGGACACGACACTCGACGAGGGGCAAGCCAAGAGTTCCATGGCAAATTGTGCCAGCTCTGGCCACAGGTCAAACCTGCACACCCAGTAGTCAAGAGGTTTCTCTCACTTCTCAGAGCATCCACATCGGCCATTAACCCGATGTAGTCGGACACCTGTCAGTCTAGGCGTTCCTTGAGGCTTGATCCGGAGAACGGCTGTCGATGGGTTGGCTGCCAGAATGATCTCATATCCGAAATGACCAACGCATCTTCAAACCGCCCTCTTCTTGCATGCGCTGTAGGATTGGTACTCACAACTGTTTCTCTGTGGGTGGAAATTCCTCTGCCAGCGCCCGCAACAGCAGAATTCAGCATCTCTCGCAGCAAGGCCTGGAAATGCTGCATTCTGACAGCCCTCTGTGATGCTGGTAACATGTCCACCATTTTGTGTTTGTACCGGGGGTATAAGTACGTTGCCACCCTGTACTGGTCCTTGCCCTTTATGCTTTAAATATGGGGGTCCCTCTTCAAACACTGGAGCACGAAAGCCCCTATTTGCACTAAATTGGAAGCAGTGGAACGGCCTGGCTCCTGCTCATCACCCAGGAGAATTTTGTTCTCTGTCTCCTCCCCCATCCACGGACAACACAAAGGATTTCTAGAAAAGTTTAAAGCCTGCTCTTCTTGCTCTTCCTCCTCCTCCTCCCCCCAGGCACTATCCTCCTCTGATTCCTCTTCAGACTCCTGCTGGGAATTCATTCAGCATTGCGACTTTCTCATCTTCCTGCTCCTTGAAGGCTTGATCAATGACACGACACAATGCACGCACCGAAAAGAAGGCGTAAGGTACAATGTCACTGATGGCACCCTGGCTGCGACTGACCAGTTTGGTGATCTCATCAAATGGGCGCAGAAGTCTGCACGCTTCGCGCATGAGCAGCCACTAGTGCGGTGAAAAAAAAACAAAGCTCCCCAGAACCTGTTCTGCCGCAAAGTTCGTACAGGTAGTCGGTAAAGGCACGTTTCTGCTGGAGAAGCCTATCAAGCATATACAAGGTGGAATTCCAGCATGTCGGGCAGTCACAAATCAGACATCTGACGGGCAAGTGGTGTCGCCGCTGAACGTCAGCAAGGCGAGCCGTGGCCGTGTAAGATCTTCTAAAATGGCCAGAGATTTTCCTGGCCTGTCGCAAGACGTCCTGGACCCTGGGGTATTTGGCAACAAATCGCTGCATGACTAAGTTCATGACGTGTGCCATGCACAGCACGTGTGTCATTTTGCACTGTTTCAGCACGCTCAGCAGATTCGCACCGTTGTCGCACACTACTTTACCAACTGTCAAATTGAAAGGGGTTAGTCACTGATCGTCCTGTGACCGCAGAGCTAAAAGCAGTGCAGGACCGGAGTGGCTCTTGGCTTCCAGGAACAGCAGCCGCAGCACAGCATGGCAACGTCTCACCTGGCACCTCAAATAGGTTCTGGGGAGCTTGGGGGGTGCAGCGGAAGAGGCAGTAGCAGTGGAAAAGGAGGAGCCAGCCGAGGAGGAGACGGAGGATGGAGTAGGAGGAGGAGAAGAAGAGGCAGGCCTGCATGCAATCCGTGGCGGTAACACCAAATCCACACATGTGCCACGGGTTACATGCTTGACGGCCATCAGAAGGTTCACCCAGTGGGCAGTAAATGTCATGTACCTTCCCTGCCCGTGTTTGCTAGACCACGTGTCTGTGGTCAGTTGTATCTTGGCACCAACATTGTGTGCCAAATCTATATTTACTCTCCGCTGAATGGGATGCCCTTCTGGGAGAAATATTTCATTCCGGGGACCTTCCATTCCGGTGTGCCAATGGCCAGAAATTTTCTAAAGGCCTCCGAGTCCACCAATTGACAATAGTTGGCGGGCTAGTAGTTCCGACAAGCCAGCGGTCAGCCGTTGGGCAGGAGGATTATCTGACATCATCATTTTTTTACGCTCGAACATTTGGGCCACGGAAGCCTGTCTTGTGCCAGATGAACGCGATGACGGCACGGTGGAAAGTGGAGTGGAGGACAAATGGGAGGATAGAGGAGAAGGAGAAGAGGCAGGACGTGGAGCACCAGGATTGTGGCTTTTTTGAGTTCTGACGGCGTGGCTTTCACTGGGCTCGGTGATGGGAGGCCAGGTGCCTTCTTAAGGCGGTCATCCCTAGGTGAGTGTTGGGCTTACTGTGACTTATGCGTTGACAGCACAGGCTGCAGATGGCAAGACTATTATCAGCAGCTGACACGTTAAAAAAAGACCACACTGCAGAGCCATGTGCCGGCATCCTGGGAGCGCAAGATGTGACCGTGAATGGTGGATGGCTCACCCCAGATACATTTGCAGTCTGCTTTTTGCCTCCTGTGCACTGCAAGTTCTGCCTGCTTCTCCTCCTTCTCCTCTATATCTGCTGCTCCGTCTCTCCCTCTGAACTCCCCTCCTCTTCCTCTCCTGTGGGCATCCACGTGACGTAAATTGACACGTCATCATCGTCGCCTTCACCACCACTGACATTAGAGATCTCGGAGTAGGCAGCAACAGTGGGGAACACCCTCCTTGGGCCGATCTGGGTACTGTCGTCAGACCGCTGGGTGGCTGCCGTTGCTACCTCCTCTTCCTCATACGATATCAAGAATGGCTGCGCATCGGTAAGGTATGGGAATTGATGGGAAAATAATTACTCTGACTCAAGTGGAGGGGCTATGGTGGTGGTGTCCTTGGGTTGCACACAGCAGAGAGTGAGGAGGGTGCAGATACAGAGGATGAGGAGGGTGCAGAAGAGAAATGCTGAGTGAGCCACTCAACCAACTCTTGTGTGTCCTTTGACGTAATCACACGCACCTTCTCCAACTTCCCACTTAGGCTCCGGCCTTGTGCACCTGCCCGACCCCTACCACCCATGCGGAATAGCCTGCCTCTTCCTCTGCCTGTCATTTTCAAAATTACCCTGTGACAAAGTCTCTATAGAAGAGCATTATTTGTGGAAGCAGGTATATAGAACCCTTTAATCAGTTTTTGGGGGGCAACAGTTTTATCACACTAGTTGCAATTAGTTGTTACAATGACGTTTGTCCCTCTGTATAGCTGTGGTATCTCAGCAGAACCGCACACAAATGCTGCACAATACAAATGCACTATATAGAAATGATATTATAGGTATATCACACCCCTGCCTCAATCAGATTTTTTTGGGGGGCAACTGGTATATCACACCAGTAGCAAATAGTTGTTCTAATGGCGTTTGTCTGTCTGTATAGCTGCGGTATCTCAGCAGAACCGCACACAAATGCTGCGCAATACAAATGCACTATATGGAAATTATATTATAGGTGTATCGCACCCCTGCCTAAATCATATTTTTTTGGGGGGCAACTGGTATTGCCATCTCTAATGTTAAACTATGCAGAGAAGCCATGCACTGAAAATATATTTCAAAAGTATCTATCGGTGTATTAATTATCATTGATGTATGCAATTATAAAGGCATACATCTGTATTACAGATGAACTAATTAATTCAGAATTTTTTAGATTCCAGAGAATGACCCCTACTACATGAGAGGAATGCAAGTTTGTTTTCCTTCCAAAAGGAAACAAACTATAGCTGTTCTATAAAGCAATGCTCACCCTTTTAAACAGGCCTCAAAACATAACTTGTATAATAGCTAAGCCAGCATATTACCTGCAGTCAGCTGTTTAAAGGGGATTGCCCCTCATCAACACAAACCAGAGAGAACTGTCTTAGCTAAGCAGAGAGGTTTTTATGAGCATTCAGGGGTACTATTTCTATGGAGAACGCCTAGGCGTGAGCGTGACAAGTATTGTAGTCTAGCCAATGCTCCTCTGGGTTTCTGGAAAAAAAGGTATTTAAATTAGCTTTCCTTTTAAAAATTTGGAAGGAACACTAATTTGCTAATTATTTTCCCAGAAACCCAGAGGAGCATTGCCTGGTCTACAATACTTGTCACTTTCATGCCTTCTAGTTTATCTCCAGAAGGAGAAATAGTACCCCCTGGATCCTGGGGTACCAATCACCCTAAAACAGCTGTTTGTAGATGTGATGCTGGTTTATCTTTCATCGAAGTTATGCTTCAAGGCCTGTTTAAAAGTTTGAGCATTGGCTTACAGGATAGCAACTACAGGCCTAGCTTTTTTTTCTTTTTGGAGTGGAAGATAATTTGCATGTCTCTTTCTGATTTAAGTAGCGTATTCATACTTTTTGCTAATTCTGATTCAGACAAATCAAAACCAAACAAATTTTAAAAACGTCTTCATCCTTAATCTGTATATGATAATATATAGAGATACACATATGCTTTCTGTTATTTCTTCAGAAAACATCTGGATACTATAAATCCCCATACACAGATGAGTAACATTTCCAGTAGTCTAGGGTAGTACAGAGATTAATAATAATTGTTGCCTAGCGAGCAAGTGCAGCAAAGTAGTCTACGACTAGTGAAATGTTAAATGTTGGCAGAATCAACTAATTTTGGTGGGACTGGCCAACCATCTAACAACAGTTGTTGGGGGGGGGGGAAGGAGAAAGTTAGAAATGTTAAATTTCAGTATCCCTGATAATTTTGTTATTAAATTAGACAAGCTGCTGCCAGAGGTGTCTGAGAGTGGCCTAATCCCCTCTACCTATTAAGAACACTTATGTGTATGTGGGACTCTAGAGGAATTGCTGCTCTTGGTTGGATTGTGTAAGCCCAGCCTTACCAACTATACTGACTATACTGCTCTTTGAAATGACTTTGATCACTTTCTACTACATTGTTGCTTCTGCTTTAATTTACTGCAGTTAGTCTAGTTTCGCATATGTGGTAAAAGTTCCAGCAGGATGTTTTGGCAGAAAGCAGCCTGTCAGAGCTCTCTGGATCCAGCATTGCCAGATAGTACCGGAATGTCTGCTGGTCGCATTAAATATAATGGGGTCTGGTGGAGATATGGCCGCAAATATGTCAGTATTTTGCTGGGGAAAAAATGCCACACATAGCTTTTTTTGATGAACAGATTCCCGGCATGCAATGTTGGAACAGCCTGCTGGAAGGCTGTACCACATATCTGAAAGTAGCCTTAGCAGATGTGTAGTGTTTTAGGCACGTGGCAGTACTGTCGTGTTTGGGTGGTTTTCCCTATTAACTCCAATGGAAAAATTGAAAAGCATATGTATTAGTAACATTTTCCAGATTTTCTAAAATTTGCAACTTTCCTAAAATAAAAAAGCATGTTGAAGGAGTAATGTCATGATTGATGTAAAAAATGAAAATCAGACATCATTTAGTACGTGACAATCTCTAACAAAGCTGTACCTCACATGGATCCAGAGATCTTCACATTCATTGCTCCAACTGCTCTCCTAGATAATTTTCTTCTCTTATCAGCTCAGGGGGACATGTCCTTTCGGCTTCAACTTTCTGCCTGTAGCTGCCACAGCTTCTAGCACAGGCATGCTCAACTTGCGGCCCTCCAGCTGTTGCAAAACTACAACTCCCATTATTCCCGGACAGCCTACATCTATCAGCCTACAGCAGGGCATGGTGGGAGTTGTAGTTTTACAACAGCTGGAGGGCCGCAGGTTGAGCATCCCTGTTCTAGCAGAACATATGGCTGGTGGCAGTTGATGATTTAAACTGAGCACAATCGACCAGTTCAGTGAGATGGACAAAAAACAAAAAAACAAACAAACAGCAGGTTGAGCTATAGAGATGCACTTTATTGAATAACTCAGTGTCTGTACTAAAATTGCAATTACATGCAATTACAAAAAAAAAAAAATTCGATCCAGGTCCTGGTTTGAATAAAGTAGAATATGTTTTATGACACAACCCCTTAGAATAATAATAATAAAAAAAAAAAAGTTAAATACCAGTACATTAGTTTGTACCTTACCATTCTATTTTCCCCCTTTTGGGCAGAAGTGGACTAGTCATGCTTCCCACCAAGGGAGAGGTTGCAGGAAGCTATAGTTAGTCAAGAGTGAATTTGAGAGTTGGATGGAGAAGAGAAGCACCCTGACTCCTTATAGTTTACAGACAAAGGCACCCTGCTCAAAGGTACCAGAACCATCACAAATCCCAGCTACCAGACCAAAGCCAGAGTCTAGCACAGCAAAGAAAGAGAAAGCAATGTTTACAAGTTTGCCTGCTAGTTTACCCCAAAACCAGCTGGAGCCAAGAGAAAGACCAAAGATTGTCTGGATACAAGTTTGTTCAAGTAAAGCTGTTCAACTTTATTAAGTCTGGACTCGACTTATTCTCCACCTCCTACGATGCTCCTCTTTATTGCTACAGGGCCTAACCCTCGGGAGCGACGGTATCCAGGAAGGAGCACAGTTGCACACAAACAGAACTAGTAAGGATGCAACATAACCACTTGGCATTCATAAACACCTAGAACACGATTGGCCGTGGAGGGGGGGGGGGGGGACACACACGTTGCAATAGCAAAACAGTAACATTTTTGCCATATGACTCAATTTTGTAAGGAAACATAATAGAGCTGCCATGGAGGTGTATGAGGTCTCTATGCAATTATATGTCTCCTATTTTATATCTGTTTAATAGTTACCTAGATATTCGTCCCCTGATTACATGTTATAAGGAATATTAAATAGGCTGAACATTTAGCAAATACAGGACAGTACCAACAATGTTAAACAACAACGTTGCTGAAAAATACCCATATACATTAAGGTCAACCCAGACATATAGATTAGGAGTAGGACATATGTGTCAGGGCATCGTTTATATCATTCTTCCAGCAAATGGCACTTTGTTCCTGCCTCACTGTTCATTTACTGAGACATTCCTGCAAGAGTAGAAGTTAGAAAATTCCCAGTATGAGAATGTACAATAAATACATTCTACATTCATTAGATTTGATAGGCATTTGGAAAAAGCACTTGAATATACGATTTATATTAAATGCTCTAGAATATTATTTAAAAGAAAGGCTAATAGAAATAACAACTCAAACTAAGAAGCTTTTTCTCCATAAAAATATCTCTTTTTGTAGAAACATTCAGGAATGCTTTGATGAGCCATGTTTTTTTCTTAAACTTCTGCAGTTTTAGTTTTCTTAAGAAATCTCTGGGACTGATTACTGTAATTACAAACTAATTACACTTAAATCAGCATATTTACCACCACTGCTAAGTCACAAGACATTTAAAAGATATATATTATAGAATAAATTGTGTAGAAAGAAACGGAATGTAGTTACTACTTCATCTTATAAGCACAATGCTATATAGCCAGAACAGCATGATACCATGTTAGCCAGGAAAATCTGCCAACAATTACATACACTATATGGACAAAAGTATTGGGACACCTACACATTACACCTACAGGAGCTTTAATGATACTTCATTATAAATTCATAGGTAATAATAAAGGAGTTGATGCCTCATTTGCAGCTAAAACAGATTTTACTGTTCTGGGAAGGCTTTCTACAAGATTTTGGAGTGTGTTTGTGGGAAAGTTTGGCCCATTTATCCAGAAGAAGATGTTTTAGGTCAGACATTGATGTTAGACTAGCGGGCCTGGTTTGTAATCTCCATTCTAGTTCATCCCAAAGGTGTTCAATGGTATTGACGGCAGGATTCTCAGTGGGTCAGTCAAATTCTTATACACCAAACTCACCCAACCATGCCTTGATGGAACTTCCTTTGTGCACTGGGGAATAGTCATGCTGGAACAGAAAAGAGCCTTACCAAACTGTACCCTCAAGGTTGGAAGCAAATAATTGTCCAAAATGTCTTGGTATGCTGAAGCATTAAGATTTCCCTTTAGTGGACATAAGGGACCTAGGCCAACCCTTGAAAAATAACCCGATAGCATTATATTATATATTGAGTAAAAACTCAATTCACACAGTGAGTATATGTAAAAAATGTCCTAGGGCCATCACATTTGTATGGCACTCAATTTCACTCACCACCTCCACAGAGGATGCTACTCATGAATCAGTGGATTCCTACGGGGTCTTATATTCCTGTATTCAGTTCCCAAGGAACAATTCACTTTATGGTCCAACCTTAGTCAACAGAAATTTATTGAAGTCTCCAACACACTAGTGCCACAAAAATTCATATCTTTAGTGGTGTGAGAAAAGGAAAATATAGTGCATACTACTAGGATAATTTAAAAACAGTTCAGCATATCAAAAAGCACATGTGCAGTTTCAACCTTGTCTGACTTCAAATTTATCTTTTTTTTGTGAGCATGAGGAATAAAATAACTTTTTTGATTAACTTATACTAGTAGTATGCACTATATTTTCCTTTTTTTAAGCCATTACAGATATACATTTTTGTGGCACTAGTGTGTTGGAGACTTTGATTAATTTCTGTTGGCTGAGGTAAGAACATGGAGTGAATTGTTCCTTGGAAACCGAATAGATGAATATAAGACTGCATAGTATCCCATTGATTCATGATTTACACCCTCTATGGGGGTGGGGAATTAAATCGAGTGCCATCTAAACGTGACGCTCCACTCTGATGCATGGCATTGTACTTGATGATGAAAGATGCAGCTTCTCAGCCATGGAAGCCTATGCCATGAAGTTCCCAGCACAGCACAATATTTGCGCAGATGTGAATGCCAGAGGAGGTTTGGAATGTTTGAGTTGGCAGAACACTGGTGATCTGTAAGGACTATGCACCTCAGCATCTCACAATGTAAGTTCACTTGGCCTGCCACTGACTTGCTGTGGTTCTTAAACACTCCCACTTTAAAAAAATCAAAACACTCATACTACAGTCGTGGCCAAAAGTTTTGAGAATGACAAAAATATTAGTTTTCACAAAGTCTGCTGCTAAACTGCTTTTAGATCTTTGTTTCAGTTGTTTCTGTGATGTAGTAAAATATAATTACACGCACTTCATACGTTTCAAAAGCTTTTATCGACAATTACATGACATTTATGCAAAGAGTCAGTAATTGCAGTGTTGGCCCTTCTTTTTCAGGACCTCTGCAATTCGACTGGGCATGCTCTCAATCAACTTCTGGGCCAATTCCTGACTGATAGCAACCCATTCTTTCATAATCACTTCATGGAGTTTGTCAGAATTAGTGGGTTTTTGTTTGTCCACCCGCCTCTTAAGGATTGACCACAAGTTCTCAATGGGATTAAGATCTGGGGAGTTTCCAGGCCATGGACCCAAAATGTTAACGTTTTGGTCCCCGAGCCACTTAGTTATCACTTTTGCCTTATGGCACGGTGCTCTATCGTGCTGGAAAATGCATTGTTCTTCATCAAACTGTTGTTGGATTGTTGGAAGAAGTTGCTTTTGGAGGGTGTTTTGGTACCATTCTTTATTCATGGCTGTGTTTTTGTGCAAAATTGTGAGTGAGCCCACTCCCTTGGATGAGAAGCAACCCCACACATGAATGGTCTCAGGATGCTTTACTGTTGGCATGACACAGGGCTGATGGTAGCGCTCACCTTTTCTTCTCTGAACAAGCCTTTTTCCAGATGCCCCAAACAATCGGAAAGAGGCTTCATCGGAGAATATGACTTTGCCCTAGTCCTCAGCAGTCCATTCACCATACTCTCTGCAGAAGATCAATCTGTCCCTGATGTTTTTTTTGGAGAGAAGTGGCTTCTTTGCTGGCCTTCTTGACACCAGGCCATCTTCCAAAAGTCTTCGCCTCACTGTGCGTGCAGATGCGCTCACACCTGCTTGCTGCCATTCCTGAGCAAGCTCTGCACTGGTGGCACTCCGATCCCGCAGCTGAATCCTCTTTAGGAGACGATCCTGGCGCTTGCTGGACTTTCTTGGACGCCCTGAAGCCTTCTTAATAAGAATTGAACCTCTTTCCTTGAAGTTCTTGATGATCCTATAAATTGTTGATTGAGGTGCAATCTTAGTAGCCACAATATCCTTGCCTGTGAAGCCATTTTTATGCAACGCAATGATGGATGCACGCATTTCTTTGCAGGTCACCATGGTTAACAATGGAAGAACAATGATTTCAAGCATCACCCTCCTTTTAACAGGTCAAGTCTGCCATTTTAACCCAATCAGCTTGACATAATGATCTCCAGCCTTGTGCTCGTCAACATTCTCACCTGAGTTAACAAGACGATTACTGAAATGATCTCAGCAGGTCCTTTAATGACAGCAATGAAATGCAGTGGAAAGTTTTTTTTGGGATTAAGTTAATTTTCATGGCAAAGAAGGACTATTCAATTCATCTAATCACTCTTCATAACATTCTGGAGTATATGCAAATTGCTATTATAAAAACTTAAGCAGCAACTTTTCCAATTTCCAATATTTATGTAATTCTCAAAACTTTTGGCCACGACTGTAGATGCTTGATCTTCTACACCTGTAACAATGGGACTGATGTAACAACTGACTTCAATGATAAAGAAGTGTGTTCCAGTATTTTTATTGATGTTGTGTAGTAGTGTGGAGAATGTAGAATTGTAACACTTACAGTAAATGCTACTTCTAGGTTCATAGGCATTATTTTATTGTTTAAATGTATCTAAAATTAAAAAAATCAAAAGCAACCTTACAAAATGTTTTGTTTTGTGCCTGCAGAGCCTATGAAGTCCTATTTGTCTCTATGGTAACAGACCAAAAGCACACTTTGTGTAGTCTGAACCTGCTGCCTGACTCCCTGCATCTGTCTGACTTATATTTTGTAGATTAGCAGGAAGTACAGTAGGAAACAGATGGATGACTGCAGCATCAGAGTACAGAGTAAATTTGTAAATAAATGGCTATTTCCATCACACAAAGTGTTAACAGAATATGCCATTACTTTGAAATCTGTGAAAATCTGGCTGCACCACCATAACCGATAATGAGAATTAGTTTTTACCTGCACATCTGCTCTCCTGGCCACCAGGGAACTGCAGCACATCAAGAGGATGAGAGTATGTTGCAGTTCCTGTGAGCAGAAGTACTGCTGTATAGGAGAAAACTAGTAGATTCAGCACTAATTCACCGCACTATGGCCAAGTATGAGGGGTTCTCAGTGCTTGTTTGGCTTCAGAGCAGGACAAACATGCACTATCCCTCTTTATGGACTTGAATACAAATTTAATCATAAGTAGCCAAACATGTTCATTAAGCTGTTTCCCAAAGCTCCATTTACTCCATGTCACCCTACTATCAACAGGACTGAATCATCATAGTCATCGGGGAAGATTTATGAAAACTAGTGTAAAGTAGAGCTGGCTTAGTTGCCCATAGCAACCAATCAGATTCCACCTTTCATTTTCCAAAGGAGCTCTGCAAAATGAAAGGTGGAATCTGACTGGTTGCTATTGGCAACTAAGCCAGTTTTCCTTTACAGCATTTTTGATAAATCTCCCCCACAGATTATAAGGCTGAAAAAAGACATCTGTCCATCCAGTTCAGCCTGTTATCCTGCAAGTTATCCTCACTTTTTTAGTGAGCTTACCATCTCCACCTCCTCAGGCAGAGCGTTCCATAGTCTCACTGCTTTTACAGTAAAGAATCCTCTTCTATGTTTGTGTACAAACCTTCTTTCCTCTTGGCGGCCTTGGCGGCCTTTGACGTACTAGTACATTATGCTGATCGGTACAGCACCAGAGCTGGTGCGCACCCAATCAGTGCAGGGGCCCAGCAGTCACTATTTTATAAGGTATTACTTTTACGCCTCATGCACACGACAGTATTTTTTCACGGTACGCAAAACGGGGTTCCGTTGTTCCGTGATCCGTTTCCGTTTTTGTTTCCGTGTGTCTTCCTTGATTTTTGGAGGATCACCAGACATTAAGGAAAGTGAAAAAAAATCTAAGTCAAGTTTGCCTTGCAAATGATAGGAAAAAAACGGACGCGGACACGGATGACAATCTTGTGTGCCTCCGTGTTTTTTCACGGACCCATTGACTTGAATGGGTCCGTGAACCGTTGTCCGTGAAAAAAATAGGACAGGTCATATTTTTTTGACGGACTAGAAACACGGATCACGGACGCGGATGACAAACGGTGCATTATCCGAGTTTTCAACAGACACGGAACACAACAACGGTCGTGTGCATGAGGCCTTATTCAACTATTTTATGAGGTATCATATCTGCCTTAAAAGCAGAAAAATTAAAATTTTGAAAATTGCGTCATGAGAAAAGAATCTCAGAATCGGTTAGAAAAGTAAAAGCGTTCCAAAATTATTACTAGTGTTGGCCGTGAATATTCGAATCGCGAATTTTAAATGCGAATATCGCCACTTCGAGAATTTGCGAAGATTTAGAATACAGTGCTTTACATTCGTATTCTCGAATATTCTATTTTTTTTTTTTTCATCAGTAACCTCCCTTCTTGCTTGTGGGCCAATGAGAAGGCTGCAAGGCTGCAAGTCAGAGCTTAGCAACATCCCTAGCGACCAATAGGCGCTGTTTTACTTTGCATTCTGTATTCAGAATGCTATTATTTTCCCTTATAACCATGTTATAAGAGAAAATAATAATGATCGGGTCTCCATCCCGATCGTCTCCTAGCAACCATGCGTGAAAATCGCACCGCATCCGCACTTGCTTGCGGATGCTTGCGATTTTCACGCAACCCCATTCATTTCTATGGGGCTTGCGTTACGTGAAAAACGCACAAAGAGGAGCATGCTGCGATTTTCACGCAACGCACAAGTGATGCGTGAAAATCACCGCTCATGTGAACAGCCCCATAGAAATGAATGGGTCAGGATTCCGTGCGGATGCAATGCGTTCACCTCCCGCAACGCATCCGCGCGGAAAACTCGCTCGTGTGAAAGGGGCCCTATTGCTGTGCTCTGTGCTTTGCTGTGTCATTACATTAGATAGTTAGTTAGTTAGCTAGCTCATATATATAATATAGATAGTTAGTAGGAGATAGTCAGTGTAGGTTAGATCGTGATATAGTGTAGCTGATAGGTTCTGCTGTCCATACATACATGCTACAGACATAGGCCTCTGCACACGACTATGGCTTTTTCAGTGTTTTGCGGTCCGTTTTTCACAGATTCATTGTTTTGTTTTTTTGTTTCCGTTGCGTTTCCGTTTCTGTTCCGTTTTTCCGTATGGCATATACAGTATACAGTAATTACATAGATAAAATTGGGCTGGGCATAACATTTTCAATAGATGGTTCCGCAAAAAACAGAAAGGAAACTGTAGACATACAGATGCATTTCCATATGTGTTCCGTTTTTTTGTGGACCCATTGACTTGAATGGAGCCACGGAACGTGATTTGCGGGCAATAATAGGACATGTTCTATCTTTAAGGAACGGAAAAACGGAAATACGGAAACGGAATGCATACGGAGTACATTCCGTTTTTTTTGCGGAACCATTGAAATAAATGGTTCAGAATACGGACCGTATACGGAACGCAAAAAACGGCCAGTAAACGGGAGGCCATAGTGCTGTGGTTACAAGTTCACAACAATACTTAGTGCACCAATCAGTAATATGTAGTTAGACCTGCTAAAATGTAAAGTTGCACGTATTGAGCAAAAATATGCGCATCATTAATTGCCGATTTGCGGAATCGCAAATATAATGCAGCACTCTATCTGCATATAAAGCTATTGTAATGTTTTGCCGTGCCAACTCAGGAAACTTCTAGCAGCTTTAAAAATGTAGCAACAGTGACCCATGCCTGTATTGCGCGCGCAATACGCGCATATTACATTGCCAATTTTCACAATCAAGAAAATAATCGCAAATTCTTGAATTCACGAATATATGACGAATATTCACCCAAATATTAGCGAAATATCGCAAATTCGAATATTGCACCTGCCGCTCATCACTAATTATTACCACATAAAGTGACACGTCAGATTTGCAAAAAATGGCCTGGTCCATAAAGGGGTTGTCCCATGAAAAATATTCTACAGTCTTCAAACCCGCACCTAGATCTGAATACTTTTGTAATTACATGTAATTAAAAATGTTGAATAGCCACTGAGTTATTCAATATAATGTATCTCGTCATAGGGGAGAGGTTTTTGTACTGACCTCTGATTAGTGATGGACGAACATCTGCCGGGACGGTTCGCGAACACGATCGCGCGAACGCGATCGCGCGAACGCGATCAAATGTTCGCGAACCGCAAGTTCGCGGCGGGTCCCATTAATTTTAATGGCAGGCGAACCTAAAAAAAACCTTCAGCTCATATTTGCAGCCAAGAAATAATTACTAGAAGTGCACAAATAGTCCCACAACATGGACAGTGACATACCAGATGTATTATTCGAATTTGCAATCTCCATTTATTATTTTTTTAAATGCGAAATATCGGCAATATATTTTTTTCGTACGCGCATATGTACTATACTGTAACCAAATGCATTATAAAGAAAGTATATTGGTATATAACACCCCGCTTCAATCAGTTTTTTTGGGGGACGACTGGTATATCACACCAGTAGAAATTATTTGTTCTAATAACGCTTGTCCCTCTATATACCTGCTGTATCGCAGCAGAACCGCACACAACTGCCGCACAATACAAATGCACTATAATATACTTTCTAACATAGAAAGTATATTATAACATTGTACAAGGAAGGCAATTCATTAGAATATACATGAAGATAAAACGTAACCTTTAATAATTTTACTATGAGGGTCCATTCACATGTCCGTAAGTGTTTTGCAGATCCGCAAAACACGGACACCGGCAATGTGCATTCCGCAATTTGTGGACCGCACAACGCCAGCACTATAATAGAAAATGCCTAATCTTGTCTGCAATTGTGGACAAGAATAGGACATGTTCTATTTTTTGCAGAAACGGAAGCACAGATGCGGAAGTGCGGATCCGCAAATGCAGATTCGGACAGCACATTCCGGCCCCATTGAACATCAATGGGTCTGCACCTATTCCGCAAAATTGCGGAACGGATGCGGACCCGTTTTGCGGACGTGTGAATGGAAAAGATATCCCTCAAAATGAAAATAAATAAAATTATTAAAGTTAAAGGGGTTCTGCACTTTGTTTTAACTGATGATCTATCCTCTGATCGGCTAGGGTCCGACACCCAGGACCCCCGCCGATCAGCTGTTTGAGAAGGCAGCGGCGCTCAAGCAGCGGCGCGGCCTTCTCACTGTTTACCGCTGGTCCAGTGACGTCACGACTAGTATCAACTAGCGTGGGCGGGTCAAAGCTCCATTCAAGTGAACAGAGCTTAGCCACGCCCACGCTAGTTGATACTAGTCATGATGTCACTGGGCCAGCGGTAAACAGCAAGAAGGCCGCGGCGCTGCAGAAGCGCCGCTGCCTTCTCAAACAGCTGATCGGCGGGGTCCCGGGTGTTGGACCCTCGCCGATCAGATGCTGATGATCTATCCAGAGGATAGATCATCAGTTAAAACAATGTGCAGAACCCCTTTAAGCGAAAAGCATAGAAGTGGTAGGCAATAACAAGTGCTCGGCGGCACTAAATCAGGTGCTCGGCGGCACCAAATCAGAAACCATATGTCCTACCACAATCCGGGGGGTTCCAGTGCACATCCATGAATCCCGGAGGGAAAGCAAAAACCATCTATCCCTGGGCTAGATGATGATGTGGTATTGAAGGACAGGGTGGGCAAAGAACTGTCCCTGATATTGCCCTACAGGGGGGTGCTATTCTGGCCCTGATAGCCTAACCACAGACCACCCGCCCTGATAAGAGCGACCCCGTCCGGAACATTACCCTATATAAAAATGGCCCTAGTAAGCCCCTAGCCCTTAGGCCCCTGACTTCCAGGTGATCACTATATAGATCTATGTGTTTTTGACTCATTATAAAAGTATATTATAAGTATATCGCACCCCTCTGTGTATCACAAATATAGATAGCACACCTATACCAATCCTTAAAAGGACTTTTGTGGCCCTATTAGCTAGCGTTTGGTGTCCCTAACAGCCTGTCCCTGCTCCACACAACAACCTCTCCCTACACTGGCAAAACACTGAATGTAAAATGGCGGCCAGATCAGGTTTATTTATAAGGTAGGGGGTACGTCCATGTGCTGAAACGTCTGAATTGGCTGTCCTGTACCACCTGATGGAAGTGTCACGGGTCAGTTCTTCATAATGTAAAAGAATATGGCGGGCGCAAATTTCTCCATATGTTCGCATGTTCGGCGAATCGCGAACACGCAAAGTTTTCCGGGCGAACCGCAAGGCCATCTCTGCCACTGATATATTTATACATAGTTATTAGATCTTCCCTAAGTTGTCTTTTTTCTAAACTGAATAACCCTAATTTTGATAATCTTTCAGGGTACTGTAGTCCACCGATTACTTTAGTTGCCCTCCTCTGGACCCTCTCCAGCTCTGCTATGTCTGCCTTGTTCACAGGAGACCAGAACTGTACACAGTACTCCATGTGTGGTCTGACTAGTGATTTATAAAGTGGCAGGACTATGGGTGTCATTTATCAAACAGGTGTAAAGTAGAACTGGCTTCTTGCCCATAGCAACCAATCAGATTACTCCTTTCATTTTTTCAAAGGAGCTACCCAAAATGAAAGGTATAATCTGATTGGTTGCTATGGGCAACTAAGCAAGTTTTATGTTACACCAGTTTGATAAATGACCCCCTATGTTCTCATCACGTGCACATATGCCACTTTTTATGCACTCCATAATCTTATTGGCCTTGGCAGCAGCTGCCTGATACTGGTTTCTACACCCAGTGTTAGTCTACATTCAAATGACCATATTGTTTTGCGGATCCACAAAACACTGATACCAGCCCGTATGGATTCCGCAATTTGCAGACAGCACAGAGCCAGCACTATGATAGAAAATGCCTATTCTTGTCGGCAATTGCAGATAAGAATAAGACATAGTCTTTTTTGTGGGACCGTGGAACTGAACAACGGATGCGGACAGCACATGTTGTGCTGTCCACATCTTTTGCGGCCCCATTGAAATGAATGGGTTCGCGTTCGTTTGGCAAAATTGCGGAATGGATACGGACTCATTCATATGGCCATCTAAATGAGCCCTTACCCAGTTTTTTACCATTTAGTGTGTACTTGTGACTTGCATTTTTCCTTCCCATGTGCATAACCTTACATTTGTCAGTGTTAAACCTCATCTGCCACTTATCTGCCCAAGCCTCCAATCTATCCAGATCCCTCTGTAGTAGTATACTGTCCTCTTCCACGTTAATTACTTTTCACAGTTTAGCGTCTTCTGCAAAATTTATATTTTATTGTGCAAGCCTTCTACAAGATCATTATCCTCCCTCAAGACTCTTTAAGGGAGCCATCAATTTCAGGTTTAAACTTTTTACTATTTATATAATTGAAGAACTTTTTATGGTTAGGTATACTCTCTTTGGCAATTAATCCCTCTATCTCCAGCTTGGCTTCTTTCATCTGTCTTTTACATATTCTATTTATAGTTTTTTAATGCTTCCTCACTACTTTCCTGTTTTAGCTAGTTAAAATGCATTCTTTTTGTCATTCATTGCTCCATAAAATTTTTATTTATCCACATTTTTTTCTTGTTCCTCACCCTTTTATTCCCATACAGTATGTACCTCTAACAATTAGAGTTTAGGATGCCTTTAACCCCTTCACGACTGCCATACGGCTATATACGTGCTATCTGAACATACCCCGTGCAGCAAGCCTCCAAACTTTTTGCCGGCCATGCGCTCTTTATCATTTCTGTCCCAGCAGTGCCGCATTCGTGCCCCCTCCATTCTGGCCATACCCCCTCCCTTGCCACCAGCTAAATGTGATGGTGGTGGCTCTGTTCTTGAGCCACCGCCATCAGCAGCAAGTGTCAACTGTATGCTGACACACTGCTACAACCCCTTAGATGCCGCAGCAGCGGCATCCATGGCGTTAATAGAGGGAGGGGGCTCCCTCTTTCAACCATTGGGCTGCCGCGCTGCGATGGCAGCTGTCCGATGGTTGCCATGGCAACCGGACGCTTTGCAAAGGCGTCCGGTGTTGCCATCTATCAGGAAACCTGATAGCACTATACTTCGCAATGCAAAAGCATTGCAAAGTATAGTACAGCCATCAGCACCACTAGATCTTCAAGATCCAAGTGGGACTTGATAAAAAAAGTGCGGAAAAAAAAAAAAAAGTTTAAATTACAAATAAAATAAATTGCCTTTTCCTATATCCACTCATTTATAAGATATAATTATTATTATTTTTTTTTAAACTAAACATTAGGTATCACCGCATCCGTAACGACCGGCTCTATAAATACAGTATATCACATTATCCACACCATAAAATAAATAAAAATAAAAACTGTTTAAAAACACCAAGCGATCAAAAAGGTGTATGTCCCACAAAATGGTACCAATAAAACTATCACCTCATCCGGCAAATAATGAGCCCCTACATAAGAAAATCGCTTAAAAAATAATAAATAACTATAGCTCTTAGAACATGGAGACACTAAAACATAATTTTTTTGTTTCAAATATGCTATTATTGTGTTAAAGTGAAATACATTTTAAAATATATACATATTAGGTAGTGCTGCGTCCGTAACAACCAGTTCTATAAAAATATCACATGACCTAACCCCTCATCTGAACACCTTAAAAAAATTAAATAAAAACAGTACCAAAAACTGTTGCAGCGTTCAGAGTGCAGGGACTGACGTGTGAAGGTGCTAGGGACAACTATTGGAAAAACCTCTATGTTTTAAAAAAAACTTGAAAAAAGGATTTATAAGTGCAGGGAAAGGATAGGGAGGAATCACTTCACAGCATCTTAGTGCAGGGAGAGACATCAGAAGGCCTAGGGACATTGATAGGAAAGTGATTTACAAGTGCAGGGAATGATTATTTGGGGATCCAAATAGCCATTAGACAGCTCTGTCATTCCAGTTTTTTGTTATTGGGCTGCAAGTGTTATGTTGGAAAGCCTTTAGTGGCTTATATCTTAGTATATTATTCAGTACGACAAGAAATATATATACGCATTTCACTTCTGCAGTTATTTATGTTGAAAGCATATAGGGGCGTATTACAGTACAACAAGAAAAATATATACACACTGCACTGTTGCAGTTATTTCTGGTCAAAGCATATAGGGGCGTATTACAGTAAAATAAGAAAAATATATACGCACTGCACTGTTGCAGTGATTTCTGGTTAAAGCGTATAGGGGCATATTTCAGTAAAAAAATAAAAATACATATGCACTGCAATGTTGCAATTATTTCTGGTGAAAGCCTACAGGGCTGTATTTCAGTAAAATAAGAAAAATATATATGCACTGCACTATTTAATTGTTTTCTGGTTAAAGCGTATAGTGGCCTATTTCATTCCAACAAGAAATATACAGTACAGACCAAAAGTTTGGACACACCTTCTCATTCAAAGAGTTTTCTTTATTTTCATGACTATGAAAATTGTAGATTCACACTGAAGGCATCAAAACTATGAATTAACACATGTGGAATTATATACATAACAAACAAGTGTGAAAGAACTGAAAATATGTCATATTCTAGGTTCTTCAAAGTAGCCACCTTTTGCTTTGATTACTGCTTTGCACACTCTTGGCATTCTCTTGATGAGCTTCAAGAAGTAGTCCCCTGAAATGGTTTTCACTTCACAGGTGTGCCCTGTCAGGTTTAATAAGTGGTATTTCTTGCCTTATAAATGGGGTTGGGACCATCAGTTGCGTTGAGAAGTCAGGTGGATACATAGCTGATAGTCCTACTGAATAGACTGTTAGAATTTGTATTATGGCAAGAAAAAAGCAGCTAAGTAAAGAAAAACGAGTGGCCATCATTACTTTAAGAAATGAAGGTCAGTCAGCCGAAAAATTGGGAAAACTTTGAAAGTAAGGGCTATTTGACCATGAAGGAGAGTGATGGGGTGCTGCGCCAGATGACCTGGCCTCCACAGTCACCGGACCTGAACCCAATCGAGATGGTTTGGGGTGAGCTGGACCGCAGAGTGAAGGCAAAAGGGCCAACAAGTGCTAAGCATCTCTGGGAACTCCTTCAAGACTGTTGGAAGACCATTTCAGGGGACTACCTCTTGAAGCTCATCAAGAGAATGCCAAGAGTGTGCAAAGCAGTAATCAAAGCAAAAGGTGGCTACTTTGAAGAATCTAGAATATGACATATTTTCAGTTGTTTCACTCTTGTTTGTTATGTATATAATTCCACATGTATGGAGATAAGAGGGGCACTCTCTACATACGGGATCACACACAGTCTGTATATTATAAGATTCGATATTTATTATCCTCACTGTAATTAATTAAAATGGTAAACTGTTACCCAACCATAAAACACTTCAATTAATCATAAAATACAATTCTAAAATTAATCCACTATACACAACTCCTCCTTAGATTCAAGGAAAGTAAGTCCTTAGATTTGCAGCACTATATTTCTCTGGAAGGGCTATTCAATATATAGCATAATGATACAATTCTCATTTGAGGTGCAATAGTGTAATCAGTTGATGAGAGCAGTCCATACAGCTTTGTGTATCTTATTCCGGTTGTGTTCCGATATCACCATACAGTCAATTCAACCTTGCTGCTCAGTTGAGCTGCGCTAGGTGTATCAGCCAGACGGCTATGTATTGTTTTGTCCGGAGCTAAAAGTAAATGTCTCTTACCAGACTCTCGATGTGCCACTCGCCCGCCTCCCAGTAGTCGGTCGTCTCTTACCGGCCTCCCGCTTCACGGCGTTCTCCTCTGCCCTGCTCCTCCTCACCCTTCACACGGCGTCCCGCGTGGTGGTGAAGCAAGCGTCGGCGCAGCGTCTCACGTGATGCGGAAGAGGCGTTCCTTACCGGTCAGCTGATTATGCTTGCCGGAGGTCCTGGTCGGGCTGATGCAATTCCTAGACAGGCCTGTCGTTATTGGTCAAGTGTCCTTTGCGTGCACATCAGTTGATTAAGCTCACTTGCTGGGACCAAACGCGTTTCGGGGACAACCCCTTCCTCAGTGGATATCAGTAGTGAGCTTTAATGCTTCTCTTTTATAGGCAGATGCCTGTCAATCAACTTTACTGGTGGTTCATATCCAAAATCCGGACTGGAATCCTTATTGATAGTCTTTCTTATATAGTGCTGCAATGTTGTATATGCATACTATCCTCCTCACATATTACAATTATAAAATAGAAAATCAGATCTGTTAAAACACTATGATAATACATAAATAGTTAAAATGCAAATCCTGTTACTAAAATATACAGACAGGTCATTGGGGCAACTCATTATTTGTGGCTAATAAAACGATATAAATGACAATCTACTTATTGGGATAGGAAAGTTTGGTGGGGGGTGTTATTGTTATTCCACTTCTTAGGTGATATTCATACATATATCTCATATCAAGACATGGAGTTAGTGTATCTAAGTCCAGGAAAAGGCTCGAGTGTCGAGTGGGGTGTAGATGGAATAGGAGAAGGGGGCATGCAGGGAGAGGAGATCGGAGTGTCAATAACAAGACCATACTCCGATGTCCCATCCCCAACAGGCCCCCCCCCCCCCTCACAAAAAGCCAAATAGCTCCAACTCAGCATTCAAACCTCCCGGCATCATAGTTTCAAATTCAAAAATACGTCTCGACTCCTGTCTGGACATATGTGCGATATGGTTTCCCCCTCTCCAGGGTCTCTTGACTTTCTCAATGGCTGTAAACATTAATCCTGAGGGGTCACAGCCATGTACCAATTTAAAATGTTTGGAGAGGGAGTGTGCCTCATAGCCCTTTTTTATATTGGCTATATGTTCCGATACTCTCTTTTTGAGAGTCCTCTTTGTCCTCCCTATGTACTGCTTGTTACATCCGCATTGCAGCAGGTATATCACATCCATTGTATCACAGGTGAGGCAGTCCCTAATATTTAAAGTGAATGAATTGATGGTGGACTGTATCTTTTCTCTCTTTCTTGGGAACTTAGTAATTTTGCAGTTGGCACATCTCCCACATCTAAAAAACCCTTTTGTGGATAACCAATTCCCTCCCCCCTTTTTCATTATGGGGTTCTTAACTGTCGGCGCCACTTTTCCCGCTAAATTTGTGGCTTTGGTGTATACTATACTTGGAGTGTCACGGAGATGGGGTCCTATCGTTTTATCCTTTAACAGGTGGTTCCAGTGCCTTTTGACAATTTTTTCTACAGTGCGGTATTGGGAATTGAATGGTAGGATGAGTTTAGGAGTATCGTCATCTGCAGTAACCTTCTTATTTGAGAAGAACTCTTTCCTCTCCATTTTCCTCACTTTTTCAAGGGACCCATCAATGACTTTTAGTGGATATTCCCTTTCTACCAGTCGATTCTTTAACAATTCAGCTTCCTGTTCAAATTTTTCTTCCACTGTGCAGTTTCGCTTTAGTCTTCTAAACTGACTTGTGGGTATATTAGTTAGCCACCGTGGTAGGTGGCAGCTTGAAAACCTAATAAAGCTATTTTTGGAAACTGGTTTAAAGTGGGTACTGCAGGTCAATCTATTCCCATCAACTTTAATGTCAAGATCTAAGAACTCCACTTCCTTAGAACTCACAATTGGGGAAAATACTAAATTCCTATCATTCTCATTCATCTGTTTTAGGAAACAATCCAACTCCTCTCTTGTGTCCTCCCAGACAAACAGAATGTCGTCTATAGATCGACGCCATAGCACCAGACCCGCCCCCAGCCTGGGCTGGATGGTTTCCAATTCCCATTGTGCCAGAAACAAATTGGCATAGCTGGGGGCGAATTCCACATGTGTTAATTCATAGTTTTGATGCCTTCATAGTCATGAAAATTAAGAAAACTCTTTGAATGAGAAGGTGTGTCCAAACTTTTGGTCTGTACTGTATATTCTCAGGTCACTTCTGCAGGTATTTCTGGGGAAAGTGTATAGGGGTGTATTTCATTAAAAAAAGATAAATATATACGCACTGCACTGTTGCAGTTATTTCTGGTGAAAGCGTATAGAGGCGTATTACAGTAAAAAAAGAAACATATATTCTCAGTGCATTTCTGCAGTTATTTCTGGAGAAAGCATATAGTGGGCCTATTTCAGTCCAATAAGAAAAATGTATGCTCAGTTCACTTCTGCAGTTATTTCTGTTGAAAGCGTATAGGGGCGTATTACAGTAAAAAAAATATATACGCATTTCACTGGTGCACTTATTTGTGGCAAAAGCGTTCAGTGGCCTATTTCAGTACATAAAGAAAAATATATTCTCAGTTCACGTCGGCGGTTATTTGTGTTGAAAGCATAGCTGGGAGTAAGCAGGGTGGCAGCAGTGGGAGGTTGGGAGCCAAACGTGCCTGGGGTAGAGCCCCTGCTTCGCAGCAGCCTACCTGCCCAGGAAGTAGTGGTGCAGGGCTTCACGGACGTAGCGGCTGTAGCAGTCAGTCAGTGCGGCGGTTATATGTGTTTTTTTGTATTTCAGGACAAACAGAAAAATACATTCTCAGTTCACGTCGTCGGCGGTTAGTGGTGTTGAAAGCGTTTAGTGGCCTATTTCAGCACAAACAGAAAAATGCATTCTTAGTTCACATCGGCGGCGGTTAGATGTGTTTAAATCGTTTAGTGGCCTATTTCAGTACAAACAGAAAAATACATTCTCAGTTCAAGTTGGCGGTTATATGTGTTGAAAGCATGGCTGGGATTCAGCAGGGTGGTAACAGGGGGAGGTTGGGAGCCAAACATGCCCAGAGTAAAGCACCTGCTTTGCAGCAGCCTACCTACCCTGGAAGTAGCAAGGGTTCATGGAAGTAGCGGCAGTAGCAGTCAGTGTGGCAGTTATATGTGGTAAAATCTTTATTGAAGTATTTCGGTCGAAAAACTAAATTTATTCAGTGGTCAGTGCTGTGGTTATATGTGGTAACATCTCCATGATGTCTTCATGATAAATCTGCAGCATGGCTTCTATACAATTTCAAAATACTCCTTCAGCGGAGCGAATAGATGCCGGATGACCGGGATGCTCCATGACCTCCCCAGGAGCTCGTATTCAGCGATGCTGTTATATGTGGTAAAATCTTGTGTGATTTATTTTGGTTGGAAAAACATTTTTTGTTAGCGTTAAGCACTGTAGTTATATGCGGTAAAATCTTTTTGGAATTATTTCAGTGGACAAAAAATCTTGTATTCAGCATTAAGCGCTGCACTTTTATGCGGCAAAGTGTGCACACCCTTAAACTAATACTTTGTTGAAGCACCTTTTGATTTTATTACAGCACTCATTCTTTTTGGGTATGAGTCTATCAGCATGGCACATTTTGACTTGGTAAACTCTTCTTTGCAAAAACACTCCAAATCTGTCAGATTGCGAGGGCATCTACTGTGCACAGCCCTCTTCAGATCACCCCACAGATTTTCAATCGGATTCAGGTCTGGGCTCTGGCTGGGCCATTCCAAAACTTTAATCTTCTTATGGTGTAGCCATTCCTTTGTTGATTTGGATGTATGCTTTGGGTCGTTGTCATACTGAAAGATCAAGTTCCTCTTCATGTTCAGCTTTCTAGCAGAAGTCTGAAGGTTTTGTGCCAATATTGACTGGTATTTGGAACTGTTCATAATTCCCTCTAGATTAACTAAGGCCCCAGTTCCAGCGGAAGAAAAACAGCCCCAAAGCATGATGCTGCCACCATCATGCTTCACTGTGGGTATGGTGTTCTTTTGGTGATGTGCAGTGTTGTTTTTGCGCCAAACATATCTTTTGGAATTATGGCCAAAAAGTTCAACCTTGGTTTCATCAGACCATAACACCTTTTCCCACATGCTTTTGGGAGACTTCAGATGTGTTTTTGCAAAATGTAGCCTGGCTTGGATGTTTTTCTTCGTAAGAAAAGGCTTTCGTCTTGACACTCTACCCCATAGCCCAGACATATGAAGAATACAGGAGATTGTTGTCACATGTACCACACAGCCAGTACTTGCCAGATATTACTGAAGCTCCTTTAATGTTTCTGTAGGCCTCTTGGTAGCCTCCCAGACCAGTTTTCTTCTCGATTTTCATCAATTTTGGAGGGACGTCCAGTTCTTGGTAATGTCCCTGTTGTGCCATATTTTCTCCACTTGATGATGGCTGTCTTCACTGTGTTCCATGGTATATCTAATGCCTTGGAAATTCTTTTGTACCCTTCTCCTGACTGATACCTTTTAACAATGAGATCCCTCTGATGCTTTGGAAGCTCTCTGTGGACCATGGCTTTTGCTGTGGGATGCGACTAAGAACATTTTAGGAAAGACCAACTAGAGCAGCTAAACTTTATTTGGGGTTAATCAGAGGCACTTTAAATAATGGCAGGTGTATGCTGACTCCTATTTAGCATGATTTTGAATGTGATTGCTTAATTCTGAACATAGCTACATCCCCAGTTATAAGAGGGTGTGCACACTTATGCACCCACATTATTTTATTTTTTTTGGTTTTCTTCCCTCCACCTAAAAGATTTCAGTTTGTTTTTGAATTGAGTGGTACAGTTTATAGGTCACATTAAAGGTGGAAAAAGTTCTGAAATTATTTATCTTTGTCTCATTTTTTTACAGCACAGAAACCTGACATTTTGACAGGGGTGTGTAGATGTTTTATATCCACTGTATATAAGTGGTGCAAGCACCACCGAGGGGCGAATAAAGGTAAATGACACTGCCAGCCTGTTTAATGGAATTACAGCATGATACCACAATATATTTGATATGGCATTTATCAAGAGTTAAAAGTGCCCACATATAGCACATAGTGGGACACTGCATCAAGATGAATCAGGCGTGGATCAGCCAGAACTTCCACACACCAATGCCTGATGCATCAGATTAGATCATCCATGGTGCCACACCAACAATTTGCCAAAAGAGACCAGTTTCTTCTGGCTACCTGCCTCAGCTACTATTCTGATGCTGCTACCTGCCTGATGCCACACATCTGATGCCAAGTGCTCCTTCTTTCACCCACCATCTTCAGTGGGTACTGGTATTGCCACCCACCTCCACAGTATGTCACCTTGCCACTCTGTGGCCTCCTGATATACTGCCGCCACCTCCAGACTCTGTCATTCTGCCGCTCTGTGGCCTCCTCCTGATGCTGCTGCCGCCACCTCCAGACTCTGTCATTGTGCCACTTTGTGGTCTCCTCATGCTGCTGCCACCTCCAGACCCTGTCATTGGGCCACTCTGTGGTCTTCTCATGCTGATTTCACCTCACCACTATGTCATAGGTCTACTCTGTGGACTTCTCATGCTGTTCCCACCCTCCCCACTTCATGACTGGTCCATTATTTTGGCTTTCAGCTTGGCTGACATCATCATTTATTTGACACTACTTCTGATCTGTCAGAAGGAAGGAAAAACGAGACGCACTACGGATCCTGTCTGTGTAGCAGTGGGTAGAAAACACAGAAGACGTACAAATATTCCATTCACGTGCCACTCCGTTTTTTTTGCCTTCAGCATTACTGATGGATTATTGAGAAAATGCTGACCGAGTGAAGGCGTATGCTCCACAGACAGGATCCGTTTTTTCTGGGTAATTGTTCTGATGGATCATACAGTCGTGGCCAAAAGTTTTGAGAATTACATAAATATTGGAAATTGGAAAAGTTGCTGCTTAAGTTTTTATTATAGCAATTTGCATATACTCCAGAATGTTATGAAGAGTGATCAGATGAATTGCATAGTCCTTCTTTGCCATGAAAATTAACTTAATCCCTAAAAAAACTTTCCACTGCATTTCATTGCTGTCATTAAAGGACCTGCTGAGATCATTTCAGTAATCGTCTTATTAACTCAGGTGAGAATGTTGACGAGCACAAGGCTGGAGATCATTATGCCAGGCTGATTGGGTTAAAATGGCAGACTTGACATGTTAAAAGGAGGGTGATGCTTGAAATCATTGTTCTTCCATTGTTAACCATGGTGACCTGCAAAGAAACGCGTGCAGCCATCATTACGTTGCATAAAAATGGCTTCACAGGCAAGGATATTGTGGCTACTAAGATTGCACCTCAATCAACAATTTATAGGATCATCAAGAACTTCAAGGAAAGAGGTTCAATCCTTGTTAAGAAGGCTTCAGGGCGTCCAAGAAAGTCCAGCAAGCGCCAGGATCGTCTCCTAAAGAGGATTCAGCTTCGGGATCGGAGTGCCACCAGTGCAGAGCTTACTCAGTAATGGCAGCAGGCAGGTGTGGGCGCATCTGCACGCACAGTGAGGCGAAGACTTTTGGAAGATGGCCTGGTGTCAAGAAGGGAAGCAAAGAAGCCACATCTCTCCAAAAAAAACATCAGGGACAGATTGATCTTCTGCAGAAAGTATGGTGAATGGACTGCTGAGGACTGGGGCAAAGTCATATTCTCCGATGAAGCCTCTTTCCGATTGTTTGGGGCATCTGGAAAAAGGCTTGTCCGGAGAAGAAAAGGTGAGCGCTACCATCAGTCCTGTGTCATGCCAACAGTAAAGCATCCTGAGACCATTCATGTGTGGGGTTGCTTCTCATCCAAGAGAGTGGGCTCACTCACAATTTTGCCCAAAAACACAGCCATGAATAAAGAATGGTACCAAAACACCCTCCAACAGCAACTTCTTCCAATAATCCAACAACAGTTTGATGAAGAACAATGCATTTTCCTGCACAATGGAGCACCGTGCCATAAGGCAAAAGTGATAACTAAGTGGCTCGGGGACCAAAACATTGACATTTTGGGTCCATGGCCTGGAAACTCCCCAGATCTTAATCCCATTGAGAACTTGTGGTCAATCCTCAAGAGGCGGGTGGACAAACAAAAACCCACTAATTCTGACAAACTCCAAGAAGTGATTATGAAAGAATGGGTTGCTATCAGTCAGGAATTGGCCCAGAAGTTGACTGAGAGCATGCCCAGTCGAATTGCAGAGGTCCTGAAAAAGAAGGGCCAACACTGCAAATACTGACTCTTTGCATAAATGTCATGTAATTGTCGATAAAAGCCTTTGAAACGTATGAAGTGCGTGTAATTATATTTCACTACATCACAGAAACAACTGAAACAAAGATCTAAAAGCATTTTAGAAGCAAACTTTGTGAAAACTAATATTTGTGTCATTCTCAAAACTTTTGGCCATGACTGTAGAATGGGAAAAATTAATCAGTGATGTCAACACAAACTTACTGCTGACACCCTCTACACTCTGTCAGGGGGGGGGGGGGGGGGGGGGGGGGGCTGTACTTGTATAAGCGTTTAATAGAACAGTTTCTGTAGACATCTATGTGGAATCAGCTGACGAGGGTGTAAAAGGAGTGCGCTTCTTCTTGATGCTAACATCTACCTGTAAGGCCTCATGCACACGACAGTATTTTTTCACGGTCCGCAAAACGGGCTTCCGTTGTTCCGTGGTTTCCGTTTTTTTTTTCCGTGTGTCTTCCTTGATTTTTGGAGGATCACCAGACATGAAAAGTTAAAAAAAAATCTAAGTAAAGTTTGCCTTGAAAATGATAGGAAAAAAAACGGACACAGATCACGGACGCGGATGACAATCTTGTGTGCCTCCGTGTTTTTTCACGGACCCATTGACTTGAATGGGTCCGCGAACCATTGTCCGTGAAAAAAATAGGACAGGTCATATTTTTTTGACGGACTGGAAACACGGATCACGGACGCAAATGACAAACGGTGCATTTTTCCGAGTTTTCAACAGACCCATTGAAAGTCAATGGGTCCGCAGAAAATCACGGAAAACGGAACAACGGACACGGAACCCAACAACGGTCGTGTGCATGAGGCCTAAGGCTGAGTTGATACTTGAGTTATTTGGTCAGTTTTGGCCCTGTGACCGCCCAAATAAGTGATCTATGCTGTGATTCTAATAACAACACCTGTCATCTGCATGTCATACGGACTCACAGTATTATTTCACTACCAAAGAAGACTCCCCATGCCTGTTACTACAAGGCACAGTGTTCTACACCACTATAAAGGCTCTTAGCAGCCAAGAAATATCAGTTTTTTTAACGTAATTCGCTGCAAATTTGGATCAAACCAATTTTTTTCCGAAAAATTTGGCGAACGGGGGAATCAAAATTTTTTGAAATTCGCTCATCTCTAGCTCTCAGAGTATGGAGACACTAAAACATCTTTTTTTTTGTTAAAAAAATGCTATTATTGTGTAAAACTAAAATAAATAATAAAAAGTATACATATTAGGTATTGCCACGTCCATAACGATCTGCTCTATAAAAATATCACATGACCTAACCCCTCAGGTGAATGCTATATAAATAAATAAATACTGTTACAAAACAACCAATTTTTTGGTCACCTTGCCCCATAAAATGTAATAATGAATTATCAAAAAATCATATGTACCCAAAAATGGTACCAATAAAAATGTCAACTCTTCCTGAAAAAAACGAGCCCCTGCACAAGATGATCGGCAGAAAAAAAAAAAAGGCGTTCAGAAAATGGAGACACAAAAACTGAAGCAAACTAAGAAAGTAACAGCAACAAAAAGAGTCACAGGTGGCACTGCTGATCTGTATTCACAATAGTGCGTGGCTATATACGCCTCTCGATACCTCCAGACAAAAACCAACACGGTGGTGCACAATTCAAACGATAAAGTCATGAATCTTGCAAAACCGAGATGAGGAAAAAAGTAGGCAGCACTCACTAATGGATGAACCTGCTCTATAAAAATAGCACATGATCTACCCTGTCAGATGAAAATTGTAAAAAAATAAAAGATAAAAACAGTGCCAAAATAGCCATTGTTTGGTTACCTTGCCTCAAAAAAAATGTAATATAGAGCAATTAAAAATTATATGTACCCCAAAATAGTACCAATAAAATTGGCACCTTATCCCCTAGTTTCCAAAATGGGGTAAATTTTTGGGAGTTTCTACTGTAAGGGTGCATCAGGGAGGCTTCAAATGGGACATGGCATCTAAAAACCAGTTCAGGTAAATGTTCCTTCCAAAAAACATACGGCAATACTTTTCTTAAAACTTTTAAGAATTGCTTCTAAAATTCTAAGCCTTCTAACGTTCTAAAAAAATTAAATGACATTTACAAAATGATGTCAACATAAAGTGGACATATGGGGAATGTTAAATAATAAATATTTTATGAGGTATCACTTTCTGTTTTTCAAAATTTGGGGTAAATTTGGGATTTTTTCATAAATAAAGGTGAAATATATTGACTCAAATGAATTACAATGCGTTACGAGAAAACAATCTCAGAATAGCTTTGATAAGTAAAAACGTTCAAAGGTTGTTACCACATAAAGTGACACATGTCAGATTTGCAAAATTAGACGTGGTCACTGGGGGCATCAATGACCCTTGGTCATAAAAGGGTTAAAAATATCCAATTTTGTAGCTGCATTTCTATTTCTGGGGACATTGTCCCAGTTAGTAAGGCTAATGAGCTCTCTTAGCTGGTCAAATTGTGCTTTTTCGAAGTTTGGCGTTCTTGTGCCTCCCTGAAGAAATATTTTTTTTAATGACAATTAGAAGGTTATTATTTTATGGTCATTTATTCCCAGATGTCCCCCAACCTGCATGTCTGTTGCTCTGTCGGGACTATTGGTTAATATTAAGTCCAGTATGGCCGTCCCTCAAGTCAGGTCTTGTACCAATTGGGAAAGGTAATTGTGTTTGGTTATTGCTAGAGATGAGCGAATCGAAGCTAACAAAGTTGACTTCGATCCGAATTTCAGGAAAAATTTGATTAGCAACAAATGCGAATTTTCTCGCGCTTCGTGGTAATGAATTGCAATTTTTCCTAAAATGGCCTCTGCACGTGTGAGGACTGAGGACATGGGGCAAGGAACTCTGGGAAGGCGGGATCACCCAGATTGACAGCAGCCAATCAGCAGCCAGCCCTGTGATGTCACAGCCCTATAAATACAGCAGCCATTTTAGATTCTGCCATTTTCCAGTGTTCTGAGTGCAGGGACAGACGTGAGAAGGCACTAGGGACAGCAATAGGAAAAACTTCATTGCGAAAAAATGATTTATAAGTGCAGGGATAGGGATAGGGAGGAATTATTTCACAGTATCTTAGTGCAGGGAGAGACGTCAGAAGGTGCTATGGACAGTGCTAGAAAAGCGATTTACCAATACATGGATAGATTATTTGGGGATCCAAATAGCCATTATACAGCTTTGTTATTCCAGCAATTTGTTCTTGGGGTGCAAGTGTTATGTTGAAAAGCCTTTAGTGGTTTATCTGTGGAAAAAGAAAAATATATTCTCAGTTCACTTCTGCAGTTATATGTGTTGAAAGCGTTGTAGGAAAGCGCAAGGGGCCGTCATTGACAGAAGATATGTGTCACCGAGGTTCCTGGCCTCAGTGAGGTAAGAGTCGGTAATTTTAAGTTTCAGCGGCAGCTAGTGCTGACTGACACTATTGGTTATTTAGTGTGGCTTTAAAGCCGATCCTGGCCGGCTCTTACTAGGAGCAGCCAAAGTGCAGAGTGGGTGGCTGTTCCCCACGTTCCAGGCCGGGTTTTAGTTAGGGATATAAAACCCAGCCAGCAGTCTCAGCTGGGTGTGGATTATCCTCCATCTGACAGTGGAACTTTCCCAATCTCAATTGTGGAATTGAATAGTGTTATTTGATTCAAACTAATAAATCGATTATGCCCCCATCACAAATACTTAGTTTACCTCTATGCAATGTGTCTACTCACAAGCCAGATCGATATGGGAGGAATCCGGTGGACAGACCGCGCGTCCCGCGTGGTGATTAAACCAGATCCCCCACTACTGCTTACTCACGTGAGTATCGACTTCACCAGAGGTTAGTAGTATACGATTTTTTATAATTTCTACTAGGATATCGAGGGCATCTAGACTATGATGTTATTTATCGTCTTGGCGAATGTAGCTTTGTCTCACTGGCGCCAGTGGCTTCTTTGCGCATTTCCGGTTCTCCGATTGGCACAGGCTTGTACGATCTGATTGCGGTTTTTTCTCTCTCAGAATGTTCGTAACTGTAAATGCCGGTGGTCTTTATGTTAAGCAGGAGGATCCAAACCAAACACGTTTCGGGGCTCTAAGTGGCCCCTTCCTCAGTGGTTAAACTATCCTCCATAATCCGTAAAAGCGTTTAGTGGCCTATTTCAGTACAGAAAGAAAAAATATACGCACTTCACTGGTGCACTTATTTGTGGCAAAAGCGTTTAGTGGCCTAATTATATATGCACTTCACTGGTGCATTTATTTCTGCTAAAAGAGTTTACTGGCCTATTTCAGTACAAAAAGAAAAATATATTTTCAGTTCACTTCTGCAGTTATATATGTTGAAAGCGTTTAGTGGCCTATTTCAGTACAGAAAGAAAAATATATACGCACTTCACTGGTGCATTTATTTCTGCTGAAAGCGTTTACTGGCCTATTTCAGTAGGCCTCTCTAAACCTATGAAGAAGCACATACATGGCCTCTATCTCACCAGCCTATGGCTGGATTGCAGGAGGTATTTAAAGGTGCTTCTTACCCCAGGAAGATGCCTGAGCAACCTCATGGTTTTTAGCTCGTCTATCTCCAAGTGCTAAGGTGTCTCTCTTGTCTGCTTCGCTCTGTACCGGACCTTGCTTATTGAACTCCTGGACTTTGCCTGTTTGCCGCCTGCCTCTGACTTTGTTTATGAACTTTGCCTGTTTACCGCCTGCCTCTGACCTCGGACTTCGCTTACTGACTTCGATTGATTGCTGCCTGTCCAGACCCGGAACCTCCTGGCCACACAAGTCCCCTCAGTGCTTGCACCGAGTACTCTGACCCCCTGGTCAGCTGCCACTGACTCAGGGACTGCTCTGGAGTAGCTCCTGGCAACTACCCTAATGGCCCAAGCCTATCCTTACCATCAGAGGCTCTAGTTAAGACCAGGAAGTGGCTTAGTTACGCCCCCCTCCAAAATATACCCAGTCAGTGGCTCAGTGGGTCCACACCCGCTTGCATAACATTCAGTACAGAAAGAAAAATATATACGCACTTCACTGTTGCAGTTATTTGTGGTGAAAGCGTTTAGTGGCAAATTTCAGTACAAAAAGAAAAAATATATGCACTTCACTGGTGCAGTTATTTGTGGTAAAAGCGTTTAGTGGCCTATTTCAGTACAGAAAGAAAAATATATACGCACTTGACTGGTGCATTTTTTTTTTGCTAAAAGCGTTTACTGGCCTATTTCAGTACAAATAGAAAAATATATTCTCAGTTAACTTCTACAGTTATATTTGTTGAAAGCGTTTAGTGGCCCATTTCAGTACAGAAAGAAAAATATATTCTCAGTTCACTTCGGCAGTTATATGTGTTGAAAGCATAGCTAGGAGTCAGCAGGTTGGCAGCAGTGGGAGGTCGGGATCCAAACGTGCCCGGGTTAAACCACCTGCTTTGCAGAAGCCTACCTGCCCAGGAAGTAGTAGTGCAAAGGTTCACGGAAGCAGAGGCGGTAGCAGTCAGTCAGTGCGGACTGTTTGGGGGAAAATCACCTACTTGGTGGTGTGGAAGTTTTTTGTTAAGCCGCCGGAGGAGGTTAACATGGCCATATGTAGAATATGTGGGCAGAAGGTAAGCGTGGCCAGGGCTAGTGATGGACGAACATCGTCCGGGTCGATTCGCGAACGTGAATGCTTGTTCACGATCAAATGTTCGCGAACCGCGCGTTCGCGGCTGGGCCCCATTCACTTTAATGGCAGGCGAACCTGAAAAACCTTCAGGTCATATTTGCAGCCAGACTATGTCACAATTAGTAGATGTAGTGGTGTACGTTCAATAAAGTTTTATAGTCACACAGCCTGCAGAACGTATTAAAAGAAAATAATAAAGTTTTATTACAATCCAATTAAAAAAGGGGGGGGGTATTGCATATAATTTACTGTGAATATCAGGCAACCAGACTCATCTAGTGTAGAGAGGAATAACCATATAACCAGCTACACCTGATGAGGCCTGGAAAAACCCTATACTTGCTAGCAATGTGCTGCTACTTGTGAGCAAGATCAGGGATGAGGATACGGTCCTAAATTTTTGTAAATACAACCTGGCAGCATTGAGCATAATAGTGGCAAACAGCCTACCTGTGATAAATATACGTGTACGACAACACTGTATACATTAGCTACGTATGGATCTAATTTACAGTTTATAACCAATCATCTATTCAGCTTAAGCAGTTGTTGCGTAATATGTTTTCAGTAGGCTCTCCTTGTCAACATCCACACTTCTGCATTGGCACTGTGGGACTTTTGACTCAAACCACATATACACTCATTGCCAGGAACGTATATTTTAGAGGCAAGCTGCCCATTCACACTCACACCCTACCTAAAGAACCATGTCCTACAGAGATAAACAACTGTTTTGTATATGAACTTGTAAAGCGCTGCGGAATATGGTGGCGCTATATAAATAAATGTTATTATTATTATTAGACCCATACGTAGCTAAGTGTATACAGTGTTGTCGTACACGTATAGTTATCACAGGTAGGCTGTTTTCCACTATTATTCTCGATGCTGCCAGGTTGTATTGACAGACAGAGGATCGCTGCTGTCGCACCCTAGCCAACTAAACATTTAGGACCGCATCCTCATCCCTGATCTTGCTCACAAGTAGCAGCACATTGCTAGCAAGTATAGGGTTTTTCCAGGCCTCATCAGGTGTAGCTGGTTTTATGGTTGTCCCTCTCTACACTGAGTCTGGTTGCCTGATATTCACAAGTAAATCATATACAATACCCCCCCCCCTTTTAATTGGATTGTAATAAAACTTTATTATTTTCTTTTATTACGTTCTCCAGGCTGTGTAACTATACATATTTGCAGCCAGCAAACACTTAATAGAATCACACAAATAGTCCCACAACATGGAGAGAGATATACCGGAAGGGGATCACTGGCAAAAATTCCCACAAAAAATATGAATTTTAATCAGGGGCCATTTTTATGCATCTAAAAGGGAAACTCTCAAAAATGTGCCCTGCTGGAGCATTAGAAAACTTGTATTTCCTATTGGTTTGATGTATACAAATGTGCAGCAGTCCATTAAAAATGCATACATTAACGTAAAAATTTTTTCCACCATGGAACCCAGCCCTAGTGTCAGAATAAGCACCAGTACACAGCCGAGCAGCGTGGCGGAGAGGGGATGCCAACATGTACTGACAGAGCGCTACCTGGTCCTGGTGGTCAGGGATGAGGACTGTGCTTCCCAAGGGTCATTTTCTACTGGGAAATACAGGGCACAGTATAATGCACTAGAATCTAGATAATATAAAGATATTAGCCCTACCCAGGATAATAATACAATTAGGTGGTAATTTATTATATAGAAATACGTCTATGTTAGCTGTATTTCTGACACAGATTGTGGCGCAAAGGTCCTTAGCACCACAATCTGCATATTTTTCCTGCTCATGCCAGGTCTAAAAAAGGATGGTGTGGGCAGGGAAAGGGATACAGTTATGGCCATCCAGCTATTGGATACCACCGCCATACATTGACAAGATAGCACCTCTGTACAGTGACCGGATAACACTGCCATACCGTGACCGGATAAAAGGGTATAAGAGGGCACAGTACAGGAAATGACTAGGGGCACTGCACAGGGTGTGGTAAGAGAGCACAATGCAGGGTATAAGGGAGCACAGTACGGGCTGAGGGGCACAGTCATATGACCCTGTGAATATTAGAAGGTCCTTATGGTGAATGCGGTTCATACACCACCATAATGAGAGGCAGAGGAATGAGACAGGGGTGTGATTATGTGGCTAGAGATAAAAATATAACTGTCGGCCAGTACAGGCCCCAGAAATTAGGCAATAGGCATTTACCTGACAACAAAGAACTTTGGATTCTGTGGCTGGAGGTACATTAGGCGGTCACAGGATAAATATGTAACTGTCGGCCAGTCCAGGCGCCAAAAATTAGGTAATAGGCATTCAGTTGACAGCAAAGAACTTTGGATTCTGTGGCTGGAGGTACATTAAGCGGTCACAAGATAAATGTGTATCTGTCGGCCAGTATAGGCCCCAAAAATTAGGCATTTACCTGACATAAAATGCCTTTTATGCCGCTGTATATACATAAGGCAAGGACCATTCTTTGTTCTGGGTGATGGCGGATATGTGTGGGCTGGCATGAGGAAATTCAATTACACGTGGACATCACAGGTGTTGAATTCCTCCGAGATCCATGCCTCATTCATTTAAAAAAATGTGAGGTAGTCCACACTGTCGTGAACTAGGCGAGTGTGCTTATCAGTCACAATTCCCCAATGCTGCACTGAACGTCCTTTCAAACAGGACACTCAATGAGGGGCAAGCCAAGAGTTCCATGGCAAATTGTGCCAGCTCTGGCCACAGGTCAAGCCTGCATACCCAGTAGTCAAGGGGTTCTTCGCTTCTCAGAGCGTCCACATCGGCCGTTAACCCGATGTTGTCGGATACCTGTCGGTCTAGGCATTCCCTGAGGCTGGATCCGGAGGGCGGCTGTCAATGGGTTTGCTGCAAGAATGATCTAATATCTGAAGTGACCAACACATCCTCAAATCATCCCTCTTTTTGCAGGCGCGGTAGGATTGGTACCCGCACCTGTTTCGCTGTGGGTGGAAATTCCTCTGCCAGTGCCCGCAACAGCAGAATGCACTCTCTCTCGCAGCAAGGCCTGGAAATGCTGCATTCTGACAGTCCTCTGTGATGCTGGTAACATGTCCGCCATTGTGTTTGTACCGGGGGTCTAAGTACGTTGCCACCCAGTACAGTTCCTTGACCTTTATGCATTTTATATGGGGTCCCTCTTCAAACACTGGAGCATAAAGGCCCCCATTTTCACTAAATTGGAAGTGGTGGAGCGCCCTGACTCCTGCTCATCGCCCAGGAGAATGTCGTCCTCGGTCTCCTCCCCCCAGCCACGGACAACACCAGGGATCCCCGAAAAGTTTAAAGCCTGCTCCTCCTCCTCCCCCCAGCCGCCATCCTCCTCTGACTCATCTTCAGACTCCTGCTGACTTGTCTCAGATGGAGTAGCCCACCCTGGGAATTCATTCAGCATTGCGACTTCCTCATCTTCCAGCTCCTGCTCCTCGACGGCTTGCTCAATGACACGACGCAATGCATGCTCCAGAAAGAATGCGTGAGGTACAATGTCACTGATGGCGCCCTGGCTGCGACTGACCAGTTTGGTGATCTCATCAAATGGCCGCAGAAATCTGCATGCGTTGGACATAAGCAGCCACTGGCGCGGTGAAAAGAAACCAAGCTCCCCAGAACCTGTCCTGCCGCAAAGTTCGTACAGGTAGTCATTAAAGGCACGTTTCTGCTGGAGCAGCCTATCAAGCATATACAAGGTGGAGTTCCAGCGCGTCCGGCAGTCACAAATCAGACGTCTGACGGTAAAGTGGTGCCGCCGCTGAACATCAGCAAGGTGAGACATGGCCGTGTACGATCTTCTAAAATGGCCAGAGATTTTCCTGGCCTGCCGCAAGAAGTCCTGGACCCCGGGGTATTTGGCAACGAATCGCTGCACGACTAAGTTCATGACGTGTGCCATGCATGGCACGTGTGTCATTTTGCCCTATTTTAGCGCGCTCAGCAGATTGGCACCATTGTCGCACACCACTTTACCAACTGTCAAATTGAGCGGGGTTAGCCACTAATGAGCCTGTGACCGCAAAGCCGAAAGCAGTGCAGGACCGGTGTGGCTCTTGGCTTCCAGGCACAACTGCCGCAGCACAGCATGGCAACGTCTCACCTGGCACGTCAAATAGGTTCTAGGGAGCTTCGGTGTGCAGCAGAAGAGGCGGTAGCAGTGGAAAAGGAGCAGTCAGCCGAGGAGGAGACAGAGCATGGAGTAGGAGGAGGAGAAGAAGAGGCAGGTCTGCATGCAATCCGTGGAGGTAACACCAAATCCACACGGGTGCCACAGGTTACATACTTGACGGCCGTCAGAAGGTTCACCCAGTGGGCAGTAAAATTTATGTACCTTCTCTGTCCGTGTTTGCTAGACCACGTATCTGTGGTCAGATGTATCTTGGCACCAACACTGTGTGCCAGAGATATATTAACTTGCCGCTGAACGTGGCCATATAGTTCAGGGATGCCCTTCTGGGAGAAATATTTCCTTCCGGGGACCTTCCATTACAGTGTGCCAATGGCCACAAATTTTCTATAGGCCTCTGAGTCCACAAATTTATATGGCAGTAGTTAATGGGCTAGCAGTTCCGACAAGCGTCATCATTTTTTTTACACTTGAACATTTTGGCCACGGAAGCCTGCCTTGTGCCAGATGAACACAACGACGGCACAGTGGAAGGTGGAGTGGAGGAAAAATGGGAGAAGAGCGGAGAAGGAGAAGAAGCAGGATGTGGAGCGCCGGGAGTGCGGCTTTGTGGGTTCTGACGGCGTTGCTCCCACTGTGCTTGGTGATGGGAGGCCAGGTGCCTTCTTAATGCAGTCGTCCCTAGGTGAGTGTTGGGCTTACCACTACTTATGCATTGACAGCACAGGCTGCAGGTGGCAACACTATTATCAGCAGCTGACACGTTAAAAAAAGCCCACACTGCGGAGCCATGTGCGGGCGTCCTGGGAGCTCCAGATGTGACCGTGCATGGTGGATGGCTTGCTCCAGATACATTTGCAGTCTGCTTTTTGCCTCCTGTGCACTGAGAGTTCTGCCTGCTTCTCCAGGTAGGGAAAAACATCCAGTATGCGGCAGTCCTGTGGGCGAAAATGCCTTGTGGATGCTAGAGGTTAGAGGAGAATGGGCCAACTGATTCAAGCTGATAGAAGAGCAACGTTGACTGAAATAACCACTCGTTACAACCGAGGTATGCAGCAAAGCATTTGTGAAGCCACAACACGCACAACCTTGAGGTGGATGGGCTACAACAGCAGAAGACCCCACCGGGTACCACTCATCTCCACTACAAATAGGAAAAAGAGTCTACAATTTGCACGAGCTCACCAAAATTGGACTGTTGAAGACTGGAAAAATGTTGCCTGGTCTGATGAGTCTCGATTTCTGTTGAGACATTCAAATGGTAGAGTCCGAATTTGGCATAAACAGAATGAGAACATGTATCCATCCTCTGATGGCTACTTCCAGCAGGATAATGCACCATGTCACAAAGCTCGAATCATTTCAAATTGGTTTCTTGAACATGACAATGAGTTCACTGTACTAAAATTGGCCCCACAGTCACCAGATCTCAACCCAATAGAGCATCTTTGGGATGTGGTGGAACGGGAGCTTCGTGCCCTGGATGTGCATCCCTAAAATCCCTTAAATCTCCATCAACTGCAAGATGCTATCCTATCAATATGGGCCAACATTTCTAAAGAATGCTATGAGCACCTTGTTGAATCAATGCCACGTAGAATTAAGGCAGTTCTGAAGGCAAAAGGGGGTCCAACACCGTATTAGTATGGTGTTCCTAATAATTCTTTAGGCGAGTGTATAGCACCCTTCAATTAGGATTAGAAGAAGATATATGGCACCACTCAATCAGTATTTGGTGGAAACAGGTATATAGCACCCCTCAATCAGTATTTGTCGGAAACAGGTATATGGCACCCCTCAATCAGTATTTTGTGGAAGCAGGTGTATCGCAGCCCTCAATCAGTATTTGGTGGAAGAAGGTATATAGCAATAGCACCCCTCAATCAGTATTTAGTGGAAGAAGGTATATGGCACCCCTGAATCAGTATTTGGTGGAAACAGGTATATAGCACCCCTCAATCAGTATTTGGCGGAAGCAGGTGTATCGCAGCCCTCAATCAGTATTTGGTGGGAGAAGGTATATAGCAATAGCACCCCTTAATCAGTATTTTGTTGAAGAAGGTATATGGCACCAATCAATCAGTATTTGGCGGAAACAGGTATATAGCACCCCTCAATCAGTATTTGGCAGAAACAGGTATATGGCACCCCTCAATCAGTATTTTGTGGAAGCAGGTGTATCGCAGACCTCAATCAGTATTTGGTGGAAGAAGGTATATAGCAATAGCACCCCTCAATCAGTATTTAGTGGAAGAAGGTATATGGCACCCCTCAATCAGTATTTGGTGGAAACAGGTATATGGCACCCCTCAATCAGTATTTTGTGGAAGCAGGTGTATTGCAGACCTCAATCAGTATTTGGTGGAAGAAGGTATATAGCAATAGCACCCCTCAATCAGTATTTGGCGGAAACAGGTATATGGCACCCCTCAATCAGTATATTGTGGAAGCAGGTGCATCGCAGCCCTCAATCAGTATTTGGTGTGAGAAGTTATATAGCAATAGCACTCTTTAATCAGTATTTTGTGGAAGAAGGCATATAGCACCCCTCAATCATTATTTGACGGAAACTGCTATATAGCACCCCTCAATCAGTATTTTACGAAAACAGGTTTGTAGCACCTCTTAATCAGGATTTTATGGAAGAAGGTATATGGCACCCCTCAATCAGTATTTGGTGGAAACAGGTATATAGCACCCCTCAATCAGTATTTGGAGGAAACTCGTATATGGCACCCCTCAATCAGTATTTTGTGGAAGCAGGCGTATCACAGCCCTTAATCAGTATTTGGAGAAGGTATATAGCAATAGCACCCCTCAATATGTATTTTGTGGAAGAAGGTATATGGCACCCCTCAATCACTATTTGGCGGAAACAGGTATATATCACCCCTCAATCAATATTTGGCGGAAACAGGTATATGGCACCCCTCAATCAGTATTTTGTGGAAGCCTGTGTATCGCAGCCTTCAATCAGTATTTGGTGGGAGAAGGTATATAGCAATAGCACCCCTCAATATGTATTTTGTGGAAGAAGGTATATGGCACACCTCAATCAGTATTTGGTGGAAACAGGTATATATCACCCCTCAATCAATATTTGGCGGAAACAGGTATATGGCACCCCTCAATCAGTATTTTGTGGAAAAAGGTATATGGCAGTCCTCAATCTGTGTTTGGCAAAAACAGGTATATAGCACCCCTCAATAAGTTTTTGGCAGAAGCAGGTATATAGCACCCCTCAATCAGTATTTGGCTGAAACAAGTATATAGCACCCCATAATTAGTATTTGGAGGAAACAGGTATATGGCACCCCTCAATCAGTATTTTGTGGAAGCAGGTGTATCGCAGCCCTTAATCAGTATTTGGTGGAAGAAGGTAAATAGCAATAGCACCCCTCAATCAGTATTTTGTGGAAGAAGGTATATGGCACCCCTCAATCAGTATTTGTCTGAAACAGGTATACAGTTACAAGAAAAAGTATGTGAACCCTTTGGAATTATATGGATTTCTGCACAAAATGGTCATAAAATGTGATCTGATCTTCATCTAAGTCACAACAATAGACAATCACAGTCTGCTTAAACTAATAACACACAAAGAATTAAATGTTACCATGTTTTTATTGAACACACCATATAAACATTCACAGTGCAGGTGGAAAAAGTATGTGAACCCTTGGATTTAATAACTGGTTGAACCTCCTTTGGCAGCAACTTTAACCAAACGTTTCCTGTAGTTGCCGATCAGAAGTGCACAATGGTCAGGAGTAATTCTTGACCATTCCTCTTTACAGAACTGCTTGAGTTCAGCAATATTTTTGGGATGTCTGGTGTGAATGGCTTTCTTGAGGTCATGCCACAGCATCTCAATCGGGTTGAGGTCAGGACTCTGACTGGGCCACTCCAGAAGGCGAATTTTCTTCTGTTGTAAGCCATTCTGTTGTTGATTTACTTCTATGCTTTGGGTCGTTGTCCTGTTGCAACACCCATCCTCGGTTGAGCTTCAGCTGGTGGACAGATGGCCTTAAGTTCTCCTGCAAAATGTCTTGATAAACTTGGGAATTCATTTTTCCTTCGATGATAGCAATCCATCCAGGCCCTGACGCAGCAAAGCAGCCCCAAACCATGATGCCCCCACCACCATACTTCACAGTTGGGATGAGGTTTTGATGTTGGCGTGCTGTGCCTCTTTTTCTCCACACATAGTGTTGTGTGTTTCTTCCAAACAACTCAACTTTGGTTTCATCTGTCCACAGAATATTTTGCCAGTACTGCTGTGGAACATCCAGGTGCTCTTGTGCAAACTGTAAATGTGCAGCAATGTTTTTTTTGGACAGCAGTGGCTTCCTCTGTGGTATCCTCCCATGAAATCCATTCTTGTTTAGTGTTTTACGTATCGTAGATTCGCTAACAGGGATGTTAGCATATGCCAGAGACTTTTGTAAGTCTTTAGCTGACACTCTAGGATTCTTCTTCACCTCATTGAGCAGTCTGCGCTGTGCTCTTGCAGTCATCTTTACAGGACGGCCACTCCTAGGGAGAGTAGCAGCAGTGCTGAACTTTCTCCATTTATAGACAATTTGTCTTACAGTGGACTGATGAACGGCAAGGCTTTTGGAGATACTTTTATAACCCTTTCCAGCTTTCTGAAAGTCAACAATTCTTAATCGTCGGTCTTCTGAGAGCTCTTTTGTGCGAGGCATCATTCACATCATGAAATGCTTCTTGTGAAAAGCAAACCCAGAACTGGTGTGTGTTTTTTATAGGGCAGGGCAGCTGTAACCAACACCTCCAATCTCATCTCATTGATTGGACTCCAGTTGGCTGACACCTCACTCCAATTAGCTCTTGGAGAGGTCATTAGTCTAGGGGTTCACATACTTTTTCCACCTGCACTGTGAATGTTTACATGGTGTGTTCAATAAAAACATGGTAACAATTAATTCTTTGTGTGTTATTAGTTTAAGCAGACTGTGATTGTCTATTGTTGTGACTTGGATGAAGATCAGATCACATTTTATGACCAATTTGTGCAGAAATCCATATCATTCCAAAAGGTTCACATACTTTTTCTTGCAACTGTATAGCACCCCTTAATCAGGATTTTTTGGAAGAAGGTATTACGCAGCCCTCAAGCAGTATTTTTTGGGTTGACAAGAATACCACAACCGTTGCAATTAGTTACTCCAATAGAATTTGACCCTATATCTAGCTACGGTATCGCAGCAGAACAGCACACAACTGCTGCACAATACAAATACACTATAATATAATTTCTATGTTAGAAAGTATATTATAAGTATATCATACCCCTCTATATCACACCTATCGATAGCACACCTATACCAGTCCTTAAAAAGACTTTTGTGGCCCTATTAGCTAGCGTTTGGTGTGACTTACTGTCCCTGCTCCAAAATGCAACCCCCCCCCTACTCTGGCAAAGCACATAATGTAAAATGGCTGCCAGATCGGGTTCTGTTATAGGGTTGGCGGTGTGTCCATGCGCTGAAACGTCTTAATTGGCTGTCCTGTACCACCTGATGGATGTGTCATGGCTCAAAGTTCGGCGCTATGCAAAAAAATATGGTACGTGCGAATGTTCGCATCTTCAGCAAATCGCGAACGAGCAAAGTTCACCGTGAAACGACCGTCGGGCAAACCGCAAGGCCATCTCTAGCCAGTGCATCAACATACGTGTATGCAGCATCACCATATGTGGTGTCCTAATGCTGCTGCTGCTACTGCCACCTCCACACTATGTCACCTTTCCACACTGTGGTATCCTGATGCTGCTGCTGCTACTGCCATCTCCACACTCTGTCCCCTTGCCACTTTGTGGTATCCTGATGCTGCTACTGCCATCACCACACTATATCACCTTGCCACTCTGGTATTCTGATGCTGCTTCTGATACTGCCATCTTCACACTATGTCACCTTGCCACTCTGTGGTCTCCTGATGCTGCTACTGCCATCTCCACACTGTCACCTTGCCACTCTGTGGTATCCTCCTGATGCTGCTGCTACTGCCATCCCCACACTGTCACCTTGCCACTCTGTGGTATACTGATGCTGCTGCTGCTACTGCCATCTCCACACTATGTCACCTTGCCATTCTGTGGTATCCTGATGCTGCTGCTACTGCTATCTCCACACTATTTCACCTTGCCACTCTTTGGTATCTTCCTGATGCTTCTGCTGCTACCACCTCCACACTCTGTCGTTGGGCCACTCTGTGTTCTCCTCATGCTGCCGCCAACTCTAGACTCTGTCACTATGACACTCTGCGGCTTCCTCCTGATGCTTCTGCTGCCGCCAACTCCACACTTTGTCATTGGGCCACTCTGTGGTCTACTCTTGCTGCCGCCACCTCAAGACTCTGTCATTGTGCCACTCTGTGGCCTCCTCATACTGCTGCCAACTGCAGACTCTGTCAGTGTGCCACTCGATGGCCTCCTCATACTGCTGACGCCTCCACACTTTGTCATGGTGCCACTCTGCGGCCTTCTCATACTGCTGCCACCTCCACAATCTCTTGTAGTCGTGCTACTTTGGCCTCCTCATGCTGCTGACACCACCACAATCTTTCGTAGTCGTGCCATGTGGCCTTCTGATGCTGCCGCCACCTTCAAACTCAATCATTGTACCATTCGGTGGCCTCCCTTATACTGCTGACACCTACACACTTTGTCGTGGTGCCACTCTGTGGCATCCTCATGCTGCTGCCACCTCCACAATCTCTCGTCGTCATGCTACTCTGGCCTCCTCATGCTGCTGACACCTCCACACTTTGTCTTCATGCCACAATCCCCAATGCCACAATATTTCGTTGTCGTGCCACTCTGTGGCCTCCTGATGCTGCCGCCACCTCCATACTCTGTCATTGGGCCACTCTATGGTCTCCTCATACTGCTTCCACCTCACCACTATGTCATAGGTCCAATCTGTGGACTTCTTATGCTGTTCCCACCCTCACCACTTCATGACTGGGCCACTATTTTGCCTTTCGGCCTGGCTGACATCATCATTTATTTGACCTTTCTTCTGATCTGTCAGAAGGAAGGAAAAATGAGATGCACAACGGATCCTGTCTGTGTAGCAGCTTTAAGCCTGTATGGTCCCATCAGAATTGGCTTATGATTTGGTAGCCAAAAGCAGGAGTGGGTACAAAACACAGAAGACATGCAAGTATTCCATTCACGTGTCATCTCTGTTTTAGATCCACTCCTGTTTTTTTTTTTTTTTTGCATTAGCAATACCAATGGATTATTGAGCAAATGCTGACTGAGTGAAGGAGTATGCTCTACAGACAGGATCCGTTTTTTGTGGGTTATTGTTCTGACGGTTTAGAGGAAAGGCTGATTAATCAGTGACGTCAACACAAACTTACTGCTGACACCCTCCACTCTGTCCTGGGGGCTCTACTTGTATACCCGTTTAATAGAACAGGTTCTGTAGACATCTATGTGGAATCAGCTGGCGATGGTGTAAACGGAGTGCGCTTCCTCTTGGTGCTAACATCGACCTGTAAGGCTGAGTTCATACTTGAGTTTTTTAGTCACTTTTGGCCCCGTGACTGCCATAATAAGTGAAGTGTGCAGTGATTTTAAGAGCGACGCCTGTCATCTGCATGTCATACGGACTCACAGTATTATTTCACTACCAAAGCAGACTCCCTATGTGTGTTACTACAAGGCACAGTGTTCTACACTAGAGATGTCCCGAACTATTCGCTGGCGAACAGTTCCCGGCGAACATCGCATGTTCGCGTTCGCCGCGGTGGGCGACCATATGCGATGTTCGGTCCGCCCCCTATACATCATCATTGAGCAAACTTTGACCCTGTACCTCACAGTCAGCAGACACATTCCAGCCAATCAGCATACCCTCCCTCCCAGACCCTCCCACCTCCTATCAAAAAGCAAGGACAGCATCCATCTTAGATTCATTCTGAAGCTGCAGTGTCACAAATTTGACTAACTTGTAATCGCAATGCGATTAATACAGGTTATATTAATCGCATTGCGATTACAACTTAGAGCTGGGTTCCTAATGGTTGTATTGCTAGAATATAACGAAGATTGAGAATATAGTGCTATATTCGTTATATTTGTCAATTCTAGCACTACAACCATTAAGAAATCAGATCTAAGTTGTAATCGCAATGCGATTAATGCAGGTTATATAAATCGCATTGCGAATTCAAGTTACCACACTCTGTGTCAACTACATAATTTTTCATGGGAGTTTTGCCATGGATCCCCCTCCGGCATGCCAGAGTCCAGGTGTTAGTTCCCTTGAAACAACTTTTCCATCACTATTGTGGCCAGAAAGAGTCCCTGTGGGTTTTAAAATTCGCCTGTCTATTGAAGTCTATGGCGGTTCGCGAACATTTGCGTAAATTCGCGTTCGTCGTTCGCGAGCGGAAAATTTATGTTTGCGACATCTCTATTCTACACCACTATAAAGGCTCTCAGCATCCAGGAAATAGCAGTTTTTAACTTAATTTGCCGTGAATATATTCGGATCCAACCAAATTTTTCCAGAAAAATTCGGTGAATCTAATTTTTTCTAAATTCACTCATCTCTAGTTATTGCCAAGAAGTTCTTTCCTTTACCAGATCTACAGGTTTCAGTTTCCCAGTTTATACCTGGGTAGTTGAAGTCCCCCATAATATCAACCTTATTATGATTTGCCACCAATTTCTATTTCTCTTAGTAATTGATTTTCTGGGGGCTCTGGTATATTACATAACAAACGTCTATCAGCATTTTATTATTGTTTTTACCTCCATGTATTTCTACCCACAGTGACTTCACATATTTATGTCCCTCATTTATACCTTACCAGATTGTGGACTTTAGACAGGACTTTACATAAAGGCAAACTCTTTCCCCTCTCTGGTTTTTAAGATCCTTTCTAAACAGACTGTAACCCTGTAGCTTAATTGCACTGTCATAGCTATTTTCAGGGGCGGACTGAGAACCCTCAGGGGCCCCGGGCAAAATAAATCAAGGGCCCCCTTACATGCCCCACCCATGTTCTGCCGCAATCCCTATACCTACGCCTACAGGGCCGGTCCGGGCCCCTCCTGAGTCCTATACTATACAGGTAAGTATCGCGATTTGCGAATAGGGTGGCCACTTGCTTCACCCCAAAAAGGAGGACATTCTAGGCCACACCCCAAACCTGATAAACCATGCCCCTCTCCCAGTAAGTGCCCGGCAAAAGAAAAAATACATCACTATAGCGCTTTTGTTTTACTGGACTCTGCGGGATGGAAAAGGGTTGTATTATTAACCCATTTCAGCAGTCCTGAGTCCCCCATTCACAGTAGTTATTAACCCCTTTCACTAGTCCCCTCTTCACTGAAAGGGGGACTGCTGAAAGGGGTTAATAACTACTGAAGGCCCTTCACAGTAGTTATTAACCCCTTTCAGCATTCCTCCATTCACAGTATTTATTAACCCCTTTCACTAGTCCCTTCTTCAGTGAAGGGGGCTGCTGAAGGGGTTAATAAATACTGTGAATGGGGGAAATTTGAAAGGTGTTAATAATTACTGTGAAGGGCCTTCAGTAGTTATTAACCCCTTTCAGCAGTCTCCCATTCAAACTATTTATTAAACCCTTCAGCAGACCCCCCTTCACTGAAGAGGGGACTAGTCAAAGGGGTTAATGCTGTGAATGGGGGACTGCTGAAAGGAGTTAATAACTACTGTGAAGGGCCTTCAGTAGTTATTAACCCCTTTCAGCAGTTCCCCATTCACACTGGTATTTATCAGACTTTTTTATAACTTATTTTTCCCCCCTTTTCACCCCGTCCCTGCCATATCCCACAGTCCAGCAGAGTCTTTCAATTTATTTCAGACCAGACGCGGCTGAGACGTAAAGCTGCCTAGGCTTTCACTTAACCTAAAACCACTACCTCAGCGCAGCTGTGCTCGCGCTCCTCAGAGTTCCCTTCCCACGAATCCCGCCACACCAATTGAGTGGCGCGAAAAGCGCTGCGGTGCGTGTGATGTCAGTGCGGTGCGCATAGCGCTCGATCCGGAAGAAACACAGTGACAACTGATGTTATGTGCATGGCTGCGGCGGGCCCCCATCCCGGCTGGGCCCTCAGATCACGTCTGAAGAGTCCGACCGGTCAGTCCTCCCCATGCTATTATCCAGCCATGTCTCAGTTATTCCCTGTGACGAAAGCACCTTCATCACTGAGAGTTGGAGAGGCCTGCTTGACAGCCTCTTGCCTTGTGACTATGGCCCCTGAGACACTATTTGGGCATATTGGATTTCAAAGGCTCTGTTTCTGCAAAAATAAGACTACCAGGAAATTCCTGAACCCCTGAACCAATCTGGGTCATTTTTGGATAGGTTGTTCACCCAGATCGAGGCTATCAGGGGATATGTGGTGTTTTGGGGTGTTTTCTGTGGTTGGGAAAAATGTGTATTTTATGCCTGTGAGTAATTAAGTCCATTGTGTTTGTTAAATATATCACAGGCAGAGTCCATTGTGTTTGTTAAATATGTCACAGGCAATGCCACTGTGTTGTTAATTGCATCACAGACAATGCCTATTCTGTTATTGATTGTGTCACAGGCAATGCCATTGTGTTTGTTGAATGTATAGTTTTTGTGTTTAAACTGTAAAACTGTAAAGGATTGGCTGCTATGTTATGTCCTCAGTTCCCAACCAGGTCCACGTGGGTGGTACCCTTGTTGGAAAATGTGTATAAAAGGCAATGCTTGTGTGGTCAATAAAGAGTTCCTGTTTCACATTCAACATAGAGCCTCGTCTCATGTGTGTGGGGATTGCTATACGCTGTATACTCCCCTGGCTATAACCCCTAGCTCTTGTAAGAGCTGTTCCTGTTCTTTGTTCCTGTGGTGGTTACGGTGTCGAGTTTCTTGGAGTCCTTGGGAAGCACTAGGAGCATCCATCAATGGAGGTACCCAGTCGGGGTACCTGGAGATCTGTTACATTCCCATTATATCATAGTCCTCCTCACACATTACTACTTCCAGTTCACTAGTTCTATTGGTCAGGCTTCTGGCATTAGTATACATACAATTAAGTGGTTTTTGGATATTTATTACTCTATACTTTTCCTCATGAAATAACTAGTCACTTCATCCAATCCACCCCCAGTCCCATTACCTCACCGCAGATCTCTATCTGCACTGTCTTCCTCTCCTATAATGTAATTACTCTCCACTCAGTTCTTGTCACGGATGTAGTAGGCAAGAACACCAAAATACAACAAGAAGGAGGTGGAAAGACACTAGGCCTCACCGCTAGGGAAGGAAAAGGGTCACCACCTATAAAACCCTACTCCTGGCCCTAACTCCTATCCGTATGGGCACCTCTCGATGGTAGATATTCCCATACACAGGAACCTAGAAAACCCTGGTGACCCTCAGATGCCCTAAAGGTAATGACAGGGCAGAGACAACCCGTTCCTTCCCTGGTGAAAGAACCAGCATCTCGCTGAGGCCTAGTAAACATCCAGGGGGGAGAAATACAAAACACAACAAGCGGAACACTTAACTTCTGAGGATGATGGATGAACAGGACTTCAACAAGAACCACACTCCAGCTCTTCTAAAACCAAATTAAGCTATCCAGGGCAAGGAGTTATGGGTAAAGTCAGACTAAATAGGGATAGGTAAAGGTCACATGATCCACACCTGAACAGGAGGTGTGGACATACCAGCAACACACAGGCAAAGTGAAACCAAAAGAGGCTGTCAGATCACTAATGTGCAGGTAATCTTTCAGACCTTCTTAGACCTGTCACAGGTGTGACAGTAACCCCCCTTCTACAGGTGACCTCCGTGCACCCAGTACCAGCCTTATCAGGATGAGCTCTGAGGAATGCTCTCACCAGACGACTAGCATTAACATCGCTCGCTGGAACCCACATCCTCTCCTCTGGTCCGTTCCCCCTCCAATGAATGAGATACTGGAGAGATCTCCGGAGAACTCGGGAGTCCACAATCCTGCTGATCTGAAATTCTAAATTGCCGTCCACCATGACAGGAGCGAGAGGAAAGGAGGACGGCTCAACAGGTTCGACACATTTCTTTAACAATGATTTATGAAAAACTTTATGGATTTTCAATGCTTGAGGAAGTTCAAGACGGAAGGCTACAGGGTTAACAATGGCAGTGATCCTATATGGACCAATAAATTTTGGGCCCAACTTCCAAGAAGGTACCTTAAGTTTAATGTTTGTTGTAGACAACCACACAGAATCACCCACTCTCAGGTCCAGACCACTTATACATCTCCTTTCATCCGCACGCTTATTATAACTGTAGCCCATCTTTTTCAGGTTATTTTGGATTTTCCGCCAAAGAGACGACAAGGAAAAAGAAAATCGTTTCTCCCCAGGAATGCCGGAATTTTGAGCACCAGAAAATTTACCAAACTGTGGATGGAACCCATATGCCCCAAAAAACATCGACTTATCAGTGGATTCCTGTCTACGGTTATTTATAGCAAACTCAGCTAACATGAAGACCACTCTTCCTGATTCTTTGAAACAAAACATCTCAAGTAAGTCTCCAGATTCTGATTAGTGTGCTCCATCTGTCCGTTCGACTGAGGATAAAAAGCCGAAGAGAAGGACAATTGTACACCCAGACGAGTACAGAACACTTTCCAGAATCTGGAAACAAATTGAGTCCCTCTATCGGACACCACATCAGAGGGAATGCCATGTACCGTAGTTTCACAATGTTGTCGACACCTGTGCAAGAGTTTTAACATTGGGTAGACTAAGTAATGCAATAAAGTGTGCCATTTTACTAAAACGATCGACAACCACCATAATCACGTTTTTTCCCAAAGAATTTGGTAAATCCGTAATAAAATCCATGGACAAATTGGTCCAAGGTCTGGACGGGATGGGCAATGGAAGCAGAGATCCGGAAGGCAGAGTATGTGTCACCTTAGCACGTGCACAGGTTTCAGCTGACACATAGTCCTCAACACACTTACGCAACCCCATCCATCAGAATCTGCGAGAGATGAGATCGACAGTCGATCTGCTCCCAGGTTGCCCAGCAAGCACCGTACAGTGATGTTCCTCGAACTCCTTGTGACGTAATTCGGACAAGAGTCCGTAGCATCCTCCTATGCCTCCAACACTATGGCCTTGAGATCAGGATAAAGAGCGGATATGAAAATTCTGAAATTAACGAGGGTACAGTTTTAGTGGAAACCATAGAGAACGATGCATTAAGTCAGTTGTCCATGCAAAAAATCACGCCAATCGAGAATCTGTCTCGTTTGCCAGTCGATGTTAGGGTTATGTTTGCTTACCCATGGTAAGCCCAACACCAACAGAGCAGGCAGACCCTCCAACACATAACAGGAGATAGAGTCCTGATGCAAATCACCCACTCTTAAATGGATGTCATTCACTACCTGCGACAGGCATTTTTGGGTGAGAGGTGCTGAGTCAATTGCAAAGACAGAAATACTTTTCTCTAATGCATTAGTAGTCAACCCGTGAATGCGTACAAACTGTCCATCAATCAAGTTAACTCCTGCCCCACTGTCGATAAATGCTCGATTTTCACAATTTTGGACTCTAGCGCCACCTCGGCAGACAGGAGAAAACGGCTACTACCAGTAAAAGACAAAAGAAGGTTTTCTTGCTCCCCATGCACACCACCAATAGTAATTTGAAGATTAAATGTTTTTTACTTTTTGTTTACACCTTGATACTGCAAGTATGGACAAATATTCACAAAATGTCCCTTCTTGCCACAACAAAAGCAGACTTCTTTCACATGACCCAAACTTTTGCCAGTAGTTCCAGGAGTAGCTCCTACTAACTGCATAGGCTCCTTGCAAGACGCAACCACAGGTGTCTCTCCACCATAAGTATCAAAGGAAGCAGTACCCTTATTGGACAGTACATCCTGAAGGTGAGGACCCCTAGATCTCTCCCTCAGGCATCTATCAAGACGTACAGCAAGGGATATAGCTTCTTCCAATGACTCAGGATTTTCATGAAAAGCCAACGCATCCTGCAGTCTCTCAGAGAGACCCTGACAGAATTGGCTACAGAAAGCAGGATCGTTTCACTCTGTATCTGTAGCCAATCTCCTGAATTCAGAATTTATAATAGTGAGTGGCTCACCTGTCAAACCAGTGATGAAATTAATGCACACCACCTCAGGCTCACCCTATGCCTGTACCAACACGACCTAAAAATATATAAAAAGCACGGGAGGCACTCACTATTTGGGCAAATGGACAATAAATCTGTTTATTCTAACACAAAAGTTAAAAATAAATATAATGGATAAAATAAATAGAATAAGAACCAATAAATCAAATAAATAGAATAAGAACCTGAATAAAATAGCGGTAGTAATAAGAACCTGGGTTAAAATGCGATTGCAATATACTGTAGTGCATTATGGTTCACTGATAGTCTTGTTATTGAGCACTTCAACATAAACTTCTTTCCTTCATTGCATTTCCAGCTTCTATTCACAGTCTGAATGTTCATCCAAATGCAATATTCATGGAGTTAGTATATTTAATATGACCAATATTCACTTAGTAGTATATGTGCAGTCAATATGCTGGGTGCAACAGATAGATGTCGGCAAAAATGTTGGCATAAATGTTAGTACTTTACCGGTCTCTGAGTGTTCAGTCTTATCACCTCCAAACGGATTCTTTCTTTTTTGTGGCCTGCAATGACCTACGCGGCGTCCCACGGGATCCAGCCGTCTCCTTGTGGCGTCCCACGTGACGGAGGCAGGTAGAAAAGCTTGAAAGACTTGAAAGGAAGCAATCAATATATGATGCAAAATATTAGATCGTACTAGTTGAAAAACTAAGTAGTATATTAACCGCACAGATATCCCATATACACCCCTGATGCGGTTTCTTTGTCATTTCTCACATTTCATATATATTGTAGGGGTTTAGCTCTTCTCCGGGGGTGATTCACACAAATATCCTCGCCAGACACCAAGTTTCTGGTCCAAACATCACTTTATTTGGCTCCTCAGCAATCCAAACATAAATGGTACAAAATAAACACCTGCCTGGCTGGGCTCTAACTAAACATATAATATCCTGACCTAGGTCCCAGTTCACACCCTGTGAACCCATGCGGCTTTGTCAGCCAATGTCCCACAGCCTCCTGGCTGTACAGAGCACAGTACGCCCACTGTCTCCAGTTCAGTATTTCTTGTGGGGGATTGGGGCTCAGTAGTCTGCCTGACTATGGCCCTGCGACCCTCCCAGGCGTCGCTGCGTCCCCCAACTCCAGGCTATCTCCCAGCCTTGTGGTCCCTCAGCCTTGCCCAGCTGAGACCACACAGACAGAGCCTCCAGGCCTCTGTCCACAGGTAACACACTACCCCCTTTCTGACACTCTGGGAGGTGCCTTATGCCAGGCTGATTACCTCCAGCTTCTCTCACCTGTGGTGGAACAGGGGTGTGGACCACACTATCCACCCCTTCCTTGCCTCTAACCTGAGTGAGACCTGTCACTGTCTCACAATATGTATATATATATTCTTTGCCATTTCTATATTATACCTATATCCTTCCTATAATACTGTCTGGATATTATTTTCAATTAATATTTTATTTTACTTTTATTTTTTAACTAATATATGTATTTTAAATTAACACCTGTTTTAAAATGTCAACTAATGAGATGGAAAGAACCACATTATAGAGCAGCTAAAACTGCTGAAAATCACTCCTCCTAGTTAAATCTGGACCAATGGATGTTTGAACCACAACCTATTAACCACCTCAGCCCCCCTTGCTTAAACCCCCTTAATGACCAGACCACTTTTTACAATTCTGCACTACACTACTTTCACGGTTTATTGCTCGGTCATACAACTTACCACCCAAATTAATTTGACCTCCTTTTCTTCTCACTAATAGAGCTTTCATTTGGTGGTATTTCATTGCTGCTGACATTTTTACTTTTTTTGATATTAATCAATGAAAAAAAAAAGACATTTTTCACTTTCTGTTGTAAAATTTTTCAAATAAAACTACATTTCTATATAAAAATGCAATAAGTGTATATTTATTGGTTTGGGTAAAAGTTATAGCGTTTACAAACTATGGTGCAAAAAAATTAATTTGCGCACTTTGAATTTCTGAGCACCTGTCATTTCCTGAGGTTGTACAATGCCCAGACAGTAGAAACACCCCACAAATGACCCCATTTTGGAAAGTAGACACCCTAAGGTATTCGCTGATGGGCATAGTGAGTTCATGGAAGTTTTTATTTTTTGTCACAAATTATCAGAATTTTTTTTCTTTCTTACAAAGTCTCATATTCCACTAACTTGTGACAAAAAATAAAATTTTACATGAACTCACCATACCCCTCACAGAATACCTTGGGGTATCTTCTTTCTAAAATGGGGTCACTTGTGGGGTATTTATACTGCCCTTACATTTTAGGGGCCCTAAAGCGTGAGAAGTAGTTTGGAATCCAAATGCGTAAAAATGCCCTGTGAAATCCTAAAAGTGCTCATTGGAATTTGGGCCCCTTTGCGCACCTAGGCTGCAAAAAAGTGTCACACATGTGGTATCTCCGTACTCAGAAGAAGTAGGGCAATGTGTTTTGGGGTGTATTTTTACATATATCCATACTGTGTGTGAAAAATATCTCTGTAAATGACAACTTTTTAAAAAATTTTATACAAAGTTGTCAATTTGCAGAGATATTTCTCTCACCCAGCATGGGTATATGTAAAAATACACCCCAAACAACATTGCCCTACTTCTCCTGAGTACGGCGATACCACATGTCTGACACTTTTTTGCAGCCTAGGTGCGCAAAGGGGCCCAAATTCCAATGAGTACCTTTTAGGAGGGCATTTTTAGGCATTTGGATTCCAGACTTCTTTTCACGCTTTAGGGCCCCTAAAATGCCAGGGCAGTATAAAGGTATTCCGTGAGGGGCATGGCGAGTTCATAGAATTTAATTTTTTTTGGCACAAGTTAGCGGAAATTGATTTTATTTATTTTTTTCTCACAAAGACTCCCTTTCCGCTAACTTGTGACAAAAAGTTCAATCTTTCATGGACTCAATATGCCCTCAGCGAATATCTTGGGGTGTCTTCTTTCCAAAATGGGGTCATTTGTGGGGTGTTTGTACTGCCCTATATGGCCAGCATTAGGAGTTTCCGCTATTCTCCTTATATTGAGCATACGGGTAATGAGATTTTTTTTTTCGTTCAGCCTCTGGGCTGAAAGAAAAAATGAACGGCACAGATTTCTTCATTCGCATCGATCAATGTGGATGAAAAAATCTCTGCCAAAAAATGTGCAAAAATAAAAAAGAGGGGAAAGGCGTCTGCCAGGACATAGGAGCTCCGCCCAACATCCAAACCCACTCAGCCCGTATGCCCTGGCAAACCCGATTTCTCCATTCACATCAATCGATGTGGATAAATAAATCATTGCCGGAATATTTTATTTTTATTTTTTTATATACAAAGTGTTTGCCAAAGCATATGAACACCGCCCCTCAGCTCATAAGCCTCGGCAAACATATCTTTTTTACTGCAGAGGAGAAATCTCGTCTTGCAGCGCCACATACACCGACTTTTGTGTAATCTGACAGCAGTGCAATGCTTCTGTCAGAATGCACATCAGTGCTGCAGCTGGTTGATCGCTTGGTCCACCTAGAAGGTAAAAAAAAAAAAAAAAACAGACAGCAACGCAATAAATTTATTAACATTAACTTTATATAACATTTGAAACAGAACATTAACTTTTATAAACTTTATTGAACTTTTGGAACATTAACTTTTTTGCTTACCTGTGATTTTTTTATTATTTTTTTACCTTTTAGAGGACAAACCTCTCCTTCCCCATGGGACAATGTGCAAAGCGCAAATCGCCCAGAGATGTGGCGAAGTACATTATGCACTTTGTCCCAGGTGAAAGGAGAGGTTTGCAGCAGCTCTGTGTGAAAGGGCCCTAAGACCCCTGTGTGCCTGTCCTGTGTCACACAATCCCTATACTAAGTGTACCTGTGTGTGGTACTTCCGGAAACACTCCCCTAAGCATAGGGCAGGGTGGTCAGGGCAGTCAGGACAGAAATAGCGGGTGTCACGCCTTATTCCACTCCTGCTACAGACACAACATCTTTTTCGGGGTGACGCTTGGTTTGAGGTACCAGCAACGACATTGGGGAAATGTCGCTCGTGAAGACAGCTCACTACACTGGTGGTTGGGGCCACGGAACCTCCTGGATACAGGAGGTTCTCGATGATCTCTTCCTGAAATTTGAGGAAGGTTCCTGTTCTCCCAGCCTTACTGTAGAGAACAAAACTATTGTACATAGCCAATTGAATTAGGTATACAGACACCTTCTTATACCAGCGTCTGGTCCTGCGGGAGAGTAAATAAGGAGCCAACATCTGGTCATTGAAATCCACCCCTCCCATGAGAAAATTATAGTCGCGGACCGAGAGGGGTTTTTCAATGACACTAGTTGCCAGTTAAATTTGGATTGTCGTGTCTGCGTGAATGGAGGAGAGCATGTAAACGTCACAATTGTCTCTCCATTTCACCGCAAGCAGTTCTTCATTACACAAGGCAGCCCTCTCCCCCCTTACAAGACGGGTGGTAACGAGCCGTTGGGGACTAGGTCGCGCGGTGCCACAGCAGCCAATCTGTTCTAGAAACAAATGCCTGAAGAGGGGCACACTTGTGTAGAAATTGTCCACATAAAGGTGGTACCCCTTGCCAAATAAGGGTGACACCAAGTTCCAGACTGTCTTCCCACTGCTCCCCAGGTAGTCAGGGCAACCGACCGGCTCCAGGGTCTGATCTTTACCCTCATAGACACGAAACTTGTGCGTATAGCCTGTGGCCCTTTCACAGAGCTTATACAATTTGACCCCATACCGGGCGCGCTTGCTTTGGATGTATTGTTTGAAGCCAAGGCGCCCGGTAAAATGTATCAGGGACTCGTCTATGCAGATGTTTTGCTCAGGGTATACAAATCTGCAAATTTGGTGTTAAAGTGGTCTATAAAGGGGCTGAATTTTGTGGAGCCAGTCAAAAGCTGGGTGGCCTCTGGGACGAGAGGTGCTGTTATCACTAAAGTGCAGGAAATGCAGGATGGTCTCAAATCGTGTCCTGGACATGGCAGCAGAGAACATGGGCATGTGATGAATTGGGTTCGTGGACCAATATGACCACAATTCATGCTTTTTTGTCAGGCCCATGTTGAGGAGAAGGCCCAAAAAAGTCTTAAGTTCGGAAACTTGGACGGGTTTCCACCGGAAAGACTGGGCATAAAAGCTTCCCGGGTTGGCGGCTATAAATTGAGTGGCATACCGGTTTGTTTCCGCTACGACTATGTCAAAGAGCTCCGCAGTGAAGAACAGCTAAAAAAAAACAGTGCCGATCCGATCTGAGCTGTTTCAACCCGAACTCCAGACTGGGCATTGAAAGGGGGAACTACTGGTGCGGCTGAAGATGGGGGCTGCCAATCAGGGTTTGCCAGCACTTCAGGGACTCTAGGGGCTCTACGGGCCTGTCTGTGCGGTGGCTGCGACGGGGGAACTACTGCACGTGCCACCGTACCAGCTTCAACTGCCCTTCTGGTGCTCGCCACTTCACCATGTTCTACGGCAGTGCTGGTACTAGGTCCAGGATGGGCTGCGCTGCTGGTGTATGCCTCACCACGTAATCCGACAGCGCCAGCCCCACTCTGCTGCCCTTGAAGCGGATCCTGCGCAACCTGTGGTCTAGCAACACGGGGCCGGGTACGCCTGGTGGTATCAGGGACCTCAACCTCCTCGTCCGAACTTTGGGTCAGACTGCCACTGCTTTCTACAGGTTCGTATTCTGACCCGCTGGATTCGTCAGATGAGGGTTCCCATTCCTCATCCGACTGGGTCAGAAGCCTGTAGGCCTCTTCAGCAGAATACCCCTTTCTTGCCATTTGGTCAACTAAATTTAGGGGGTATTCTCTGAGACTACCCAAGAAAAAAAGCAAGCCTGTCTTACAAATGGGAGGCTAGCGAAGTACAGGAAGCCGCTGCGATTGATAAAAAATATCAAAACTGATTTTTTTTATCGCTGCAGCGCTTGTGTAGTGATTGTGCAGTGATAAAAAAATTATAATATTTTTGTCACTGCGGCGGGGCGGGCGTGGGTGAACGCACGTGTGGGCGACCAATCAGGCCTGATCAGGCAAACACTGCGTTTTGGGTGGAGGGCGAGCTAAGGTGACACTAATACTATTATAGATCTGACTGTGATCAGTTCTGATCACTTACAGATACTATAAAGTACCAATGCTGAGTAGCGATACGCTAATCAGCAAATCAGTGACTGCAGTGCGGTGGGCTGGGCGCTAACTGAAGCTAACTACCTACCAAAGGGGCCTAAACTAACCTAAACCTAACAGTCAATACTGGTGAAAAAAAAAAGTGACAGTTTACACTGATCACTTTTTTCCCTTTCACTAGTGATTGACAGGGGTGATCAAGGGGTTAATTGGGGTGATGGGGGGTGATCTGGGGCTAAATATGTAGTGCTTGGTGTACTCAATGTGATCTGTGCTCTCTGCTGGGACCAACCGACGAAAAGGACCCAGCAGAGAGCACAGAAGCCATTTAACACATTATATTTATAAATATAATGTGTTATATGGCTGGTGGTTCATTATTTTAAAAGTCACCAACCTGCCAGCTCTGATCATTGGCTGGCAGGCTGGTGACCAACTCCTTGTGCGCCTTTTGCCGACCCGCACTGCGCATGTGCGGGCCGCATATGCGCGCCATCTCGCGTCTCGTGAGATGACGCGTATATGCGTCCAGGAGGAATAACCCGGCCGCCCGCAGGACGCATCCCTGCGTTAGGCGGTCGGGAGGTGGTTGAAACCATATAAAATACGGACTGCTACATACAAAAGATTTATAACAGCCACTGAAGAAGAGGGAACATTCTCCCTGCCGCAAACCCTGTAACTTGGTCTTGGGCTGAAAGATCAGATCTGGGTCATCGTAGATAAGACCCAAGGCTCTAAAGAATTCATCTACCGACTGGAGGGATGGTGATCCGGTCGGCAGAGAAAAAGCCCAAGATTGGGCGTCCTCTTTAAGCAAGGAAATAATTATACCCACACGTTGACACTCATCCCCAGAAGAGTATGGATGCAGCCTAAAGTATAATTTACATGACTCCCTGAGCCGAATGAAATTGTCACTACCCCCAGAAAACCTGTCCGGGAGAGTCACCTTTGGTTCAGGGCAGGCCTGGGACCCACCACCAGAACCAGCAGCCTGTGGACTCTGAATCTGCAAGACCGTAAGATTCTGCAGTTGTTCGACCAGTGCAGACATAGTATCCATAGCTGCACAGATCAGAACAAAAATGGCGGTATTGGCTTTTGATAATGTCATGGATGTAGTAGGGGAGAACACCAAAAGACAACAAGAAGGAGGGGGAAAGACACTAGGCCTCACCGCTAGGGAAGGAAAAGGGTCACCACCTATAAAACCCTGCTCCTGGCCCTAACTCCTATCTGTATGGGCACCTCTCGATGGCAGATCTAGCCATACACAGGAACCTAGAAAACCCTGGTGACCCTCGGATGCCCTAAAGGTAATGACAGGGCAGAGACAACCCGTTCCTTCCCTGGTGAAGGAACCAGCATCTCTCTGAGGCCTAGTAAACAACCAGGGGGGAAAAATACAAAACACAACAAACGGAACACTTAACTTCTGAGGATGATGGATGAACAGGACTTCAACAAGAACCACACTCCATCTCTTCTATAACCAAATGAAGCTATCCAGAGCAAGCAGTGATGGGTAAAGTCAGACTAAATAGGGATAGGTAAAGGTCACATGATCTACACCTAAACAGGAGGTGTGGACATACCAGCAACACACAGACAAAGTGAAACCAAAAGAGGCTGTCAGATCACTAATGTGCAGGTAATCTTTCAGACCTTCTAAGACCTGTCACAGATGTGACAGTTCTTAGTTTAAACACTCCTCCAACCTTCTAACTATATTCTCCCACAACAGAGCTGCACCTTCCCATTGAGATGCAGCCCATCCCTACGATAGAGCCTGTAGCCGACAGAGAAGTCAGCCCAGTCCTCCATGAACCCAATAGCCTGCTTCCCACACCACTCCTTAAGTGTAAAAGATAAAATGAAGTAGAAATTACACTGGAGAGCAGAGTTATTTTTTACATTGCTAGAGTTAAAATAATGGGGTGATTTACTCCAGATGGAATCATTTTCATAAATTGAGGCATGTCCAGGTATTCTTTGAAGCTTCTAGTGCAGGATGGATAATTATGACAACGTAGAATATCAAATAAGTATAACTGGTTTTGTATAACTGTGTGTGTATAATGCAACAAAGCTATTTTTTTTTTTGCTGTGAGTAGCATTTTATTGCCTATCCTTCATTCTGTTCCCCTTCCTTCCAGGTCAAGTGCTCATCATAAACAATCACTTGACCTTCAGGTAATGGAAACAATCTGCACTCATGTAATTATATGCAAGCAGCAAAATTCCCAGGCCATGCCATTCTAATAATTGGTTGTTTAGTCTAGTCAGTAATATATTGCTATTGGATCTAGTGATGAGCAAATTGCTGAAAATTTTATTTGGGCCTGGTTCTTCCAAATCGGGTGTTTGATTTGATTCTGAACCAAATCAATTCTACCTGAATAAAAATGGCTTTCATCTCACTGAAAAGCAGTGCATGACATTCTGCTCTCTTTCTCTCTTTCTGTAAAAATATTCTCCAGAATCAAATCACAAGAAATTCAGATAAGATAGAATGCAAATTCTTGGGGATATTTGGGTAGAATGTTGAATAGAATCAATTCTCTTATCTCTACTTGGATCCCATAAACTATGATTATATCATTATTTACATTTTAGTTATATGTAGGAAGGCATGTAAAATACTTGCGCTTCCAACAGACTAGTATTTAATGTGTACTCGTGGTACATCACATTACAGCAGTAAATTCCTCTCTTCACCAGAATTCAAGGAAAGGGCAATTTCGGAAGGATGGCTGATAGTCTAAAAAAAGAATAAAGAGATCTACAGTTTCCAGACTTGGACTGCTTGTTATCGATGTAGTATGTCTGTGTGGTACTTACTGTGCAGTTAACTTTGATACAAAGGTCAGAAATTGAATACATGAAGATGACCCCATGTTTCCAGACTCTGGAAAGATAAGATACTTTGTAGACTTTCCATTACATTTCATTTCCCAAAATGTGTGGCAAGTTTTAATACTCTACACTACAGATGTAAAATCAAAATATGTCCAACCCGTCAGAACTGTATCAAGAAATTAATTTGTCTGTGTTATATCTATTTGTATAACAATTAATATGTGCGGTAAAGTGCTGGAAGGAGTGTATATTTCAACCAGAGTCCTTAGCCAGGTTAGATTCCAGATTGTTATGCTGACTAAGCAAAACATAGTTTGCTGAGAAAGGTTATGTAAGCTTTTGTTTTGGGCTGGATTTTTGGACTGTTAGGTAGGATAGGCAGTGGGACCTACCAGTCCACACCTTTACTCCAGTACAGCTATCCCCCCTAGCCTGAAAAGATCCTAGGTATAGCTGCATGCCATGAACTGTGCTATATAGAAAATAAAACACTGTCGCTGCCGACCCCACCGAAAGTACACTATATATATATATATATATATATGTATAAAATTTCTGTACATAATTTGGTTATGGATAGCAGTTTCACAATACAATCACTAAGTGGACACACATACATACATACTGTACATATATATAGACACCTTGTGCCAATATCACAAAAAAAAAAAATAATAATCTGTGTGAAAGACACAATCAAACAGCCCTCTAGATAATAGTGGTAAGTTAATGTCAGTTTTCTCTGTTCTACATCTGACCCCCACTGGCAGTGTATCTCTGCTCAATAGTGAAAGTGTTCTGTCTGCAGGAATTCTTTGTAACGTGTTTTGGAGGTAACGTTCTCCTTCCTAAGGGATGACTCAAGACAAGGTCACCCTGAAAAAGGAGGACACTACCTCCAAAGCGTAGGCTTCTGAACTTCTCAGTACCCTGAGATGTGAAATCTCCTGCAGACAGAACATTTTTGCTTTTGAGAAGAGACACTGTGAGCTGGGAAGTGTTCTCTCAATGAAGTTAACAGACCCATAGCAAATATGGAACTTTGAAAGCACCTGACCTAGAACTAATATGGAGAGCTGACTTTTATGCAGCAACACATCTTGAATCACTGGGACTGCAATGAAACCAGTCAGTGTACTGGCACATTATACTGGTGGGGAGCTTCCTGTTTGCATTTTAGAGTTTTTGCTTTTCCCAGTGTTGTAATATATACATAGTAGGTTGCTAATTGGCAACACCCAGGCTCCTATTGGTGCTATTAAATACATTTGATTTGTTTCTAGCGACACTCCTTTTAATCATTTCTGAAATTATTTTTCCTGAATTTTTTTGTTGTGTTTAGCAATTTATTATATAACTGTAGCTTTCAATCTGTTTGTTTCCTTCCAGGTAAAGACATGTACAATAACAATCAAAATAGTAAGAGGCATTAGAAGCCAGTTGAGTACCTTGACCATAGCTGAGTAGCTGGTAAGGGACTTATAATTTGTAAAATTATTCTGTCTGGTCGTTGTTTTTTTTGTCTGGTTATTGTAGACAGATAGGGATTAGCGGACCCGTGGATGTTCGGGTTCAGCCGAACTTTGGGTCAAAGTTGGGGTTCGGGACCCGAACTTGACCTGAACCCAAACCCCATTGAAGCCAAAGGGGACCCGAACTTTGGTGCACTAAAATGGCTGTAAAATAGTCATAGTATGGGCCAGAGGGCTGCAAAAAGAAAGAAAAATGGGTGTAAGAGCAGGATAATTGCCCTGCATGTGGATAAAGAAATGACTTAAAATAACAGAATATAAAAATATTAAAAAAAAAAAACTTGAACTAGGAGGCAGAGGTCAAAGTGGAGTAGGAGGTTGAGGAGGCGGTAGATGTGGCAGTGTAGGTGAAAGCGGCGGTAAAGGAGGAGATAGCCAAGACTGTTTTGGTTTTTTTTTAAATAAATTTTTTATAAATTTGGGAAGGCCCCAAAACATTGAGAAATGGAAAAGTGAACGCAAAGAGAAAGTGCGCTGGAGTATAACGATGGCTGGGTGCGGCCGATATACTTTAACACAAGGTACGGACAAGTCCTGTGGGATCCATTCCTGATTCATTTTAATAAACATGAGCTTGTCCACGTTGGCTGTGGACATGCAGCTGCACTTGTCTGTGATCATCCCCCCTGCCGTGCTAAACACACATTCGGACAATACACTGTCCGAAGGGCATGCCAGCACCTCCAAGGCATAAAGGGCAAGCTCAGGCCATGTGCCCAATTTGGAGACCCAGAATTTGAATGGGGCAGACCCATCAGTCAATACCTGTAGGCGTGTGCACTGTGCACACGTACTGTTCCACCATGTTGCTGAAAAGCTGCCTTCTGCTAAGATGTTCCTTATCAGCTGGTGGTGCTGGTTATTGTGGCGTGCTGACAAAGCTTTTCTACATTTCGGCCATGCTAACCCTGCCTTCTGAGGTGCTGGCGGTGCCCCAGCTGCATTGGCAACCTCTTCCTTGTCCTCTGCCTTCGCCTTGTGCTTCCTCTGTGCCCCAGCTGTCAGGTGGCAATGCCATCAGCAGCGTGCGCTTGTAGTCGTGCATCTTTCGATCAGTAACAGATGTTTTCACTAAATTTAGTTCCCTGTCAGCAATGCAGAGCAGGGGTTCATTCACGGCAAAAGGGGGTTCATGTCACCCAGCAATAGAACAGACGATTTTGAGAGATTTAGGCCCCTGTAGAGGTGGTATCTCAAAGAGCCTGAGCCTCTGTAGGCCTGAAGTAAATATATCTTTGCACAAAATGGCTGTATTTCAAATACCTAATTCAAACCCCTGTATGTATAGGGGGGATCACACACGGCCTGAACCTCTGTAGGCCTGAAGTAAATATATCTTTGCACAAAATGGCTGTATTTCAAATGGCTGTTTTTCAAATGCCTAATTTAAACCCCTGTATGTATAGGGAGGATAACACACGCCCTAAATCAGTGTAGGCCTGCAGTAAATATATCTTTGCACAAAATGGCTGTATTTCAAATGGCTGTATTTCAAATGCCTGATTTAAACCCCTGTATGTAGAGGGGGTATCTCACAGGGCCTGAACCAGTGTAGGCCTGAATTCAATATTGGTGCACCAAATGGCGTTATTTAAAATGCCTAATTCAAACCCCTGTATGTATAGGGGGAATCACACACGCCCTGAACCAGTGTAGGCCTGAAGTAAATATATATTTGCACAAAATGGCTGTATATCAAATGGCTGTATTTCATATGCCTAATTGAAACCCCTGTATGTAGAGGGGGTATCTCACAGGGCCTGAACCAGTGTAGGCCTGAATTCAATATTGGTGCACCAAATGGCGGTATTTAAAATCTCTGAATGTAACCAAAATGTATTAAGGGTGTATCTCACAATGACATCTGCTTTAAAGGCTGCCAACTACATTTTTTGTGCCCAAATGAGTGTTTGTTTAAAAACTGAATTTGACAGCAGTATATAAGCCTGTAATTTCACACGTGCTGATGCTGCAAGGCCTGAAGATAGTGTTTTTTGTCAAAAGAGTGTGTTTTTCAAACCCCAGAAAATGATGGGTGTATTTCTACCTTAAATTGCACACTGACTAATACAGATGTTGTAGATTGCCAAAAAAGTCTATCTTTGCTAACAGAATATGAAAGCTGTAGATATTAAACTTGAATTTAACACTTGCAGATCTGGAAAATACTGTTTTTTGAAGAAAAAAAAAGTGTGTTTTTAAAACCCCAGAAAATGATGGGTGTATTTCTACCTTAAATTGCACACTGACTAATACAGATGTTGTAGTTTGCCCCAAAAAAATTGTGATTTGCAATGTCCCAAAAGCTCAGATGCAGTGCTGGTGCACTGAGCATGCATAAAATGGCCGCCGCCGCCACCCACCTAACTAACAGAATTCTAAAAGTTTGTATTTTTTGGTCAATGAGCTCAGGGCAGGGTAAAACGATAGTGCCCTGCACCCACACAACTATTTGTCTGCAGATCGCTGAGTTAGATTCTCTCCTATGCTTTCCCTGAAATCACAAGTCCAGCAGCATCTTCTCCCTACACTTGTAACAGCAGAGTGACGAGCAGCGCTAAGTGACTCAAGCTTAAATAGAGCCTGGGTCACATGCTGCTCTGGCCAATCACAGCCATGCAATTAGTAGGCATGGCTGTGATGGCGTCTTGGGGCAAGTAGTATGATGCTAGTTGATTGGCTGCTTGTCACGGCGGGCGTGCACTCAGAATAACAGAAAACCTACCAACCAGGCTCTGGGCGAGAGACAGGGGAAGGGTCACCTCCTAGCTAATCCCTGAACTCTTTCCCTGCACTGCTCAGCCCACCTGCAGACCTTTAAGGTAGGTATGAGGTGTCCCCGTGCCTGGGCTGACAAAACCCTAACTTCCCTGAGATGGTGAAGAGGGGAAATAGGAGCAGCCTGCTCGCACAGAACCTGGATGGAAAAGATGACACAAAATAACTAAACCAGAAATCACACTTGAGCTGGAACAGACAGAGAACCTTCCTTCCTAACTTCCAAGACCACAATGATTTGTATAATCCGCTCAGAGCACTGGGCTGGTGAGCCCTTTAAACTAATGACCCCACCCAGTGCACCTGATGAGAGGCGGATCCAGCACGGCTCCAAAACAAACACTAAACTCGTGCTGCAATCCTGGCCGACCTCCGCACATCGTCAGAGTGGGGCATGACAGTACCCCCCCTTCTACGGGTGAACTCCGGACACCCAGACCAACCTTATCCGGATGGGACCTATGAAAAGCCCTCACCAGTCGGCTGGCGTTGACATCCACCGCCGGAACCCACATCCTCTCCTCAGGACCGTATCCCCTCCAGTGCACCAGGTACTGAAGGGAAACCTGAAGAACTCTCGAGTCGAGAATCCTGGAGATCTCAAACTCCAAGTTTCCCTTGACCAGAACAGGAGGAGGAGGCAATGGCGATGGTTCCACCGGTCTCACGTTTTTTTTAGTAAAGACCTGTGGAACACATCATGGATCCTCCAAGTCTGCGGAAGATCCAGCCGAAACGCCACAGGATTGATTACTGCAGAAATTTTATACGGACCAATAAATCTAGGATCCAGTTTCCAAGATGGCACTCTCAATTTGATATTCTTAGTGGACAACCACACCAGATCACCCACACACAGGTCCGGACCAGTCACACGTCTCCTGTCATCTATTCGTTTATATCGCTCACCCATCCTCTCCAAATTCCCTTGAATCCTCCGCCAGATGGAGGATAAGGCAGAAGAGAATCTCTCCTCCTCTGGCATCCCAGAGGAACCAGACCCAGAAAAGGTACCAAACTGAGGATGGAAACCGTATGCGGCAAAAAATGGCGACTTACCCGTGGACTCCTGCCTACGGTTATTCAACGCAAATTCTGCTAAGGACAAGAATGAGGACCAGTCCTCCTGATTCTCAGCCACAAAGCACCTCAAGTAGGTCTCCAGGTTTTGATTAGTACGCTCCGTCTGACCATTCAACTGCGGATGAAAAGCCGAAGAGAATGAAAGTTGAATGCCAAGCTGAGAGCAGAACGCCCTCCAAAACCTGGAGACAAACTGCGTGCCCCTATCAGAGACCACGTCTGAAGGAATACCATGCAATTTCACAATATTATCCACAAAAATCTGCGCAAGAGTCTTAGCGTTAGGCAGATTTGTTAGTGGTATAAAGTGAGCCATTTTACTGAAACGGTCAACCACCACCAAAATCACTGTTCTCCCGGAGGAACTCGGCAGATCCGTAATAAAGTCTATAGACAAATGCGTCCAAGGACGAGACGGAATAGACAATGGAAGAAGCGAACCAGGCAGTCTAGTATGAGCAACCTTTGACCGAGCGCAGGTTTCACAAGGTGTCACGTAATTCTCAATGCTCTTACGTAACCCTGGCCACCAGAACCTCCGGGATACTAGATCACAGGTGGACTTACCACCAGGATGTCCAGCGAGAACAGTATCGTGATGTTCCTTGAACACCTTGTATCATAGGTAGGGATGAGCGAACCCGAACTGTATAGTTCGGGTTCGTACCGAATTTTGGGGTGTCCGTGACACGGACCCGAACCCGAACATTTTCGTAAAAGTCCGTGTTCTAGTTCGGTGTTCGGCGCTTTCTTGGCGCTTTTTAAAAGGCTGCAAAGCAGCCAATCAACAAGCGTCATCAGGGGCGTACATAGAAATCACTGGGCCCCATAGCAAGAATCTAAATTGGGCCCCCTAACCCCGCCCACTACCCGCCCCTGGCCCATCCCACCTTTTGTCATGGCCCCTCCCCTGCCACAACCTCATTTGCTAATAAAGAAATGTACGCATGACCTACTGAAACCGTTAGGGAAAAATCTTTTTCATTTTTTTTTTTTATTAACCAACTTTGTTACAGTAATTTAAAAAAATGTATACGTATTTTCCAATAAGGATTTATTCTGTGAAATAAAACAGAAATCAAATATTATAGATAAGGGTACTTTCACAGTAGCGTTAAAGTTTTCCGGAATTGAGATCCCTCATAGGGACTCAAAAGCGGGAAAAAAATGCTTCAGTTTTGTTCCCATTCATTGTCAATGGGGACAAAACTGAACAGAATGGAGCGCTCCAAAATAAATTTCATTCCATTTAGTTGTGCTCCTATACCGGAGAGCAAACCGCAACATTGACTTTCAATGGAGTTCATGACGGATCCGTCTTGGCTATGTTAAAGATAATACAACCGGATACGTTCAAACTGATGCAGACAGTTGTATTATCAGTAACGGAAGCGTTTTTGCTGAACCCTGCCGGATCCAGAAAAAACGCTAGTGTGAAAGTAGGCTAAGCTACTAAAAAAAATATATATATATAAAAATTATTAACTTACTTTGAAGGTGACATGGTTCTGCATCTAAAAGTCCAAGTCAAAAGAAGTAGCATGGCAGGGATCATAACTATAAAAAGAGTTATGGGGGTCAGAATATGGTGATGTAAAAAAGTTTTAATTACGGTAATTTTTACACTTTTTAAAAAAAATTCTACCCCATTTGGAATTTTTTTGCCCGCTTCCCACTAGCAGGCCGTGTCAGAAATGAGCCTCCCTAGCATCACCCGCAATGATAGGGAGGCTGGTTCCCATCGTGGCCTGCTATTGGCTGCCCCCCATGTCGGCGAATGTTTTAATCTGCATGACGGGAGGGGTTGGCAGGGGGGCATTATAGGGATTGGATAACCCCTTTAACTCCGTGCTGCCTATGCTAAGTGTGCACATAGCCACCAATCATATTCCCCCGCCCCCCAAAGGTGACTTCTGTGCTGGGGGGAAATATGATTGGTGGCTATGTGCATACTCAGCATCAGCGAGTTAAAGGGGTTATCCAATCCCTAAAATGCCCCCCAAAATGCCCAGGGTGGGGGTGAGGAGTAGCAGGAAAGCACACTGCCCTCCTGAGTCCTTTATAAGCTTACAGCCGCCCCCCCCCCTCAAAAAAAAAAAAAAAAACACTGCTTGCTGCTGCCCTCCCCCATCAAGACTGCTGACCTCTTACTGTGGCAGTGGCACACTACAGACAACAGTGTGTTTTGTCTGTGTTCACTCACTGTGCGGACTCCAGAGCGGTGCTTTAGTCTGGGCGGCCGGGGGGGGCGGCGTGGTGAAGGGGGGCTGATGACAAGACTTGGGGCAGACGTGAGTGCACAGGACGCTACTCTGGTGCGCGCCTCTGTATGTGTGCCTGCTCCTGCAGCCTTCCAGCGATACACTGGCCAATCAGCAGCAGCCTCTCTGCGCTGCTAAATACTGATTGGCCAGTGTGTAATTATGCAGCAGAGCGGCCGGACGCAGTGCCTGGCAGGGAGGGAGCCCGGATCACGGAGGTTAGAAATGGAGCAGGGGGAGGAGGGAGGAGGGGGGCCCGAGGGAGAAAACAAGTGGGCGGGGCACAGGCCGCCTCAATGCCTGTAGTGTATTAATAAACTGTCTGTGCAGAGACATAGGGGGCGGGGCCTTCCATGTGCTCCGGGCCCCCTGTGCCGCGGGCCCCATAGCAACGGCGTGGTCTGCCTCTATGGGCGGTACGCCACTGAGCGTCATACTACTTAGCCCAAGAGGCCATCACAGCCATGCCTACTATTGGCATGGCTGTGATTGGCCAGTGCACCATGTGACCCAGCCTCTATTTAAGCTGGAGTCACGTAGCGCCGCACGTCACTCTGCTATGATCAGTATAGGGAGAGGTTGCAGCTGCGACGTTAGGGCGAGATTAGGCAGATTAACTCCTCCAAAAGACTTGATTCTTTGATCGATCTGCAGCTGTGGATCATTGAAGTGCTATTATTGACTTGCTCACTTTTTTGAGGCTGCCCAGAGCGTTTTTAGATCACTTTTTTTCTGGGGTGATCGGCGGCCATTTTGTGACTTGTGGTGCGCCAGCACGAGCTATCACCAAGTGTATTTAACCATCGATAGTGTGGTTATTTTGTGCTATATCCTACATCAGCTGCAGGCTGAGCCTGTGTCACCCAAGTGCATTTAACCATCAACAGTCTGATTATTTTTTGGCCATATACTACATCAGCTGCAGGCTGAGCCTGTGTCACCCAAGTGCATTTAACCATCAACAGTGTGGTTATTTTTTGGCCATATATTACATCAGGGGCAAGTTGAGCCTGTCACCCAGCGCCTAAAAAATAGACCTGACATTTCTATTCAACCAAATCTGCACAGTTTTAGCTGGTCAAGTTATTTGTAGTGACCGTAAAAGCAGACTTTTTGTTCTGGGTTGAAAAAGCATTCCCAAATTTGCCATTCTGAAAATAACTAGTTTGTGGTATTTGAGGCCTACTTGAAATCTATCCCAAAAAGAAAATCTTACATTGAAGGTATTGATAGTGTGATTCAGAAAAACCTAAGACACACGCTAGCGTGCTGATAGAAGTGTCATTCTGTAATTAAACCTATAACTGTCACACAGCGCAAAAAAAAACAGGTCTCACATCTCTATTCAACCAAATCTGCACAGTTTTAGCTGGTCAAGTTATTTGTAGTGACCGTAAAAGCAGACTTTTTGTTCTGGGTTGAAAAAGCATTCCCAAATTTGCCATTCTGAAAATAACTAGTTTGTGGTATTTGAGGCCTACTTGAAATCTATCCCAAAAAAAAAATCTTACATTGAAGGTATTGATAGTGTGATTCAGAAAAACCTAAGACACACGCTAGCGTGCTGATAGAAGTGTCATTCTGTGATTAAACCTATAACTGTCACACAGCGCAAAAAAAAAAACAGGTCTCACATCTCTATTCAACCAAATCTGCACAGTTTTAGCTGGTCAAGTTATTTGTAGTGACCGTAAAAGCAGACTTTTTGTTCTGGGCTGAAAAAGCATTCCCAAATTTGCCATTCTGAAAATAACTAGTTTGTGGTATTTGAGGCCTACTTGAAATCTATCCCAAAAAGAAAATCTTACATTGAAGGTATTGATAGTGTCTTTCAGAAAAACCTAAGACACACTCTAGCATGCTGATAGAAGAGTCATTCTGTGATTAAACCTATAACTGTCACACAGCGCAAAAAAAAAACAGGTCTCACATCTCTATTCAACCAAATCTGCACAGTTTTAGCTGGTCAAGTTATTTGTAGTGACCGTAAAAGCAGACTTTTTGTTCTGGGTTGAAAAAGCATTCCCAAATTTGCCATTCTGAAAATAACTAGTTTGTGGTATTTGAGGCCTACTTGAAATCTATCCCAAAAAAAAAATCTTACATTGAAGGTATTGATAGTGTGATTCAGAAAAACCTAAGACACACGCTAGCGTGCTGATAGAAGTGTCATTCTGTGATTAAACCTATAACTGTCACACAGCGCAAAAAAAAAAACAGGTCTCACATCTCTATTCAACCAAATCTGCACAGTTTTAGCTGGTCAAGTTATTTGTAGTGACCGTAAAAGCAGACTTTTTGTTCTGGGCTGAAAAAGCATTCCCAAATTTGCCATTCTGAAAATAACTAGTTTGTGGTATTTGAGGCCTACTTGAAATCTATCCCAAAAAGAAAATCTTACATTGAAGGTATTGATAGTGTCTTTCAGAAAAACCTAAGACACACTCTAGCATGCTGATAGAAGAGTCATTCTGTGATTAAACCTATAACTGTCACACAGCGCAAAAAAAAAACAGGTCTCACATCTCTATTCAACCAAATCTGCACAGTTTTAGCTGGTCAAGTTATTTGTAGTGACCGTAAAAGCAGACTTTTTGTTCTGGGTTGAAAAAGCATTCCCAAATTTGCCATTCTGAAAATAACTAGTTTGTGGTATTTGAGGCCTACTTGAAATCTATCCCAAAAAGAAAATCTTACATTGAAGGTATTGATAGTGTGATTCAGAAAAACCTAAGACACACGCTAGCGTGCTGATAGAAGTGTCATTCTGTGATTAAACCTATAACGGTCACACAGCGCAAAAAAAAAACAGGTCTCACATCTCTATTCAACTAAATTTGCACAGTTTTAGCTGGTCAAGTTATTTGTAGTGACCGTAAAAGCAGACTTTTTGTTCTGGGTTGAAAAAGCATTCCCAAATTTGCCATTCTCAAAATTACTAGTTTGTGGTATTTGAGGCCTACTTGAAATCTATCCCAAAAAGAAAATCTTACATTGAAGGTATTTATAGTGTGATTCAGAAAAACCTAAGACACACGCTAGCGTGCTGATAGAAGTGTCATTCTGTGATTAAACCTATAACTGTCACACAGCGCAAAAAAAAAAACAGGTCTCACATCTCTATTCAACCAAATCTGCACAGTTTTAGCTGGTCAAGTTATTTGTAGTGACCGTAAAAGCAGACTTTTTGTTCTGGGTTAAAAAGGCATTCCCAAATTTGCCATTCTGAAAATAACTAGTTTGTGGTATTTGAGGCCTACTTGAAATCTATCCCAAAAAGAAAATCTTACATTGAAGGTATTGATAGTGTGATTCAGAAAAACCTAAGACACACGCTAGCGTGCTGATAGAAGTGTCATTCTGTGATTAAACCTATAACTGTCACACAGCGCAAAAAAAAAAACAGGTCTCACATCTCTATTCAACCAAATCTGCACAGTTTTAGCTGGTCAAGTTATTTGTAGTGACCGTAAAAGCAGACTTTTTGTTCTGGGTTGAAAAAGCATTCCCAAATTTGCCATTCTGAAAATAACTAGTTTGTGGTATTTGAGGCCTACTTGAAATCTATCCCAAAAAGAAAATCTTACATTGAAGGCATTGATAGTGTCATTCAGAAAAACCTAAGACACACGCTAGCGTGCTGATAGAAGTGTCATTCTGTGATTAAACCTATAACTGTCACACAGCGCAAAAAAAAACAGGTCTCACATCTCTATTCAACCAAATCTGCACAGTTTTAGCTGGTCAAGTTATTTGTAGTGACCGTAAAAGCAGACTTTTTGTTCTGGGTTGAAAAAGCATTCCCAAATTTGCCATTCTCAAAATTGTGGTGAACGGGAACAATGAGGAAAACATCTAATAAGGGACGCGGATGTGGACATGGTCGTGGTGGTGTTAGTGTACCCTCTGGTGCTGGGAGAGGACGTGGCCGTTCTGCCACAGCCACACGTCCTAGTGAACCAACTACCTCAGGTCCCAGTAGCCAGCAGAATTTACAGCGATATTTGGTGGGGCCCAATGCCGTTCTAAGGATGGTAAGGCCTGAGCAGGTGCAGGCATTAGTCAATTGGGTGGCCGACAGTGGATCCAGCACGTTCACATTATCTCCCACCCAGTCTTCTGCAGAAAGCGCACAGATGGCGCATGAAAACCAAGCCCATCGGTCTGTCACATCACCCCCATGCATATCAGGGAAACTGTCTGAGCCTCAAGTTATGCAGCAGTCTCTTATGCTGTTTGAAGACTCTGCTGCCAGGGTTTCCCAAGGGCATCCACCTAGCCCTTCCCCAGGGGTGGAAGAGATAGAATGCACTAACGCACAACCACTTATTTTTCCTGATGATGAGGACATGGGAATACCACCTCAGCACGTCTCTGATGATGACGAAACTGTCATGGTCTTACCTTCTTGCTGTTCTCCTTCGTTTGACATGTGCTGGCGGCCATCTTGGTTTCTGGGTTTCTTGTAGCCTCCCACCCTGCGGCTCCTCCTTCCCGCCGGGAGGAGCTGGATGCCTAGCTCATATATATAGGAGGTCTGTGGCTTCAGTTCCTTGCTTGGTCCTCCTGTGTTCACATGCTTCTAGACTGCTGCTGCTTCTGGTTCCTGATCCTGGCTTCGTCTGACTACCCTTCTGGTTCCTGACCTCTGGCTTCGCAAAGACTCTGCTTCGGTTTCGCCAGCCGTTTGGACTTTTGCTTTACAGCTTTATTTTCAATAAAGCCTTCTTATTTTCACTTATCCCTTGTTGTACGTCTGGTTCATGGTTCCGTGACATTAGGACCAAGCCATGAATTCTGACGGTACAGGGCCATCCTCGCTACCCACGCTGGTTGCCAGACTTGATCAGCAGGATCACCTGTTGGGTCGGTTCGCTGTGGCGTTGCAAACCCTGCTTGAACGCACGGCTCATTTCGCTCCCGTTGCCGATGGGTCGGTTGTCGCTCCTGGGCCCGCTCCTACTGCCGCTCCGGTTGTTGCGCCAGAGTCTACCCCGACACCTGTTGTTGCACCTACGGTGTTTCGGGGTATGACCGGTTCTGCCCCTCTTCCACAGCGCTTTGGGGGAGAGCCAACTCAGTGCCGAGGTTTCCTTAACCAGGTGGGCATTTATTTCGAGTTGCTGCCACATGCCTTTCCCACTGAGAGATCAAAGGTGGGCTTCTTGATCTCGCTGCTCTCGGACAAGGCCTTGGCCTGGGCCAGCCCTTTATGGGAGAACAACAATCCGGTGGTTGCCGAGTTTTCCGGTTTTGTTGCTTCTCTTCGGAAGGTATTCGATGTGCCGGCTCGTGCTGCCTCTGCTGCGAAGCTCCTTATGTCCATCAGACAGGGTTCACGATCCGTAGCTGAATACGCCATTGAGTTTCGTACCCTGGCAGCAGAGGTGGGCTGGAATAATGAGGCTCTGGTCGCTGCTTTCTCTCATGGTCTCTCGGATGCCTTGAAGGATGAGGTTGCAGCTAAGGACCTACCAGTGGAGCTCGAGTCTCTTATTTCTTTCCTGATTTTGATTGACACCAGACTCAGGGAGAGACCTTCCTTTAAGGAGAGCCTGCGGAGGTTTTCTAACAGATTGGCGCCTACATTTGTTGTAACCACCCGTGCCTCCCTCTCCTCCCACGCCTCCTGGGGATGACTTGTCTGGGGGTGAACCCATGCAGCTGGGGTTTGCTCGCCTGTCCGAGGGGGAGAGGGTACTCCGGAGACGCGAGGGCCGATGCATGTACTGTGGTCTCGGTGGGCATTTTCGGTTGGCATGTCCGAACCGTCCGGGAAACGCTCGCACCTGAGATCCTGTCGGGGGCAGATCTTGGGTGGAGTCTCCTCGTCCCCGGTTTCCCGTGTTGACAAACCACTGATCACTGTTGTCCTCTCCTGGGTCGGGGGCTCGGTGACGACCCAGGCGTTGGTGGACTCTGATGCCGGTGGTTTGTTCATTGATAATGTGTTCGCTGCCGCCAATTCCATTCCTCTGCAGGCTCGAGGTTCCCCACTGGCTCTTGAGGCGATAGACGGCAGACCCCTTCTGCCACCACACGTGACTCATGAGACCCTTCCAGTGGGGATAGCCATTGGTGCCGTTCACAGAGAGTCGGTCTGCCTCCAGGTTATTTCGTCTCCACACTACTCGGTGGTCTTGGGGTACCCCTGGCTCCGGAAGCATAATCCGACTTTCGATTGGAGATCGGCCGAGATCCTCTCGTGGTCACCGCAGTGTGGGGCTAGTTGCATTTATGGGTCTGTCAAGTTGCTGTGTACTTCCTCGGACTCTCTGTTGCCTCCTGAATACGAGGAGTACCGGGATGTATTCGATAAGGTGCGCGCGGTTGCCCTACCTCCGCACCGCCCATACGATTGTGCCATAGAGTTACAATCTGGTGCCGTTCCTCCTCGTGGCAAAGTCTATCCACTGTCGGTAGCGGAGAATGAGGCCATGGAGAAGTACGTGAGGGAGGCGCTTTCACGCGGACACATTCGCAAATCCTCGTCCCCGGCAGGGGCTGGATTTTTCTTTGTGAAAAAGAAGGGCGGTGAGTTGAGGCCTTGCATCGATTACAGGGGTCTCAATCGCATCACGATCAAGAACGCTTACCCGATACCCTTGATTTCCGAGCTGTTCGATCGCCTTAAAGGGGCCACGGTCTTTACCAAACTCGACCTGAGGGCGGCATATAACCTGGTAAGGATCAAGGCGGGCGATGAGTGGAAGACCGCGTTTAACACCAGGACCGGTCATTATGAATCCTTGGTTATGCCCTTTGGGTTGTGCAATGCGCCCGCAGTCTTTTAGGAATTCATCAACGATGTTTTCCGTGACCTGTTGCAGCAGTGTGTGGTGGTCTATTTGGATGACATCTTGGTATATTCTGAATCCATGGAGGCCCACATTCTGGATGTCAGACGAGTGTTGCAACGGTTACGAGAGAACAAGCTGTTCGGTAAGCTTGAGAAATGCGAATTTCACCGATCCCAGGTAACCTTCTTAGGTTACATCATTTCCGCTGAGGGGTTCTCCATGGATCCTGAGAAGGTTTCGGCTGTCTTACAGTGGCCCCAGCCCAGTGGTCTTCGTTCCCTGCAGCGCTTTTTGGGCTTCGCCAATTATTATCGGAAGTTCATCAGGGACTTTTCCATGCTAGCCAAGCCTCTCACGGATCTGACCAGGAAGGGCAGTAATTCCCAGGTCTGGCCGCTCGAGGCCATCCGAGCTTTTGAGGCTCTAAAGTCCGCCTTTGTGTCGGCTCCGATTCTGTCGCATCCCAACCCTGGGTTGCCCTTTGTCCTCGAGGTGGACGCGTCTGAGACGGGAGTAGGCGCCCTTCTGTTTTAGCGTAGAACACCAGAGGGTCCTCTGCTTCCTTGTGGGTTTTACTCCCGGAAACTGTCTTCCGCGGAGTGCAACTATCAAATTGGTGACAGGGAGTTATTGGCCATCGTGCAGGCCCTTAAAGAATGGAGGCACTTGCTCGAGGGTTCGGTGGTTCCGGTCCTCATCCTGACGGACCACAAGAATCTGACCTACCTTTCTGAGGCCAAGAGATTGACACCACGTCAGGCCAGATGGGCTCTGTTCTTGTCACGTTTTAATTACGTGGTCTCCTACCTACCCGGTTCCAAGAACATCAGGGCGGATGCCTTATCACGGCAGTACTCCGAGCTGTCCAGGGAGGAGTCGATTCCGACTTCGGTCATACCTCCGAATCAGATCTTGGCCGCCATTCGCACCAGCCTGACCTCTCCCCTGGGTGAGCAGATTTTGGCGGCTCAATCTGGTGCTCCCTCTGGGAGACCCAACGGCAGATGTTTTGTGCCTGAGGAGTTGCGCACTCGGTTGTTGCGAACCTACCATAACTCCAAGACCGCGGGGCATCCTGGAAAGAATCAGCTGTCCTGGGCTGTTTCACGTCTGTTCTGGTGGCCTTCCCTACGTTCCGACATCGCCGCATATGTAGCGGCATGCTCCGTTTGTGCCCAGAGTAAGTCCCCTCGGCACCTTCCGTTGGGCCTTCTGCAACCCATAGCCACCGGGGAGCGCCCATGGTCACACCTGGGGATGGATTTCATTGTGGACCTCCCTGCATCCCGAGGCCATACGGTCATTCTCATGATTGTGGATCGGTTTTCCAAAATGTGCCACTGTGTTCCTCTCAAGAAGTTACCCTCTGCACAAGAGTTGGCCACGATTTTTGCCAGGGAGGTCTTCCGGTTGCACGGTTTGCCCAAGGAGATTGTGTCGGATCGGGGGAGTCAGTTTGTGTCCAGGTTCTGGCGCGCCTTTTGCTCCCAGTTGGGGATTCATCTCTCCTTCTCCTCGGCCTACCACCCTCAGTCCAATGGGGCCGCAGAACGATCCAATCAGGCCTTGGAGCAATTCCTTCGTTGCTATGTCTCCGATCACCAAGACAATTGGGTTGACCTCCTGCCTTGGGCTGAGTTTACCAGGAACACGGCGGTGAACTCTTCCTCTGGGACGTCTCCCTTCATGGCCAATTATGGGTTCCAACCTGCCGTGTTACCGGAGGTATTCTCTCCCCAGGATATTCCGGCTGTGGAGGATCACCTTTCCGTCCTACGTGCTTCTTGGGTACTGATCCAGAAGTCCCTTGAGGTCTCTGCGCAGCGCCAGAGACTCCAGGCTGATCGCAGACGAGCGCCTGCTCCTTCCTACCAGGTCGGAGACCGTGTATGGTTGTCCACCCGCAACCTCAACCTTCGAGTGCCCACTCCCAAGCTGGCGCCTCGCTTTGTTGGTCCCTTCCGAGTGCTTCGCAGGGTAAACCCGGTAGCCTATGCCCTTGCGCTTCCTCCTGGCATGCGGATCTCCAACGTGTTTCATGTCTCCCTGTTGAAGCCACTGGTGTGTAATCGTTTCACTTCCTCGGTTCCTCGGCCTCGTCCGGTCCAAGTGGGTAATCGTGAGGAGTATGAGGTGAGCAATATCCTGGACTCACGCCTGGTCCGCGGTCGGGTGCAGTTTTTGGTCCATTGGCGTGGTTATGGTCCAGAGGAGCGTTCCTGGGTTCCCTCCGCAGATGTCCATGCTCCTGCCTTGCTCCGAGCCTTCCACGCACGCTTCCCTCAGAAACCGTTCTTTACTCCACGGAGGAGGGGCCCTTGAGGGGGAGGTACTGTCATGGTCTTACCTTCTTGCTGTTCTCCTTCGTTTGACATGTGCTGGCGGCCATCTTGGTTTCTGGGTTTCTTGTAGCCTCCCACCCTGCGGCTCCTCCTTCCCGCCGGGAGGAGCTGGATGCCTAGCTCATATATATAGGAGGTCTGTGGCTTCAGTTCCTTGCTTGGTCCTCCTGTGTTCACATGCTTCTAGACTGCTGCTGCTTCTGGTTCCTGATCCTGGCTTCGTCTGACTACCCTTCTGGTTCCTGACCTCTGGCTTCGCAAAGACTCTGCTTCGGTTTTGCCATCCGTTTGGACTTTTGCTTTACAGCTTTATTTTCAATAAAGCCTTCTTATTTTCACTTATCCCTTGTTGTACGTCTGGTTCATGGTTCCGTGACAGAAACACAGGTGCCAACTGCTGCGTCTTTCTGCAGTGTGCAGACTGAACAGGAGGTCAGGGGTCAAGACTGGGTGGAAGACGATGCAGGGGACGATGAGGTCCTAGACCCCACATGGAATGAAGGTCGTGCCACTGACTTTCACAGTTCGGAGGAAGAGGCAGTGGTGAGACCGAGCCAACAGCGTAGCAAAAGAGGGAGCAGTGGGCAAAATCAGAACACCCGCCGCCAAGAGACTTCGCCTGCTACTGACCGCCGCCATCTGGGACCGAGCACCCCAAAGGCAGCTTCAAGGAGTTTCCTGGCATGGCACTTCTTCAAACAATGTGCTGACGACAAGACCCGAGTGGTTTGCACGCTGTGCCATCAGAGCCTGAAGCGAGGCATTAACGTTCTGAACCTTAGCACAACCTGCATGACCAGGCACCTGCATGCAAAGCATGAACTGCAGTGGAGTAAACACCTTAAAAATAAGGAAGTCACTCAGGCTCCCCCTGCTGCCTCTTCTGCTGCTGCCGCCTCGGCCTCTTCTGCTGCTGCCTCGGCCTCTTCTGCTGCTGCTGCCGCCGCCTCGGCCTCTTCCTTTGCCTCTGGAGGAACATTGGCACCTGCCGCCCAGCAAACATGGGATGTACCACCAACACCACCACCTGCGTCACCAAGCATCTCAACCATGTCACACGGCAGCGTTCAGCTCTCCATCTCACAAACATTTGAGAGAAAGCGTAAATTCCCACCTAGCCACCCTCGATCCCTGGCCCTGAATGCCAGCATTTCTAAACTACTGGCCTATGAAATGCTGTCATTTAGGCTGGTGGACACACACAGCTTCAAACAGCTCATGTCACTTGCTGTCCCACAGTATGTTGTTCCCAGCCGCCACTACTTCTCCAAGAAAACCGTGCCTTCCCTGCACAACCAAGTGTCCGATAAAATCAAGTGTGCACTGCGCAACGCCATCTGTGGCAAGGTCCACCTTACCACAGATACGTGGACCAGTAAGCACGGCCAGAAACGCTATATCTCCCTAACTGCACACTGGGTAAATGTAGTGGCGGCTGGGCCCCAGGCGGAGAGCTGTTTGGCGCACGTCCTTCCGCCGCCAAGGATCGCAGGGCAACATTCTTTGCCTCCTGTCTCCTCCTCCTCCTACTCAGCTTCCTCCTCCTCTTCTTCCACCTGCTCATCCAGTCAGCCACACACCTTCACCACAAACTTCAGCACAGTCCAGGGTAAACGTCAGCAGGCCATTCTGAAACTCATATGTTTGGGGGACAGGCCCCACACCGCACAGGAGTTGTGGCGGGGTATAGAACAACAGACCGATGAGTGGTTGCTGCCGGTGAGCCTCAAGCTCGGCCTGGTGGTGTGCGATAATGGGCGAAATCTCGTTGCAGCTCTGGGACTAGCCGGTTTGACGCACATCCCTTGCCTGGTGCATGTGCTGAATTTGGTGGTGCAGAAGTTCATTCGCAACTACCCCGACATGTCAGAGCTGCTGCATAAAGTGCGGGCCGTCTGTTCGCGCTTCCGGCCTTCCAGCTCACCGCCTCATATGCGACGTACCCACCAGGTGGAACTCCACCTTGCATATGCTGGACAGACTGTGCGAGCAGCAGCAGGCCATAGTGGAGTTTCAGCTGCAGCACGCACGGGTCAGTCGCACTGCGGATCAGACACACTTCACCACCAATGACTGGGCCTCCATGCGAGACCTGTGTGCCCTGTTGCGCTGTTTCGAGTACTCCACCAACATGGCCAGTGGCGATGACGCCGTTATCAGCGTTACAATACCACTTCTATGTCTCCTTGAGAAAACACTTAGGGCGATGATGGAAGAGGAGGTGGCCCAGGAGGAAGAGGAGGAAGAGGGGTCATTTTTAGCACTTTCAGGCCAGTCTCTTCAAAGTGACTCAGAGGGAGGTTTTTTGCAACACCAGAGGCCAGGTACAAATGTGGCCAGACAGGGCCCACTACTGGAGGACGAGGAGGACGAGGATGAGGAGGAGGTGGAGGAGGATGAGGATGAAGCATGTTCACAGCGGGGTGGCACCCAAAGCAGCTCGGGCCCATCACTGGTGCGTGGCTGGGGGGAAACACAGGACGATGACGATACGCCTCCCACAGAGGACAGCTTGTCCTTACCTCTGGGCAGCCTGGCACACATGAGCGACTACATGCTGCAGTGCCTGCGCAACGACAGCAGAGTTGCCCACATTTTAACGTGTGCGGACTACTGGGTTGCCACCTTGCTGGATCCCCGGTACAAAGACAATGTGCCCACCTTACTTCCTACACTGGAGCGTGATAGGAAGATGCGCGAGTACAAACGCACGTTGGTAGACGCGCTACTGAGAGCATTCCCAAATGTCACAGGGGAACAAGTGGAAGCCCAAGGCGAAGGCAGAGGAGGAGCAAGAGGTCGCCAACGCAGCTGTGTCACGGCCAGCTCCTCTGAGGGCAGGGTTAGCATGGCAGAGATGTGGAAAAGTTTTGTCACCACGCCACAGCTAACTGCACCACCACCTGATACGGAACGTGTTAGCAGGAGGCAACATTTCACTAACATGGTGGAACAGTACCTGTGCACACCCCTCCACGTACTGACTGATGGTTCGGCCCCATTCAACTTCTTGGTCTCCAAATTGTCCACGTGGCCAGAGCTAGCCTTTTATGCCTTGGAGGTGCTGGCCTGCCCGGCGGCCAGCGTTTTGTCTGAACGTGTATTCAGCACGGCAGGGGGCGTCATTACAGACAAACGCAGCCGCCTGTCTACAGCCAATGTGGACAAGCTGACGTTCATAAAAATGAACCAGGCATGGATCCCACAGGACCTGTCCATCCATTGTGCAGATTAGATATTAACTACCTCCCCTTAACAATATATTATTCTACTCCAGGGCACTTCCTCATTCAATACTATTTTTAATTTCATTTTACCATTATATTGCGGGGCAACCCAAAGTTGAATGAACCTCTCCACTGTCTGGGTGCCGGGGCCTAAATGTGTGACAGTGGCCTGTTCCAGTGGTGGGTGACGTGAAGCCTGATTCTCTGCTATGACATGAAGACTTATTCTGTGCTGACATGAAGCCAGATTCTCTGTTACGCGACCTCTCTCCTCTGCCTGGGTGCCTGGGCCTAAATATGTGACAGTGGCCTGTTCCAGGGGTGGGTGACGTGAAGCCTGATTCTCTGCTATGACATGAATACAGATTCTGTGCTGACATCAGGCCAGATTCTCTGTTACGGGACCGCTCTCCTCTGTCTGGGTGCCGGGGCCTAAATGTGTGACAGTGGCCTGTTCCAGTGGTGGGTGACGTGAAGCCTGATTCTCTGCTATGACGTGAAGACAGATTCTGCGCTGACATAAGGCCAGATTCTCTGTTACGGGACCTCTCTCCTCTGCCTGGGTACCTGGGCCTAAATGTGTGACAGTAGCCTGTTCCAGTGGTGGGTGACGTGAAGCCTGATTCTCTGCTATGACATGAATACAGATTCTGCGCTGACATAAGGCCAGATTCTCTGTTACTGGACCTCTCTCCTCTGCCTGGGTGCCTGGGCCTAAATATGTGACAGTGGCCTGTTCCAGTGGTGGGTGACGTGAAGCCTGATTCACTGCTATGACATGAATACAGATTCTGCGCTGACATAAGGCCAGATTCTCTGTTACGGGACCTCTCGCCTCTGTCTGGGTGCCGGGGCCTAAATATGTGACAGTGGCTTGTTCCAGTGGTGGGTGACGTGAAGCCTGATTCTCTGCTATGACATGAAGACAGATTCTGTGCTGACATAAGGCCACATTCTCTGTTACGGGACCTCTCTCCTCTGCCTGGGTGCCTGGGCCTAAATGTGTGACAGTGGCCTGTTCCAGTGGTGGGTGACATGAAGCCTGATTCTCTGTTATGACATGAAGACAGATTCTGTGCTGACATCAAGCCAGATTCTCTGTTACGGGACCTCTCTCCTCTGCCTGGGTGCCTGGGCCTAAATGTGTGACAGTGGCCTGTTCTAGTGGTGGCTGACGTGAAGCCTGATTCTCTGCTATGACATGAAGACAGATTCTGCGCTGACATAAGGCCAGATTCTCTGTTACGGGACCGCTCTCCTCTGTCTGGGTGCCGGGGCCTAAATGTGTGACAGTGGCCTGTTCCAGTGGTGGGTGACGTGAAGCCTGATTCTCTGCTATGACATGAAGACAGATTCTGTGCTAACATGAAGCCAGATTCTCTGCTATGGCATGAAGAGACTGATTCTGTGCTGACATGAAGCCAGATTCTTTGCTATGGCATGAAGAGACTGATTCTCTGCTGACGTGAAACCAGATTCTCTGCTATGGGACCTCTGTCCAATTGATATTGGGTCATTTTTTTTATTATTATTTTTTTTTTAAATTCATTTCCCTATCCACATTTGTTTGCAGGGGATTTACCTACATGTTGCTGCCTTTTGCAGCCCTCTAGCTCTTTCCTGGGCTGTTTTAGTGCCGAAAAGTTCGGGTCCCCATTGACTTCAATGGGGTTCGGGACGAAGTTCGGATCGGGTTCGGATCCCGAACCCGAACATTTCCGGGAAGTTCGGCCGAACTTCTCGTACCCGAACATCCAGGTGTTCGCTCAACTCTAATCATAGGCCCTCAGGAACAAACAACCTCCCTGGGGGACAAGAACCAGGAGCCCCCTCCAGCTCCCAACACCTCCATCTCCAATTCAGGGTACAGAGCAGAGACCACCACCCCATCCGCCAAAATCGGAGCAGGATCTTCTGAATCACCTCCCCCAGGAAAGCTGCGAGACAAGGCATCTGCCTTGACATTCTTGACCCCTGGGCGAAAGCTAACCACAAAATTGAACCTGGTAAAAAACAGTGACCATCTGGCCTGCCTAGGGTTCAGACGCTTGGCAGATTGCAGTCAAATTCTTATGGTCAGTATACACCGTAACGGGGTGAGACGCCCCCTCTAACCAGTGACGCCATTCCTCAAAGGCCAACTTGATAGCCAACAACTCTCTATCTCCAACAACATAATTCCTCTCGGCGACCGAGAGCTTCTTGGAGAAGAAGGCACACGGGACCCACTTGCCAGGAGATGAACCCTGAGACAGCACCGCCCCGACCCCCACCTCTGATGCATCAACCTCCACTACGAATGGTTGAGACACATCCGGCTGCACCAGAATGGGGGCAGACGCAAAATGCTCCTTAATAGCCGAAAAGGCCTGCAATGCCTCATCCGACCAGACAGAGACATCAGCGCCCTTCTTGGTCATATCAGTAAGAGGTTTTACTATGGTAGAATAATTCGAAATAAATTTTCTATAATAATTCGTAAACCCCAAGAAACGCATCAAAGCTTTCTGATTCTCTGGTCGGTCCCACTCCAGAACCTTTTCGGGGTCCATACGAAAACCGGAATCAGAAAGCATGTATCCCAAGAACGGAAGCTCTTGCACCGCAAACAAACATTTCTCTAATTTGACATACAACTTATTCTCCCGAAGGATCGTCAAAACCTGTCTCACATGATCCTGATGGGTCTTCAAATCAGGAGAATAAATCAAAATGTCATCCAGGTAAACTACTGCGAACCTTCCCACCAAGTGATGAAAAATGTCAATCGCTGAAATACTGCTGGCGCGTTCGTCAACCCAAAAGGCATCACCAGGTTCTCAAAATGACCCTCGTGCATATTGAAGGATGTTTTCCACTCATCCCCTTCCTTGATTCTGATCAGATTGTAGGCCCCCCTCAAATCCAACTTGGAGAACACCTTGGCTCCAACAATCTGATCAAAAAGATCAGAGATCAAAGGAAGGGGATATGGATCCCGGACTGTAATACGGTTCAATTCCCGGAAATCCAAACACGGTCTCAGTGATCCATCCTTTTTCTTTACAAAGAACAAACCTACTGCCACTGGAGACTTAGATGGTCTAATTTGACCCTTTGCCAAACTCTCGGTGACATACTTTCGCATGACCTCTCTTTCGGGTTGAGAGAGGTTGTAAAGCCGAGACTTTGGCAACTTAGCCCCCGGAATGAGATTAACTGGACAATCATAGTCTCGATGAGGGGGCAATTCCTGAGCCCCACCCTCCGAAAAGACATCCGCAAAATCCGAGAGATACTGAGGTAAAGCCGTAATGGACACACCAGAGATAGATGTGCCAAGACAATTATCCGAACAAAACTCACTCCAACCAATGATATGTTTCGCTTGCCAGTCTATAATTGGGTTATGTCTAGTCAACCATGGCAACCCCAAAACTAAAGGAGCTGGCAAATCCTTCATGACAAAACAAGAAATAATTTCAGCATGTGAATCACCCACCCTTAAATGAATACCATGAACAATGTGAGTAAGGCTCCTTTGAGAAAGAGGGAAAGAATCAATTGCAAAAACACGAATCTCATTCTCCAAAGGGCAAGTACTTAGTCCTAGGTTTTGAAGGAAAAGAAAGTCAATTAAGTTTACCCCAGCACCACAATCAAGGAATGCATCAACAAACAAATTTTTTGACTCTAGCGCCACCATAGCTGGAAGGAGAAAACGGGAACAGCAGGGAGCTTGCATACCTGTCTGCTCCACCACCCCATTCATACTACCAAGTGTGAGGGAAGTTTTCTTTGCTTTTTTCTTTTTCTCTTCCACCTGTGGTTTAACATAAGGACAAGAAAAAATAAAATAACCCCTCTTTCCACAGTATTAACATAGATTGTGCACTTTCCTAAAGTCTCTACTATCAGAATGGCAAGATATCTGACCTAACTGCATGGGTTCCTCCCCTACCCCACAGTTATAAGTAATATCACCCTGGGCAGCAGGTGAGACAAAACCACACGCAGGAGGGATCCCTTGCACGGAGGGACCCTTACACCTCTCTCTGATACGTCTATCCAACCGTATAGCCAAAGACATAGCATTCTCCAGAGTATCCGGGTACTCATGAAAAGCCAGGGCATCTTTCAACCTTTCAGACAACCCCTGACAAAACTGACTACGCAACGCAGGGTCGTTCCACCCCGACTCAGTAGCCAATCTCCTAAACTCTATACAGTAAACCTCTGCAGTACGTTTACCCTGTAGTAAGTTACGCAATATCGATTCTGCCATCGAGACCCGATCCGGATCATCGTAAATCAATCCCAGGGCTTTGAAAAATTCCTCCACCGACCGGAATGCCAGAGAACCGGGCGGCAGAGAAAAAGCCCAGGATTGCGCGTCCCCTTTAAGCAGAGACATGATGATACCAACCCTCTGATCTTCATTACCTGACGAAAATGGACGCAGTCGAAAATAAAATTTACATGACTCTTTAAAACTGAAAAAATCATCCGTACCCCCTGTAAATTTCTCGGGAAGAGCGACTTTAGGCTCCCCACCAATTTGACCTGTACCTGATGCCAGAAACCTCTGACACTGTGTGACCGAACTACGCAGATCCGCAACCTCTAGGGATAAACCCTGCATGCGGTCAACCAGTGCACCAATTGACGCCATCACAAAACCACTGAGTGATGGCAGTCACAGTATGGCGGATTATAATGTCATGGCGGGCGTGCACTCAGAATAACAGAAAACCTACCAACCAGGCTCTGGGCGAGAGACAGGGGAAGGGTCACCTCCTAGCTAATCCCTGACCTCTTTCCCTGCACTGCTCAGCCCACCTGCATACCTTTAAGGTAGGTATGAGGTGTCCCCGTGCCTGGGCTGACAAAACCCTAACTTCCCTGAGATGGTGAAGAGGGGAAATAGGAGCAGCCTGCTCGCACAGAACCTGGATGGAAAAGATGACACAAAATAACTAAACCAGAAATCACACTTATCTCTCTGAGCTGGAACAGACAGAGAACCTTCCTTCCTAGCTTCTAAGACCACAATGATTTGTATAATCCGCTCAGAGCACTGGGCTGGTGAGCCCTTTAAACTAATGACCCGACCCATTGCACCTGATGAAAGGCGGATCCAGCACGGCTCCAAAACAAACACTAAACTCGTGCTGCAATCCTGGCCGACCTCCGCACATCGTCAGAGTGGGGCATGACACTGCTGTGCAGCCTTTCAAAAAGCGCCAAGAAAGCGGCGAACACCGAACCCGAACTTTTACGGAAATGTTCGGGTCCGGGGTCCGAAAATCCTAATCTGCATGATATCAGGCCACCAACAAGGGGCATTTATTTTAAAGATTAATAATAAAAGTATATTTTAAAAGGGTCCGAAAATTAACTGTAGAGAGAATAATATAAAAAAAAACACCAGCCTATGTGACCTCCTACGCTCCCAGCCACCAGAGAGGCTGGCACTTTTTCCGATAGTGTGCAAACAGGACCACCACTGATTGATTGCAGGATGATAATCATGGAAACAAACATTATGTAATGTTATGAAAAAAAATTTCAAACCAGCAAAGGAAGCAATATGGATAATAACAATACATTAGTAAATGGCTTCTATTAACTTTCTCTAAATGATGAATGCCACTTGCTAAAGTGAGACAACCCCTTTAAGACCTTCCCTGTGTACACCTATCAGTGACTGACAGCTATCTCTGTATACACACTTACACAGAGAATGCTATCAATCACTGATACCACTTCCCCTTGTGTACAACTGAAGTCAGAAACAGCAGAGATATCAAGTTTTATAAAATCTTCTCCCAAAAAACTGTATATCAGTTATTTCTCTATAACATGCTGCCTGCAGATTGCACAGCATTTTGAAATGCAGGTTCTCTTTAAAGAAGCACTCTAACAAAAAATGTTATTGTCTGACCTGTTAGAAAGGTACATGATGTAAACTGTAGTGAAGGTAAGTTTCTAATCAGTGACTTTATTTGTAAGTTATAACCTCCATTCTGATTCTCAGCTGTCATGTGACCATCACTCTGACTCTCCCAATAACACTTTACTGACCACCAAAACATTACAAATCAATAGGTTTTGCATGTACAGTCTTGGCCAAAAGTTTTGAGAATGACACAAATATTAGTTTTCACAAAGTTTGCTGCTAAAATGCTTTTAGATCTTAGTTTCAGTTGTTTCTGTGATGTAGTGAAATATAATTACACGCACTTCATACATTTCAAAGGCTTTTATCGACAATTACATGACATTTATGCAAAGAGTCAGTATTTGCAGTGTTGGCCCTTCTTTTTCAGGACCTCTGCAATTCGACTGGGCATGCTCTCAATCAACTTCTGGACCAATTCCTGACTGATAGCAACCAATTCTTTCATAATCACTTCTTGGAGTTTGTCAGAATTAGTGGGTTTTTGTTTGTCCACCCGCCTCTTGAGGATTGACCACAAGTTCTCAATGGGATTAAGATCTGGGGAGTTTCCAGGCCATGGACCCAAAATGTCAATGTTTTGGTCCCCGAGCCACTTAGTTATCACTTTTGCCTTATGGCACGGTGCTCCATCGTGCTGGAAAATGCATTGTTCGTCACCAAACTGTTGTTGGATTGTTGGAAGAAGTTGCTGTTGGAGGGTGTTTTGGTACCATTCTTTATTCATGGCTGTGTTTTTGGGCAAAATTGTGAGTGAGCCCACTCCCTTGGATGAGAAGCAAACCCACACATGAATGGTCTCAGGATGCTTTACTGTTGGCATGACACAGGACTGATGGTAGCGCTTACCTTTTCTTCTCCAGACAAGCCTTTTTCCAGATGCCCCAAACAATCGGAAAGAGGCTTCATCGGAGAATATGACTTTGCCCCAGTCCTCAGCAGTCCATTCACCATACTCTCTGCAGAAGATCAATCTGTCCCTGATGTTTTTTTTGGAGAGAAGTGGCTTCTTTGCTGGCCTTCTTGACACCAGGCCATCTTCCAAAAGTCTTCGCCTCACTGTGCGTGCAGATGCGCTCACGCCTGCCTGCTGCCATTCCTGAGCAAGCTCTGCACTGGTGGCACTCCGATCCCGCAGCTGAATCCTCGTTAGGAGACGATCCTGGCGCTTGCTGGACTTGCTTGGACGCCCTGAAGCCTTCTTAACAAGAATTGAACCTCTTTCCTTGAAGTTCTTGATGATCCTATAAATTGTTGATTGAGGTGCAATCTTAGTAGCCACAATATCCTTGCCTGTGAAGCCATTTTTATGCAACGCAATGATGGCTGCACGTGTTTCTTTGCAGGTCACCATGGTTAACAATGGAAGAACAATGATTTCAAGCATCACCCTCCTTTTAACATGTCAAGTCTGCCATTTTAACCCAATCAGCCTGACATAATGATCTCCAGCCTTGTGCTTGTCAACATTCTCACCTGAGTTAAAAAGACGATTACTGAAATGATCTCAGCAGGTCCTTTAATGACAGCAATGAAATGCAGTGGAATGTTTTTTTTTTAGATTAAGTTAATTTTCATGGCAAAGAAGGACTATGCAATTCATCTGATCACTCTTCGAAACATTCTGCAGTATATGCAAATTGCTATTATAACAACTTAAGCAGCAACTTTTCCAATTTCCAATATTTATGTCATTCTCAAATCTTTTGGCCACGACTGTAGACTTTATAATGTTTCATTATAAATGTAAAATATGGCCACTGCTACAAAAACACAGCTAAACAATGTTGGCGGGAATTTATCATAAAATATTGATCTTTGATTGATACATTTCCTCCTAATTAGTGTTATTCGAGCATGCTCGGCCGAACACCAGTTCGGCTTGAACATCGCGATGCTCGGCATATCGCAGGGTTTGGTCAAATACCGTGTGTGCTCGAGAGCGATGCTCGAGTCTCCTTCCTGCACGTTTGTTGGCTGTTATGCAGCCAATAAACGTGCAGATAAGTGCTTCCACTCACTGTAATGCCATAGCCATGTTGGTTAATGGCATTACAGTGATTGGCAGGCCGGAACATGTCATCGGGTGCTATAAAGCACCCGATGACATGTGGTTCGGCCATTCTTAGTCAGGGAGAGCTGTGCTGTAGAAGGGACAGATAGTGTAGGGAATTGAATTTTATTTTTTGTTAGGCAGGGTTGGTGTTAGAGACCCAAAAATCATTTTAAGGACTATTGTTGTATCTGGCAGCATTTAATTAGTTTCTATGAGGATATAAGTTCTAGACTTGACAGTGGTGAATCAATGGATGTCGTATATCTGGACTTCCCCAAAGCATTTGACACTGTACCACATAAAAGGTTAGTATATAAAATGAGAATGATCGGACTGGGAGAAAACGTCTGTATGTGGGTAAGTAACTGTCTCAATGATAGAAAACAGAGGCTGGTTATTAATGGTACACACTCAGATTGGGTCACTGTCACTAGCGGAGTACCTTAGGGGTCAGTATTGGGCCCTATTCTCTTCAATATATTTATTAATGATCTTGTAGAAGGCTTGCATAGTAAAATATCAATTTTTGCAGATGACACTAAACTGTGTAAAGTAATTAACACTGAAGAGGACAGTATACTACTACAGAGGGATCTGGATAGATTGGAGACTTGTGCAGATAAGTGGCAGATGAGGTTTAACACTGACAAATGTAAAGTTATGCACATGGGAAGGAATAATGCAAGTCACCCATACATACTAAATGGTAAAACACTCGGTAACACTGACATGGAAAAGGACCTAGGAATTTTAATAAACAGCAAACTAAGCAGTAATTACCAGTGTCAGGCAGCTGCTGCAAAGGCCAATAAGATAATGGGTTGCATCAAAAGGGGCATAGATGCTAGTCCTACCACTTTACAAATCACTAGTCAGACCACACATGAAGTACTGTGTACAGTTCTGGGCTCCTGTGAACAGGGCAGATATAGCAGAGCTGGAGAGGGTTCAGAGGAGGGCAACTAAATTAATAGCTGGAATGGGGCAACTACAGTACCCTGAAATATTATCAACATTAGGGTTATTCACTCTAGAAAAAAGACGACTGAGGGGAGATCTAATTACTATGTATAAATATATCAGAGAACAGAACAAAGTTCTCTCCCTTCATCTATTTATCCCTAGGACTGTGACTGTGACGAGGGGACATCCTCTGCATCTGGAGGAAAGAAGGTTTGTACACAAACATAGAAAAGGATTCTTTACGGTAAGAGCAGTGAGACTATGGAACTCTCTGCCTGAGGAGGTGGTGATGGTTAGTACAATAAAAGATTTCAAGAGGGGCCTGGATGTATTTCTGGAGTATAGTAATATTACAGGCTATAGCTACTAGAGAGGGGTCATTGATCCAGGGAGTTATTCTGATTTCCTGATTGGAGTTGGGAAGGAATTTTTCCCCCTTAAGTGGGGAAAATTGGCTTCTACCTCAGTTTTTTTTTTTGCCTTCCTCTGGATCAACTTGCAGGATAACAGGCCAAACTGGATGGACAAATGTCTTTTTTCGGCCTTATATAGTTGCAAGAAAAAGTATGTGAACCCTTTGGAATTATATGGATTTCTGCACAAATTGGTCATAAAATGTGATCTGATCTTCATCTAAGTCACAACAATAGACAATCACAGTCTGCTTAAACAAATAACACACAAATAATTAAATGTTACCATGTTTTTATTGAACACACCATGTAAACATTCACAGTGCAGGTGGAAAAAGTATGTGAACCTTTGGATTTAACAACTGGTTGAACCTCCTTTGGCAGCAATAATTTCAACCAAACGTTTCCTGTAGTTGCAGATCAGACGTTCACAAAGGTCAGGAGTAATTCTTGACCATTCCTCTTTACAGAACTGTTTCAGTTCAGCAATATTCTTGGGATGTCTGGTGTGAATTGCTTTCTTGAGGTCATGCCACAGCATCTCATTTGTGTTGAGGTCAGGACTCTGACTGGGCCACTCCAGAAGGCGTATTTTCTTCTGTTTAAGCCATTCTGTTGTTGATTTACTACTATGCTTTGGGTCATTGTCCTGTTGCAACACCCATCTTCTGTAGCAATCCATCCAGTCCCTGACGCAGCAAAGCAGCCCCAAACCATGATACCCCCACCACCATACTTCACAGTTGGGATGAGGTTTTGATGTTGGTGTGCTGTGCCTATTTTTCTCCACACATAGTGTTGTGTGTTTCCTCCAAACAACTCAACTTTGGTTTCATCTGTCCACAGAATATTTTGCCAGTACTGCTGTGGAAGATCCAGGTGCTTTTGTGCAAACTGTAAACGTGCAGCAATGTTTTTTTGGACAGCAGTGGCTTCCTCTGTGGTATCCTCCCATGAAATCCATTCTTGTTTAGTGTTTTACGTATCGTAGATTTACTAACAGGAATTTTAGTATATGCCAGAGACTTTTGTAAGTCTTTAGCTGACACTCTAGGATTCTTCTTCACCTCATTGAGCATTCTGCGCTGTGCTCTTGCAGTCATCTTTACAGGACGGCCACTTCTAGGGAGAGTATCAGTAGTGCTGAACTTTCTCCATTTATAGACAATTTGTCTTATCGTGGACTGATGAACAGCAAGGCTTTTGGAGATACTTTTATAACCCTTTCCAGCTTTATGCAAGTCAACAATTCTGAATCGTAGGTCTTCTGAGAGCTCTTTTGTGCGAGGCATCATTCACATCAGGCAATGCTTCTTGTGAAAAGCAAACTCAGAACTGGTGTGTGTTTTTTATAGGGCAGGGCAGCTGTAACCAACACCTCCAATCTCATCTCATTGATTGGACTCCAGTTGGCTGACACCTCACTCCAATTAGCTCTTGGAGATGTCATTAGTCTAGGGGTTCACATACTTTTTCCGCCTGCACTGTGAATGTTTACATGGTATGTTCAATAAAAACATGGTAACATTTAATTCTTTGTGTGTTATTAGTTTAAGCAGACTGTGATTGTCTATTGTTGTGACTTAGATGAAGATCAGATCACATTTTATGACCAATTTGTGCAGAAATCCATATAATTCCAAAGGGTTCACATACTTTTTCTTGCAACTGTATACTATGTTACTATGCAACCTGCACTAAATAGCTTGCAATTGTTTGGCCACTGCAGACAGCGACATTATCTGCGCTACATCTCCTGTGTAATGTGTGCGCAGCCTAAAAATATCTGTGACATCCTGTGTACTTTTTCAGTACTTGGTGTCCACTGCGGACAGTTACATTACCTGCGCTACATCTCCTATATATTGTTTGCACATTACTTAATATCAGTGACATTCAGTTTAATTTATTTGTGCATACACTTACAAAACCTGCAGTAGTGTACGTGTGACATACTTGCAAGCATGTATAACATTGAATATGCAGAAGGCGAGCAGTAAGGGACAGGGAAGTAGCCGTGCTGCTGATGGTGCACGCAGAGGCCGTGGCCCTGGACGTGGTAAAACTGTGCCTGCTGCCAGAGCATAAGAAACACACTCATCCACGATACCTAGCTTCATGTCCCAGTTTGCAGGGCGGCGCAGGACACCACTCTCGAAGTCAGACCAGTTGGATTGCAGCAGATAACACTTCCAGTCAGTTAAGCACCATCCTTTCTGGTCAACAGAATCCTCACCCTGATCCTCCTTCCTCCCACATGGAGAGTCTTGCCAAACAAGTGATCCCACACTTGGATATTCCGAGGAGCTCTTTTCATGGCCATTCCTGGATTTGGGCCTCTCGCCAAGCCCAGCTATAAAGGGACATGAGGAGATCGTGTGTACCGATCCCCAAACTCTTGAACATCCACAGTCACAAGAAGATGACGGTGGGGAACGGCAATTAGTGTTTCACGAGGTGGATGATGATGATGAGACATAGTTGCCAATAAGTCAACGGCAATTACTGTCTCAAGAGGTTGATGATGATGATGATGAGACACAGTTGTCAATAAGTGAGGTTGTTGTTAGGTCAACAAGTCAGGAGGATGACCAGAGAGAGGAAGTGGAAGAGGAGGTGGTGGATGGTGAAATCACTGACCCAACCTGGGAAGGCGGCAAGCCAAGCAAGGACAGCAGTACAGAGGGCGAGGGATCTGCAGCACCGCAACAAGCTTGAAGAGGCTGTGGGGTGGCAAATGGTAGAAGGTGGGCCACAAAAAACAGGCCCGCAACTGTTCCCCGGAGCACCCCCTTGCGGCAATCTCCCTTGCCAAGGGGTAGGTGTTCCACAGTCTGGCGCTTTTTTGAGGAAAGTACGGACGATAAAAGAATTGTACTTTGCAACCTGTGCCGTACAAAAATGAGCATCGGCGTGAACACTAGCAACCTCACCACCACCAGCATGATCCGCCACATATTATCAAAGTTCCCTAATAGGTGGGCCGAACGCCTGGGTCCACAATCAGTGTCTACGGGTCACACCACTGCCTCCTCTTACCCTGTTTTATGTGCTGGCCAGTCCCGGATGCCTACCGCCCTGCACCTGGACCTTTTTAAGCACCATCAGCTAGCACATCCACTTTTGTGTCCCAGCGCAGCATACAGATGTCCATACCCCAGGCCTTAGAACGAAAGCGCAAATACCCAGCCACCCACCTACAGGCCATAGCACTAAATGCGCACCTTTCCAAATTGCTGGCTTTGAAAATGTTGCCATTTAGGCTTGTGGACACTGATGCCTGATGGCAGCGGCGGTCCCTCGTTACTCATTCCCCAGCCGCCACTATTTTTCCTGGTGTGCCGTCCCCGCCTTACACCAGCATGTGTCCCGTAACATCACCCGTGCCTTGACCAATGCAGTTATTGGGAAGGTCCACTTAACGACTGACACATGGACAAGTGCTTGTGGCCAGGGACGCTACATTTCCCTGACAGCACACTGGGTAAACGTTGTGGAGGCCGGGAGTGAGTCGTAACCTGGGATGGCACAGGTGCTACCAAGGCCAAAGGTTGGTGGGCCCTACTTCCATCAGGATTTCCGCCACCACCTATAATAGTCGCTGCAACCCCCCTTCTCCTCCTCCACTTCTACCTCTGAATTCTCATCTTGCAGCACCAGTCAGCCATCAGTTAGTAGCTGGAAGCAGTGTAGCACTGCAGTGGGAAAGCGGCAACAGGCGGTCCTGAAACAAATATGTTTAGGTGACAATCAGCACACCGTCGCAGAGCTATGGCAGGGTATAAGGGACAGACTGAGCTGTGGCTCTCGCCACTCAACCTAGAACCACGCATGGTTTGTCTCTGATAATGGCCATAACTTGGTGGCGGCTTTGGAGCTCGGCAAGCTCACACACATACCATGCCTAGCCCACGTGTTCCACTTAGTGGTTCAGCGGTTTCTCAAAACCTACCCCAATTTGCCTGAACTACTGGTGAACGTGAGCCACGTGTGTGTCCATTTCCGAAAGTCATCTACAGCTGCCGCTGGTCTGGAAACGCTGAAGCAGCGCTTGCAATTGCCAGCTCACCGACTGCTGTACGACGTGAGCATGCGCTAGAACTCCACGTTACACATGTTGGCCAGGCTTTATGAGCAGCAGAGGGCAGTAGTAGAATACCAGCTGCAACATGGTTGTCGCCTTTCCAGTCAGCTTTCGCTTTTCACAAGTGGCGAGTGGGCATGGATGTCTGACCTCTGTGAGGTTTTACACAACTTTGAGGAATCAACAAAGATGGTGAGCGGTGATGCCGCTATTATCAGCGTAACCATCCCACTTCTGTGTCTACTGAAACGCTCACTGCTCACAATGAAAGAGGACGCTTTGCATGTGGAAGAGGTGGAAATGGGGGAAGACAGTACACAGGGTAATAGCCAGTCCACCCTCCAATCGTCTTCTCAGCGCAAATTGGATGATGAGGAGGAAGAGCAGGAGACGGTTGCCTCCGCTACAGAGGGGAGTACCCACAGCAGGTTTATTCCATCTGTTTAGCGTGGATGGGCCGAAGAGGAGGAAGAGGATGAGGAAATTGAGAGTCATCCTCCTGATGAGGACAGCAAAGTCTTGTCTGTTGGGACTCTTGCACACATGGCTGACTTTATGTTATGCTGCCTTTCCCTTGACCCTTGCGTTATATGCATTTTGGCCAACGATTTACTGGTTGTTCACCATTCTCGACCCCCACTACATAGAGCACTTCTCATCTCTCATTCCTGTGGTGGAGAGGACTAGCAAAATAGTGCAATACCAGAAGGTCCTTGTGGAAAAATTGCTCCAAAAATTTCAAGCTGACAACGCTGGCAGCAGAGTACGTAGTTGCTTGGGCAACCAAGGAGGGGAGATGAGCGGAACACACAACAGTTCCAACAGAGGCAAGGCAACACTCTCCAAGGCCTGAGACAGTTTCATGACACCCTGCCAGCAACCTCACCCTGATGCGCGGCCTAGTATCAAAAGGAGAGAAAAGCTTTGGAAGATAGTCAAGGAGTACGTAGCAGATCGTGTAAGCGTCCTGAATGATCTCAGGTTGACTCTTATCAAAATTAACAAGGCCTGGATTGCCCCTGACTTCTCTACTCCATCAGAGGAAAGTGGCTGAACATAAACGCACTTTAAATGTGGCTTTTATGGTGTATTGAATACACTGTATTCCCATGCACCCCTTCCACCACAAAAAAGGGTATATGGTTCAATCTTACTTTTCTCGTCCTCCTCCTCCATCATATCAACATGCTTATTAGGCTGCCCTCACTCCAAATGTTTTAGAGGGTCAGCTCAGCAGAAGGCCCACAAGCATAATTTTTTCAATGGTCAGATCAGCAGCAGGCCCTCAACCATAATCTTTTCCATGGTCAGATCAGCAGCGGGCACTCAACCATAATTAATATCATGGTCCGATCAGAAGCAGGCCATCGCCCCTAATGTTTTAGATGGTCAGATCAGCAGCAGGCCCTCGCCCCTAATGTTTTTGAGGGTCACCAGCAGGCCCTTGCTCCTAATGTTTTTGAGGGTCACCAGCAGGCCATCAATCATAATTTTTCAAGGGTGTGTATGATGCCCTCCTTTATGTGTAATAAAGGGTGTATTGGAGTTCCGGTTCCTTGTAATTTTTGGCAGCCCTTTCACTTAGTACATAGGCTTTATGAGTGTAGGATTCCCACTACCTGAACAATTGTACCACAATGTGAATGATGCCCTCCTTTATGAGATATACAGGTTGTATCGGAGTACCTCTTCCTTGTAATTTTTGGCAGCACTTTATATACAAGTAAATATACAGGAAAGAATGTTTCCTACCAATTTTCCCTCTAAAATCGATTTATTGTGCGCATTATAGTCAGTCTGTAAAATTGGCGTTTTACTCGGACAACATGGTTACTAGCAGCAACCTGGGAGTCCAAGATGCATCCAGACATCCTCTTCATGCTGTTTCTGAAACATTTCAGTGGTGTTTTCATCAATTTCTTACCTTTTCATGTGAACCAGACACCCTCCCCTCTTCAGAGCAGGGGGTGCCTGGTTTAATGCTCTGGTTCTCCGATTGGCTTCCATTGTGCTCGGGTGTTCGGTAGTTCACCCGAGCATCCCGAAGTGTTCTACTCGAGCACCCGAGCACTACTCCTAAAGTGTTATATATGTGTTTTTTTTTTTTGTTGTTTTTTTAAGTACTGCAAAGAAATTCAGTGATACAAGGTGTTATATCAATCAGAGAAATAGTTAAATGGCTACTTTAGCTCTGCTACAGCTACATCCATTTTGTAATATTTTGCACGCAAGAATTTTCTTCTTCTAGGCTGATAATACACATAACATAAATATTTAAATTTGTTTTTTCACTTGCTAAGGGAAAGAGGAACAAGCAAGATCTGCAGTGAGTCAATTATTATTTCTGCAAATTCATTCCAAAAAAAGGAAAGAAAAAATATAGCACATTCCTATAATTCACTTTCTCATCAATGTGGAATCACATGCTCAGCAGAAAATCTGTCTAAGACAGAACAAATTTTGTTTTATCACATTGTAGAAACACCTAGAAAAGTGTTAATTAGTCCCATCGCAAACTGTCAGAACAAATATTGATCCTGGCCATAAATTGATATATTATTTAAAATAGTAATGTAAGTGTCCTTTAATCTTTTACTATAATTACCTGCCTGGATTTTAAACAGCCTCTGTCCTCATGATCAACGGTATTAAACCAGGCATTTTATCTGGTAGGGTTGATGATGCAGATTTTTTTTTTCTCTATAGCTTGCAGCATTGTGGAGATATGCAGACTTTTATCTTTATTGAAATGAGTCATTTGGAGCCCGAAGAGATGGCTGTAGTGCTCTGAGCACCACTACAGCTATGCTCTTAGTACTTTCTTCTCCTCTTTGATTGACATAGACATCACATCTAGAGCTATGTTCTCGCTCCTGCACAAATTCACTTCATTCCACCTGGAATTGGAGGCGCCAGCGGCTTTAGAGACAGATGTGGAATGCTTCCAGGTGGAATGACGTTTCTCTTGCCTGCGGTCTGTGAATCTGCACTGCTCAGCAATCAGAAGAAGATTCCAAACGCAGGCACTGAGTTTGTGCACAATAGCGCTGGCATGAAAAGACATGATGTCAAGCCCTGTCAATCAAAGGGGATGGAGGACTGTAGTGAGCCCTAGGAGCCTAGATGTATCAGGTCTCGAAGCACTACAGCCAGCCCCTTGGTGCTCCAACTTCCTTATTTGAATGAGGATACAGCTCACATAATTCTGCAATGCTGTAAGCTACAAAGAAAAAAAATATAGTTTTAATCAGCATGATCAACCCTACCGGTCCATATGTCTGGTTTAATAGGGTTAATCATGCTGACAGAGGCACTTTGACACTTTTTACTTCACAATTGGATAAATGACCATAAGTGACCATAAACATTAGTTGAAAGTCAGCTGAACCCGCCAATTTTAGCAGGACCAGTCAACTAACTAAATGTGTGTTGACTCGTCCCTTAGGGAAATTTTTGGGATGAAAAAGGATTAGGTATGTTGTATTTTAGCATGTCTGTTCTTTTGGTAAGCTGCTGCCAGAGGTGTCTGATGATTTATTCATCTCTCATTATAGAGAACTCATTCTCACTTGACCATGTAACATCTTATATAGTTCCCAAAATTTGAGTTGTAGGTCAAAAGATTTTACATGACTTATGTTGGAAATTGGCTGCAGCAACACAAGACTTCTTGAGACGACTTCTTCTTGAGAAGATTATTTTGTTTATTCAGAGACAAGAACAGCAAGACAGCATTTACAGTCAGGTCCATAAATATTGGGACATTGACACAATTCTAACATTTTTGCCTCTATACACCACCACAATGGATTTGAAAAAGAAATGAACAGGATGTGCTTTAACTGCAGACTGTCAGCTTTAATTTGAGGGTATTTACATCCAAATCAGGTGAACGGTGTAGGAATTACAACAGTTTGCATATGTGCCTCCCACTTGTTAAGGAACCAAAAGTAATGGGACAATTGGCTTCTCAGCTGTTCCATGGCCAGGTGTGTGTTATTCCCTCATTATCTCAATTGCAATGGGAAGATAAAAGGTCCAGAGTACATTTCAAGTGTGCTATTTGCATTTGAAATATGTTGCTCTGAACTCTCAAGATGAGATCCAAAGAGCTGTCACTATCAGTGAAGCAAGCCATCATTAGGATGAAAAAACAAAACAAACCCATCAAAGAGATAGCAAAAACATTAGGCGTGGCCAAAACAACTGTTTGGAACATTCTTAAAAAGAAGGAACGCACTGGTGAGCTCAGCAACACCAAAAGACCCAGAAGACCACAGAAAACAACTGTGGTGGATGACCGAAGAATTCTTTCCCTGGTGAAGAAAACACCCTTCACAACAGTTGGCCAGATCAAGAACACTCTCCAGGAGGTAGGTGTATGTGTGTCAAAGTCAACAATCAAGAGAAGACTTCACCAGAGTGAATACAGAGGGTTCACCACAAGATGTAAACCATTGGTGAGCCTCAAAAACAATAAGACCAAATTAGAGTTTGCCAAACGACATCTAAAAAAGCCTTCACAGTTCTGGAACAACATCCTATGGACAGATGAGACCAAGATCAAATTGTACCAGAGTGATGGGAAGAGAAGAGTATGGAGAAGGAAAGGAACTGCTCATGATCCTAAGCATACCACCTCATCAGTGAAGCATGGTGGTGGTAGTGTCATGGCGTGGGCATGTATGGCTGCCAATGGAACTGGTTCTCTTGTATTTATTGATAATGTTACTGCTGACAAAAGCAGCAGGATGAATTCTGAAGTGTTTCGGCCAATATTATCTGCTCATATTCAGCCCAATGCTTCAGAACTCATTGGACGGCGTTTCACAGTGCAGATGGACAATGACCCAAAGCATACTGCAAAAGCAACCAAAGAGTTTTTTAAGGGAAAGAAGTGGAATATTATGCAATGGCCAAGTCAATCACCTGACCTGAATCCGATTGAGCATGCATTTCACTTGCTGAAGACAAAACTGAAGGGAAAAATCCCCAAGAACAAGCAGGAACTGAAGACAGTTGCAGTAGAGGCCTGGCAGAGCATCACCAGGGATGAAACCCAGCGTCTGGTGATGTCTATGCGTTCCAGACTTCAGGCTGTAATTGACTGCAAAGGATTTGCAACCAAGTATTAAAAAGTGAAAGTTTGATTTATGATTATTATTCTGTCCCATTACTTTTGGCCCCTTAACAAGTGGGAGGCACATATGGAAACTGCTGTAATTCCTGCACCGTTCACCTGATTTCGATGTAAATACCCTCAAATTAAAGCTGACAGTCTGCAGTTAAAGCACATCTTGTTTGTTTCAATTCAAATCCATTGTGGTGGTGTATAGAGCCAAAAAGTTTAGAATTGTGTCGATGTCCCAATATTTATGGACCTGACTGTAAATAAATATAAAAGACAAGCAGAATATGGCATAAATGAAAGTGTGGAGCAGCTGGACAAAAGGCTGTATTTATGTCCCCAAACAGTCTTTTATACCCCAGAGAACAAAGGAATAATTAGTAATATAATACAAGTTTTCCGCAGTATGTCGCAGTCCATAGACATGAATGTTTATACACAGATTACCTCACTTCATCATTATTATACATAACTAGAGATGAGTGAAATTTGAAAAAATTCGATTTGATGGTTCGCCAAATTTTTGGGGAAAAATTTGCTTCAATCCGAATAAATTTGTGCCAAATTACGTTAAAAAATGGCTATTTCCTGACTGCAGAGACCATTTCTAGTGGTGTACAACACTGTGCCTTGTAGTAACATGCATAGGGAGTCTGCTTTGGTAGTGAAATTATACTGTGAGTCCTTATGACATGCAGATGACAGGCGTCACTCTTAGAATCACTGTGGCAGGCACAGCACTATGAAGTGGCATTAGAAGAATTTTGGTATCTCTGACTTTTATCACACTGCCTGAAGAACGTATTTAAAAGAAAATAATAAAATATTTATTAATATCTAGTTAAGGCTAGTTTCACACTTGCGGCAGGACGGATCCGACATGCTGTTTAGCATGTCGGATCCGTCCTGTGGCTGTTCGCCGTGCCCCCGCTCCGTCCCCATTGACTATAATGGGGATGGGGGCGGAGCTCCGGCGCAGCACGGCGGTGCACGGAGAAAGCCGCCGGACTAAAAAACCTGACATGCAGTAATTTTAGTCCGGCGGCCTTAAGCCGTGCACCGCCGTGCTGCGCCGGAGCTCCGCCCCCATCCCCATTATAGTCAATGGGGACGGAGCGGCGGCCCGGGGGCACGGCGAAACAGCCGCAGGACGGATCCGACATGGTGAACAGCCTGTCGGATCCGTCCTGCCGCAAGTGTGAAAATACCCTAAAACTGGAAAATTCTGTACATCACTTTCATGAATTTCAGGCTCCAGACTGGAGTGATGTAGTCCAGGATGATAATAGACCCGCTACATAACACACAGTCTGGACTAAATCCTAATCCTGCTGGCACGTTTGTGCCAATGTCTGTAGGAGAAGGAATCAGGACACGGTTCTTGTATTTGAACCAGGGACAGGTGCGTTCGTCAGCAGTCCTACCTAGCATTCAACAGCAGAGCAGCTGATAGTGAATAGAGGCTGGAGGCCCTTTTGAGAATGGAGTCTGTATTGTCTTCCAATCTCATAAACTATTAGTATGTGAGATAAATCACACACCCTACCAGGGCATCCAAACATACAGCATCCACACAATGTTAAGTGTTTCTATACATGCTCACTCAGCTGCCTACCCACTCATGCAGAGTCGCACTGGGTCTAAGTATCGGACTGCATTCACACTACCAGGTCAGCTGCTGCGCTGCCTGACACTTAGTGAGCACCCTGCCTACAGAGCCGTGTCCTGGATAGAGATCACCGGCTCAACGCGTTTCTACGTGACATAGTCTGCCCCGTGTCATCAGGAGCGAAAGTCTCTCAATAAGGTAAGCCTGTAAAGGAAAAGTGCCCCACACTTTTGCGTGTCAAGGCTCCGGTGCTATGACGAAAGGATATCACACAAGCCCCGCCTAGGGGGAGGTGTGTGCTGGTACTTCCGCAAATCAGAACTGAGCGCGTCATCTGACATCCGCCTCTTGACCCGCCGAGTACCCTGGTAAGTGCATCCACCTCCTCGTGATTGCGCAAGATGCGCTTGTATTGGGGGAATTGAAATCGGTGGCGAATATGTCTTCAATTCGCCTAGTACCGATGTGGGTATAATAGAGGACCCTTGACGGTAACAAATCAGAATACATCTACATCAAAAATCGAACCACTGAATGAAAGAAAACAAAAACAAAACAAACCAGACCTAGAGCAATGTGTCACCGATCCTCCCTACGTGTCAATCTCCATGCCTGCTCCCTGCGATCAGGTACAAATCACAGAGAGGAGGGTGGAGAAATCAAGAAGGACAAGCGGGAGGAGACAACGTCATATTACTGTATGTGCATATGCTAAGTTAACAAGTGGAGGAAACCACAATTATGTCAAACACAAAATTTAGATTAGATGAAGCAAGCATATGAAATAGCTTCATTCAAACCCCTCGGATGGATGGTTTGCAACTTAAAGATCCACATTGCTTCTTTACAGAGTAACAGTGTGTCAATGTCTCCGCCGCGTATGGATCTATTTCCTTTACAGGCTTACCTTATTGAGAGACTTTCGCTCCTGATGACACGGGGCAGACTATGTCACGTAGAAACGCGTTGAGCCGGTGATCTCTATCCAGGACACGGCTCTGTAGGCAGGGTGCTCATTAAGTGTCAGGCAGCGCACCAGCTGACCTGGTAGTGTGAATGCAGTCCGATACTTAGACCCAGTGCGACTCTGCATGAGTGGGTAGGCAGACTTAGGCAGCTGAGTGAGCATCTATAGCAGGCATTATCAACCTGCGGGCCTCCAGCTGTTGTAAAACTACAACTCCCACAAAGCCCTGCTGTAGGCTGATAGCTGTAGGCTGTTCGGGCATGCTGGGAGATGTAGTTTTATAACAGCTGGAGGGCCGCAGGTTGAGCATGCCTAATCTATAGAAACACTGAACATTGTGTGGATGCTGTATGTTTGGATGCCCTGGTAGAGTGTGTGATTTATCTCACATACTAATAGTTTATGAGATTGGAAGACAATACAGACTCCATTCTCAACAGGGCCTCAGCCTCTATTCACTATCAGCTGCTCTGCTGTTGAATGCTAGGTAGGACTGCTGACGATCGCACCTGTGCCTGGTTCAAATACAAGAACCGTGTCCTTATTCCTTCTCCAGCAGACATTGGCACAAACGTCCAGACTGTGTGTTATGTAGCGGGTTAGCTATTATCATCCTGGACTACATCACTCCAGTCTGGAGCCTGAAATTCATGAAAGTGATGTTCAGAATTTTCCCGTTTTAACTAGATATTAATAAATACGTTATTATTTTCTTTGAAATACGTTCTTCAGGCAGTGTGATACAAATTATAGGTAGTGAACGTACCATCTACAATCTTTACCGTGTGAGATAGTTAGATTTAGCATAAGTTATAGTTGGGGAATGGCAGGCTTTTTGTCTAACGACCTGAGTTCCGAATGTTGGTTAGGAGACCCAAAAGAGGTGTTTTCAGAAAAAGAATTGCCCTCACAGGCAGCTCAAACAAGCATTACTGCATCCTTTAAACATCTGAACCGCATATACAAAGACCACGTCCGATGCTGGTGGGAGGTTCAGACTCTGGACATATACAGTACAGACCAAAAGTTTGGACACACCTTCTCCTTCAAAGAGTTTTCTTTATTTTCATGACTACGAAAATTGTAGATTCACACTGAAGGCATCAAAACTATGAATTAACACATGTGGAATTATATACATAACAAACAAGTGTGAAACAACTGAAAATATGTCATATTCTAGGTTCTTCAAAGTAGCCACCTTTTGCTTTGATTACTGCTTTGCACACTCTTGGCATTCTCTTGATGAGCTTCAAGAGGTAGTCCCCTGAAATGGTTTTTACCTTAACAGGTGTGCCCTGTAAGGTTTAATAAGTGGGATTTCTTGCCTTATAAATGGGGTTGGGACCATCAGTTGCGTTGAGGAGAAGTCAGGTGGATACACAGCTGATAGTCCTACTGAATAGACTGTTAGAATTTGTATTATGGCAAGAAAAAAGCAGCTAAGTAAAGAAAAACGAGTGGCCATCATTACTTTAAGAAATGAAGGTCAGTCAGTCAGCCGAAAAATTGGGAAAACTTTGAAAGTAAGGGCTATTTGACCATGAAGGAGAGTGATAGGGTGCTGCGCCAGATGACCTGGCCTCCACAGTCACCAGACCTGAACCCAATCGAGATGGTTTGGGGTGAGCTGGACCGCAGAGTGAAGGCAAAAGGGCCAACAAGTGCTAAGCATCTCTGAGAACTCCTTCAAGACTGCTGGAAGACCATTTCAGGGGACTACCTCTTGAAGCTCATCAAGAGAATGCCAAGAGTGTGCAAAGCAGTAATCAAAGCAAAAGGTGGCTACTATGAAGAACCTAGAATATGACATATTTTCAGTTGTTTCACACTTGTTTGTTATGTATATAATTTCACATTTGTTAATTCATAGTTTTGATGCCTTCATAGTCATGAAAATAAAGAAAACTCTTTGAATGAGAAGGTGTGTCCAAACTTTTGGTCTGTACTGTATATCAAAAATAATATAGTCCCAAGAGGACTGAGAAGTCTGATCCTCCCGACAGCACGTGTACGCTCTAATGACTTAAAAAAAAATGGGAACAAGAATCCATTGAAAGTTCCCTCCGCTTAATGCGGCTCCTACTGGAGGAAGAGAGAAGGTTACTAGCAGTGAGTGAAACTGAGTTGAAGGAGTGTATTACACAGACAAAAAAATTCTGTGATCATACTGAGTTTGTTAAAAAAGAGGCGTTATTACAACAAAACATTGAACGCTTCACGTCTCAAATCAAAGAAAGGAAACACTTCCTATTTAACAGAGATACTAGCGACTTTAAGGAAGTACTCTAATTTGGCCCTAGATGTCAGGTCACCTCAGAGGTAGACACTGAATTGTCTTCCTCTGAGTGTGACACTGATGTAGAGCGGGGTAGTGTGCCGCTTCGTGGATGAGGTAGTTCCACTAGAACAGCGGTCCCCAACCGCCGTGCCGCGGCCCAGGACCGGGCCGTGGAGGATTGTTAGCCGGGCCGCAGCGATCAGGGCAGTCTTTAACTCTGTACTAATGAAGCGCTTCCATTATGGAAGCGCTTCATTAGTACAGAAGAACCAGGGAGCGGTGAAGGATCTGTACTCACCGCTTCCTGGTCCTCGGCTCGGCTATCGGCTGTGCATGGCTGCGCACAGCGTGAGGTCTCTCTGTGACCTCACGCTGTGCGCCGCTATACACAGCCAGCCGACAGCAGAATGAAGAGGATCGCGATGGTCACCAGGAGCAGGAGAGGTAAGTGTTTTTTTTATTTTATTTTATTTGCACTGAGGGCAGATGGCTGACCTGGGGGACATGGGGCTGACATGAGGGACATGGGGCTGACATAAAGGGGCTAATGGGGGGCTTATGGCTGACATGAGGGGCTAGTGAGTGGCTAACGGCTGACATGAGGGGCTAATCATGGCTGACATGAGGGGCTAATGGGGGGCTTATGGCTGACATGAGGGGCTAATGGGGGCTTATGGCTGACATGAGGGGCTAATGGCTGACATGAGGGGCTAATGGGGGGCTTATGGCTGACATGAGGGCTAATGGGGGGCTTATGGCTGACATGAAGGGCTAATGGGGGGCTTATGGCTGACATGAGGGGCTAATGGGGGGCTTATGGCTGACATGAGGGGCTAATGGGGGGCTTATGGCTGACATGAGGGGCTAATGTGGGGCTTATGGCTGACATGAGGGGCTAATGGGGGCTTATGGCTGACATGAGGGGCTAATGGGGGTATTATGGCTGACATGAGGGGCTAATGGGGGGCTTATGGCTGACATGAGGGGCTAATGGGGGCTTATGGCTGACATGAGGGGCTAATGGGGGGCTTATGGCTGACATGAGGGGCTAATGGGGGCTTATGGCTGACATGAGGGGCTAATAGGGGGCTTATGGCTGACATGAGGGGCTAATGGGGGGCTTATGGCTGACATGAGGGGCTAATGGGGGTATTATGGCTGACATTGGGGGGCTTATGGCTGACATTGACACTGAATTGTCTTCCTCTGAGTGTGACACTGATGTAGAGCGGGGTAGTGTGCCGCTTCGTGGATGAGGTAGTTCCACTAGAACAGCGGTCCCCAACCGCCGTACCGCGGCCCAGGACCGGGCCGTGGAAGATTGTTAGCCGGGCCACAGTGATCAGGGCAGTCTTTAACTCTGTACTAATGAAGCGCTTCCATTATGGAAGCGCTTCATTAGTACAGAAGGACCAGGGAGCGGTGAAGGATCTGTACTCACCGCTTCCTGGTCCTCGGCTCGGCTATCGGCTGTGCATGACTGCGCACAGCGTGAGGTCTCTCTGTGACCTCACGCTGTGCGCCGCTATACACAGCCAGCCGACAGCAGAATGAAGAGGATCGCGATGGTCACCAGGAGCAGGAGAGGTAAGTGTTTTTTTTTTTTTTTTTTATTTGCACTGAGGGCTGATGGCTGACCTGGGGGACATGGGGCTGACATGAGGGACATGGGACTGACATAAAGGGGCTAATGGGGGGCTTATGGCTGACATGAGGGGCTAGTGAGTGGCTAACGGCTGACATGAGGGGCTAATCATGGCTGACATGAGGGGCTAATGGGGGGCTTATGGCTGACATGAGGGGCTAATGGGGGGCTTATGGCTGACATGAGGGGCTAATGGCTGACATGAGGGGCTAATGGGGGGCTTATGGCTGACATGAGGGCTAATGGGGGGCTTATGGCTGACATGAAGGGCTAATGGGGGGCTTATGGCTGACATGAGGGGCTAATGGGGGGCTTATGGCTGACATGAGGGGCTAATGGGGGGCTTATGGCTGACATGAGGGGCTAATGTGGGGCTTATGGCTGACATGAGGGGCTAATGGGGGCTTATGGCTGACATGAGGGGCTAATGGGGGGCTTATGGCTGACATGAGGGGCTAATGGGGGGCTTATGGCTGACATGAGGGGCTAATGGGGGCTTATGGCTGACATGAGGGGCTAATGGGGGGCTTATGGCTGACATGAGGGGCTAATGGGGGCTTATGGCTGACATGAGGGGCTAATAGGGGGCTTATGGCTGACATGAGGGGCTAATGGGGGGCTTATGGCTGACATGAGGGGCTAATGGGGGTATTATGGCTGACATTGGGGGGCTTATGGCTGACATTGGGGGGCTTATGGGTGACATTGGGGTGGTTTATGACTGACATTGGGGGGGTTTATGGCTGACATTGGGGGGGTTTATGGCTGACATTGGGGGCTGATAGATGGCTAAAGGTTTGGGGGTTGATCTGAGCCATTGGGGGTCTGATCTGAGGTCTGATTAACATTGGGGGTCTGATTGCTGGTCTGACCTGAGGTGTAATGAAAAATATTTTTTTCTTATTGTTCTCCTCTAAAACTAGGTGCATCTTATAGGGGGAAAAATACGGTACAGTGCAGCAGAGACCAGTGCAGCAGAGACCAGTGCAGCAGAGACCATAGTCAGTTTATATAGTCATTATATAGTGTTATATATTTTAATATGCACCTTGTGTTTTGTTATGCGTGTAAATCAGTCAGCCCCGCCCACCCCCTAAGCCCCGCCCCAGAAAATTGTCTTGCATGAAACCGGTCCTTGGTGCAAAAAAGGTTGGGGACCACTGCACTAGAAGACCCCAGAGATCTTGGGGATCAAGACAGGGTGGCAGATCTGGTAGGGGATCACGTTTTTTTTTTTTAGATCAGACCCCACCGGTATCTGACTACCTATTACGCTGCAAGAAAGCCCCGGAGGGTCCCAAGTAGATGAACTCCAGATAGTCAACCTGTCCAAACGCGACCTCTCCCCCTCTCAGATAGAGGTTCTTAAGAAGGGTTTGTCTTTTGTGCCTCTACAAAAGTTAAATCTCTTTAATTGGATTAAAGATCTACAGTTGTATGTGCGTAGACTTAAGTGGATAAAGTTCTTCATTATGCATAATAAACGTCAGTGTCAGGCTTGGGATTAATGTGGAGGATCTTCAGGATGTACATCTTCTGGTGGGTTTATCTGGGGAAGGAGATAGAAACATAGGTGATGGCCCGTATACGGATTTAAAGAATCCATCAAAAATGTTTCCACCAATAAATGATAACACCCCAATTGACACCTTTCTAAATGTGGTAACTCGTGATCTTCAGAAACTTGATGGACGATTCTTGGGGCATGATAATATGAACCATGAGGAAAGGGTTGCATTGGAGGAGTTAGAGCGTGACACCAGTATTGTCATTAAGCCCTCAGACAAGGGCGGCAATATTGTGGTCATGGACCATGATAAATACTGCATGATGTGCCTCAGGCTTCTGGAGGATAAAAATACCTACACTGTTCTTGGCACGGATCCTACACCTGTGTATAGAGCCCAACTCATGACACTGTTGAATAATTCATATGAGGAGAGACTCATTAGCAAGGCAGAGCATGAATATTTGTTACCTAAGTTCCCTGTCCTTGCTACATTCTATAGTCTGCCCAAGCTACATAAACAAGGTACTCAATTGAAGGGCAGACCCATTGTCTCTGGCATTGGCAGCCTCACTGCAAATATTAGTACATACGTGGACACCATACTTCATCCATTTGTAGTGAGCCTGCCATCTTATGCCCGTGACATCATGGATGTGCTTCAGTGGCTGGATGGAATTTATTGTGACGAGGGGGTATGGTTGGCAAGCTTGGATGAAGAGGCCCTGTACACCTCTATACCCCACAAATTGGGATGTGAGGATGTAGGGACCTTTATCCAACAGAGAGGCGAACACTGTCGCCACCATAACACCTTCATAATGCAACTCTTGAGATTTATTCTGACACAAAACATCTTCCTCTTTGACCAACGTATCTACCACCAGCTCAGGGGGGTTGCGATGGGCAGTCCTTGTGCCCCCACTTTCGCAAACCTCTACCTGGGCTGGTGGGAGAAGGAGGTTGTGTTCACCGACATGATGGAACAGTACACATCTTGTATCGAACTGTGGATTAGATATATACAGTTGCAGGAAAAAGTATGTGAACCCTTTGGAATTATATGGATTTTTGCACAAATTGGTCATAAAATGTGATCTGATCTTCATCTAAGTCACAACAATAGACAATCACAGTCTGCTTAAACTAATAACACACAAAGAATTAAATGTTACCATGTTTTTATTGAACACACCATGTAAACATTCACAGTGCAGGTGGAAAAAGTATGTGAACCCTTGGATTTAATAACTGGTTGAACCTCCTTTGGCAGCAATAACTTAAACCAAATGTTTCCTGTAGTAGCAGATCAGACGTGCATAACGGTCAGGAGTAATTCTTGACCATTCCTCTTTACAGAACTGTTTCAGTTCAGCAATATTCTTGGGATGTCTGGTGTGTATCACTTTCTTGAGGTCATGCCACAGCATCTCAATTGGGTTGAGGTCAGGACTCTGAGTGGGCCACTCCAGAAGGCGTATTTTCTTCTGTTTAAGCCATTCTGTTGTTGATTTACTTCTATGCTTTGGGTCGTTGTCCTGTTGCAACATCCATCTTCTGTTGAGCTTCAGCTGGTGGACAAATGGCCTTAAGTTCTCCTGCAAAATGTCTTGATAAACTTAGGAATTCATTTTTCCTTCGATGATAGCAATCCGTCCAGGCCCTGACACAGCAAAGCAGCCCCAAACCATGATGCCCCAACCACCATACTTCACAGTTGGGATGAGGTTTTAATGTTGGTGTGCTGTGCCTATTTTTCTCCACACATAGTGTTGTGTGTTTCTTCCAAACAACTCAACTTTGGTTTCATCTGTCCACAGAATATTTTGCCAGTACTGCTGTGGAACATCCAGGTGCTTTTGTGCAAACTGTAAACATGCAGCAATGTTTTTTTTGGACAGAAGTGGCTTCCTCTGTGGTATCCTCCCATGAAATCCATTCTTGTTTAGTGTTTTACGTATCGTAGATTCACTAACAGGGATGTTAGCATATGCCAGAGACTTTTGTAAGTCTTTAGCTGACACTCTAGGATTCTTCTTCACCTCATTGAGCAGTTTGCGCTGTGCTCTTGCAGTCATTTTTACAGGACAGCCACTCCTAGGGAGAGTAGCAGCAGTGCTGAACTTTCTCCATTTATAGACAATTTGTCTTACCGTGGACTGATGAACAGCAAGGCTTTTGGAGATACTTTTATAACCCTTTCCAGCTTTATGTAAGTCAACAATTCTTAATTGTAGGTCTTCTGAGAGCTCTTTTGTGCGAGGCATCATTCACATCAGGCAATGCTTCTTGTGAAAAGCAAACCCAGAACTGGTGTGTGTGTTTTTTATAGGGTAACCACCACCTCCAATCTAATCTCATTAATTTGACTCCAGTTGGCTGACACCTCACTCCAATTAGCTCTTGGAGATGTCATTAGTCTAGGGGTTCACATACTTTTTCCACCTGTACTGTGAATGTTTACATGGTCTGATCAATAAAAACATGGTAACATTTAATTCTTTTTGTGTTATTAGTTTAAGCAGACTGTGATTGTCTATTGTTGTGACTTAGATGAAGATCAGATCACATTTTATGACCAATTTGTGCAGAAATCCATATCATTCCAAAGGGTTCACATACTTTTTCTTGCAACTGTAGATGACGTGCTGATACTATGGAATGGCACCAGAACTAGCTTCATGCATTTTGTGGAAACCCTAAATATCAACCAACTGGGCTTATTTTTTACATCTGAGATGCAGGAGAGCCAGATTGCCTTCCTGGACCTTACTATTTCAATAGGTAGGGACAGGAGAATTACCACCAAACTATTTAGAAAACAAACCTCCACTAATAGTCTCCTGCACTGGGAGAGTTGACACCCCCTGGCCCTGAGAAGTGGCATTCCGAAAGGACAGTACCTCAGGGCCAGGAGGAATTGTTCTGAGCTAGGGGAGTTCAAGGCAGCGGCATCTGATTTAAGATCAAGATTTGTAAATCGAGGGTATCCACAGCATACTCTAAAAGGCATATCATTATGCCATGAGTGCGAATCGAAGTGAACTATTGGTCCCAAACATTAGGACCAATGCTGACTCCACCCCTCGGATCATAGCCACTTTTGATAAAGCTCATCGACAGGCCCGAGAGATTTTGCAGAATCACTAGTCCATTCTCCAGTCTTATCCAGACATCGGGTCATCTATATCTGACCGTCCATCTGTCACGTATCGGCGTGGTTCCAACTTACGTGATTGATTGGTGCACAGCCTCTATACACGTCCCACGTCTGGTACATGGCTCAAAAATACAGCTAAAGGTAACTTCCCCATTATATGCAAGAACATCATGAAAGGAGATTTCTTCACCAGTTTTTCGACTGGTTAGAGATTTAATATCCGTTCCTTTATCAGATTTACCTCAGTGGGTTTGGTGTACCTGATTACCTGTAAGTGCGGCCTACAGTATGTAGGCAAGACCAAATGTGAGCTTAGGAGGAGAATAGGCAAACACCTATCCGGTATCCGCAATTTATGGGACACAACTGTGTCACGTCAAGTACGTGAAGTACATGATGGGAATCCCGATGTTCTGCGGGTACAAGGGATTGTATTGATTAATAGATCCATACGCGGCGGAGACATTGACACACTGTTACTCCGTAAAGAAGCAATGTGGATCTTTAAGTTGCAAACCATCCATCCGAGGGGTTTGAATGAAGCTATTTCATATGCTTGCTTCATCTAATCTAAATTGAGTGTTTGACATAATTGTGGTTTCCTCCACTTGTTAACTTAGCATATGCACATACAGTAATATGATGTTGTCTCCTCCCGCTTGTCCTTCTTGATTTCTCCACCCTCCTCTCTGTGATTTGTACCTGATCGCAGGGAGCAGGCATGGAGATTGACACGTAGGGAGGATCGGTGACACATTGCTCTAGGTCTGGTTTGTTTTGTTTTTGTTTTCTTTCATTCAGTGGTTCGATTTTTAATGTAGATGTATTCTGATTTGTTATCGTCAAGGGTCCTCTATTATACCCACATCGGTACTAGGCGAATTGAAGACATATTCGCCACCGATTTCAATTCCCCCAATACAAGCGCATCTTGCGCAATCACGAGGAGGTGGATGCACTTACCAGGGTACTCGACGGGTCAAGGGGCGGATGTCAGATGACGCGCTCAGTTCTGATTTGCGGCAGTACCAGCACACACCTCCCCCTAGGCGGGGCTTGTGTGATATCCTTTCAGCACTCATGCGCCCACGTACGGCCGCCATAGCGCCGGAGCCTTGACACGCAAAAGTGTGGGGCACTTTTCCTTTACAGGCTTACCTTATTGAGAGACTTTCGCTCCTGATGACACGGGGCAGACTATGTCACGTAGAAACGCGTTGAGCCAGTGATCTCTATCCAGGACACGGCTCTGTAGGCAGGGTGCTCATTACGTGTCAGGCAGCGCACCAGCTGACCTGGTAGTGTGAATGCAGTCCGATACTTAGACCCAGTGCAACTCTGCATGAGTGGGTAGGCAGACTTAGGCAGCTGAGTGAGAATCTATAGTTGATTTATCTCACATACTAATAGTTTATGAGATTGGAAGACAATACAGACTCCATTCTCACTGTGTGTTATGTAGTGGGTCTATTATCATCCTGGACTACATCACTCCAGTCTGGAGCCTGAAATTCATGAAAGTAATGTTCAGAATTTTCCCGTTTTAACTAGATATTAATAAATACTTTATTATTTTCTTTTAAATACGTTCTTCAGGCAGTGTGATACAAGTTATAGGTAGTGAACGTACCATCTACAATCTTTACCGTGTGAGATATCTCTGACTTTTAGTCTAACCAGACTGTCTATTACTTTGTAATTGCTCTAGCGTTGTTCTATAGAAACAGTAGGTTTAAAGAGCACATCAAATACTTGAAATAACTTCTTTATTAACTTCAACTTTTCTTCATATATAACACTGCCGCCTCCGCAGCAGATGGTCCATGTACATAACACGTGTTGAAAAGATATTAAAAAATGGCGGCATGCATAAGATGGTGATTCAACTGTTCAATCTTGTCATTCAACATAAAATGGTGGATATATTTCTCTCTTGAGTATCTGTAATTTCACTTTAAGTTATTAAAGCACTTTATGATCTCTCTGAGAGGTATATCTGAGGTCTAACTAATAGTTCTACTTGCTGAATTTGGTCGTAATTTGCAATATGCAGTTAGCAGTAACTATGCAGTTTGGTTAAGTATGACCTGGTATGGTTGTATGCAATTTGGATTGCAATACGGAATTTGAATTTGGATTGTGAACTTTGTAGTTTGCAATTGAATTTGTAGTTTGTAATTGAATTTGTAGTTTGCAATTGGTGGAACTGTAAGTAAACACACATATAACTGGTTCAGTATACAGTTCTAATCACTATATTAACAGTAGGAACATTATGTAACCTTTATAATACCTATTTTGGCCTCTCTTCTTCCATAAAACACAGCTCTTAGTGAAGTGAATGTCTGTTCAGCTTCTCTCTCTGTTGAATAATAATTTCTAGAAGCTCCTGCTAGGAAATTTTCCACATAGGCTGTGTGTGAGGCTGGCTGTGATTAGAGATGTCGCGAACATAAAATGTTCCGCAAATTTCCGCAAATGTTCGCAAACGGGCGAACCGCCATAGACTTTAATAGACAGGCAAATTTTAAAACCCACAGGGACTCTTTCTGGCCACAATAGTGATGGAAAAGTTGTTTCAAGGGGACTAACACCTGGACTGTGGCATGCCGGAGGGGGATCCATGGCAATACTCCCATGGAATATTACGTAGTTGATGCAGAGTGTGGTAAGTTAAATTCGCAATGCGATTAATATAACCTGTATTAATCGCACTGCGATTACAACTTAGAGCTGGGTTCCTAATGGTTGTATTGCTAGAATATAATGAAGATTGAGAATATAGTGCTATATTCGCTATATTCGTCAATTCTAGCAATACAACCATTAGGAACTCAGATCTAAGTTGTAATCGCAATGCGATTAATACAGGTTATATTAATCGTATTGCGATTACAACTTAGATCTGAGTTCCTAATGGTTGTATTGATAGAATATAACGAAGATTGACGAATATAGTGCTATATTCGTCAATTCTAGCAATACAACCATTAGGAACTCAGATCTAAGTTGTAATCGCAATGCGATTAATATAACCTGTATTAATCGCATTGTGATTACAACTTAGATCCAGTGGCATTGCGAGGGGGGTTCGGTGGGTACGGGCCGCACCGGGTGACACCAGTCTGATGGGGTGTCACCCGTGGCCCGCCGGCGCAGGAGCTCTTACTCACAAGTTCAACTTCTAAACTTCGCAAGCAAGCAAGCACATCGCGCCGTCACGTGGTAAAGGGGGACGGGGGTGTGACTCACTGCAGCCTGGTGAGTGATGGGGCGCCGCGGCAGCTGCCCTGCAGGAGTCTCTGGTGCCGGGAGGAGGAGGTAGGTAGAGTGGCTCTGACTTTATAGACCAAATTATTTTAATAATTCCCCAATAATAATAAGTTAATAACCTAACCCCATTCATAAATTACTGGTGGATTATTATAGAGATGGCCCCAGGCCAGGAGACATAAGGGGTTGGGTTGAACTGTGGGCTGGGGCCACCCGGCCACATTTACAAATCTTTGCTCAGGGGGGCCCTCATAACTATAGACCCACATGGTGTGGACTGGTCATTTTTACTAAGGAATATAGTTTAAACGTTTATGTGCAAAATAGAAAATAAGAAGTCAGCTCCAATTAGATATCTGCACATAGACCAAGACTCTGGGTCTATGCAGATATCTAATTGGAGCTGACTTAGTGACTTCTTTTTTTTTCTCTTTATCTCTTTATTATGGCTTCGGGGGGGGGGGGGGGGGGGGGGGGACGACGACACCATTTTCTACCGCATCGGGTGACACCAGCCATAGCAACGCCAACCATTAGGAACCCAGCAAAGTTGAATTCGCAATGCGATTAATATAACCTGTATTAATCGCATTGCGATTACAACTTAGTCAAATTTGTGACACTGCAGCTTCCAAATGAATCTAAAAAGGATGCTGTCCAGGAGGTGGGAGGGTCTGGGAGGGAGGATATGATGCTGATTGGCTGGAATGTGTCTGCTGACTGTGAGGTACAGGGTCAAAGTTTACACAATGATGACGAATAGGGGGCGGACCGTAAATCGCATATGTTCGCCCGCCGCGGCGAACGCGAACAAGCGATGTTTGCCGGGAACTATTCGCCGGCGAATAGTTCGGGACATCTCTAGCTGTGATTGGCCAAGACTCCTTCTGTGTGTGAGGCTGGCTGTGATTGGTCTAGACTCCTGCCCAGCAACCACAGTTTAGCTCTATGCTTTTTGTTGTTTCTAATGTGTCATTCAGCTTACCTCTCATCCATATAATGAATCTTAAAGGCATATTATCTTTTCTGCTTCTGTGAACGCAATATATATAACAGTTATATGACATCCAAAAATGAAGTCACTGTAAATAACTCTGCTTTTGTCTTTAACACACAAACATCGACCCCCATAACTTTTTTTTTTATACTTAAGTCTATGGGTGACTGCCCAAATAAGTAAAGTATCAACTCAGCCTTGCAGGTCGATGTTAGCGTCAAGAAGGAGCGCAGTCCTTTTACACCCTCGTCAGCTGATTCCACATAAATGATCTACAGAACCTGTTCTATTAAACGCTTATACAAGTAAAGCCCCCTGACAGAGTGGAGAGCGTGTCAGCAATAAGTTTGTGTTGACGTCACTGATTAATTTGCCTTTCCTCTGATCTGTCAGAATAATAACCCACAAAAAAACGTATCTTGTCTTAGGAGCATACGTCTTCACTCGGTCTGCATTTGCTCAATAATCCATCAGTATTGCTAATGCCAATAAAAAACAGGAGTGGATCTAAAACGGAGATGAAACATGAATGGAATATTTGCAAGTCTTGTGTGCTTTGTACCCACTCCTGCTTTTGGCTACCAAATCATAAGCCAATTCTGATGGGAGCATACAGGCCTTATAGCTGTTGCACAGACAGGATCCGTTGTGCGTCTTATTTCTCTTTCCTTCTGACAGATCAGAAGAAAGGTCAAATAAATGATGTCAGTCAGGCCGAAAGGCCAAATAGTGGCCCAGTCATAAAGTAAGGAGGGTGGAAACCGCATGAGAAGTCCACAGAGTGGAAATATGACATATTTATGAGGTGGAAGCAGCATGAGGAGACCACAGAGTTGCCCAAAATCAGAGTGTGGAGGTGGCGGCAACAGTAGCAGTATCAGGAGGATTCCCCAGAGTGGCAAGGTGACATAGTGTGGAGATGGCAGAAGCAGCAGCATTAGGAGACCACAGAGTGGCAAGGTGACAGTGTGGAGATGGCAGCATCAGCATCAGGAGACCACAGAGTGGCAAGGTGACATAGTGTGGAGATGGCAGAAGCAGCATCATTAGACCACAGAGTGGCAAGGTAAAATAATGTGGATATGGCAGCAGCAGCATCAGGAGACCACAGAGTGGCAAGGTGACATAATGTGGAGAGGGCAGCAGCAGCAGCATGAGGATACCCCAGAGTGGCAAGGTGACATAGTAGGGCTATTACAGCAGCAGTAGAAGCAGGAGGATACCACAGAGTGGCAAGGTGACATAGTGTTTAGATGGCAGCAGCATCAGGAGGATACCCCAGAGTGGCAAGGTGAAATAGTGTGGAGATGGCAGTAGCAGCAGCATCAGGAGACCACAGAGTGGAAAGATGACAGTGTGGCGATGGCAGCATCAGGAGACCACAGAGTGGCAAGGTGACATAGTGTGAAGATGGCAGCAGCAGAAGGATACCACAGAGTGGCAAGGTGAAATAGTATGGAGATGGCAGCAGCAGCATCATCATTAGACCACAGAGTGGCAAGGTAAAATAATGTGGATATGGCAGCAGCAGCATCAGGAGACCACAGAGTGGCAAGGTGACATAATGTAGATATGGCAGCTGCAGCAAGAGGAGGATACCACAGAGTGGCAAGGTGACATAATGTGGAGAGGGCAGAAGGAGGATACCCCAGAGTGGCAAGGTGACATAGTGGGGCTATCGCAGCAGCAGTAGTAGTAGGGGGATACCACAGAGTGGCAAGTGACATTGTGTTTAGATGGCAGTAGCATCAGGAGAATACCCCAGAGTGGCAAGGTGACATAGTTTGAAGATGGCAGCAGCAGCATCATCAGACCACAGAGTGGCAAGGTGAAATAATGTGGATATGGCAGCAGCAGCATCAGGATACCACAGAGTAGCAAGGTGACATAGTGTGGATATGGCAGCAGCAGAAGGATACCTCAGAGTGGCAAGGTGGCATAGTGTGGAGATGGCAGCAGCAGCAGGAGGATACCACAGAGTGGCAAGGTGATATACTGTGGAGATGGCAATAGCAGCAGCATCATCAGACGACAAAGTAGCAAGGTGACATAATGTGGACATGGCAACAGCAGAAGCAGGAGAATACCACAGAGTGTCAAGGTGACATAGTGTGGAGATAGCAGCAGCATCAGGAGACCACAGAGTGGCAAGGTGACATAATGTGGAGATGGCAGCAGCAGCAGGAGCATATCACAGAATGGCAAGGTCACATAATGTGGAGATGGCAGCAGCAGCCGGATACCACACAGTGGCAAGGTGACATAGTGTGGAGATGGCAATAGCAGCAGCATCATCATACCACAGAGTGGCAAGGTGACATAATGTGGATATGGCAGCAGCAGGAGACCACAGAGTGGCAAGGTGACATAATGTGGATATGGCATCAGTAGTAGCAGGAGGATACGACAGAGTGGCAAGGTGACATAGTGTGAAGATGGCAGCATCAGGAGACTACAGAGTGGCAAGGTGACATCATATGGAGAATGCAGCAGCAGCTGGAGGATACCACAGATTGGCAAGGTGACATCATATGGAGATGGCAGCAGCAGCAGGATGATACCCCAGAGTGGCAAGGTGACATAGTGTGCAGATGGCAGCATCAGGATACCACAGAGTGGCAACAAGGTGACATAGTGTGGAGATGGCAGCAGCATCGTGAGGATACCCCAGAGTGGCAAGGTGACATAATGTGGAGATGGCAGTAGCAGCAGCATCAGGAGACTACAGAGTGGCAAGATGACATAGTGTGGAGATGGCAGCAGCAGCATCAAGAGACCATAAAGTGGCAAGGTGACATAGTTTGGAGATGGCAGCAGCAGCATCATCAGACCACAGAGTGGCAAGGTGAAATAATGTGGATATGGCAGCAGCAGCATCAGGAGACCACAGAGTGGCAAGGTGACATAATGTGGAGATTGCAGCAGCAGCAGGAGGATACCCCAGAGTGGCAAGGTGACATAGTGTGGATATGGCAGCAGCAGTAGCAGCAGGAGTATACCACAGACTGGCAAGGTGACATAGTGTGAAGATGGCAGTAGCAGCATCAGGAGAACACAGAGTTGTAATGTGACAAAATGTGGAGATGGAAGCAGCAGCAGGAGGATACCACACAGTGGCAAGATGACATAGTGTGGAGATGGCAATAGCAGCAGCATCATCAGACCACAGAGTAGCAAAGTGACATAATGTGGACATGGCAACAGCAGAAGCAGGAGGATACCACAGAGTGGCAAGGTGACATAGTGTGGAGATGGCAGCAGCAGCATCAGGATACCACAGAGTGGCAAGGTGACATAATATAGATATGGCAGCAGCAGCAGGAGGATACCACAGAGTGGCAAGATGACAAAGTGTGGCGATGGCAGCAGTAGCAACAGGTTACCACAGAGTGGCAAGGTGACATAGTGTGGAGATAGCAGCAACATCAGGAGTCCACAGAGTGGCAAGGTGAAATAAAATGGAGATGGCAGCAGCAGCATCAGGATACCACAAAGTGGCAAGGTGACATAATATAGATATGGCAGCAGCATTAGGAGACCACAGAGTGGCAAGGTGACATAATGTGGATATGGCAGCAGCAGCATCAGGATACCACAAAGTGGCAAGGTGACATAATATAGATATGGCAGCAGCATTAGGAGACCACAGAGTGACAAGGTGACATAATGTGGATATGGAAGCAGCAGCAGGAGGATACCACAGAGTGGCAAGATGACAAAGTGTGGCGATGGCAGCAGCAGCAACAGGTTACCACAGAGTGGCAAGGTGACATAGTGTGGAGATAGCAGCAACATCAGGAGTCCACAGAGTGGCAAGGTGAAATAAAATGGAGATGGCAGCAGCAGCATCAGGATACCACAAAGTGGCAAGGTAACATAATATAGATATGGCAGCAGCATTAGGAGACCACAGAGTGGCAAGGTGACATAATGTGGATATGGCAGCAGCAGCATCAGGATACCACAAAGTGGCAAGGTGACATAATATAGATATGGCAGCAGTATTAGGAGACCACAGAGTGACAAGGTGACATAATGTGGATATGGAAGCAGCAGCAGGAGGATACCACAGAGTGGCAAGATGACAAAGTGTGGCGATGGCAGCAGCAGCAACAGGTTACCACAGAGTGGCAAGGTGACATAGAGTGGAGATGGCAGCAACATCAGGAGTCCACAGAGTGGCAAGGTGAAATAAAGTGGCGATGGCAGAAGCAGCAGAAGGATATCACAGAGTGGCAAGGTGACATAGGGTGGAGATGGCAGCAGCCAGCATCAGGAGACCACAGAGTGACAAGGTGACATAATTTGGAGATAGCAGCAGCAGCAGCAGGAGGATAGCACAGAGTGGCAAGGTGACATAGGGTGGAGATGACAGCAGCATCGGGAGACCACAGAGTGGCAAGGTGACATAATGTGGATATTGCAGGAGGATACCACAGAGTGGCAAGGTGACAGTGTGGATATGGCAGCAGCAGGAGGACACCACAGAGTGGCAAGGTGTAGTGATGGACGAACATCTGCTGGAGCGGTTCGTTCAAATGTTCAGGAACCGCTGGTTCGCGGCGGATCCCATTTTAATGGCAGGCGAACCTGAAAAACCTCCAGGTCATATTTGCAGCCACAAAATACTTATTAGATGTGCACACATAGTCCCACAACATGGACACTGACATACCAGAAGTATTAGGCGAATCTGCAATCTACATGCATTATTTTTATATCTGCGAAATTTCGTCAAAGTATTAATCGCAAGAGCACATGCGCTAGAAAGGCGTGGCCTACAGCAACTGGTTTGCACCAACTAGAAATTTGATGGATGCGATGGATCTGGCGCCAAATGGGTCTCAAACATAATTTAAAAAAATGGTCAGACATGAAGCGAAGACACCCCCGGTTTATAAAAAGAATCCGGGACGAAAAATGCCCAGGTACATGCGTAAATAACTTTTGTATTTTTGCCAACACTCTGTAATGTACCGTATTTTTCACCCTATAAGACGCACTCCCCCCCCGACTTTAAATAGCAGTGCGTCTTATGGGGCGAATGCTGCATTTTGCCGAATTTTCAATGATACGCAGCGCCGCGATGCCGTGCGGCGGGTGTATCAGCTGAGAGGGAGGAGGGGCTGGGGGCCGGCATCTGCTTTAATAATAACAGCGGGCCCGTGCAGTGACTGTATTCTACTACACGGGCCCCGCTCACTGTATATAATCGTATCTGTAATTGTAGGCATTTTTTATGTATACAAATTCTGGGTAATCAGCTCCTGTATTACGGTACTTACAATCGCTCGGTAGTAGAGAGGAGGCAGGCCGGGAGGACAGGCGCTGGCAGCGTGAGTCACTACGTCACGCGCCTGCGCCGCCCACTTTATGAATGAAGCAGGCGGCGTGGGCGCATGACGTAGTGACTCACGCTGCCAGTGACTCATATGTCTTTTTACATATACCCATGCTGGGTGAGATAAATACCTCTGTAAAAGACAACTTTTCCCATTTCTTTATACAAAGTTGTCATTTTACAGAGATATTTCTCTCACTCAGCATGGGTATATGTAAAAAGACACCCCAAAACACATTGCCCTACTTCTCCTGAGTACGGCGATACCACATGTGTGACACTTTTTTGCAGCCTAGGTGCGCAAAGGGGCCCAAATTCCAATGAGAATCTTTACGATTTCACAGGGCATTTTTTACGCATTTGGATTCCAAATTACTTCTCATGCTTTAGGGCCCCTAAAATGCCAGGACAGTATAAATACCCCACAAGTGACCCCATTTTGGAAAGAAGACACCCCAAGGTATTCCGTGAGGGGCATGGCGAGTTCCTAGAATATTTAGTTTTTTGGCACAAGTTAGCGGAAAATGATTTTTATTTTTATTTTTATTTTTCTTACAAAGTCTCATATTCCACTAACTTGTGACAAAAAAATAAAATTTTACATGAGCCGCAGGGTAAAGGTGCCCTCCCCATCACCAGGCACTACCTGAAACAAGCCCTCTGCAAAGCCATGGAGCCGGTCATCGACGAAATATCAGCTCTCCGTCAGGAGATGAGGCAAGTGGGGGATCTGGTAGAGACACTCGAATCACACCAGGCTTTAATTCTGGATCACTAGATGGCCACCACTAACTCCCTTCAAAAATGCAGCGCTTACCTTAACGACCTGCACAACGCCCTGGAAGACAAGGAAAACAGGGGGCGCCGTAACAACCTGCGCTTCAGAGGGACCCCAGAGTCCGTTCAGCCAGGAGACATTCCCTCCACAGTTAAATCTATCTGCTCCCTACTCTTAGGCCCAGATCATGAGCCTGATATAGTCTTAGAGAGAGCACACAGGTCACTACGTCCTAAACCTAAACCAGAAGAACCCCCCAGAGACGCAATTTGTAAGTTTCTCAACTTCCAGGTTAAAGCGGCGGTTCAAGAGGCTGCAAGAAATCGCCCAGATCTCTCCTATGAGGGGGCACAGGTTACAATCTACCAAGATCTAGCCCCGTCCACACTTAGAAAACGCAGAGCCATGAAATCTCTGACGGAGTGGCTGCGTTCTAACAAGATTCAATATAAGTGGAACTTCCCGTTTGGACTTTCATTTTCCCAGGCTGGACGCCACTTCAACATGTCTGCTTACTCTGAATTGGAAGATCTTTATGAGCAGCTCCAAATTCCTCCCTTGAAAGTGGAGAACTGTGAACTATATCAGGATCTTGCCGTGCTCCCTGCTGTCCCTACAGTCATCCCGTTTACTTTCCTTTTTTTTTTTTTTTTTTAATTCTTTTTATTGATTTTCAAAGAGAAGGAGAATTACAAACACAAGTCGCGGGACATTCCGCATAAGCAAAATAAGGCACTTATAATGGTAGAGCATGTCATGATATTCTAAGCACACTCAATGTCATATACAGGGGACTTATATGCCCGTAAAGATAGCAACAGCAAAGGTCTAAAGCATCAGAAAAAAAAGGAGATACTTGTCATCTTAACTTATCACTGTGCCTGATTACAGTAATAACATCGAGTTTGAGTTTACACTATGCCCAATGGTCAGCACTCCTCAGTTCCCCCGCACTGAAAGTTCAGGTTTACGAACTTAGGCGTCCATCTCTCACATGGGTGCCCTGTCCAAATGACACGTAAGAGGGTGCCGAGCATGAGGCTATAAGAAAGTTACTCTGAAGGAGGTTGCTCAAGAAGGCTATGCCTGCTAGTGAAAAGAACTTCTTATAATGTAGAAAACAAACATATAAACAAATAAACAACATATAAACAAAAAAAGATGGAAAGGACCATGAGGAGGAAATTGGGGGGTGAAAGGGTGAAAGGAGAAGGGGAGAGATGGGGGGGGGGGGAGAGGTACCACTAAATAATAGTGTGGTTGAAATTTAGTTATAAATTGGGTGAGAGTGGAAGACCCACAACTCAGAGTTAGGTAACTCCGGACTTAGAGTTCACTATTTCTGTGCTGATCAAGTGGGAACGAGTTGCGTGTTTTCCCCAGAGGATATCCAATTTACCCAGGGAAGCCAAATTTTTTTATATTTATTGTGGGTCCTCAGTTCCCAGTGTGATAATTCTTCCAGTCTGGAAATTGAGGCTACCTTTTCTAGCCATTGAGTGTTAGATATATTTCCCTGTGTTTTCCAGTTAAAAGCTATAAGCAGTCTGGCTGCCGCTAGAAGAACTCTTAGTAAACTTTTCTCATAGGAGGTCAAGTTATTTGGTAAGATATTTAAGAGAGCAATTTTGGGGTGGTTGGGAATTTTCAACTGTTTTTTCTCTAAAATGCAGTTGATATTATCCAAGATCTGTGACCAGAACACTTTTATTATAGGGCATGTCCACCATATATGTAGAAACGTGCCTCTGTCTTTTAGGCATCTCCAGCTTTTATGTGACGTGTTGCTATACATCTGACTTAATCTGACTGGAGTAAGGTACCATCTAGAGATTACCTTGTACGTATTTTCTTGTATGTTTACACATCTCGAGGACCATTTTGGTGACGCTAGTATCAGTTTAATGTCTTCTTCTGTAAACTTAACATTTAAATCTTTTTCCCATTCCATCAGAAAGTATAATGAGCTCGGAATTTCCTCATGGAGGAGGTTCTGACTAATGTTATGTATAAGTTTTTTAGGGATCTGGGTTAATGTAATTAGCTTCTCAAACCAGGATGGCTCTCTTGTTTGAACATCTAATGACATTACCCTCCTTAATCCATTTGCAACAAGGTTATAGTGTAGACTATTAAGTTGTGAGGTTCCCAACCTCTCTCTCATGCTCTTTAAATCTGGAATACACCCATCTGGGTCCAGTAAATCTGCAGGAAGGGAATTATTATTTCTTACTTTTGTTGGTAAAGTTTTAAAGCCTTCTCCAGTTGTCAAGAGATAGTCTCCAATACTTAGTAGATGGGAGGGGTATTTTGAGCATAAGTCTCTTACAGGTTTTAGCCTCCATAGGGACAATGTTGCGTGAACTAACAAGTTGTCTTTATTGGTGATAGGGGCTGAAATAGGGTCTGTGAATACAATGCTTTTTAAAGGGTATCCAGTTATTTCTTCCTCTAACTGGATCCAAAGTTTATGTTTCGGGCGTCTCACCCAGTCAATGATACGGCTGAGGTGAACTGTCGATACGTATCTGTTAAGTGATGGTAGACCAATACCGCCTTTAGTGGGAGGTAACTGGAGTATTTTGTGTGAAATCCTCGGCTTTACTTTGCCCCAGATATATTTCGAGCAGATTTTCCGAAAGGACTCAATAAAGAGCTTCGGGAGTTTGATAGGAATAGCCTGGATGAGATAAGTGAGTTTGGGTAGGATTAAAGAGTTAAACATGTTTTTGCGACCTAACCAAGATATAAAAGTGGGGGACCAGGAGCTCAGCAAACCTGGTATAGAGTTTAGTAGAGGTATGTAGTTTAACTTATATAATTTGTTGAGGTCTGGTGGAATATTAACTCCCAGAAATTTCAGTGAGTTCCTAGTCCATTGAAAGGTGGAGTTGTTTTCTAAGTGTTCTAAGGCTTTTTTGGAGTATTGAATGCCCATTGCTATTGACTTGGAGATATTAATTTTAAAATTTGAGATCTCACCAAACCTTTCAAACGTGTCTATGATTTGCTTAAAAGCTTGTTTGGGATTTGAGACGACTAAGAGAAGATCGTCTGCATATGCTGCTTGTTTTATCTCCAAGTCACCGCATTTTAGGCCTTTAATTTCAGGGTTCTGTCTTATAGATTGTAATAGAGGTTCTATTGACAAAATAAATAAGATCGGGGATAGTGGGCACCCTTGTCTCGTGCCGTTGCTGATATGTACTGCCCGGGACAGAATATCATTTGTTTTTACATAAGCGGTGGGAGAAGCGTACATTGAAAAAATTGCTTGTATGAAGGGGTCTGGAAACCCAAAAGTGCGTAGAGTTTTAATGATGAAGGGCCAAGCCACTCTATCAAACACTTTTTCTGCATCTGTCCCGAGCAGTACAATGGGGGATTTACGTTGTTTGGCTAAAACCATGGTGTTAATGATTTTATACAGACCATCTCTCCCTTCCCTGCCTGGCACGAAACCTGATTGGTCTGGATGAATCAGATCTTGGAGTAAGGGCTTTATCCTAGCTGACAGAATCTTGGCATATATTTTAAGATCTAGACTTAATAAGGAAATAGGCCCTTTAGCTAGAGCAAAGTGATGGGTCTTTTTGCTGTTTTGGGATCAGAGTTATATGTGCACTTAAAGTTTGAGTGGTGAAGGGCATTCCTTTTAATGCAGAATTATACAGTTGGACTAGGTGAGGAGCTAATATATCTTTAAAAGTTGAGTAATAAAGGGCTGGAAGGCCATCGGGGCCAGGTGACTTTCCTTTGGCAATAGTTTTGAGCGTTTCCACGACTTCTTTCTCAGATATTGTGGCACATAAACGATTTGCTTGAGTCACACTGATAGATGGGAGGTTTAAGTTCTGCAGAAACTCACAAGAGGAAGCAAACTTCCTATTCTTGACCTCTTCTGAGTCTTTCAGGTTGATGTTATAAAGATCTGAATAGAAGTCATGGAAAGCTTGGGCGATCGACTCATCATCTCTGACCAGATGCTTATTACTAGATTTAATAGATGGGATTCTAGATTTACGTTTACGTTGGCGTAACAAGGCCAGCATAAATTTAGTAGGTCTATTGCCATGCGCAAAGAACTTTTGTTTCATGGCTAGGTATATTTTTGCTGATTGTGCATTAAGGTGATTTTTTAATTCCTCTCTGGCAGTGATAAGTTTGTTTAAAGTATCTCTTTCTTTTTGGCGCTTGTGGGCACATTCTAGACTAGAAATCCTGGAAAGAATTTCTTCTGTTTTTTTCTGTCTTACCTTCTTTAGGTTAGAAGCAAGAGAAATAAATTTGCCTCTTATTACTGCTTTGTGGGCTTCCCACACAAATTGTGGGGAGGTTTCTCCTTGGTTGTTATGCTCAAAGTATTCTTTAATTTTATTATTTATGGCCAATCGTATTTCTGTTGAGCTGAGCATTGTCTCATTCAATCTCCAACTGAAGCTCTTGGGAGGTGTGTTGAAAGGTTTGAATGAGAGAAACACTGGGGCATGGTCAGAGTGTATGATAGGTCCTATTTTGACTTCAAGGCAAAGGTGTAGGTTGGTGGAGGAAAAACAAATGTAATCTAATCTCTGGTAAGAGTTGTGGGGGGCGGAATAATGTGTATAGTCTTTTTCTTTTGGATTGAGTGCTCTCCAAACGTCTACAAGAGAGCTTTTGTTTAAGGATCTTTTTATACTGTTTAAAGTTTTGTTTGAGACAGCTGATTTTCCTGTAGAAGAGTCTACTCGGGGGTTAAGGATGAGGTTAAAATCGCCTGCTACAATTACTGATCCTTCTCTAAAATCCAGCCAGAACCTATCAAACCATTTTTTATGGGCAGTATTAGGTGCGTAAATGTTCACAAGGGTGTATAATTGAGTATTAATTCTACCTTTGACCATTATAAACCTCCCTTCTGTGTCTGACATAGTACTAATGTGTTGAAAGTCTGTGTTCCTATGTATCCCTATACTTGTGCCGGACTTACTGGAAGAGGTAGAAGTGCTATGAAACCAAAGGTTATATTTAGTTCTAACTAGATCAGGGGTCCTTTCGTGTTTGAAATGAGTTTCTTGTAACAGTACTATATTGACTTTTTCCTTATTAAGCTGATTAATGATCTGGCTCCTTTTTACTGGGGACTTGAAGCCTCTGACATTGTAGGTGACAATTTTAAGTTCTGCCATAAAGTAGGTTGTGTGGGTGGAGTTGTGTAGGAAATTTACTCACTGTGTATACGTTCTCAAGGAGGACATTGCGATGTCCCTCTTCTTTTAATGGTACCTTTTGAGGAGTAAGGGAGGTGTAGGAGGGGAGAATGGTCCTTCTAGATAGGTAAAGAACATAACATTGGTTATCTTGACATATTGAAAATAACAATACAACCACAAAAGTAGTGGCTGTTAGGAGATACAGAATCCGAATGAAAAACAATATAAAGGTCCAAAGGGAGGACCAGAACATATAGTAATGTAACATGGTGAATTTAGGTTGTTTGCTCGTACATGTGACGTATGACACAGGTGAAAGTTTGAGTGATACTATACTTAGTTTTAAACTATAAGTGTAACATTGGTGATATACATAACAAGACATCAGAATTACTACTGAGGGTCCAACTGGGATGCACAGCGCGGGTATCTCGCCCCAAAAAATAAAACTTGCCTTATCAAGGCAATGATGTTAATTTGGAGGGGCTAGAGGGAGAGAAAGGGAGAAGGAAGAGGTGGAAGGGGGGAGAGAGGAAATTGGGATTAGGATTCAGAGGAGGGGGGAAACACCCACACTGCACAAACCAGGACCGAAACCCATAGAATTCCATCCTCGTTCAATATGGAGGGGGAAAGGGTTATCATCCTGTAGAGATCCTCTCAGGAGGGTAACTTGATAAACCAAGGATAGCTATTAAAACAAGTCCTCAGTCATCTTCAGTGATGAGACGCCTCGGTGTCATCTTCCCTTGTCTTTTCTTATTCTTCAATGCTTTACTGGACAACACGGTCTCCCAGTTAGTAGGGGGAGGGATCTCTGCCGGAATGAGGACATCTGTAGCGATGGACCAATCTTGGATGTCTACGTCCTCTATTCCCAGAGCTGTAAGGACATCCGGTAAATCTTTCTGTGTTCTGATGATGTACTTTCTTTCTCTCCAGGTTATTAGAATACCAAAGGGGAAGAGCCAACGAAAGGCGATTTTCTTGTGCCTAAGGTGGTCAGTTAGGGGCTTTAAAATGCGCCTCTTGTTTAGTGTAGCTGGAGCTAAGTCTTGAAAAAGTAAAATTGCGGATTCTTCATATTCGATACGCTCCATTTCTCTTGCTTTTTTCATAATATCTTCTTTCTGTGCGAAATTCAAAAATTTACAAATTACGTCTCTCGGTGGTTCGCCTGGCTTTGGTTTTGGGCGAAGTGCTCTGTGCGCTCTTTCTATGACTATGGAATCCTGTGCGTTGTTTTCTAGTAATGAGTTGCAAATTTCTTCAACCGCTTTTGGTACTGCTTCATTAGCTACGGTTTCAGGTATTCCTCTAAAGCGGATATTGTTCCTTCTTCCCCTATTATCTTGGTCTTCAATGTAGTCGTGGAGATAATTTATATGTTGTTGATATTTTGAGAGTGTATCAGAAGCTTGTCTGGTATAGTTAGTGAAAGCTGTTTGGTTGGTTTCTAGAGTTTCTACTCTGCTGCCAATCTGTCTCATTTCTCTTTTGATTTCTGATAAATCCTCCAGAACTGGGTTTAATGCATCTGAGAGTGCTCTAGAGATGAAGGATCTGAACAGTGGAAGCTCTGACATTAGTTCTACTGCATCTTCATTTTCACTGTCTCCGTCTTGTGATCTTGATGCATGTTTTGATGATGCACCTTTCGGCGTGGAGACCTGGGCCCCAGAACTGCCTTGTGATTTCTTCATTACAAATTTGTCTAGGCCAGTTTGAGACAGGTGAGAGAGTTTAGATTGACCTTGATGATCCTGGCTAACGCCCTTGTATTTTCCTATTTTTACCATAGGTGCCATAAACTTAGAAAACCACTGTAAAGATTGGTGTCACCTGTGTCTATTTCTTGGAAGAGCAGGTTGTTTAGGGCATGTCTGTGTTTCTCAAACTAGGATGCACATGGACGTATGTAATAGTCTATAATGATCTTATAGTGTTTGTGAAACAGATATTCTTTACAGAGCTCTCTATCTTCCTTCTTTGTACCTTGTAGGTTATATATTTGTGAAGAGGAAAAATTGGGTCACTGGCCCTTTAAATGCGAAAAATTGTTGCTGATGTGGATCTTCTGTTGAGGATCCGGAAAAAATTGTAGGTAACCTACTTATTGCAGATAATGGCACAAGGGAACTTGCTGATGAGGTATTTGAGGGAAGTGGCTGCAAAGGAGGATGGGGGGTCTGAATGTGCTGAAAACTGAGCTCATAAAGTTGTTTTATTTCAAGTTGGAGATGACCATGAGGTCTAGTTAAGGCAGAGACTCTCCAAAAATTTCTTTGCTATTGAGCACTGCAGGAGTGTATAGTGAAGCGCGTCAGCTCCAGTCACTGCCGTGCCGCGTCTTTCTATTCACACGGACCGTGCTGCGATCTGGCCGGATGATATGTTGAAAGTCAAATAATTTACAGCGAAACTGTAAGCCGCTCTTAGATGATGTGGGGAGAGGAAAAAAAAATATGGGAACAGGTGCCTGTAAGATTTCACAGCGTTGTTGGCCCAGGGATGTAACCTCCGCTTCTTGCCGTGCTTAAGGACAGCGAGGTGTTCGGGCTGTTTATCGGTAAGTTAAAGACTTCTTACCGGTATAATGTCTGTCTCCCCTCGTGTAAGGATCTTCCTTATGCTGCAGCTTGGCGCGAAGCGTCCGCCGGCTGTCTGTAGTAATGGCGTCAGGGGATCTTTCTCCGTCTAGGCCGCAGATGGAATAACGGCCTCAGATGGTCAGAAAAAGTTCCAAAACGGTTCAAAAAGATCCTGGGAACGTTATTGAGCTGAAAGAGGGGTTTTCGAGATTCTATAGAGGTAGATGTAATCTGGATGTCTTAGGATAGGTACTGGATCGCAGGAGCTCAAGCAAGGCGCTTCCTCTCCGTTCGGCTGCAAGCCATCCCGTTTACTTTCCAACGGACCCCCAAAGCACAAAGAACCGGGAAAAGAAGCCGACAGCTAACACCGAAGAGACTCGCTCAAGCTCCATGAGGCACCTCTATAGCTGTCCTTAGTAGTGTCCTTCTTACCTTCATTTATTTCGAGACTGCGTTCTTGTAGCTAGTTCAAAATTCAATCCAGATCGTGATGTTTCTCAACTTACCACAAACTCTGTCTTTTACTGTCCTCTTTAACTTTGCCTTACCTAGACAGGGATACTACCGTTCCCCTTCTACCTTCATCTCTATTCAGATCATCTCTACATATGTTCAGTTCTCTTCTATTAGTGCTGGAGATCTATCTTCAGGTCTATAGACCTTTTCTCCCCCATATGTCTACTCTCTTTACCTACTCCATTGTAGGACAACGTAGGTTTTGTTTACCTTATGTTCTAATTTTCTTTTTCCTTCTTTCCTTATGTTTTTTGTTATACCCATGGTACAGGTTTTATATCCACTCTATAATTCAGAATTGGCGAGTTTTCTCTGGTTCCCTGGCGCCCCGCTCGAGGCCGCAGAATATGTTCCCTGTGAATAGTGCGTCTTCCTGGAGAACCTGTGAGTTTTATAAAGGTAACCCTAGACATTCAAACCAATATGGCTGACATACATATCGCCTCCTACAATGTTAATGGTTTCAACTCTCCCCCCAAACGTAGTCAGATCTTCTCCTTGATGCGAAAGTCAGGTGTGACTGTTCTTTTTCTCCAGGAGACGCACTTCAGGTTTAATCACTACCTCAATCTGACGTTTTCATACTACCCTCAGTGGTACCATTGTGGGGGGAGCTCTTCTGCCTGGGGGGGGGGGGGGGGGGGTGAGCATAGAATTCCAGAGAAGAATTCCCTTTAAATACATTAACCACCTCCAAGATCCAGAGGGAAGGTATATTCTAGTCAAAGGTCACATAGGCTCTCTAATATACACGTTTATCAATTTATATGCACCAAACACCAAACAAGCACATTGGCTCACCACAATTATCCAAATTATTGAATCCTTCAAGGAGGGTTTGGTGGTCCTGGGAGGTGATTTGAATGCAACCCTGACTCCACAACTTGATGCTTCCTCACACAAATCCGCTCTCTCTCTAAGTTCCCTGCGAGTCATGAGAGAAGGTCTGTGGAACCTGCACTTAGTGGATTCCTGGCGTGCCTTCCACCCCGACTCAAAGGACTTCACCTTTCTCTCGCATCCCCATAACACCTATCATCGCTTAGACTACTCCAGCTTTGCTCAGAAGCTAATATTGGCTCCATCCACCTTTCCGACCATGCCCCTATCTTTCTCTCCATCCTGGCACCGTCACAGCATCCGAGAACCTTTAGTTGGCGCCTCAATGAATCCATATTGGGAGACACAGAAACTAAAAGCAAAATTGAGGCTCTTCTGAAAGAATATTTTCTTTTAAATTGTCACGGAACCATGAACCAGACGTACAACAAGAGATAAGTGAAAATAAGAAGGCTTTATTGAAAATAAAGCTGTAAAGCAAAAGTCCAAACGGATGGTGAAACCGAGCAGAGTCTTTGCGAAGCCAGAGGTCAGGAACCAGAAGGGTAGTCAGACGAAGCCAGGATCAGGAACCAGCAGGGTAGTCAGACGAAGCCAGGATCAGGAACCAGCAGGGTAGTCAGACGAAGCCAGGATCAGGAACCAGCAGGGTAGTCAGACGAGGCCAGGATCAGGAACCAGAAGCAGCAGCAGTCTTAGAAGCATGTGAACACAAGAGGACCAAGCAAGGAACTGAAGCCACAGACCTCCTATATATATGAGCTAGGCATCCAGCTCCTCCCAGGGGAAGGAGGAGCCGCAGGGTGGAAGGCTACAAGAAACCCAGGACCCAAGATGGCCGCCAGCACATGTCAAACGAAGGAGAGCAGCAAGCAGGTAAGACCATGACAGTACCTCCCCCTCAAGGGCCCCTCCTCCGCGGAGCACAAAACGGTTTCTGAGGGAAGCGTGCGTGGAAGGCTCGGAGCAAGGCAGGAGCATGGACATCTGCGGAGGGAACCCAGGAACGCTCCTCTGGACCATAACCACGCCAATGGACCAAAAACTGCAACCGACCGCGGACCAGGCGTGAGTCCAGGATATTGCTCACCTCATATTCCTCACGATTGCCCACTTGGACCGGACGAGGCCGAGGAACCGAGGAAGTGAAACGATTACACACCAGTGGCTTCAACAGGGAGACATGAAACACGTTGGAGATCCGCATGCCAGGAGGAAGCGCAAGGGCATAGGCTACCGGGTTTACCCTGCGAAGCACTCGGAAGGGACCAACAAAGCGAGGCGCCAGCTTGGGAGTGGGCACTCGAAGGTTGAGGTTGCGGGTGGACAACCATACACGGTCTCCGACCTGGTAGGAAGGAGCAGGCGCTCGTCTGCGATCAGCCTGGAATCTCTGGCGCTGCGCAGAGACCTCAAGGGACTTCTGGATCTGTACCCAAGAAGCACGTAGGACGGAAAGGTGATCCTCCACAGCCGGAATATCCTGGGGAGAGAATACCTCCGGTAACACGGCAGGTTGGAACCCATAATTGGCCATGAAGGGAGACGTCCCAGAGGAAGAGTTCACCGCCGTGTTCCTGGCAAACTCAGCCCAAGGCAGGAGGTCAACCCAATTGTCTTGGTGATCGGAGACATAGCAACGAAGGAATTGCTCCAAGGCCTGATTGGATCGTTCTGCGGCCCCATTGGACTGAGGGTGGTAGGCCGAGGAGAAGGAGAGATGAATCCCCAACTGGGAGCAAAAGGCGCGCCAGAACCTGGACACAAACTGACTCCCCCGATCCGACACAATCTCCTTAGGCAAACCGTGCAACCGGAAGACCTCCCTGGCAAAAATCGTGGCCAACTCTTGTGCAGAGGGTAACTTCTTGAGAGGAACACAGTGGCACATTTTGGAAAACCGATCCACAATCATGAGAATGACCGTATGGCCTCGGGATGCAGGGAGGTCCACAATGAAATCCATCCCCAGGTGTGACCATGGGCGCTCCCCGGTGGCTATGGGTTGCAGAAGGCCCAACGGAAGGTGCCGAGGGGACTTACTCTGGGCACAAACGGAGCATGCCGCTACATATGCGGCGATGTCGGAACGTAGGGAAGGCCACCAGAACAGACGTGAAACAGCCCAGGACAGCTGATTCTTTCCAGGATGCCCCGCGGTCTTGGAGTTATGGTAGGTTCGCAACAACCGAGTGCGCAACTCCTCAGGCACAAAACATCTGCCGTTGGGTCTCCCAGAGGGAGCACCAGATTGAGCCGCCAAAATCTGCTCACCCAGGGGAGAGGTCAGGCTGGTGCGAATGGCGGCCAGGATCTGATTCGGAGGTATGAACGAAGTCGGAATCGACTCCTCCCTGGACAGCTCGGAGTACTGCCGTGATAAGGCATCCGCCCTGATGTTCTTGGAACCGGGTAGGTAGGAGACCACGTAATTAAAACGTGACAAGAACAGAGCCCATCTGGCCTGACGTGGTGTCAATCTCTTGGCCTCAGAAAGGTAGGTCAGATTCTTGTGGTCCGTCAGGATGAGAACCGGAACCACCGAACCCTCGAGCAAGTGCCTCCATTCTTTAAGGGCCTGCACGATGGCCAATAACTCCCTGTCACCAATCTGATAGTTGCACTCCGCGGAAGACAGTTTCCGGGAGTAAAACCCACAAGGAAGCAGAGGACCCTCTGGTGTTCTACGCTGAGACAGAAGGGCGCCTACTCCCGTCTCAGACGCGTCCACCTCGAGGACAAAGGGCAACCCAGGGTTGGGATGCGACAGAATCGGAGCCGACACAAAGGCGGACTTTAGGGCCTCAAAAGCTCGGATGGCCTCGAGCGGCCAGACCTGGGAATTACTGCCCTTCCTGGTCAGATCCGTGAGAGGCTTGGCCAGCATGGAAAAGTCCCTGATGAACTTCCGATAATAATTGGCGAAGCCCAAAAAGCGCTGCAGGGAACGAAGACCACTGGGCTGGGGCCACTGTAAGACAGCCGAAACCTTCTCAGGATCCATGGAGAACCCCTCAGCGGAAATGATGTAACCTAAGAAGGTTACCTGGGATCGGTGAAATTCGCATTTCTCAAGCTTACCGAACAGCTTGTTCTCTCGTAACCGTTGCAACACTCGTCTGACATCCAGAATGTGGGCCTCCATGGATTCAGAATATACCAAGATGTCATCCAAATAGACTACCACACACTGCTGCAACAGGTCACGGAAAACATCGTTGATGAATTCCTGAAAGACTGCGGGCGCATTGCACAACCCAAAGGGCATAACCAAGGATTCGTAATGACCGGTCCTGGTGTTAAACGCGGTCTTCCACTCATCGCCCGCCTTGATCCTTACCAGGTTATATGCCGCCCTCAGGTCGAGTTTGGTAAAGACCGTGGCCCCTTTAAGGCGATCGAACAGCTCGGAAATCAAGGGTATCGGGTAAGCGTTCTTGATCGTGATGCGATTGAGACCCCTGTAATCGATGCAAGGCCTCAACTCACCGCCCTTCTTTTTCACAAAGAAAAATCCAGCCCCTGCCGGGGACGAAGATTTGCGAATGTGTCCGCGTGAAAGCGCCTCCCTCACGTACTCCTCCATGGCCTCATTCTCCGCTACCGACAGTGGATAGACTTTGCCACGAGGAGGAACGGCACCAGATTGTAACTCTATGGCACAATCGTATGGGCGGTGCGGAGGTAGGGCAACCGCGCGCACCTTATCGAATACATCCCGGTACTCCTCATATTCAGGAGGCAACAGAGAGTCCGAGGAAGTACACAGCAACTTGACAGACCCATGGATGCAACTAGCCCCACACTGCGGTGACCACGAGAGGATCTCGACCGATCTCCAATCGAAAGTCGGATTATGCTTCTGGAGCCAGGGGTACCCCAAGACCACCGAGTAGTGTGGAGACGAAATAACCTGGAGGCAGACCGACTCTCTGTGAACGGCACCAATGGCTATTCCCACTGGAAGGGTCTCATGAGTCACGTGTGGCGGCAGAAGGGGTCTGCCGTCTATCGCCTCAAGAGCCAGTGGGGAACCTCGAGCCTGCAGAGGAATGGAATTGGCGGCAGCGAACACACTATCAATGAACAAACCACCAGCACCAGAGTCCACCAACGCCTGGGTCGTCACCGAGCCCCCGACCCAGGAGAGGACAACAGTGATCAGTGGTTTGTCAACACGGGAAACCGGGGACGAGGAGACTCCACCCAAGATCTGCCCCCGACAGGATCTCAGGGTACGAGCGTTTCCCGGACGGTTCGGACATGCCAACCGAAAATGCCCACCGAGACCACAGTACATGCATCGGCCCTCGCGTCTCCGGAGTGCCCTCTCCCCCTCGGACAGGCGAGCAAACCCCAGCTGCATGGGTTCACCCCCAGACAAGTCATCCCCAGGAGGCGTGGGAGGAGAGGGAGGCACGGGTGGGACAGCAAACGTAGGCACCAATCTGTTAGAAGACCTCCGCAGGTTCTCCTTAAAGGAAGGTCTCTCCCTGAGTCTGGTGTCAATCAAAATCAGGAAAGAAATAAGAGACTCGAGCTCAACTGGTAGGTCCTTAGCTGCAACCTCATCCTTCAAGGCATCCGAGAGACCATGAGAGAAAGCAGCGACCAGAGCCTCATTATTCCAGCCCACCTCTGCTGCCAGGGTACGAAACTCAATGGCGTATTCAGCTACGGATCGTGAACCCTGTCTGATGGACATAAGGAGCTTCGCAGCAGAGGCAGCACGAGCCGGCACATCGAATACCTTCCGAAGAGAAGCAACAAAACCGGAAAACTCGGCAACCACCGGATTGTTGTTCTCCCATAAAGGGCTGGCCCAGGCCAAGGCCTTGTCCGAGAGCAGCGAGATCAAGAAGCCCACCTTTGATCTCTCAGTAGGAAAGGCATGTGGCAGCAACTCGAAATAAATGCCCACCTGGTTAAGGAAACCTCGGCACTGAGTTGGCTCTCCCCCAAAGCGCTGTGGAAGAGGGGCAGAACCGGTCATACCCGAAACACCGCAGGCGCAACAACAGGTGTCGGGGTAGACTCTGGCGCAACAACCGGAGCGGCAGTAGGAGCGAGCCCAGGAGCGACAACCGACCCATCGGCAACGGGAGCGAAATGAGCCGTGCGTTCAAGCAGGGTTTGCAACGCCACAGCGAACCGACCCAACAGGTGATCCTGCTGATCAAGTCTGGCAACCAGCGTGGGTAGCGAGGATGGCCCTGTACCGTCAGAATTCATGGCTTGGTCCTAATGTCACGGAACCATGAACCAGACGTACAACAAGAGATAAGTGAAAATAAGAAGGCTTTATTGAAAATAAAGCTGTAAAGCAAAAGTCCAAACGGATGGTGAAACCGAGCAGAGTCTTTGCGAAGCCAGAGGTCAGGAACCAGAAGGGTAGTCAGACGAAGCCAGGATCAGGAACCAGCAGGGTAGTCAGACGAAGCCAGGATCAGGAACCAGCAGGGTAGTCAGACGAAGCCAGGATCAGGAACCAGCAGGGTAGTCAGACGAGGCCAGGATCAGGAACCAGAAGCAGCAGCAGTCTTAGAAGCATGTGAACACAAGAGGACCAAGCAAGGAACTGAAGCCACAGACCTCCTATATATATGAGCTAGGCATCCAGCTCCTCCCAGGGGAAGGAGGAGCCGCAGGGTGGAAGGCTACAAGAAACCCAGGACCCAAGATGGCCGCCAGCACATGTCAAACGAAGGAGAGCAGCAAGCAGGTAAGACCATGACATAAATAAACAACTATGTCACATCAATCTCTTTGGGGCGCCTATAAACCTTACATTAGGGGACACTTTATTAGCATAGGAACATTCTTGAAGAAAATCAGAGGAGAACAAATAGAATCTATCCAACTTAAAATTAAAGCCCTTGAGACGCTTCATGAGAGCTCTTTCTCTGACCTTCAACTTGAAGAACTGTCAAAGCTGAGAGCTGAACTGAAAGCCCTTTTACAAACTAAGGTAGCCAAATATTATTTCAATTCCCAGCACAAATACTTTGCCCATGGAGACAAGGCCTCTAAATTTATGATGCACAAAATAAAAAACAGGAGAGCCAATAATTTTATACATCAGCTAACCTCCCCGTTAGGCGACCCATTATTTACCACCACTCAAATTGCAGCTCAGTTTCGAGATTTTTATGAAGCCCTCTACAACCTATCCCCCTCCAACGACCCAGGCACCCATAAGTCTCTGATTTCTTCCTTTCTAGACTCAGTAACCCTTCCATCTCTGACAGACTCACAAAAACAGGTCTTGGTCTCCCGCTTCACCTTAGATGAACTAACCATTGCCCTCCACCAGATACCAGTGGGCAAATGTCCAGGCCCAGACGGCCTACCTGCCTCATATTATAAAACCTTCCAGAACCAACTACTACCCCATTGCCTAGATGTCTGCAATCTCACCCTAAAGGGTGGCCTTCTCTCCAGGGACGTGACGGTAACTCACATCACTTTGATAGCTAAAGAGGGGAAGGATCCAAAACAATGTGCCAATTACAAGCCTATTTCATTACTCAATTTATATTTAAAGCTTTTGGCTAAAATGTTAGCTAACCGTTTGGCCAACTTCCTCCCCCTCTTGATACATAGAGACCAGGTGGGTTTTGTTTGCAACAGAGAAGGGAGAGACAATACGTCCAGAGTCATAAATGTTTTATGCCATGCCTCAGCTTCCTCTAAACCTTTACTCTTTTTAAGTACAGACGCAGAAAAAGCATTTGACAGGATCAATTGGTCGTACCTGAGTGAGGCTCTGTTGCGTTTCGGTCTCCCTGGTCTCTATGTGCAAGCTATTTTTGTTATGTACTCTCTCGCTACTGCTAAGGTAATGGTCAATGGTGCCCTTTCCTCTCCCTTTAGCATCTGTAATGGCACTAGACAGGGGTGTCCCTTGTCTCCCTTACTCTTTGTTTTAGCTCTAGAGCCCCTCCTGGTCTAGTTGAGAAATGACTCACTCATCAGTGTTGTTAAGCTGGGAGGACAGGAGTACAAATTGGCGGCCTTTGCTGACGATGTTATGATTATGACCACCAACCCCATGGTATCCCTCCCTCTCATACAAATTCACCTACAAAACTATAGTGTGGTTTCTAATTTCAAAATTAATGAAAAAAAATCTCAAATTATGTGTACCGGCCTTCCTTCATTTGTCAAGCAGACTTTAAAAACTAACTCACCTTTTGACTGGTCATCACCTTCCTTAACCTATTTAGGTGTTAAGATAAGTCCATCCGTCCCTGACCTCTTCACGCTTAATTATTCCCCCCTGCTCCAATCTATGTTTAAAGCCATAGACAACCTTAATCTCTGTACCCCTTACCTTTCCTGGTTTGGGCGTAAGAATCTCCTGTCATCATTGATCATACCTCGTCTCACCTACCTCCAACAAGTCCTACCTATCCCTATACCAAGGTCATTTTATGAGCTGATAAAGAAAAAATTCAGGTCCTTTATTTGGAATGGCAAAAAACCGAGGCTATCTTACTCCCAGCTTTCAAAACCAGTGTCACTGGGAGGAATTGGCCTCCCAGACCCAGAGGATTATGGCAATGCAATACTCCTATCTAGGGCAATTGAGTGGTTACGAAATGGTCCCGAAAAATCGTGGGTCTCGCTAGAACAACACCTGATGGGCAGACCTTTTCGCTCTCTACTTTTAGGTAGCCAAAACCAAAACTTCACACTTCCCACTTCTTATCCAATTTTAAGAGCCCCACTGAATGCTTGGAAATGGTTACTTTCTACACATTGTTCAATCCCCTTCCCCTCTCCTCTCCTACAAGTCAGGGATGTGATTGGAACAATCTCCCCCGATAGATGGTCCTCTACCCCAAGGGAGTTAAGGTGCTCATATACTCCTATTATTTCCTTCCTAGGGATCACAGGAGAAATTATTAGTACTAGCGATATGATAGAGATTTTAAAACCCCAGCCCAGTGGCTTAAACCTAATCACATACATTAGACAGTTCTATCCCGTAATACAGGTGAGGGCGAACTTCTTCGCCCTTTAGTCTGGCTTGAATCCCTGATCACTGTTCCGAAACCGCCTAAAAGGCTCATATCGCAAATTTACAACAGGTTGAGATCAACTCGCTTAATAGTCAAACCTGCCTTCATCCGACATTGGGAAAAAGACTTAAACAGATTCCATGCTCCCCAAACTATTTGTGTCTGCCATTAAACCGTCTAGATGCGTTAGGATCCAGGAGAATAGCTATAAATTGTTATCTAGATGGTACATAACCCCAGAGAAATCATGCCTTTTCTCTGATGGTTCCTCGGATGTCTGCTGGAGGTGCGGGGATGACAGAGGTTCCTTTTTTCACATTTGGTGGGACTGCCCCAAAATATGCGAATGGTGGAGAATCATATTCGATATTAGCGACTTCTTGTACCTAAATTCTGGTTGAAAACTTCTCTCCCATCTATACTGCAATGGAAGCACAAAGTTGACCAGATATGTCGCTTTGAGGAAATCTCTTCATGGGAATCTGGTACCCACACACAATTCATGAAAAAAATGGGACCTATGGCTCGCTCATAGGTTCACACTTCCACACTTATGTCGAGCCTGAGTCATGATGACCAATTTTCCTTCCTGTCAACCTATACCTTACCACAATCACATGGCTTTTCCAAGCCTAGCCCCAAAGTGCACACCTTAATTTACCTGTCACAATACTCTCAAAACAAATACTTTTTATCCTTATGAGCCCTTTTCCTTCCTCGGCAAGGTTTCAGATAACCCTTTATATATCGAGTTAAAGTTACCATATTTCCCTGATATCTGTTGACACCTATTGATATATAGCTTGGATCATGTTTGGATCATTTTGGGAATGATATTTTATTTTTTGGGGATGTTACAAGGCTTAGAAGTTTAGAAGCAAATCTTGAAATTTTTCCGAAATTTTCTAAAAACCCAATTTTTAGGGACCAGTTCAGGTCTGAAGTCACTTTGCAAGGCTTACATAATAGAAACCACCATAAAATGACCCCATTCTAGAAACTACACCCCTCAAGGTATTCAAAACTGATTTTACAAACATCGTTAACCCTTTAGGTGTTCCACAAGAATTAATAGAAAATAGAGATACAATTTCAAAATTTCAAATTTTTAGCAGATTTTCCATTTTAATATTTTTTTTCCTGTTACAAAGCAAGGGTAAACAGCCAAACCAAACTCAATATTTATGGCCCTGATTCTGTAGTTTACAGAAACACCACATATGTGGTTGTAAACCACTGTACGGGCACACGGCAGGGCACAGAAGGAAAGTAATGCCATACGTTTTTTGGAAGGCAGGTTTTGCTGGACTGTTTTTTTTGACACCATGTCCCATTTGAAGCCCCCCTGATGTACCCCATGAGTAGAAACTCCATAAAAGTGACCCCATCTAAGAAACTACACCCCTCAAGGTATTTAAAACTGATTTTACAAACGTCGTTAACCCTTTAGGTGTTCCACAAGAGTTATTGGCAAATGGAGATGAAATTTAAGAATTTCAATTTTTGGGCAAATTTTCCCAGGAAAGGAATGCCATACGTTTTTTGGAAGGCAGGTTTTGCTGGACTGTTTTTTTTTGACACCATGTCCCATTTGAAGCCCCCCTGATGCATCCCTAAAGTAGAAACTCCAAAAAAGTTACCCCATTTTAGAAACTACGGGATAGCCTGGCAGTTTTGTTGGTACTAGTTTAGGGTACATATGATTTTTGGTTGCTCTATATTACACTTTTTGTGAGGCAAGGTAACAAGAAATAGCTGTTTTGGCACCGTTTTTATTTTTTGTTACTTACAATATTCATCTGACAGGTTAGATCATGTGATATTTTTATAGACCAGGTTGTCACGGATGCGGCGATACCTAATATGTATACTTTTTTTTATTTATGTAAGTTTTACACTGATTTCTTTTTTGAAACAAAAAAAATCATGTTTTAGTGTTTCCATAGTCTGAGAGCCATAATTTTTTCAGTTTTTGGGCGATTACCTTGGGTAGGGTATGATTTTTGCGGGATGAGATAATGATTTTATTGGCACTATTTTGGGGTGCTTGTGACTTTTTGATCGCTTGCTATTACACTTTTTGTGATGTAAGGTGACAAAAAATGGCTTTTTTTTACACCGTTTTTTTTATATTGTTTTACGGTATTCACCTGAAGGGTTAGGTCATGTGATATTTTTATAGAGCAAGTTATTACGGACGCTGCGATACCTAATATGTATACTTTTTATTTATTTATGTAAGTTTTACACAATGATTTCATTTTTGAAGCAAAAAAAATAATGTTTTAGTGTTTCCATAGTCTGAGACCCATAATTTTTTCAGTTTTTGGGCGATTACTTTGGGTAGGGTATGATTTTTGCGGGATGAGATGACGGTTTGATTGGCACTATTTTGGGGTTCATATGACTTTTTGATCGCTTGCTAATATACTTTTTGTGATGTAAGGTAACAAAAAATGTTTTTTTTTTTTTTTTTTTTTACGGTGTTCATCTGAGGGGTTAGGTCATGTGATATTTGTATAGAGCCGGTCGATACGGACGCGGCGATACCTAATATGTATACTTTTTTTTATTTATGTAAGTCTTACACAATAATATCATTTTTAAAACAAAAAAAATGTTGTTTTAGTGTCTCCATATTCTGAGCCATATTTTTTTTTTTTTTTGGGCGATTGTCTCAGGTAGGGGCTCATTTTTTGCGGAATGAGGTGACGGTTAGTTTGTTCTATTTTGGTGGGCAAACGCCTTTTTGATCGCTTGCTGTTGTACTTTTTGTGATGTTAGGTGACAAAAAAATGGTTTATTTACCACAGTTTTTTTTTTACGGTGTTCATCTGAGGGGTTAGGTCATGTGATATGTTTATAGAGCCGGTCGATACGGATGCGGCGATACCTAATATGTATTTTTTCCCTATTTTTTTTCACTTTATTTGGGGAAAATTTAGTTTTTGTTTATTTTTACTTGAAACTTCAAATTTTTGGGGGGGAAACTTTATTTTTTCAACTTTTTTTTTACTTTATTTTTTGTCCCACTTTGGGACTTCAACTTTTAGGGGCCTAATCCCTTTTACAATGCATTCCAATACTTCTGTATTGGAATGCATTGGCTGTATGAGTAATACTGTGTGTATTACTCATACAGATTACGGCCTGTGAGATCCAGGGGGCTGGATCTCACAGGCTCGTTACCGGAAGACAGCGCGATGCCTTCCTTAAGGACTCAGGAAACAGGGCGTACCGGTAGGCCCTAAGTCCTTAAGGGGTTAATAACTGGTTGAACCTTCTTTTGGCAGCAATAACTTCAACCAAACCTTTACTGTAGTTGCAGATCAACCGTGCACAACGGTCAGGAGTAATTCTTGACCATTCCTCTTTACAGAACTGTTTCAGTTCAGCAATATTCTTGGGATGTCTGGTGCGAATCGCTTTCTTGAGGTCATGCCACAGCATCTCAATCGGGTTGAGGTCAGGACTCTGAATGGGCCACTCCATAAGGCGTATTTTCTTCTTTTAAGTCATTCTGTTGTTGATTTACTTCTATGCTTTGGGTCGTTGTTCTGTTGCAACACCCATCTTCTGTTGAGCTTCAGCTGGTGGACAGATAGCCTTAAGTTCTCCTGCAAAATGTCTTGATAAACTTGGGAATTCATTTTTCCTTCGATGTTGGCAATCCATCCAGGCAGCAAAGTAGCCCCAAACCATGATGCCCCCACCACCATACTTCACAGTTTGGATGAGGTTTTGATGTTGGTGTGCTGTGCCTCTTTTTCTCCACACATAGTGTTGGGTGTTTCTTCCAAACAACTCAACCTTGGTTTCATCTGTCCACAGAATATTTTGCCAGTACTGCTGTGGAACATCCAGGTGCTCTTGTGCAAACTGTAAACGTGCAGCAATGTTTTTTTTTTTGACAGCAGTGGCTTCCTCTGTGGTATCCTCCCATGAAATCCATTCTTGTTTAGTGTTTTACGTATCGTAGATTCGCTAACAGGGATGTTAGCATATGCCAGATACTTTTGTAAGTCTTTAGCTGACACTCTAGGATTCTTCTTCACCTCATTGAGCAGTCTGCACTGTGCTCTTGCAGTCATCTTTACAGGACGGCCACTCCTAGGGAGAGTAGCAGAAGTGCTGAACTTTCTCCATTTATAGACAATTTGTCTTAACGTGGACTGATGAACAGCAAGACTTTTGGAGATACTTTTCTAACCCTTTCCAGCTTTATGCAAGTCAACAATTTTTAATCGTAGGTCTTCTGAGAGCTCTTTTGTGCGAGGCATCATTCACATCAGGCAATGCTTCCTGTGAAAAGCAAACCCAGAACCGGTGTGTTTTTTATATTGCAGGGTAGCTGTAACCAACACCTCTAATCTCATCTCATTGATTGGACTCCAGTTGGCTGACACCTCACTCCAATTAGCTCTTGGAGATGTCATTAGTCTAAGGGTTCACATACTTTTTCCACCTGCACTCTGAATGTTTACATGGTGTGTTCAATAAAAACATGGTAACATTTAAAGGGAACCTGTCACTGGGATTTTGGGTATAGAGCTGAGGACATTGGTTGCTAGATGGCCGCTAGCATATCTGTAATACCCAGTCCCCATAGCTCTCTGTGCTTTTATTGTGTAAAAAAAACCAATTTAATACATATGCAAATTAACCTGAGATGAGTCCTGTCCCTGAGATGAGTCAGTGATAGGACTCATCTCAGGTTAATTTGCGAATGTATCAAATCGTTTTTTTTTTCCACAATAAAAGCACAGAGAGCTATGGGGACTGGATATTGCGGATGTGCTAGCGGCCATCTAGCAACCCATGTCCTCAGCTCTATACCCAAAATTCAGGTGATAGGTTCCCTTTAATTCTTTGTGTGTTATTAGTTTAAGCAGACTGTGATTGTCTATTGTTGTGACTTAGATGAAGATCCGATCACATTTTATGACCAATTTGTGCAGAAATCCATATCATTCCAAAGGGTTCACATACTTTTTCTTGCAACTGTAGTGTGGAGATGGCAGCAGCAGCATCAGGAGACCACAGAGTGGCAAGGTAACATAATGTGGATATGGCAGCAGCAGGAGAAGACCACAGAGTGGCAAGGTGACATGGTGTGGAGAAGCCAGCAGCAGCATCAGGTTACCACACAGTGGCAAGGTGACATAGTGTGGAGATGGCAGTAGCAGCAGCAGCAGCATCAGGAAACCACAGAGTGGCAAGGTGACATAATGTGGGTATAGCAGCAGCAGGATGATACCACACAGTGGCAAGGTAACATAGTGTGGAGATGGCAGTAGAAGCAGCAACAGCATCAGGAGGCCACAGAGAGGCAAGATGACATAATGTGGATATGGCAGCATCAGGAGGATACCACACAGTGGCAAGGTAACTTAGTGTGGATATGGCAGTAGCAGTAGCAGCAGCAGAAGACCACAGAGTGGCAAGGTGACATAGTGTGGAGATGGCGGCAGCAGCAGCTGCATCAAGAGACCACAAAGTGACCCGTTGACAGAATGGGACGGTGCGTGGCAATACCAGTACCCACTGACGAAGGTGGCATGATCTAGTCTAATGTATCAGGAATTAGTGGTTGGAAATCCTGTCTGATCCACGCCTGATTCATCTTGACAAAGGTCAATCTCTCCACATTTTGGGTGGACAGGTGAGTTTTCCTTGGGGTAACTATGGCCCCTGACGCACTAAACACCCGCTCTGATGCCACATTACTGGCCGGGCAGGACAGCTTTTCCAGGGCAAACTCTGCTAGTTGCAGCCACAAATCCAGTTTGGCTACCCAGTAGTCCAGCAGATCTTCAATGTGAGGTGGCAGGGTGCTGTCCAAATATGCCACCACCTGCTGGTTCAGGTCTTGCTCCAGTTCTACTTGCTGCTGCTGGTGAGTAGTTTGTTCACTATGTGGGAGAAGAAAGCTACTCATCAGCGACTGTAGACTCAGGCTGCTGCTGATGGAGCTGGTACTGCTCCTGCCACCCCACTCCTACCCAGCAGCCATGGCAGTGGAACGTGAGCACAGAGGGCCCTCCCAGTCATACCTGCCAGAGGATGGACGATGGCACAGATAGGCAGCAGCCAATTGACTACATAGGATGTCTCTGTAGTAGTTCAGTTTATCCTCCCTCTCGTGGGTGTAAAAATGGCCCCATTCTGAACCGGTAGCGAGGTCATTTGTGCAAGTGACTCGGAGGGACTCCCTGCCTCCATCTCCACTGCAAACTGTCACGGTTTGTCCAGGTCCTTTGTCTCATCTTCCTTATCACCCTTTAGCTCCTCTGGCTGCTCCTGCTCCTCCTGTCCTGTCAGCTGAGTAGAAAAACCACCCATTTCTCTACACATTGCCTGTGCTCCAATGTCCTCCCCTCCTCCTCCTCTTCCAGTTCAGCCCCCACAGGGCTCATGTTACCGTGAGATCTAGGGGCCACGTCTTCTGTCCCCTTACCAGCCATTGTTACCAGTTTTTGTTCCAGGACATGAAGCAGTGGAATGACATCATTCAGCCCATAGTCCTGGCGACTGAGAAATAATGTGGCGTCCTCAAAGGGCCTGAGTAAACAACAGGTGTCACGCATGAGCTGTCACTGGCTGACATCAAAGTTACTGTCACAACCAGACAGCTGAGAAGCTCTGACAGGAGCTGTCCAGAACCTCCTCCTTGAGTTTCTTTGTTTTGATTTCAGTTCCTCATCTCGTTAGCCTATCTCAGCTGTCATGCAGTTGGACTGATTGCTTCCCTTTAAGTTCCTCCCCATGATGCATTAGGTTGCGGCTTATACAACTTCCTGGAGTGTGTGTGCATGCCTTTCCTAGTTCCCAGTCGTCTGCAAGATAAGTACTGTTTATGTATTTGTGATTTTCTGTTTTCTGGATCCAGGTGACCCTGGCTCCCTCCGTGTCTGTGTAGGGGGCCGGTGGTCTTGTCCCCTCACTATTGTAGGGTCTTCAGCTGTAAGATAGTCGAGGTACGTGGATATGCGCCCATCCACCTTTGGGGTGTTCGCATAGGCTGAGCAGTCAGGGAGAGTGGCAGGTCTCATGCAGGGGTCTCCCTTTTGTTCCTTAGTTGTGGATCCAGTGACTCATAGATTATATTGTATTGTCTTGTTTCCCTGTACACCATCCGTGACAGTTACACAGCGGAGTACTCCTATCCGCTTGCATCATCAAGAAATCGTTGATGGCCTTTCTCTGTTCATATAGTCAGTAGTGTTGAGAGCGAATATTCGAATAGCGAATTTTTATCTCGAATATCGTTACTTTGAGAATTCGCAAATGTTTAGAATATGGTGCTATATATTCGTTATATCGAATATTAGGCATTTTTTTTCCATCTGAACACATGATTCCTCTCTGCTTCTTGATTGTTGGCCAATGAGAAGGAAGCAATGTCAAGTTCACAACAATACTTAGTACACCAATAAGTAATCTGTAGTCAGACCTGCTAAAATGTGAAGTTGCACGTAGTGCGAAAAAATATTTTAATCACTGCCGATTAGCGCAATCGCGAATATATTGGAGCATTTGACTCTATCTCCATATAAAGCTATTGTAATGTTCTGCCGTGCCAACCATTTCTCCAGTCTCAGGAGAAACTCAAGGAGGGTGTGCTTTGCGGTGTACGAGTGGCTGAAATGCATGCAAAGTTTCCCGCCCATTTTTAGGATGTCTTGCAGATGGGTGTAAGACTTCAGGAACCGCTTGACAACCAGATTGAACACGTGTACCATGCAGGGTGCATGGCCCAGCTTTCCTTGACGCAGCGCCGACACTATGTTATTCCTGTTGTCGGTCACTATGGTTCCGATTTTCATTTGTCGCGGAGAAAGCCAGGATTCGATTTCTTGATGAATCACACGGAGCAGTTCCCCCACTGTGTGACTCCGTCTGCCCAGGGAAACGAGGTGCGGAACAGCGTGACACCTCCGTGCCCTGCACATGTGGTATGCTGGAGGAGCACTGTGACTTGTCCCTGCAGTGGAGGCTGAGGACATGGTGGAGGATGAGGAGGCATAGGCGGACATTGTTGCAGGACCAACGGCGTGACAACGTGGAGGCGGAAGCCACGTGACCTGGCCAAGTTGCTGGTGTGGCTGTGCAGGAACCACATACACCCAGTGGGCCGTAAAGCACATGTATTGTCCCTGATCGTAGTTATAGCTCCACACATCGGCGCTGTTGTGCACTTTGGCAGACACCGAATGGCTCAAGGACTGGCCCACCTTTTGTTCTACATGTTTGTGCAGGGCTGGTACTGCCTTTTTTGCAAACAAATGACGGTTTGGGACTCTCCACCTTGGCTCGGCACAAGCCATCAGTTCTCTGAAAGGTGCAGAGCCCACCACTTGGAAAGGGAGGGACTGAAACACCAGTAATTTGGACAGGAGCACGTTCAGCTTCTGCGCCATTGGATTTGTGTACCCATAATGTTGTCTCTTGGCAATCGCTTCGGTGATCGATTGCTGACGGAATGACTGACGAGGAGTAGGAGCAGGAGCATCTGGACCAGCAGAAGATGGGAATGACAGACAGCTCCCTTCGGCTGCGGTGGTAGAATCTTGACTAGCTGAAATCTGGTGCGTGCCACTAGGTGATACAGCGGTAGGCCACTTTATGGAGATGCTGCATATTTTGACGCATGGCCATGGTGCCAACATTGGCACCCTGGCCACGCTTCACCTGCCCCCATATTCGACATATGGTCATGTTGACCTCCTCCAGGGGCTTCACAAAGAACTCCAACACTCCCGAGTACCTGATTTTCCCCCAACACTACTCACTGGTTGACTGCTACCACTGCTGCTTCCATGAACCCATGCACCACTCCTTTCCGGGCAGGTAGGCTTCTGCAATGCGGGTGGTCTATCCCATGCCCATTTGGCTCCCGACCTTCCACTGCTGCCACCCTGCTGACTTCCGTCACGCTAGCGACTTGCTGGCTCAGTCTCTGCCTGACGGGCAAGCTGCCACCCTCTTCTCCTGATGATGACGAAGCCCCTTCTTCACCTGGCTCCCAAGTGCGATCGGCTTCATCATCATCGAGCAGTGTCTGCACATCAATGATGTCCTGCTCAACGGTCTCTGACTGCTCACAACACAAGCTCCTGCGGCACTCTCCTCATCACTACTTGCCCACCTAGCGGAGGAAGCGGCAGATGTCTCCTCCAGATCTTAGCTGTGCAGTAGCTGCTGAATGTCCTCTAGTAGCTCTTCCTCGCTGAAAAGTGGAGCTGAGCCTACAGCATATAAAACTTCTCGTGGTGAGGGAATCGAAAAGCACAGAGGCAGGTTGAGGACAGTTGAGGTCACAGGGACTGCTCCCAGGCCATGCCAACTAAGGGTTGTGTCTGACAAACCCACCGACTGTTGGCTGGGGGTGTCTGATGTCACTTGGGATGACGTGGATGACCGAGTTAACCAATCAAGAACCGCTGGGTTGCTGGTCAAGACACGACCGCTAGATGATACCGGGAGCTCAGGCCTCTCGCTGCGACTCCTGATGCCACACCCCTTACTCTGCTGGGACCTCTGCTTGCGCCAGAAACCTATAGGCCTCTGACACTCCTCTGTGCATGGCCTGGCACTTCTCTGCCTGACATACTGTACTAGTAGCTCAAATAAACAAATTAAGTGGAAATTAAAACACCTCTAAAAGCGACTAATATATTTTTCTTTTTGTAATGAAATAGGCCACTAAACGCTTTCACCACAATTAACTGCAGAAGTGAACTGAGAATATATTTTTCTGGTTGAACTGAAATAGGCCACTATATGCTTTCACGAGAAATAACTGTAACAGTGCAGTGCGTATATATTTTTCTTTTTTTACTAAAATACGCCCCTATACGCTTTCACCAGAAATAACTGCAGAAGTGAAATGTGTATATATATTTTTCTTGTAGTACTGATATAAGATACTAAATATACTAAGATATAAGCCACTAAAGGCTTTTCAACATAGCACTTGCAGCCCTATAACAAATAGCTGGAATGATAGAGCTGTCTAATGGCTATTTGGATCCCCAAATAATCTTCACCTGCACTTGTAAATCACTTTCCTATCAATGTCCCTAGCGCCTTCTGACATCTCTCCCTGCACTAAGATTCTGTGAAATGATTCCTCCCTTTCCTTTCCCGGCATTTTTTCTGTCTTTTTTTTCCACAATCATTTTTACAATTGCTGTCCCTAGCGCCTTCACACGTCTGTCCCTGCATTCTGAACGCTGGAAAATGTCTGGCTCTAAGATGGCCGACGTATTTATAGGGCTGTGACATCACAGGGCTGGCTGGCTGGCTGCTGATTGGCTGCATGCAGGCATGTCAATCTGGGTGATCCCGCCTTCCCAGAGTTCCTTGCCTCATGTCCTCAGTCCTCACATGTGTAGCCGCCATTTTAGGAAAAATGTGATTCGTTATCACTAAGCGCTAGGAAATTTACATTTGTTGTGAATCAAATTTTTCCTGAAATTCTAAACGAATTCCAATTTGTCAGCTTCGATTCGCTCATCTCTATACATAACATATGTCATCACATACACTCACCTAAAGAATTATTAGGAACACCTGTTCTATTTCTCATTAATGCAATTATCTAGTCAACCAATCACATGGCAGTTGCTCCAATGCATTTAGGGGGGTGGTCCTGGTCAAGACAATCTCCTGAACTCCAAACTGAATGTCAGAATGGGAAAGAAAGGTGATTTAAGCAATTTTGAGTGTGGCATGGTTGTTGGTGCCAGACGGGCCGGTCTGAGTATTTCACAATCTGCTCAGTTACTGGGATTTTCACGCACAACCATTTCTAGGGTTTACAAAGAATGGTGTGAAAAGGGAAAAACATCCAGTATGCGGCAGTCCTGTGGGCAAAAATGCCTTGTGGATGCTAGAGGTCAGAGGAGAATGGGCCGACTGATTCAAGCTGATAGAAGAGCAACGTTGACTGAAATAACCACTCGTTACAACCGAGGTATGCAGCAAAGCATTTGTGAAGCCACAACACGCACAACCTTGAGGCGGATGGGCTACAACAGCAGAAGACCCCACCGGGTACCACTCCTCTCTACTACAAATAGGAAAAAGAGGCTACAATTTGCACAAGCTCACCAAAATTGGACTGTTGAAGACTGGAAAAATGTTGCCTGGTCTGATGAGTCTCGATTTCTGTTGAGACATTCAAATGGTAGAGTCCGAATTTGGCGTAAACAGAATGAGAACATGTATCCATCTTCTGATGGCTACTTCCAGCAGGATAATGCACCATGTCACAAAGCTCGAATCATTTCAAATTGGTTTCTTGAACATGACAATGAGTTCACTGTACTAAAATGGCCCCCACAGTCACCAGATCTCAACCCAATAGAGCATCTTTGGGATGTGGTGGAACGGGAGCTTCATGCCCTGGATGTGCATCCCTCAAATCTCCATCAACTGCAAGATGCTATCCTATCAATATGGGCCAACATTTCTAAAGAATGCTATCAGCACCTTGTTGAATCAATGCCACGTAGAATTAAGGCAGTTCTGAAGGCAAAAGGGGGTCCAACACCGTATTAGTATGGTGTTCCTAATAATTCTTTAGGTGAGTGTATATTGTACTATTCATATACATTGACGCACATAAGTTACGCCTCCACCAACTTTCAATTGCACAAGTTTCTTACAGTATCATAACCCGTCATGCATAAATAATTTGTCCCTTTGTGTTATTTATCAATATTCTCCCATCTTAGTCCTTGTCTTCATTCTCCTTCTCCAAGGAGACATATGGACCATTAACACTTAAATTGGTCATACTTATTTATTACCTATCCCAACACCAAGGGTCAAACATAATCATAAACATTTCAATTTACTTCTACAATTTCAGTAAACAAGTGCATTTATTCCAGCTAAGATGTCTACCATTAATAGATATACCATTTACTTTCTCAAGTTCACCCTTACATCATGACCCTTTAATCCATTACTTAAAACTCTATCTCCTACCACAAGTACACATCACATTGTACTTCAACAAAATAATTAATTCCTCAACTAAACTCCTTTCTAAAGCAAAGACACAAGATGTCTGCTTGATACAACATCGCTGACTATCAGATATAATTCTGATTCTCAAACAACCTTGAACATTATTCATGTTTCTTATATTTCTCCAACATATTCTACAGAACCATACACATATTATCACCATATACAGTGGGGGAAATAATTATTTGACCCCTCACTGATTTTGTAAGTTTGTCCAATGACAAAGAAATGAAAAGTCTCAGAACAGTATCATTTCAATGGTAGGTTTATTGTAACAGTGGCAGATAGCACATCAAAAGGAAAATCGAAAAAATAACTTTAAATAAAAGATAGCAACTGATTTGCATTTCATTGAGTGAAATAAGTATTTGAACCCTCTAACAAAAAAAGACTTAATACTTGGTGGAAAAACCCTTGTTTGCAAGCACAGAGGTCAAACGTTTCTTGTAATTGATGACCAAGTTTGCGCACATTTTAGGAGGAATGTTGGTCCACTCCTCTTTGCAGATCATCTCTAAATCCCTAAGGTTTCGAGGCTGTCTCTGTGCAACTCTGAGCTTGAGCTCCCTCCATAGGTTTTCGATTGGATTAAGGTCCGGAGACTGACTAGGCCACTCCATGACCTTAATGTGCTTCTTCTTGAGCCACTCCTTTGTTGCCTTTGCTGTATGTTTTGGGTCATTGTCGTGCTGGAACACCCATCCACGACCCATTTTCAGTTTCCTGGCAGAGGGAAGGAGGTTGTCGCTCAGGATTTCACGATACATGGCTCCGTCCATTTTCCCGTTTATGCGAATAAGTTGTCCTGTGCCCTTAGCAGAAAAACACCCCCAAAGCAAAATGTTTCCACCCCCATGCTTGACGGTGGGGACGGTGTTTTGGGGGTCATAGGCAGCATTTTTCTTCCTCCAAACACAGCGAGTTGAGTTAATGCCAAAGAGCTCTATTTTGGTCTCATCAGACCACAGCACCTTCTCCCAGTCACTCTCTGAATCATTCAGGTGTTCATTGGCAAACTTCAGACGGGCCTGCACATGTGCCTTCCTGAGCAGGGGGACCTTGCGAGCCCTGCAGGATTTTAATCCATTGCGGTGTAATGTGTTTCCAATGGTTTTCTTGGTGACTGTGGTCCCTGCTAATTTGAGGTCATTAACTAACTCCTCCCGTGTAGTTCTAGGATGCTTTTTCACCTTTCTCAGAACCATTGACACCCCATGAGGTGAGATCTTGCGTGGAGCCCCAGAGCGAGGTCGATTGATGGTCATTTTGTGCTCCTTCCATTTTCGAACAATCGCACCAACAGTTGTCACCTTCTCTCCCAGCTTCTTGCTAATGGTTTTGTAGCCCATTCCAGCCTTGTGCAGGTCTACAATTTTGTCTCTGACATCCTTGGACAGCTCTTTGGTCTTTCCCATGTTGGAGAGTTTGGAGTCTGCTTGATTGATTGATTCTGTGGACAGGTGTCTTTTATACAGGTGACTAGTTAAGACAGGTGTCCTTAATGAGGGTGACTAATTGAGTAGAAGTGTCTAACCACTCTGTGGGAGCCAGAACTCTTAATGGTTGGTAGGGGTTCAAATACTTATTTCACTCAATGAAATGCAAATCAGTTGCTATCTTTTATTTAAAGTTATTTTTTCGATTTTCCTTTTGATGTGCTATCTGCCACTGTTACAATAAACCTACCATTGAAATGATACTGTTCTGAGACTTTTCATTTCTTTGTCATTGGACAAACTTACAAAATCAGTGAGGGGTCAAATAATTATTTCCCCCACTGTATATATAATTCCTTGTCTCCATTTGTAGCATTCATAATCTGAGTTCCCTATCTTTTCCCCTTTTTTGGAGTCTGGGAGAAAACTGTACCCAGAAGCGTCTGTCACAAAATATGGAGAGAATATAAAAACTATGGTGGTCATCAATGATCAGAAATACGCCTATTTTAGACGTATTTCTGACGCAGATTTCTGCGCAAAATGTATTTGCGTCGCAGTTTTCAACTTTACCCTGCTCATACCAGGTCTAAAGAAGTGGGCGTGGCGTGGGCGAAGAACCGGATGGGTCGGCAGGCCTGCTTCATTCAACATTTTCTACACCTGTTAGAGGTGCGGAAAATTCAAGGAAGCTGGCTTACATTTCCACCGGTGCTGGATACGGCAAAAATATGTAGAGGCAGATCCACCGCCAGCACAGGGGCTTATTCAGATGCCAGTCTTAATAAATTAACCCCTCTATGTGTACATGTAGTACCAGATATTGAAAGTACTCTTGGCCATCAAGTACAGAGCACTGACTGGATAAATATCAACAGCTGAACAGGAAGAAACAGAAGAGCTAGTAGCTAGTCTAGCAGTCATGTATCATAGCCAAGATCACAGAATCAAGTGGTTCGATGGAAGGGTAAGTACTGCTACAAAATGCCTTCCAATCTGAAGAACCTATCCAATCATTACATGGCAGCCAAATTTTTATGTTACTACAGAATAGATAACGCTTAGTTTGATTGTAATGGTGCATTCTGCTATGGATTAAGTGCGCACAGGTTCTGAAGTTATTTTTTATTTATTTTTTCATGGTAAAGAGCTCTGCTTTATTATAATAGGTCAAACGTCTTTAGAATTACTGTTCATCTTGAATATTTCCTTCAGTTTTTTTTATTTTTTATTTAACATCTTTATTACTATACAAAACGAGTACACAAAAAGAAATTCATTCTTATTATAAATTATCAAAAAATTTTAGATTTTTTTTCCCCTTTACTTTAACAATAGTGAAAATACAACAATATAAATATACACAGACTAAGTTATACCCCAGGCCCACAGTCACCGTCCCTGTCCGAGGGACAGGCCTAGCCCGATGGCGCACACAGCAGAGCCTGCAAGTCGTGCCGTGACGCTAAAGAGGACACACCTAGCCGGTGGCGGACGCAGCAGAGCCTGCAAGTCAAATACTGTGCCGCAGTCCAGTACAGTAAGGCCTAGCAAAACATATAACCCTATCTATCTAACTACTATAAGGCCTAGGCTAGTCTCTGTTACTTCAGGGGCCACACAGTAGAATACAATCAGTAACTATATGTACTGACCTGCATCCGTTCTGGGCCCGAGGATGCCGCTTACCCGAGATGGCCACCAACCTCTCAGCAACCGTGCGGCCTTCCTTGATAATAAGACTTCTGCCCACACGCTGTACACTGTCTTCCTGGAGCAATCTCTCTTTCAAAGAGCCGGATCCAGTAAGGGGACAACAGCTAATCTCCTTCCTCTGCGTGTCCATTTACTCCCGGACATCCGCAAGCCAGGATGGAATCGGATTCAGTCTCTCAAAGAACATTGCTTCCACCATGTCAGATCAGCACTTCCTGGTTTTCAGAAGCAGCTAGCATGAGTCATCATCTGCTTTGCATATGCAGATCCCAGAGTGTGCTGACTGTGCTGCAATACAGTGGCCTCTAGTGCCCGGAATGCCAAATGACAGCTCCAATACAATTTAAACATAAACATTTACAGGCAGAGTTTATTCACAATCTCACAACTTAATTAGTAATTTATATATATTTGAAATCTTCATTCTTAATGGTATCTTCCCGAACCTCTCATTTAACAGAGAAGAATTATCTATTTCTAACAGTGATTTATCATCCAAACTAAAAAGTGCCGACCGAAGCTGAAAATACCTAAACAAAGATAAATTCTCTACACCGGGCATGCTCGACCCGTGGCCCTCCAGCTGTTGTAAAACTACAACTCCCACAATGCCCTGCTGTAGACTGATAGCTGTAGGCTGTTCAGGCATGCTGGGAGTTGTAGTTTTGCAACAGCTGGAGGGCCGCAGGTTGAGCATGCCTGCTCTACACTGTGTGATAATTCCACAAACGACTTAATTTCTCTATTCTTAACAACCTGTGCTATATAAATAATACCATTCTTTTGCTAGAATTGATCCATTGCTATACCATCTAAGATCTGTAAGTGAATATTGTGCCAGAGAGGCGTGAATATAAGTGATCCCTTCACCCCCAACCATCCTCTAGTAATAGCCCACATTTTCAATAGTAATTTTGTAGTCCCTTCATAACCCCGATCCCTGTTAGTCAATAGCCCAGATTCCAGAAGCGTGAATATGTTATTGTGCGCAGAGCATCTTACTAGGCTACTTAGAAGTGTACTATTTGGCCATTCATTACACATCCATAGCTGATAGCCTTTAAAGCATGGGAGATTTAAACCCCCATGCTCCAACGGTTTATATAGATATTCCAATTTGAGTCTCACTCGTTTTCATCCCCAGACTAAATCATTAATTATTCTTTCCATAAGTTTAAAATATTTATCCTCTATCCAAATAGGAATATTCCTAAGAACATAGAGGAATTGGGGTAGAATTACCATTTTAACCAGTGAAACTCGGTCAGCTCTGGATAAAGGAAGTCTCAGCCAAATCCCTATTTTTGCCCTAGTTTTTGTTATCAATGGGATCAGGTTAAATTGTACAGAATTTTCAACCTTGGGAGATATCGTCTACCCAAGTATTAAAAAGTATCGACCACATCTAGCTGGGTTATCAATGACTCCTTTTGGGACACCGGGTCTATTGGCATCAAAGTGGTCTATATTTAGGCCTGATACCTCACCAAATAGTTTAACCATACGGATAATTCTTGGGAAAGTTATTTCTGTATTATCTACGAAGAAAAGGACATCGTCCGCGTATAGAGAAATGCGGTCTTCCACTCCTAATGTTCCAAATCCATTACTTTGAACATCCTGCCTAATAGCCAAAGCCAGGGGCTCAATATAAATATCAAATAGGAGTGGAGATAGTGGGCAGCCCTGACGAGTACCTCTATTTAGGTTAATACTGGGAGTAATGCTCCCATTGAGACTCAGCTTAGCCGTAGGGGATCTATACAGTGTTTTAATCATATTTATAAATCTCTCCCCAAAGCCCATCCTCGCCAAAACCCTCCATAGGAATCGCCACTCCGCCCTGTCAAAGGCCTTAGAGGCATCTAAAGACAGGATGGAGCAAGCAGACCTCCCAGGAGCCTGTATATTGGCAAAGAGCCGATGAAGATTATGATGAGTACCTTTATTTGGAATAAAGCCGTTCTGGCCCGGATGGACAACGGAGGAGATAACCCCAGAAAGTCTTGTGGCCAAGATCCTCGCCAGGAGCTTTACATCCGCGTTCAGCAATGAGATCGGTCTATAGGATCCCATATCTATGGGGTCCTTACCTTTTTTTGGAATTAGTATTATTACCGCTTCCATCATTGAACCCGGCAGGTTCCCCTCCTCCACCGATTCAGCAAGGACCTCCAGCAATTTAGGAAAAACAACCTCCTTATATTTACCATAAAATTCATATGGGAGTCCGTCTGAACCGGGGGTGGAGTTCCCCGAGCATAGTTTAATTGCCCCTTTGAGCTCCTGAATAGAGAGATCGGCCTCAAGTACCTTCTTTTGAGTCGGAGTAATAGTAGGAAAGACAATACCATCAAGATAGGAGTCCATCTTTTAATCCAAGATCCTGCAGTCGGCTTTATAAAGGTCTGAAAAGTACTCAAGGAAGACCTTCTCTATGGAGTTTTGTCCCCTAACCATCCTATCATTAGCCAATCGTATATTATCTATATATTTGTTTAGATTCCTGGCTCGAGATCACCCTAGATAGGAGTTTCGCCCTGATTCAGTAAAATATTTTTGCCCCTTAAAGAATAGACTCTGTTATGCCTTCTCCAGTAAGAAGTTGGAGTATGCCTATGTAGTCTTCCACATAGTTTCCCTACTTTTCCTTTGTCCTATCTATATAGAAAAGTTGTGTAGCTGAGGAGGCTTGTTCTTTTAAGTTTTTCTCATTTTTCCCATACTCCTTTCTCAGGTTTGCAATGTGACTGACCATTATTCCCCTCATATAGGCCTTAAAGGTATCCCATACTATTTGGATTTTAGTTGACCTATAATTAGTAACCCAGAATTGATTAATTTCCTTATGTATTATTTCATGGTTCTTTATTAAGGATAGCCAATAAGGATTCAATCTAAAAAGAGGCCTACCTATTTGTTTATCCTGGGCCAGGCAAAGGTTCTGAAGTTATTTAAGACACACATGATGCAGCAGTAAAAGAGGTTGTCCAGGACTTAAATATTGATGAGCTATCTTCAGGATTGGCAATCAATACCTGATTAGTCTGACTCCCGGCACCCGTACCAATCAGCTGTTGGAATGGGCCATGGTACTTACATGAGCACTATAGCCTTCTCCTCTACCTGTGATGTCACGCCCACCAGTCACATGGAATTTCTGCAGCTTAGTCAAATTCAATTGAGTGGAAATGCACTGCAAAACCAAGCACAAACAACATACAATATATGGCACTGTGCTTGGTATACAATTAAGAGGCCGCAATGTCCACCACAGCGCCACTGATACTTTAAACAGTTAATTGGACGGAGGGGACATGGTGATAAAAGTCAGACCCACACCAAACTGACTTTGATGATAGAGATGAGCGAAATTTCATGAAAAATTCAGTTCGATCCAAATAAATTTGTGGCGAATTACGTTAAAACCTGCTATTTCCAGACTGCTAAGAGCCTTTCTAGTGGTGTAGAACAGGGTTTTCCAACTCCAGTCTTCAGGGCCCACTTGCCGGTCAGGATTTAGGAGTATCCCACATGAATACCTGTGTTAAATCCTGATGGATGGACACTAATTATATCAGCTGCCCAATAGTAAGGAAATCCTGAAAACATGACCGGCAGGTGGCCCCTGAGTACTGGAGTTGAGGACCACTGGTGTAGAACACTATGCCTTGTAGTAACACGCATAGGGAGTCTGCTTTGGCAGTGAAATAATACTGTGAGTCCATATGACATGCAGATGACAGGCGTCTCTCTTAGAATCACAGCACACTTCACTTATTTGGGCAGTCACAGGGCCAAAACTGACCCAATAACTCAAGTATAAACTCAGCCTTACAGGTAGATGTTAGCGTCAAGAAGAAGCGCACTCCTTTTACACCCTCGTCAGCTAATTCCACATAGATGTCTACAGAACCTTTTTCTATTAAACGCTTATACAAGTAGAGCCCCCCTGACAGAGTAGAGAGGGTGTCAGCAGTAAGTTTGTGTTGACATCACTGATTCATTTTTCCCATTCTCTGATCCGTCAGAACAATTACCCAGAAAAAACTGATCCTGTCTGTGGAGCATTCGCCTTCACTCGGTCAGCATTTGCTCAATAATCCATCAGTATTGCTAAAGGCAAAAAAAACCGGAGTGGATCTAAAACAGAGATGACACATGAATGGAATATTTGCATGTCTTCTGTGTTTTCTACCTACTCCTGCTTTTGGCTATCAAATCATAAGCCAATTCTGATGGGACCATGCAGGCCTTAAAGCAGCTACACAGACAGGATCTGGATCCGTTGTGGGTCTCTTTTTTCCTTCCTTCTGACAGATCAGAAGAAGTGTCAAATAAATGATGATGTCATCCAAGCCGAAAGCCAAAATAGTGGACCAGTCATAAAGTGGGGATAACTACAGCAAGGGGGCACAGGTGTGTGGAAATCCTGGCTGATCCACGCCTGATTCATCTTGATGCAGTGTCCCACTATGTGCTATATGTGGGTACTTTAAACTCTTGCTAAATATCATATCAAATGTATTGTGGTATCATGCTATAATTCCCTTTATAGGCTGGCAGTGTCATTTACCTTTATTCGCCCCTCGGTAGTGCTTGCACCACTTATATATATAGCTGGGGGGTGTAAAGTTGGTGTGTCCGATGCTAATGAATAGATAAGGAAGTTAATGGAGGAGGTGGAAATTTGTATTTCCACCGAAATAGTTAAAAAAAGATTTTACCGCATATAAGTAACATAGTTACATAGTATATAAGGCCGAAAAAAGACATTTGTCCATCCAGTTCAGCCTGTTATCCTGCAAGGCCAAAAAAAACCTGTGAGGTAGAAGCCAATTTTCCTCACTTAAGGCGGAAAAAATTCCTCCCGACTCCAATCAGGCAATCAGAATAACTCCCTGGATCAACGACCCCTCTCTAGTAACTATAGCCTGTAATATTATTACACTCCAGAAATACATCCAGGCCCCTCTTGAATTCCTTTATTGTACTCACCATCACCACCTCCTCAGGCAGAGAGTTCCATAGTCTCACTGCTCTTACCGTAAAGAATCCTTTTCTATGTTTGTGTACAAACCTTCTTTCCTCCAGACGCAGAGGATGTCCCCTCGTCACAGTTATAGTCCTGGGGATAAATAGATGATGGGAGAGATCTCTGTTCTGTCCTCTGATATATTTATACATAGTAATTAGATCTCCCCTCAGTCGTCTTTTTTCTAAAGTGTATAACCCTAATGTTGATAATCTTTCAGGGTACTGTAGTTGCCCCATTCCAGTTATTACTTTAGTTGCCCTCCTCTAAAACCATCTCCAGCCCTGCTATGTCTGCCTTGTTCACAGGAGCCCAGAACTGTACACAGTACTCCATGTCTAGTCTGACTTGTGATTTGTAAAGTAGTAGGAATATGTTCTCATCACGGGCATCTATGCCCCTTTTGATACAACCCATTATGTTCCTGGCCTTGGCAGCAGCTGCCTGACACGGGTTTCTACAGCTTAGTTTCCTGTTTATTAAAATTCCTAGGTCCTTATCCATGTCAAGTGGAGCCGTTCGGGTAATCTGCTGAGTTAAAGAGAGCCAAGCCCAGTTCCGGAAAGCAGAGACACGCAGCACTAACATGACTGATAATGGTCTTTTTACTACAAAATCTCAGTGAGATAAAGTTGCCACAGAAATTTTGTAGTAAAAAGATAACAGAGAGGCACGGAGCATTATTAATAATGTTAGTGCTTCGTTTTCTGCTGTCTCTTTCACACAGCGGATTACCTGCACAGGATCCGCTCGTGTTAAAGAGCCCTAAGCCCAATGCATGGCTACACTCACCCAGTCCTAATAAAATCTGGTCCTACCTTATCCAGGGTGTCGTTGGCGTGATGTCCACTGGATCCAGAACAAGGTACCTGTGGTGATAGAGAAAAAAAGAATAATCACATAAGGAAGGGATGGTGACTACCCCTGTGAAATCACCAGCAGGGGGCGCTGTGCTCGCCTGTAAGACTGAGCCATGCCAATGTATAGCAGGGTAATCTAGGACATTTTCCCTAGGACAATGCCCACCTTGTGGTCCCTTCAAAATAGTTATGTCCTCCTTGTGGCCCCTCACAGCAGTTATGCCCACCTTTGTTCCTGTCACAGCAGTTATGCCTACTTTTGTGCCCCTGTAGTTGTAGTTATGGGCATGACTGTCGCTGTAGTTATGCCCAAATATGTGCTCCCTCGCTGTAGTTATGCCAGATATGTGTCTCCTCACAGTAGTTATAGCCAGATATGTGCCCCCTCACAGTAGTTATAGCCAGATATGTGTCTCCTCACAGTAGTTATAGCCAGATATGTGCCCCCTCACAGTAGTTATAGCCAGATATGTGCCCCCTTGCTGTAGTTATGCCCAGATATGTGCCCCCTCAAAGTAGTTATGCCCAGATATGTGCCCCCTCAAAGTAGTTATGCCCAGATATGTGCCCCTCAAAGTAGTTATGCCCAAATATGTTCCCTTCACAGTAGTTTTGCCCAGATATGTCCCCCTCACAGTAGTTATGCCTACTTTTGTGCCCCCTCGCTGTAATTATGCCCAGATATGTGCCCCCTCACAGTAGTTATGCCCAGATATGTGCCCCCTCACAGTAGTTATGCCCAGATAGGTGCCCCTCACAGGATCTGAGAACCTGCTGCTGGAGATTTCTGAAGTCGCTATCTTCCAAGAGCAGGCCTCCAAGGCTGAAGTGAGCCAGGCAAGCTCTATTATGGCATATCAGACATTTAATAAACTGGAAGATGGTAATAATCTTACTAGGTGGAGGATAGAAAGAACTCTCAGTATAATGATACCAGAAACATCCATGGTGTGCAATTATTCAGCTGCTAAGCACAGAATCCGGTGCCAGGATGTACTGGACATCACTATGGCATACAAGTACCAGACGCTGGGGATACTCTCCATAGGCTGCAACTAAAATAAAACTAGGAACATTCATTCTGGAGCTAGCATGGTGTTTAATAGGGGTTCTCCAGGAATTTAAAGAAAATACATACATGCACATAGTACACATCACACATGTTATTACATACAGGCACATAGTACACATCACACATGTTATTACATACAGGCACATAGTACACATCACACATGTTATTACATACATGCACATACTGCACATCACACATGTTATTACATACAGGCACATAGTATACATCACACATGTTATTACATACAGGCACATAGTACACATCACACATGTTATTACATACATGCACATACTGCACATCACACATGTTATTACATACAGACACATAGTACACATCACACATGTTAGTACATACAGGCACATAGTACACATCACACATGTTATTACATATAGACACATAGTACACATCACACATGTTATTACATACAGGCACATAGTATACATTACACATGTTATTACATACAGGCACATAGTACACATCACACATGTTGTTATTACATACATGCACATACTGCACATCACACATGTTATTACATACAGGCACATAGTATACATCACACATGTTATTACATACAGGCACATAGTACACATCACACATGTTATTACATACATGCACATACTGCACATCACACATGTTATTACATACAGACACATAGTACACATCACACATGTTAGTACATACAGGCACATAGTATACATCACACATGTTATTACATACAGGCACATAGTATACATCACACATGTTATTACATACAGGCACATAGTACACATCACACATGTTATTACATACAGGCACATAGTACACATCACACATGTTATTACATACAGACACATAGTACACATCACACATGTTATTACATACATGCACATACTGCACATCACACATGTTATTACATATAGGCACATAGTACACATCACACATGTTGTTATTACATATAGGCACATAGTACACATCACAAATGTTATTACATACAGGCACATAGTACACATCACACATGTTATTACATACAGACACATAGTACACATCACACATGTTAGTACATACAGGCACATAGTACACATCACACATGTTATTACATATAGGCACATAGTACACATCACACATGTTATTACATACAGGCACATAGTACACCTCACACATGTTATTACATATAGGCACATAGTACACATCACACATGTTGTTATTACATACAGGCACATAGTACACATCACACATGTTATTACATATAGGCACATAGTACACATCACACATGTTGTTATTACATACAGGCACATAGTACACATCACACATGTTGTTATTACATACAGGCACATAGTACACATCACACATGTTATTACATACAGGCACATAGTACACATCACACATGTTAGTACATACAGGCACATAGTACACATCACATGTTATTACATACAGGCACATACTGCACATCACACATGTTATTACATACAGGCACATAGTACACATCACACATGTTATTACATACAGGCACATAGTACACATCACACATGTTATTACATACAGGCACATAGTACACATCACACATGTTATTACATACAGGCACATAGTACACATCACACATGTTATTACATACAGGCACATAGTACACATCACACATGTTATTACATACAGACACATAGTACACATCACACATGTTATTACATACAGGCACATAGTACACATCACACATGTTATTACATACAGGCACATAGTACACATCACACATGTTATTACATACAGACACATAGTACACATCACACATGTTAGTACATACAGGCACATAGTACACATCACACATGTTATTACATATAGGCACATAGTACACATCACACATGTTAGTACATACAGGCACATAGTACACATCACACATGTTATTACATATAGGCACATAGTACACATCACACATGTTGTTATTACATACAGGCACATAGTACACATCACACATGTTGTTATTACATACAGGCACATAGTACACATCACACATGTTATTACATACATGCACATAGTACACATCACACATGTTAGTACATACAGGCACATAGTACACATCACACATGTTATTACATATAGGCACATAGTACACATCACACATGCTATTACATACAGGCACATAGTACACATCACACATGTTATTACATATAGGCACATAGTACACATCACACATGTTGTTATTACATACAGGCACATAGTACACATCACACATGTTATTACATATAGGCACATAGTACACATCACACATGTTGTTATTACATACAGGCACATAGTACACATCACACATGTTGTTATTACATACAGGCACATAGTACACATCACACATGTTATTACATACAGGCACATAGTACACATCACACATGTTAGTACATACAGAAACATAGTACACATCACATGTTATTACATACAGGCACATACTGCACATCACACATGTTATTACATACAGGCACATAGTACACATCACACATGTTATTACATACAGGCACATAGTACACATCACACATGTTATTACATACAGGCACATAGTACACATCACACATGTTATTACATACAGGCACATAGTACACATCACACATGTTATTACATACAGGCACATAGTACACATCACACATGTTATTACATACAGACACATAGTACACATCACACATGTTATTACATACAGGCACATAGTACACATCACACATGTTATTACATACAGGCACATAGTACACATCACACATGTTAGTACATACAGACACATAGTACACATCACACATGTTAGTACATACAGGCACATAGTACACATCACACATGTTGTTATTACATACAGGCACATAGTACACATCACACATGTTGTTATTACATACAGGCACATAGTACACATCACACATGTTATTACATACAGGCACATAGTACACATCACACATGTTAGTACATACAGGCACATAGTACACATCACACATGTTATTACATATAGGCACATAGTACACATCACACATGTTATTACATACAGGCACATAGTACACATCACACATGTTGTTATTACATACAGGCACATAGTACACATCACACGTGTTATTACATACAGGCACATAGTACACATCACACATGTTGTTATTACATACAGACACATAGTACACATCACACATGTTATTACATACAGGCACATACTGCACATCACACATGTTATTACATACAGGCACATAGTACACATCACACATGTTATTACATACAGGCACATAGTACACATCACACATGTTATTACATACAGGCACATAGTACACATCACACATGTTATTACATACAGGCACATAGTACACATCACACATGTTATTACATACAGGCACATAGTACACATCACACATGTTATTACATACAGGCACATAGTACACATCACACATGTTATTACATACAGACACATAGTACACATCACACATGTTATTACATACAGGCACATAGTACACATCACACATGTTATTACATACAGGCACATACTGCACATCACACATGTTATTACATACAGGCACATAGTACACATCACACATGTTATTACATACAGGCACATAGTACACATCACACATGTTATTACATACAGGCACATAGTACACATCACACATGTTATTACATACAGGCACATAGTACACATCACACATGTTATTACATACAGGCACATAGTACACATCACACATGTTGTTACATACAGGCACATAGTACACATCACACATGTTATTACATACAGGCACATAGTACACATCACACATGTTATTACATACAGGCACATAGTACACATCACACATGTTATTACATACAGGCACATAGTACACATCACACATGTTATTACATACAGACACATAGTACACATCACACATAGTACATAAGGCCGGAAAAAGACATTTGTCCATCCAGTTCGGCCTGTTATCCTGCAAGTTGATCCAGAGGAAGGCAAAAAACCCTGTGAGGTAGAAGCCAATTTTCTCCACTTTAGGGAAATAAAAAATTTCTTCCCGACTCCAATCATGCAATCAGAATAACTCCCTGGATCAACGACCCCTCTCTAGTAGCTATAGCCTGTAATATTATTACGCTCTAGAAATACATCCAGGCCCCTCTTGAATTCCTTTATTGTACTCACCATGACCACCTCCTCAGGCAGAGAGTTCCATAGTCTCACTGCTCTTACCGTAAAGAATCCTCTTCTATGTTTGTGTACAAACCTTCTTTCCTCCAGACGCAGAGGATGTCCCCTCGTCACAGTCACAGTCCTGGGGATAAATAGCTGATGGGATAGATCTCTGTACTGACCCCTGATATATTTATACATATTAATTAGATCTCCCCTCAGTCGTCTTTTTTCTAAAGTGAATAACCCTAATTTTGATAATCTTTCAGGGTACTGTAGTTGCCCCATTCCAGTTATTCCTTTAGTTGCCCTCCTCTGTACCCTCTCCAGCTCTGCTATGTCTGCCTTGTTCACAGGAGACCAGAACTGTACACAGTACTCCATGTGTGGTCTGACTAGCGATTTGTAAAGTGGTAGGACTATGTTCATATCACGGGAATCTATGCCCCTTTTGATGCAACCCATTATCTTGTTGGCCTTGGCAGCAGCTGCCTGACACTGGTTTTTGCTGCTTAGTTTGCTGTTTATTAAAATTCCTAGATCCTTTTCCATGTCAGTGTTACCGAGTGTTTTACCATTTAGTATGTACGGGTGACTTGCATTTTTCCTTCCCATGTGCATAACCTTACATTTATCAGTGTTAAACCTCATCTGCCACTTATCTGCCCAAGCCTGCAATCTATCCAGATCCCTCTGTAGTAGTATACTGTCCTCATCAGTGTAAATTACTTTACACAGTTTAGTGTCATCTGCGAAAATTGATACTTTACTATGCAAGCCTTCTACAAGATCATTAATAAATATATTGAAGAGAATAGGGCCCAATACTGACCCCTGAGGTACTCCACTAGTGACAGTGACCCAATCTGAGTGTGTACCGTTAATAACCACCCTCTGTTTTCTATCATTGAGCCAGTTACTTACCCACATACAGATGTTTTCTCCCAGTCCGAGCATTCTCATTTTATATACTAACCTTTTATGCGGTACAGTGTCAAATGCTTTGGAGAAGTCCAGATATACGACATCCATTGATTCGCCGCTGTCAAGTCTAGAACTTACCTCCTCATAGAAACTGATTAAATTAGTTTGACATGACCGATCCCTCACGAAGCCATGCTGATATGGCGTTATTTGCTTATTTCCGTTGAGATGCTCTAATATAGCATCTCTCAGAAAACCTTCAAACAGTTTACCCACAACAGATGTTAAACTTACCGGCCTATAGTTTCCAGGCTCTGTTTTTGGCCCCTTTTTGAATATTGGCACCACATTTGCCATGCGCCAATCCTGTGGGACATTCCCTGTCAGTATAGAGTCTGCAAATATCAGAAATAAGGGTCTGGCTATGACATTACTTAATTCCTTTAGGATACGGGGGTGTATGCCATCCGGTCCTGGCGATTTGTCTATTTTAATCTTTTTAAGCCGCTGATGTACTTCTTCCTGGGTCAGACAGGACACTTTTAATGGGGAATTTATTTTTGCATTCTGCATGTCATCTGACAATTTATTTTCCTCAGTGAATACATTGGAGAAAAAAATATTTAACAGCTTTGCTTTCTCCTCGTCGCTCTCTGCGACTCCCCCCTCATTACTCTTTAAAGGGCCAACACCTTCAGCTTTATACTTTTTAACATTTATATAATTGAAGAACATTTTAGGGTTAGTTTTACTCTCTTTGGCAATTAATCTCTCGGTCTCTAGTTTGGCCGCTTTTATTTGTTTTTTACATGTTCTATTTTTTTCCTTATAGTTTTTCAGTGCTTCCGTGCAACCTTCCTGTTTTAGTGTTTTATATGCTTTCTTTTTGTCATTTATTGCTTTCTTTACAGTTCTATTTATCCACATTGGTTTCTTTTTGTTCCTTAACCTTTTATTACCATACGGTATGTACCTCTCACAATGAGTTTTTAGGATGTTTTTAAAGATATCCCATTTTGTGTCTGTATTTGTGAGGACTTTGTCCCAGTTAGTTTGGCCTATGGCCTCTCTTAGTTGGCTAAATTTAGCTTTTTTGAAGTTTGGTATTTTTGTTCCTCCCTGTAGAAACGCTCTTTTGAATGATAATTGGAAGGTTATTACTTTATGGTCACTATTTCCCAGGTGTCCCCCGACCTGCACGTCTGTTGTTCTGTCAGGTCTATTGGTTAATACTAAGTCCAGTATGGCCGTCCCTCTAGTCGGGTCCTGAACCAGTTGGGAGAGGTAATTGTCTTTGGTTATAGCCACGAACCTGTTTCCCTTATGAGATATACAAGTTTCAGTTTCCCAGTCTATATCTGGGTAGTTGAAGTCCCCCATAATAACCACCTCATTATGATTTGCCGCCTCGTCTATCTCGTTTAGTAGTAGATTTTCTGTGGACTCTGGTATATTAGGTGGTTTATAGTAAACTCCTATTAGTAATTTATTGTTGTTTTTAGCTCCATGTATCTCTACCCATAGTGACTCCACATGTTCATGTCCCTCACTTATATCTTCTCGGACTGTGGGCTTTAGACAGGACTTTATATAAAGGCAGACCCCTCCCCCTCTCCGGTTTTGACGATCCTTTCTAAACAGACTGTAACCTTGTACATTAACTGCCCAGTCATAGCTATCATCCAGCCATGTCTCAGTTATTCCCACTATGTCATAGTCCTCCTCACACATCACTAATTCCAGTTCACCAGTTTTATTCGTCAGGCTTCTGGCATTAGTATACATACATTTGAGAGGTTTATGTATATTTTTTACCCTACACCTTTCCTTCTGAATTGTTCTAGTCCCTCCTTCGATTCCTCCCCCATTCTTATTACCTTGCCCCCGGTCTCTATCTGCACTATCTTCCCCTCCTATAACGTAATTACCCTCCCCCCCAGTCCCTAGTTTAAACACTCCTCCAACCTTCTAGCCATCTTTCTCCCCAGCACAGCTGCCCCTTCCCCATTGAGGTGCAGCCCGTCCCTACGATAGAGCCTGTTGCCGATAGAAAAATCGGCCCAGTTCTCCAGGAACCCAAACCCCTCCATCCTACACCAGTTCTTGAGCCACTTGTTAATCTCCCTAATCTCCCATTGCCTTTCTTGTGTGGCTCGTGGTACAGGCAGTATTTCGGAAAATACTACCTTTGAGGTCCTTGCCCTCAGCTTTTGACCTAAATCCCTGAAATCATTTTTAAGGACTCTCCACCTACCTCTAACTTTGTCATTGGTTCCGATATGGACCATGACCGCTGGATCGTCTCCAGCCCCTCCCAGTAATCTGTCAACCCGATCCGCGATGTGTCGAACTCTAGCGCCAGGAAGACAGCACACTGTTCGGCGATCACGGTCTTTGTGACAGATTTCCCTATCTGTTCCCCTAATAATGGAGTCTCCCACTACCAGCACCTGTCTGGCCTGCCCTGCTCTCCTGGTTCCCTGCTTACTGGAGCTGACATTCCCCTGACTGGCAGAGGAAGTGTCTGGCTGCAGCAGTGCCGTCCCCGGACTGACATCCCCCTCATCTGCCAAACGTGCAAACTTGTTGGGGTGTGTCAGATCAGGGCTAGCCTCCCTGGCACTCTTCCCTCTACCCCGCTTTCTAACTTTTACCCAGCTAGCTACCTCACTTTCCTCAGCCTCCTCTCTGTCACCCTCCCCCTCATCTACCCCAAAGAGTGCTTGCTCGGTGAGAAGCAAACTCTTTTGCAAATTATCAATGCCTCTCAGTGTTGCAACTTGCCCATTTAGAGACTCGATCTGCGATTCCAAACGGGTAATTTGCTCACATCTAGAACAAAGATATACACCCTTGAACTCCTGTTCCAGGACTGCATACATCATGCAAGATGTGCACTGGACTGCGTTGTAAATTGTGCAACACATACTAAATGGGGATTACAACAGTAAAAAAGTAAAAGTATAAATGATTTAGATTTAGACCCTGTCTGCTGTAGTTGTAGGACCACGTCAAATTAAGCCAACAACACACAAGGAAATTATATCCAACCTTAGTTTCCAAAATCCTTTTCTTAAACTCCTTATTTTTTAACTCCACTTAATAAGAAGCCACTTAGTAGAGCAAGCCTCAGAAAGAGCAGGCTCTGAAGAGTATAAGTGGCTCAATTTATAGCACCTGGTTGCCCCAGGCACTCGCCTTAATTAAGCAAACACATGTTATTACATACAGGCACATAGTACACATCACATGTGCACTCACTTTTATGCAGGATTCATGGGCTCCATCATGCAGTGGAAGGGCAGTCCTGCAGCTAGTAACACTGCCTCTCCTGACAACCCTCCCCCTCCGACCTCGGTCCAGACTACATAGCTGCATCATTTACACCAGCTCTGGCTGTTTAAACACCAGCAGCTGTGTAAATAAGAGGGTAAGGGTTAACAGGGCATCAGCTAGCCATGGGGAAGGGGGGCAGTGACCAGCAGTTCTTACTGCAATGTCGGCTCCTCTGACCAGGAGCAGGCTGGGAGGAGGAGTCTTCTTATGATGTCTTCAGGCTGCTGAGTGCCGGACCGCAGGGCTGGCAGCATGATTAGACGTCACCACCAGCACTGCTGCTCATTGGCTACCTGCTACAGAAGTCGGGAGAGTAAAGAGATCGCTGTGCCCGGGTCTGAGAAAGGCTTGAACCCGGGCACAGGATTACAAACCCGGACTGTCCGGGTCAATCCCGTACGGGTGGCAACCCTAGGTACTCCACTAGTGACAGTGACCCAATCTGAGTGTGCACCATTAATAACCACCCTCTGTTTTCTATCACTGAGCCAGTTACTTACCCACATACAGACATTTTCTCTCATTTTATATACTAACCTTTTATGCGGTACAAGCCGGTACAGTGTCAAATGCTTTGGAGAAGTCCAGATATACGACATCCATTCAGGGGCGGACTGACCGGTCGGGCACTTCGGATGTGGTCCGAGGGCCCGGCCGGGATGGGGGCCCGCCGCAGAATAACATAATGTGTTATGCCCAGCTCCCCGATTCCGAATGTTATGTTGGCCTGGTAATGGCAGCGGGGCCCGGTGCACTCACTGTATTCTATTACACCGGCCCCGCTCACTGTAATACTAATATTCTGATGTGAACAAGAGAAATCCTCTGCGATCCTCTTCGTACTCACAAACTCAGTAGCAGGCAGGCCGGGCGGCAGCGTAACTCACTGACGTCACGCGCCTGCTCCGCCTGCTTCATTCATAAAGTTGGAGGAGCAGGCGCATGACGTCAGTGAGTTGCGCTGCCGCCCGGCCTGCCTGCTACGGGAGTTTGTGAGTACAGAGAGGGAGAGGATCGCAGAGGATTTCTCTTGTTTAATGCCTATTGCCTACATTAATGCCTCAATATTACAGTGAGCGGGGCCCGGTGTAATAGAATACAGTGACTGCACCGGGCCCCGCTGCCATTACAACACCAGATGCCGGCCCCCAGACCCTGTATTGGGGGTCATTCACTCACAGGGACACTGTTATGGGGGGATCTGTGGATGACACATATATAGCATAAGGTGCTATATATGTGTCACCCACAGAGCCCCTCCCCACAACAGTGCCATCCATAGAGCCCCCACAACAGTGCCATCCACAGAGCCCCCATAACAGTGCCATCCACAGAGCCCCCATAACAGTGTCATCCACAGAGCCCCCGTAACAGTGCCATCCACAGAGCCCCCATAACAGTGTCATCCACAGACCACCATTAGTTCAAAACCCACCAAAAGCACACCTTTTGGTTCAAAATATTTTTTAATTTGGCTATTCCCCACCCCTCTTGTGGGCTGCGCGGGCATGAGTTCAGTCACTTCAGTGCGCAATCCCGTCCTGCAGTGCGTGATCCCGCGAGACCCGCCGCTGTAGGTCACGGGTCTCGCGGGATCACGCGCCACAGGATGGGATTGCGCACCGAAGTGACTGAACTCATGCCCACGTAGCCCAAGTAGTGGATCAGTGGAACAAGTACAAGGTGGGTGGGGGGATTATCTGTGGGGTTGCCCAGACCGCTAGACCCTTCATAGTAGTTATTAACCCCTTGTAGCAGTCCCCCATTCACTGAAGGGGGACTGCTGAAAGGGATTAATAACTACTGTGAAGGGCCTCCGCCCCTTCACAGTAGTTATGCCCAGATATGTGCCCCCTTCACAGTAGTTATGCCCAGATATGTGCTCCCTTCACAGTAGTTATGCCCAGATATGTGTCCTCTCACAATAGTTATTCTCCCTCCAACCTCCAAATAACCATCATCCACTGTCCAACAGGCCCTTCTACTGTCTTTTATGACTACTTACATAGCTTCTACAATCCCTCTCTGGATTACAGGCCAGCCAGCCAGGCCCAAAGCCTGCCAGCCGCAGCCAGCAAGCCCACAGCCTGCCAGCCAGCAACCGTAATTGAGGTAAGAGGAGCCAACTTGGCCTAGGTATCAGCGAGCTATGTTGTGTTGCTATATTGTGAATAGGAACCAGAGTGTTGGAGAGACCCCCCTCCAGGCCCCATTAGACTCCATTGTAGTCTCTAATGGGAGGGGATTCTTTCTAACACACTCTCTAAAGGACACTGAGATAGCCTCTGCTAGAAAGACCCCTCTCCATGGCCCATTAGTCCTCAATTGTAGTCTATACTGGGGCCTGGAGGGTCACTAATGGACGCTGAGATTAGATCACCCCATACGAAAGCATTGAATCAATGCTTTCCTATGGGGAAAAATCTGACCCTGGATGTCATCATGCAGAGTGTGAGGACGTCCAGCGTCAGATACCAGACCAAAGGTCTGTTTTAATCCAGGAAGCCCTCAGGTGGCTGCCAGCCACTAGATCTGACTTATTGCTGGAACGTAAACAATGCAGTTTCTCTAGAACACTGCAGCTCGATTTGCAAAAGGGACACTGTTCCCAGACCACTTCAATGAGCTGAAGTGGTCTGGGTGCCTTTTGTGTCACTTTAACTTTGAAATCTTATTAAAGATTGTGTAGGGTGTGGCTGGAGGCGGGGCAAGGGTGGGGCATGCAGCAGAACATGGGTGGGGCCTGTAAGTGGGCTCTTGATTTATTTTGCCCTGACATTTTGATCCTGACATTGTGAACTAAGTATACAGACATGGAGAGCGGCGCCCCGGGATCTCACTACACTTAATATTATCCCGCTATGCCCTCCGGTATCTTCGGTCACTAAGTTATGGTAGGCGGAGATTTCAGTCACTAAGTTATGGTAGGCGGAGTCTGCCCTTGTTCTGCTGTTGCGCTGGCCAATCGCAGCACAGAGCTCACAGCCTGGGAGAAAAGAACCTCCCAGGCTGTGAGCTCTGCGCTGCGATTGGCCAGCGCTACATCAAAATTAGGGTTATTCACTTTAGAAAAAAGACGACTGAGGGGAGATCTAATTACTATGTATAAATATATCAGGGGTCAGTACAGAGATCTATCCCATCATTTATTTATCCCCAGGACTGTGACTGTGACGAGGGGACATCCTCTGCGTCTGGAGGAAAGAAGGTTTGTACACAAACATAGAAAAGGATTCTTTACGGTAAGAGCAGTGAGACTATGGAACTCTCTGCCTGAGGAGGTGGTGATGGTGAGTACAATAAAGGAATTCAAGAGGGGCCTGGATGTATTTCTGGAGTGTAATAATATTACAGGATATAGCTACTAGAGAGGGGTCGTTGATCCAGGGAGATATTCTGATTGCCTGATTAGAGTCGGGAAGGAATTTTTTATTCCCCTAAAGTGAGGAAAATTGGCTTCTACCTCACAGGTTTGTTTTTTTTGCCTTCCTCTGGATCAACTTGCAAACAAATTTCTTTTTTTGGCCTTATGTACTATGTTACTATGTTACTATGACTCTGCCTACCATAACTTAGTGACCGAAATCTCCGCCTACCATAACTTAGTGAATCTGAAGATACCGGAGGGCATAGCGGGAGAACGGAGCGGCGCCCAGGGATAATAGTAAGTGCAGTGAGATCCCCAGGCGCCGCTCTCCATGTCTGTATACTTAGTTCACAATGTCAGGATCGGTGAAAGGTCCTCTTTAATACTAAATACAAGATTTTTTTTTGTTCACCGAAATAATTAAAAAAAGATTTTACCACATATAACTGCAGCGCTGAACGCTGAATGAAATTTGGTTTTCCACCAAAATAATTCACAAAAGATTTAAACGCATATAACGGAGCACAGAGATGGAAAGGGTCTTCGGATTCCCGCTGCACTATACGTACGTCTCAGAAATGAACCGCTGCTCCCGACAGCAGCTTCTGGGAAGGTCATGGAGCGTTCTGGTCATTCGGCATCTATTCGCTCCTCTAAAGCATTATTTTGAAAGTGTGTAGAAGCCACACGGGGCCCCCATGCTGCAGATTTATCATGAAGACATCATGGAGATTTAACCGCATATAACCGCAGTGCTGACCGCTGAATAAATTTTGTTTTTGTCCGAAATACTTCAATAAAGATTTTACCACATATAACCGCCGCACTGACTGCTACCACCGCTACTTCCGTGTATCCCTGCTATATCCCAGGTAGGTAGAATGCTGTGAAGCAGGTGCTCTACCCCGGGTACGTTGGGCTCCCGACCTCCCACTGCTGCCACCCTGATGAATCTCAGCCATGGTCTCAACAAATATAACCGCCGCCGATGTGAACTGAGAATGCATTTTTCTGTTTGTAATGAAATAGGCCACTAAACGCTTTCAGCACATCTAACCGCCACCGACGTGAACTGAGAATGCATTTTTCTGTTTGTACTGAAATAACACATATAACCGCTGCACTGACTGACTGCTACAGCTGCTTCTTCCGTGAACCCCTGCACCACTACTTCCTGGGCAGGTAGGTTGCGGCAAAGCAGGTGCTCTACCCAGGGCACGTTTGGCTCACGACCTCCCACTGCTGCCACCCTGCTGACTCCCAGCCATGCATGCATGCAACCGTCGACGTGAACTGAGAATATATTTTTCCTTTTGCATTGAAATAGGCCACTGAACGCTTTTGCCACAAATAAGTGCACCAGTGAAATGCGTATATATATTTTTCTTTTTTTAATGAAATACGTCCCTATACGCTTTCACCAGAAATAACTGCAGACGTGACCTGAGAATATATATTTCTTGTTAGAATGAAAAAGGCCACTATATGCTTTAACCAGAAAACAATTAAATAGTGCAGTGTGTATATATTTTTCTTATTTTACTGAAATACGCCCCTATACGCTTTTATCAGAAATAACTGCAACAGTGCAGTGCGTATATATTTGTCTTTTTTTACTGAAATACGCCCCTATACGCTTTCAAAAGAAATAACTGCAACAGTGCAGTGAGCATAATTTTTTTTTTTTTTTTACTGTAATACGCCTCTATACGCTTTCAACAGAAATAAGTGCAGAAGTAAAATGCGTATATATTTTTCTTGTCGTACTGAATAAGATACTAAGATATAAGCCGTATAGAGAGAGTGAGGGGGCACACACACCAGGGAGACTCTAGATAGATGAATAATTGATATTTAATATTCTAAAAACAAACCCCTAAAATCACATAAAACGTACATCAAGTAACTACTAATAGCAGCCTATATTGCATGTACATATAATGCCACGAATACGACAAGGTGGTATATACAACTGTGCAGCTGGTGCAGTGGTCAGTACACTACTGTGGGTACGATGTATTGAAGTTCGAAATGTTAGAGTTCTTCCGAACAGTGTCCCAAATCATGCGGTGCTGCACCAAGTGAACCAGGTAATGGTGGTAATATGAGAAATCCTGAAGATAGCCCCAACAGGTATATCAACTGAGGCAATAGTTATGACTGTATGTCAATGTCCGGTATTCAGTGGTAAGTACAGAGATGCGTACAAGTAAAGCGCACAGGCACTGGCCTCCAGATTACTTACAGTGTCCAGCCGCTTCAGGTCTCCCGGTCTCACCCCTCCTTGCTGCCTGACTGCAGCACGATTTCCCAGGTGGCCGAACACGGCCGTCTGTGGCGTCCCACGTGACCTGGTGATCTGGGGTTCCGGGCGGACGCTTAGATGACGTCAATGCTTTGCGGCGGTAATTTCAAATCTGGATATAGAATCCTTGCGCTTGCAATTTGAAGTCCAGTTTCTTTATTCTTTTCTTTTCCTTGAATCCACGCTCACTCTGTATGCCAGACGCGTTTCAGGGTCTTACGCCCCTTCCTCAGTGGCCACCGAGTGAGTGGATTCTCACTCCTTATATATGGTGTTTACCCACCCACATTCATTTTGTTCAGCTTGTTCCAATATGCGGGATGGATTTAATTACTGCTGCATTTCTACTAACAATTACAATGTCATATTCAAGTTAAAAACATAATACATAATAAATATTAAATATTACTCCCCTTTAATAGATACAATGTTAAAACCATCTTAAAAATGTTCTTGGTCTAGGACTGCAATGTCAGAGCTGCATTATGAGCAAAACCGCATTGAAAACGCTTCAAAAACGCAACAGTGTGAATTGTGTCTTCATTGCGGTTTTTGTATTTTTATGTTCTATGGGGTTAAGTGACCCCACCTAAAAGGATTGAATCAGAATTCTCAGCATATCCTTCACATAAAGTGATATAAAGAAGAAGAAGATGAAAGGAAGATAATCTTCATCAGGAATCATATATTGCAAGGGTGATTCATAGTTGTATAGTTGTATATGTAGGGAGTCGTCCGGTGGGGAGGTGAATCACAGTGTCAATAACTGACCCTCCTGCGATATCTCATCCCCATCGGACCACCCCCCCAAAAATGTTTACAGGAACCCGAACACCTCCATCTCAGCATTGAGACCCCTCGGCATAATGGTGTCATACTCAAAAATTCTGCGGGATTCCTGTCGTGACATGTGAGCGATATGATTCCCTCCTCTCCACATTTTTTTGACCCTTTCTATGGCAGTGAATTTTAGGCCTGTTGGGTCACAATTGTGGTGGATTTTAAAGTGTTTCAATAGGGAATGCGTTTCTAGACCTTTTTTAATATTCGCCACATGTTCGGCTACCCTCTTTTTAAGTGTCCTTTTAGTCCTGCCTATGTACTGTTTCTTACATCCACATTCCAGTAAGTATATGACATCAGTGGAATCGCATGTAAGGCACTCTTGTATTTCTACACTAAAGGAATTTGTTGTAGATTTCACTGTAGTTGTTTTTTTGGGGAAACTCATGATCTTACAATTCGTGCATCGACCACATTTGAAAAAACCATTGGTTGTTAGCCAGTTCTTTCTTTGTTGTTGTTGACTATCCTTTTTAGCTTTAACGGTTGGGGCTATTTTACCTGCCAAATTATTTGCCCTTGTGTACGTTATTTTTGGTACATCACTCAAAAGTGGGCCAATTAGTTTATCATTTAATAGGTGTGCCCAATGTTTTCTAATACTCCTTTCCATTATTCTATATTGTGAGCTAAAAGGGAGAATGATTCTCAACATTTCATCTCACGGTTGTGGTGGGCCTGTCTCAAAGAAACCTTTTCGTTCCATCTTTTTCACTTTTTCCAGTGATTTATCAATTATCTGGATGGGGTAGTCTCTCTCCAACAGTTGTTGTTTCAAGTGTGCAGCCTCTTCATCAAACTTGCTTTCAACCGTACAATTTCGCTTGAGTCTGCGAAACTGACTGGTTGGTATATTGATCAGCCACCGCGGAAGGTGGCTGCTAGCAAATCTGATGAAGCTATTTTTGGCTACAGGCTTGAAAAATGTGTTGCACTGTAGCTGGTTTCCCCTAATCCATATCTCCAAGTCTAAGAACTCTACTTTTTCTTGACTGACAATTGGACTGAATACTAAATTTCTGTCATTTTTGTTAATGTCGCTAAGGAACAGGTCCAAAGATTCCGCAGTGTCACGCCAAATAAACAAAATATCATCAATATACCGCCGCCACAGCACCAGATCCGTCCCCAGCCTGGGTATGATGGTCTCTCTCTCCCATTGAGCCAAAAAAAGGTTGGCATAGCTGGGGGCGAATCTGGTGCCCATGGCGGTACCGGTACACTGCAGATAGAACTCCTGCTCGAAGGAGAAATAGTTGTGAGTTAGAATGTATCTCACTCCATCCAGCAGGAACTCCAATTGTTCCACAGGAAATCCGGCATCTCCTGACAGTTGCTTGTGCAGTGCCTGTATTCCCCTGGTATGTTCGATAACCGTGTAGAGTGATCCAACATCCAATGTCCCCAAGATCCACCCATCTACCCAGTTGACTCCCTCCATTGTCTTAATAATGTCAGTGGTGTCACGGATGTATGATGGCACCTGCTTGACATATGGTTGGAGCCACTGATCGATATACTTAGATAGGTTACATGATATAGATTGGATACCCGACACTATCGGGCGACCTGGAGGTGCTTCCAGGTTCTTGTGGATCTTGGGGACACAGTAGAACATTGGAATTCTTCTCTCAGTGTCCAAAATGAACTTGGCTTCCTGATCAGTGAGAAAATCTGATTTTATCCCCTTTGCACAGTAATCTTTCAAAATATTATAATATTCCTGTGTCGGGTCTCCCTTCAGTTTCTGATAGGTGTTCTCTGATCTTAGTTGCCTATAGCATTCCTCTATATAATCTGTTGTATTGAGAATGACTACGGCACCGCCCTTGTCCGCGGGCCTAATTATAATCTTATTTTCCTCCTGCAGAGATTTGATAGCTTTGATCTCCTCTCTACTTAGATTTGTATTAACCCTACGGCTTTTTATTCTTCTCAGGTCACTGTTCGGAAGAACTCTAACATTTCGAACTTCAATACATCGTACCCACAGTAGTGTACTGACCACTGCACCAGCTGCACAGTTGTATATACCACCTTGTCGTATTAGTGGCATTATATGTACATGCAATATAGGCTGCTATTAGTAGTTACTTGATGTACATTTTATGTGATTTTAGGGGTTTGTTTTTAGAATATTAAATATCAATTATTCATCTATCTAGAGTCTCCCTGGTGTGTGTGCCCCCTCACTCTCTCTATACGTTTTGCATTCTTTGTGGTCCTGAGGGTAGGACTACAGGGTGAGCACCTATCCATACGTGATAGGGGTGAGCCGCTGTATTCTATTTTACTATTTTTACTCTGTACCCTCAACAGCTGAGCTCCCCCTGTACCGATATGGACATCTGGGAACACTTAGACAATAAGTACAAAAAGATTGAGGCTTTCACCTTCAATATGGAAGGGGAAGCATCAACAGAAGTGACGAGATCTATGGATGATGTTTTTAAAGTTCTTGAGAGGACTTTGCAGCGCCAACTGCGCAATAAATGGGAGATTAGATCACTCACGCAATATTTGGACAAGGGCTACATCCCCAAGGGTCTGACGCTCACCAAGACACCTGCATCTGATTTGGTGAATGACAGATTCAAAAAGGAATGGGATGGATTTCTGAGAATACAGTCAGAGGCCCTTGTCCAAATGATCATTAAAAGGAGGATACAAATGACAGAAGAAATGTCAGGGCAAATTGATAACCTAAAAAAGGAAATGGAAACATTCCCAGACATTGATGCAGTTCATAAATGGCATGAGAGAATCTGCAAAAATCTAGACATACTAGAAAGGGAAATAATAGGCAAAAAATCCAGGAAATTACAATACATGGAGAGGAAAGAAAGCACTGAGGCTTATGAACAAAGGGAGGTTGAACACATTAACACACAGTTTGAGAATGTCAAAATCTCAAACAGGTATGAAGTATTGGCTACACCACATTTTTTAGACTTTACACCGCCACATCACCAAACACGAATAAGAAGCACACGCACCCCCACCCCGTCACGCCAAGAGATAAAGAAACACAGTCACAAAACACAGGGATATGTTCACAATTACAACTTGAGGGAGCGTCCGAGGGAACATCCACAGGGCAGAGGGCACTATCAGACACACAGACAGGAGCACAGACACTATCAGAACACGATACACCACCATACACCAACAACCAGCAGGTCACAAAGGCACTATCACAACGAAGAATACGGAGAGGACGACATGCACAAAAGGAGAAAACACAAAAATTAAAAACACCAACCACCAATGTTTCTGAAAGTGACATCGCACTTTCAGAAACTCAGGTGCAGCTCCTGAATAAAGGTTTGAAGTTTGCCCCTACCAATCCTATGGACAAATTTGCCACATACATAGGAGTAGAGAAATTCATTAGACGCCTATGCCTGAAAAAATATTTCCTTAAAAATCCGATCAACAGGGAGATAGACATGGGAAGTAACAAAAATAAATATGCACATACAGATCTCAAAGTTAGATCGAAAAAATTCCCCAGACAGGAGATAAGCAGTGAAATGGCCACCTTTAGGAATAATGTTGAACGTGACCTGAGAAGAATAAAAAAAAAAAGCCGTAGGGTTAATACAAATCTAAGTAGAGAGGAGATCAAAGCTATCAAATCTCTGCAGGAGGAAAATAAGATTATAATTAGGCCCGCGGACAAGGGCGGTGCCGTAGTCATTCTCAATACAACAGATTATATAGAGGAATGCTATAGGCAACTAAGATCAGAGAACACCTATCAGAAACTGAAGGGAGACCCGACACAGGAATATTATAATATTTTGAAAGATTACTGTGCAAAGGGGATAAAATCAGATTTTCTCACTGATCAGGAAGCCAAGTTCATTTTGGACACTGAGAGAAGAATTCCAATGTTCTACTGTGTCCCCAAGATCCACAAGAACCTGGAAGCACCTCCAGGTCGCCCGATAGTGTCGGGTATCCAATCTATATCATGTAACCTATCTAAGTATATCGATCAGTGGCTCCAACCATATGTCAAGCAGGTGCCATCATACATCCGTGACACCACTGACATTATTAAGACACTGGAGAGAGTCAACTGGGTAGATGGGTGGATCTTGGGGACATTGGATGTTGGATCACTCTACACGGTTATCGAACATACCAGGGGAATACAGGCACTGCACAAGCAACTGTCAGGAGATGCCGGATTTCCTGTGGAACAATTGGAGTTCCTGCTGGATGGAGTGAGATACATTCTAACTCACAACTATTTCTCCTTCGAGCAGGAGTTCTATCTGCAGTGTACCGGTACCGCCATGGGCACCAGATTCGCCCCCAGCTATGCCAACCTTTTTTTGGCTCAATGGGAGAGAGAGACCATCATACCCAGGCTGGGGACGGATCTGGTGCTGTGGCGGCGGTATATTGATGATATTTTGTTTATTTGGCGTGACACTGCGGAATCTTTGGACCTGTTCCTTAGCGACATTAACAAAAATGACAGAAATTTAGTATTCAGTCCAATTGTCAGTCAAGAAAAAGTAGAGTTCTTAGACTTGGAGATATGGATTAGGGGAAACCAGCTACAGTGCAACACATTTTTCAAGCCTGTAGCCAAAAATAGCTTCATCAGATTTGCTAGCAGCCACCTTCCGCGGTGGCTGATCAATATACCAACCAGTCAGTTTCGCAGACTCAAGCGAAATTGTACGGTTGAAAGCAAGTTTGATGAAGAGGCTGCACACTTGAAACAACAACTGTTGGAGAGAGACTACCCCATCCAGATAATTGATAAATCACTGGAAAAAGTGAAAAAGATGGAACGAAAAGGTTTCTTTGAGACAGGCCCACCACAACCGCGAGATGAAATGCTGAGAATCATTCTCCCTTTTAGCTCACAATATAGAATAATGGAAAGGAGTATTAGAAAACATTGGGCACACCTATTAAATGATAAACTAATTGGCCCACTTTTGAGTGATGTACCAAAAATAACGTACACAAGGGCAAATAATTTGGCAGGTAAAATAGCCCCAACCGTTAAAGCTAAAAAGGATAGTCAACAACAACAAAGAAAGAACTGGCTAACAACCAATGGTTTTTTCAAATGTGGTCGATGCACGAATTGTAAGATCATGAGTTTCCCCAAAAAAACAACTACAGTGAAATCTACAACAAATTCCTTTAGTGTAGAAATACAAGAGTGCCTTACATGCGATTCCACTGATGTCATATACTTACTGGAATGTGGATGTAAGAAACAGTACATAGGCAGGACTAAAAGGACACTTAAAAAGAGGGTAGCCGAACATGTGGCGAATATTAAAAAAGGTCTAGAAACGCATTCCCTATTGAAACACTTTAAAATCCACCACAATTGTGACCCAACAGGCCTAAAATTCACTGCCATAGAAAGGGTCAAAAAAATGTGGAGAGGAGGGAATCATATCGCTCACATGTCACGACAGGAATCCCGCAGAATTTTTGAGTATGACACCATTATGCCGAGGGGTCTCAATGCTGAGATGGAGGTGTTCGGGTTCCTGTAAACATTTTTGGGGGGGTGGTCCGATGGGGATGAGATATCACAGGAGGGTCAGTTATTGACACTGTGATTCACCTCCCCACCGGACGACTCCCTACATATACAACTATACAACTATGAATCACCCTTGCAATATATGATTCCTGATGAAGATTATCTTCCTTTCATCTTCTTCTTCTTTATATCACTTTATGTGAAGGATATGCTGAGAATTCTGATTCAATCCTTTTAGGTGGGGTCACTTAACCCCATAGAACATAAAAATACAAAAACCGCAATGAAGACACAATTCACACTGTTGCGTTTTTGAAGCGTTTTCAATGCGGTTTTGCTCATAATGCAGCTCTGACATTGCAGTCCTAGACCAAGAACATTTTTAAGATGGTTTTAACATTGTATCTATTAAAGGGGAGTAATATTTAATATTTATTATGTATTATGTTTTTAACTTGAATATGACATTGTAATTGTTAGTAGAAATGCAGCAGTAATTAAATCCATCCCGCATATTGGAACAAGCTGAACAAAATGAATGTGGGTGGGTAAACACCATATATAAGGAGTGAGAATCCACTCACTCGGTGGCCACTGAGGAAGGGGCGTAAGACCCTGAAACGCGTCTGGCATACAGAGTGAGCGTGGATTCAAGGAAAAGAAAAGAATAAAGAAACTGGACTTCAAATTGCAAGCGCAAGGATTCTATATCCAGATTTGAAATTACCGCCGCAAAGCATTGACGTCATCTAAGCGTCCGCCCGGAACCCCAGATCACCAGGTCACGTGGGACGCCACAGACGGCCGTGTTCGGCCACCTGGGAAATCGTGCTGCAGTCAGGCAGCAAGGAGGGGTGAGACCGGGAGACCTGAAGCGGCTGGACACTGTAAGTAATCTGGAGGCCAGTGCCTGTGCACTTTACTTGTACGCATCTCTGTACTTACCACTGAATACCGGACATTGACATACAGTCATAACTATTGCCTCAGTTGATATACCTGTTGGGGCTATCTTCAGGATTTCTCATATTACCACCATTACCTGGTTCACTTGGTGCAGCACCGCATGATTTGGGACACTGTTCGGAAGAACTCTAACATTTCGAACTTCAATACATCGTACCCACAGTAGTGTACTGACCACTGCACCAGCTGCACAGTTGTATATACCACCTTGTCGTATTAGTGGCATTATATGTACATGCAATATAGGCTGCTATTAGTAGTTACTTGATGTACGTTTTATGTGATTTTAGGGGTTTGTTTTTAGAATATTAAATATCAATTATTCATCTATCTAGAGTCTCCCTGGTGTGTGTGCCCCCTCACTCTCTCTATACGTTTTGCATTCTTTGTGGTCCTGAGGGTAGGACTAGAGGGTGAGCACCTATCCATACGTGATAGGGGTGAGCCGCTGTATTCTATTTTACTAAGATATAAGCCACTAAAGGCTTTCCCACATAACACTTGCAGCCCAATAACAAAAAACTGGAATGACAGAGCTGTCTAATGGCTATTTGGATCCCCAAATAATCGTTCCCTGCACTTGTAAATCACTTTCCTATCAATGTCCCTAGCGCCTTCTGACATCACTCCCTGCACTAAGATGCTGTGAAATGATTTTCCATTTATATTTTAAACAGAGTTTTTTTAATTGCTGTCCTTAGCGCCTTCACACGTCTGTCCCTGCACTCTGAACGCTGTAAAATGGGAGAATCTAAAATGGCTGCCATATTTATAGGGCTGTGACATCACAGGGCTGGCTGGCTGCTGATTGGCTGCATGCAGGCATGTCAATCTGTGTGATCCCGCCTTCCCAGAGTTCCTTGCCCCATGTCCTCAGTCCCCACACGTGTAGCTGCCATTTTAGGAAAATTGTGATTCGTTACCACGAAGCATGAGGAAATTTGCATTTGTTGCGAATCAAAGTTTTCCTGAAATTTGGATTGAATTCCACTTCGTCAGCTTTGATTCGCTCATCTCTAATGACTTATACTTAGTATTTTAGTCCTTAATAACCACTTTAAACAGTGTGTCCAGGATAAAAAAGACTGTTTTCTCACACACACAGTGCCACCTCTGTCCCTGGGTCCTGTCTGGAATGTACCACATATAATCTGTGGATATGCGACTTTGGAAGAAAGCAGTCATGTTGTTCTTATTCTGCAAGCCCCTATTACAGGGAAAGCAGAGCACTTGAATGTGATTCTTGAAGAGGAATCACTATTAGCATTGCCATCTCAGGTAAACTTTACACTACTTCTTTTGCCTACAGGTACTCTTTAAGGCTTTCTTTTTTGCACAGTCGAGTGGAGTATTAAAGAAAATAAGCTGGGACACTGATGAGCGTCTTCTGAAATGATTGGTTGGCATGGTGTCCTCTTTTAAATTGTGTTGCCAAGGGTTGCTAGGTTTTTCATTGTTGGTCTTATTTATGTGCTATTAAAGATTCTTTACAGCTCTGATACTTTTTTAAGAAATATTAGGAAATAGTAAGAATGACAGGAAGTCAAGTATATTTGCCTACTCAAGACAAGTACTCCAACTTCCCAAATAACATTTTTTTCCTATTTCCAACCCAAGCAAATATGGGAAAGTTTTGCTAGCATGCCGGACAAGTCTTTATTTTAATGGAGGGTTGTTTGTTTGTTTTATTACCTGTCCCTACAGATTATAAAAACTTGTTACTGGAAAACCCTAGCCTTAAATACCATGATTCACACCACCTCATATTAAAATGTTGTTGACGGAGCTGAAACATTAAATGTGAGTATTCCACATGACTTGGAAGATATTATTCAGCATGGATTGCCTTCTTTGACAGGTTACTAGAACATTTTAGGCCTCTACTCCAAGTTTTGGCAGAAATGATAGGATTAGGAGTAAATATATGTGTTGTTTTGTCCTAAATCCAGACTACACACTGCAAAATGAAAATTTCCACTTATTTTTATTTTTCAACATTTTCTATTTGCTTTTTTAATAACATTAACACATGTTATGGGTGGTGACAGACTGATTTCTACCTGAAAGGGTACTGTTATTTCTAGGAGAGCAGAGGATTAACCATATTGATTGGCTATGTATTCATGACTACTCTTGTAAAATGCCACTGAGAAGATAATTCTGATATTTTTTTTTTATTGTTTGAAAAGATGTTCGGCAATTTTTAACTATTGAGATTAAATTGAACTGAAGTTTAAGTCTCTAAATTGTCCTCGTGTTCATCATCTGATGTTCTTTCCAGCTATGTCCTTGCTATTGTCTTTGATTATAGAGTCTATAGAGCTTTTCACTCACTTAAAAGGAAGACTGTCAGTAAAATTATCCTGTATTAACTGTGGACAACATGATTCAGTGACAAATGTCCCGATACTTGTCTGAGTTAGTAGGCAAATATACTTGACTTCCTGTCATTCTTACTATTACATAAATCATAGCTTTATCACTGGCTTGAGACCAGTATTAAAGTGTTTGTTCCACGAAAAATATTCTACTTAAAAAAAAAAAAACAGCACCTGGATCTGAATATTTCTGTAATTGCATGTAATTACAAATTTTGTATAGCCACTGAGTTATTCACTGAAATCTATCTGTATAGTGCCACCTGCTGGTTGCTCTTTTGCTAAATCCTTTGTCCAGATCACTGACATAGGAGTACATGCTCAGTTCCATTCTTCAACTGCCACCAGCTGCAAGAGAAAGGACACACCTCCTGAGAAAATGGAGCAATGAATATGGAGATCTCTGTATCCATGTGAGGTACAAGGCTGGTTCTAAGTTTGTTAGAAAGAGATTGCCATGTACTATGTGATATCTGCTATTCATTTATTACACTATTCATTAGATAACCCCTTTAAGTGCTGGGCATAGGGAGAAATATCTCAACGTGATTGAGAGGTCTCTCCCTATCCACAAATGATGATGATGATAATAAAAGTAATCTTTATTTACATACTGTAGCTCCAACATATTCTATGGCGCTTTACAGAGGATTTATGTATGAGCAAAACCATCCTTACATAGCAACAAACTAATCAACAATTAAAACAAGCGAAACAGGTCAAAAACAAGAGTTTACAATCTATGAGGAGATGGGGGTGACACGAAAGGTAACGAGTGCTTGTATTGTACAATGGTCCAGCCATCTCAACAAGTAGAGAAGTAGATATAAAGCTGCATGAGCCGTCACCACCAGCTGATATCTGCAATGCTTCTGAGTGTTTGGGGTCTGATGGATATGGCTGGATGACAGATCAAGTTCTGAAGAATGAGGTTAAAGGGGGAGTAAATGGAAAAAAGTTGGATTAACCACCTCCGGACCGCCTAACGCAGGATCGCGTTCCGGAGGTGGCAGCCCTGCGCAGAGTCACGCATATATGCGTCATCTCGCGATGGGCGAGATTTCCTGTGAACGCGCGCACACAGGCGCGCGCGCTCACAGGAACGGAAGGTAAGAGAGTTGATCTCCAGCCTGCCAGCGGCGATCGTTCGCTGGCAGGCTGGAGATGTGTTTTTTTTAACCCCTAACAGGTATATTAGACGCTGTTTTGATAACAGCGTCTAATATACCTGCTACCTGGTCCTCTGGTGGTCCCCTTTGTTTGGATCGACCACCAGAGGACACAGGTAGCTCAGTAAAGTGCCACCAAGCACCACTACACTACACTACCCCCCCCCCGTCACTTATTAACCCCTTATTAGCCCCTGATCACCCCTGATCACCCCATATAGACTCCCTGATCACCCCCCTGTCATTGATTACCCCCCTGTCATTGATCAACCCCCTGTAAAGCTCCATTCAGACGTCCGCATGATTTTTACGGATCCACTGATAGATGGATCGGATCCGCAAAACGCATCCGGACGTCTGAATGAAGCCTTACAGGGGCGTGATCAATGACTGTGGTGATCACCCCATATAGACTCCCTGATCACCCCCCTGTCATTGATCACCCCCCTGTCATTGATTACCCCCCTGTAAAGCTCCATTCAGATGTCCGCATGATTTTTACGGATCCACTGATAGATGGATCGGATCCGCAAAACGCATCCGGTCGTCTGAATGAAGCCTTACAGGGGCGTGATCAATGACTGTGGTTATCACCCCATATAGACTCCCTGATCACCCCCCCTGTCATTGATTACACCCCTGTCATTGATCAACCCCCTGTAAAGCTCCATTCAGACGTCCGCATGATTTTTACGGATCCACTGATGGATAGATCGGATCCGCAAAACGCATCCGGACGTCTGAATGAAGCCTTACAGGGGCGTGATCAATGACTGTGGTGATCACCCCATATAGACTCCCTGATCACCCCCCTGTAAAGCTCCATTCAGATGTCCGCATGATTTTTACGGATGCACTGATAGATGGATCCGATCCGCAAAACGCATCCGGACGTCTGAATGAAGCCTTACAGGGGCATGATCAATGACTGTGGTGATCACCCCATATAGACTCCCTGATCACCCCCCTGTAAAGCTCCATTCAGATGTCCGCATGATTTTTACGGATGCACTGATAGATGGATCCGATCCGCAAAACGCATCCGGACGTCTGAATGAAGCCTTACAGGGGCATGATCAATGACTGTGGTGATCACCCCATATAGACTCCCTGATCACCCCCCTGTCATTGATCACCCCACTGTAAAGCTCCATTCAGATGTCCGCATGATTTTTACGGATGCACTGATAGATGGATCCGATCCGCAAAACGCATCCGGACGTCTGAATGAAGCCTTACAGGGGCATGATCAATGACTGTGGTGATCACCCCATATAGACTCCCTGATCACCCCCCTGTCATTGATCACCCCCCTGTAAAGCTCCATTCAGATGTCCGCATGATTTTTACGGATGCACTGATAGATGGATCCGATCCGCAAAACGCATCCGGACGTCTGAATGAAGCCTTACAGGGGCATGATCAATGACTGTGGTTATCACCCCATATAGACTCCCTGATCACCCCCCTGTCATTGATTACACCCCTGTCATTGATTACCCCCCTGTAAAGCTCCATTCAGATGTCCGCATGATTTTTACGGATGCACTGATAGATGGATCGGATCCGCAAAATGCATCCGGACGTCTGAATGAAGCCTTACAGGGGAGTGATCAATGACTGTGGTGATCACCCCATATAGACTCCCTGATCACCCCCCTGTCATTGATTACCCCCCTGTAAAGCTCCATTCAGATGTCCGCATGATTTTTACGGATGCACTGATAGATGGATCGGATCCGCAAAACGCATCCGGACGTCTGAATGAAGCCTTACAGGGGCGTGATCAATGACTGTGGTTATCACCCCATATAGACTCCCTGATCACCCCCCTGTCATTGATTACACCCCTGTCATTGATTACCCCCCTGTAAAGCTCCATTCAGATGTCCGCATGATTTTTACGGATGCACTGATAGATGGATCGGATCCGCAAAACGCATCCGGACGTCTGAATGAAGCCTTACAGGGGAGTGATCAATGACTGTGGTGATCACCCCATATAGACTCCCTGATCACCCCCCTGTCATTGATTACCCCCCTGTAAAGCTCCATTCAGATGTCCGCATGATTTTTACGGATGCACTGATAGATGGATCGGATCCGCAAAACGCATCCGGACGTCTGAATGAAGCCTTACAGGGGCGTGATCAATGACTGTGGTTATCACCCCATATAGACTCCCTGATCACCCCCCTGTCATTGATCACCCCCCTGTCATTGATCACCCCCCTGTCATTGATCACCCCTCTGTAAGGCTCCATTCAGATATTTTTTTGGCCCAAGTTAGCAGAATTTTTTTTTTTTTTTCTTACAAAGTCTCATATTCCACTAACTTGTGTCAAAAAATAAAATCTCACATGAACTCACCATACCCCTCACGGAATCCAAATGCGTAAAATTTTTTAGACATTTATATTCCAGACTTCTTCTCACGCTTTAGGGCCCCTAGAATGCCAGGGCAGTATAAATACCCCACATGTGACCCCATTTCGGAAAGAAGACACCCCCAGGTATTCCGTGAGGGGCATATTGAGTCCATGAAAGATTGAAATTTTTGTCCCAAGTTAGCGGAACGGGAGACTTTGTGATAAAAAAATTAAAAATATCAATTTCCACTAACTTGTGCCAAAAAAAAATAAATTTCTATGAACTCGCCATGCCCCTCATTGAATACCTTGGGGTGTCTTCTTTCCAAAATGGGGTCACATGTGGGGTATTTATACTGCTCTGGCATTCTAGGGGCCCCAAAGCGTGAGAAGAAGTCTGGTATCCAAATGTCTAAAAATGCCCTCCTAAAAGGAATTTGGGCACCTTTGCGCATCTAGGCTGCAAAAAAGTGTCACACATCTGGTATCGCCGTACTCAGGAGAAGTTGGGGAATGTGTTTTGGGGTGTCATTTTACATATACCCATGCTGGGTGAGAAAAATATCTTGGTCAAATGCCAACTTTGAATAAAAAAATGGGAAAAGTTGTCTTTTGCCAAGATATTTCTCTCACCCAGCATGGGTATATGTAAAATGACACCCCAAAACACATTCCCCAACTTCTCCTGAATACGGCGATACCACATGTGTGACACTTTTTTGCAGCCTAGGTGGGCAAAGGGGCCCATATTCCAAAGAGCACCTTTAGGATTTCACAGGTCATTTACCTACTTACCACACATTAGGGCCCCTGGAAAATGCCAGGGCAGTATAACTACCCCACAAGTGACCCCATTTTGGAAAGAAGACACCCCAAGGTATTCCGTGAGGGGCATGGCGAGTTCCTAGAATTTTTTTTTTTTTGTCACAAGTTAGTGGAAAATGCTTATTTTTTTTTTTTTTCATACAAAGTCTCATATTCCACTAACTTGTGACAAAAAATAAAAACTTCCATGAACTCACTATGCCCATCAGCGAATACCTTGGGGTCTCTTCTTTCCAAAATGGGGTCACTTGTGGGGTAGTTATACTGCCCTGGCATTCTAGGGGCCCAAATGTGTGGTAAGGAGTTTGAAATCAAATTCTGTAAAAAATGACCTGTGAAATCCGAAAGGTGCTCTTTTGAATATGGGCCCCTTTGCCCACCTAGGCTGCAAAAAAGTGTCACACATCTGGTATCTCCGTAATCGGGAGAAGTTGGGGAATGTGTTTTGGGGTGTCATTTTACATATACCCATGCTGGGTGAGAGAAATATCTTGGCAAAAGACAACTTTTCCCATTTTTTTATACAAAGTTGGCATTTGACCAAGATATTTATCTCACCCAGCATGGGTATATGTAAAAAGACACCCCAAAACACATTCCTCAACTTCTCCTGAATACAGAGATACCAGATGTGTGACACTTTTTTGCAGCCTAGGTGGGCAAAGGGGCCCACATTCCAAAGAGCACCTTTCGGATTTCACAGGTCATTTACCTACTTACCACACATTTGGGCCCCTAGAATGCCAGGGCAGTATAACTACCCCACAAGTGACCCCATTTTGGAAAGAAGAGACCCCAAGGTATTCGCTGATGGGCATAGTGAGTTCATGGAAGTTTTTATTTTTTGTCACAAGTTTGTGGAATATGAGACTTTGTATGAAAAAAAAAAAAAAAAAAAAAAATCATCATTTTCCACTAACTTGTGACAAAAAATAAAAAATTCTAGGAACTCGCCATGCCCCTCACGGAATACCTTGGGGTGTCTTCTTTCCAAAATGGGGTCACTTGTGGGGTAGTTATACTGCCCTGGAATTCTAGGGGCCCAAATGTGTGGTAAGGAGTTTGAAATCAAATTCAGGAAAAAATGAGGAGTGAAATCCGAAAGGTGCTCTTTGGAATATGGGCCCCTTTGCCCACCTAGGCTGCAAAAAAGTGTCACACATCTGGTATCCCCGTACTCAGGAGAAGTTGAGGAATGTGTTTTGGGGTGTCTTTTTACATATACCCATGCTGGGTGAGATAAATATCTTGGTCAAATGACAACTTTGTATAAAAAAATGGGAAAAGTTGTCTTTTGCCAAGATATTTCTCTCACCCAGCATGGGTATATATAAAATGACACCCCAAAACACATTCCCCACCTTCTCCTGAGTACGGAGATACCAGATGTGTGACACTTTTTTGCAGCCTAGGTGGGCAAAGGGGCCCATATTCCAAAGAGCACCTTTCGGATTTCACAGGTCATTTTTTACAGAATTTGATTTCAAACTCCTTACCACACATTTGGGCCCCTAGAATGCCAGGGCAGTATAACTACCCCACAAGTGACCCCATTTTGGAAAGAAGAGACCCCAAGGTATTCGCTGATGGGCATAGTGAGTTCATAGAACTTTTTATTTTTTGTCACAAGTTAGTGGAATATGAGACTTTGTAAGAAAAAAAAAAAAAAAAAAATCATAATTTTCCGCTAACTTGTGACAAAAAATAAAAAGTTCTATGAACTCACTATGCCCATCAGCGAATACCTTAGGGTGTGTACTTTCAGAAATGGGGTCATTTGTGGGGTGTTTGTACTGTCTGGGCATTGTAGAACCTCAGGAAACATGACAGGTGCTCAGAAAGTCAGAGCTGCTTCAAAAAGCGGAAATTCACATTTTTGTACCATAGTTTGTAAACGCTATAACTTTTACCCAAACCATTTTTTTTTTACCCAAACATTTTTTTTTTATCAAAGACATGTAGAACTATAAATTTAGAGCAAAATTTCTATATGGATGTCGTTTTTTTTGCAAAATTTTACAACTGAAAGTGAAAAATGTCATTTTTTTGCAAAAAAATCGTTAAATTTCGATTAATAACAAAAAAAGTAAAAATGTCAGCAGCAATGAAATACCACCAAATGAAAGCTCTATTAGTGAGAAGAAAAGGAGGTAAAATTCATTTGGGTGGTAAGTTGCATGACCGAGCAATAAACGGTGAAAGTAGTGTAGGTCAGAAGTGTAAAAAGTGGCCTGGTCTTTCAGGGTGTTTAAGCACTGGGGGCTGAAGTGGTTAAGGAATGTGATTGGCACCCCTTAAAAAAATGTGTATTTACTGAGCGCCTAAGACTGTGGATGTTGAGAATTGATCTAATTGCTTGGGGCAGGGCATTCCAGAGAACTGGTGCAGCTCTGGAGTAGTCTTGGATACAGAAGTGCAAAGAGCTTTTTCAATGAGAGTGAGACCTTTAAACGGAATCCTATACTGTATGGGCCAAAATTTCTATTTGTCACCAGTGCAATGACTGGCACAGGATGGAGAGGGGAGGGTTTAGTGAAGGGAAGACCAATTAGTAAAGAGTTACAGTAATCTAGACAAGAATGGATTAGGGCAGCAATGAGAGTTTTTATTGTTTCCCCAGCAAGAAAAGGATGAATTCTAGAGAGATTTTTGAGGTGCAAGTGATTCAATATAGAGGATGAAGGAAAGATCAGTGTCAAACATGAAACTAAGACAGCAGGCGTGCTGCCTGGGAGTAATGATTAGAGATGAGCTCCATTGGGCCCCTTTCACACGGGCGAGATTTCCGCGCGGGTGCGACGCGTGAGTTGAACGCATTGCACCCGCACTGAATCCGGACCCATTAATTTCTATGGGGCTGTGCACATGAGCGGTGATTTTCACGCATCACTTGTGCGTTGCGTGAAAATTGCAGCATGCTCCTCTTTGTGCGTTTTCCACGCAACGCAGGCCCCATAGAAGTGAATGGGGCTGCGTGAAAATCGCAAGCATCCGCAAGCAAGTGCGGATGCGGTGCGATTTTCACGCACGGTTGCTAGGAGACGATCGGGATGGGGACCCGATCATTATTATTTTCTCTTATAACATGGTTATAAGGGAAAATAAGAGCATTCTTAATACAGAATGCATAGTACAATAGGGCTGGAGGGGTTAAAAAAAAATGGTATTACTTACCGGTAATTTGATTTTACAGAGCCCATGACAGCACCACCGGAGAGAGGAGGATCCGCCCCACAGAGACAGGAAACCTGCAGAATAAAACGGGTGGGCATACTCCTCCTCTTCAGTGAGTTTTCCAAGTATCGGAGGAAGGCCGCCACATGAATTAGACATGCAATTTGTATACAGGGAACATATATCATATATTCTTTTTTTTTTTTTTTTTTTTATATATATATATATATATATATATATATATATATATTTTTTTTTTTTTTTTACTGCAACACCCGTGTAATAAAGAAGAACCACCAGGGAGGGAAACCCAGGGTGCTGTCATGGGCTCTGTAAAATCAAATTACCGGTAAGTAATACCATTTTTTCCTATCGCCCATGACAGCACCACCGGAGATTTACTAGAGTAATCCATAAGGGTGGGAAGTAGAAAGAAGAACCCCCTTACCAAAGGAAGGATCACCAGAAGAGTTCAAGTCCAACCTATAGTGCCTAAAAAAGGCCAAAGGGGAAGACCAGGTCGCTGCCTCACAAATTTTCTCCATTGGAACAGAAGACCTCTCAGCCCAGAAAGCAGCCACCGCCCTGGTCGAGTGGGCCCTTAGGCCCCCCGGGGGAGACAACCCTGATGAAAGGTAGGATAAGGAGATGGCTGACACGACCCACCGAGATATAGAACTCTTTGAGGCAGCAGAACCTTTGTTTCTCCCTTGAAACTGTAAGAAGAGTGAGGAAGATTTTCGCCAGGAAGAGGTAGAGGACAGATAGGCCAAAAGGGCTCTCTTGACATCCAGACAGTGGAGAGATTCTTCTTCCTCAGAGGAAGGATTTTGACAGAGGATGGGAAGAACAATCTCCTGAGAGCGGTGGAATTTGGTGGCGACTTTTGGAAGAAAAGCCGGGTCAGGACGGATGATAACTTTGTCCTCTAAAATCAAGGTATACGGAGGGTTGATGGAGATGGCCTGGATCTCACCAATCCTCCGAGCAGAAGTCAAGGCTATCAGAACGGATAGCTTTAGGGTAAGGTGCTTAATTGAAATAGAATCAATGGGCTCAAATGGGGGCCCAGACAAAGCTTTTAAAACCACCTCTAGACTCCAGGGGGGGGGGGATCTTTTGGAACTACCACCAAGGAAGACCTCTCCACAGCTCTAAAAAACCTGGCAACCCAAGGGCTACTAGCTATGTTCTGATTAAAAAGAACCGACAGGGCAGAGACCTGAACTCTCAGGGTGTTGACTGATAGACCCATCTCTAACCCTTTCTGGAGAAATTCAAGAATAGAATGCAAGGGAGCAACCCTAGGTAGGCTCCTTAACTGGATCTGGGCAAAATTTAAGAACTTGTGCCAAACTCTGCTATAGATCTTTATAGTGACCTCCTTTTTACTTTTTAGCAGGGTAGAAACCAAGGCATTAGAGAACCCTTCCTTTTCTAATAACCACCTTTCAAAATCCAGGCCGTTAAATGTAGGCTGTCTACAGCTGGATGTCTCACTGGTCCCTGGCTCAGAAGGCCCCGGACCGTCGGAAGCACCCAGGGATCTGCAATCGACATGGTTCGGAGTTCCATGAACCAGGACCTCCTGGGCCAGAAGGGCGCAATCAGGATTACTGTGGCCCGCTCTTCCCTGATTTTCCGTAAAACTCGGGGAATCAGGGGAAGAGGGGGAAAGGCATAAGCCAGGTGGAAATTCCACTCCTGTGTCAGGGCGTCTATCCCACAGGGGGATCCCGCTCTGCTTAGGGAATAGAATTTGGCCACCTACTTGTTTGAATACGTGGCAAACAAGTCAATTTCGGGGAACCCCCAAAGATCTACTATCCTCTGGAAAACAATGGGGTCTAGGGACCATTCCCCCTGGGACAGGGTATGGCGGCTCAGAAAATCCGCCTGTCTGTTCTCTACCCCTCTGATGTGGACTGCTGAAATCGAGGTGCATATCCTTTATGCCAGACTCAGAGTGACATAAGCTTCCTCCATAAGAGTCCTGCATCTTGTCCCTCCCTGCCTGTTCAAATAGGAGACTACAGTTCTGTTGTCCGAGAGGATCCTTAGGTCCTTCCCTTTTATCTTCGGAAGGGAGGCCCTCATCGCAAGGCCGACTGCCATCAATTCTTTCAGGTTGGAGGACTCTACTTTTTGAAGGGGGTCCCAACGACCCTGGAAGGAAGTTCCTTGAATGTGGGCACCCCACCCCCAAGGGCTTGCATCTGTAGTCAGGCACACTAATCCGCCCGTTTTCCACGGGATCCCCTGGACGAGATTTTTCGTATCCAGCCACCATGATAGTTTCTGTAAGGTTTGGACTGAGACCCCCATTTTTGCATTCAAGGACCGGCTTTCCTTCCAAGCAGACAGGATTTCCCACTGTAAGGCTCTGGAGTGCAGCTGAGCCCACCTTACCCCTGGAATACAGGATGTGAGGGAGCCGAGGACCGACATTGCTGTCCTTACTGAAGTAACCGGCCTCCGGGTTAGATTCCGGATCTTGTTCTGGACAACTACTACCTTGCTTGTAGGTAAAAAGGTTTTCTGGAGAGAAGAGTCCAGTATTAGGCCTAAGAAGGTCTGCCTCCTGGATGGACGGGGTCTTGACTTCTCCTCGTTTATTATCCACCCTAACCTGTTCAGGATAACCCGGATTTCTGATACTGCCCAGATGCACGCTTCTTCCGTCTGACCTACTATTAAGAAGTCGTCCAGGTAAGGGACAAAAAGAATGTCCTTTTCCCTTATGTGGGCTGCTACTTCCGCCACTAATTTTGTAAACACCCTTGGGGCCATGGAGAGGCCAAAGGGTAGAGCCTGGAATTGGAAATGTTCCAGTTGACCCTTCAACTGGATGGCCACCCTTAAAAACCTCTGGTGTTCTATTGCAATGGGGACGTGGTAATATGTGTCTTTTAAGTCGAGAACGGCCATGAAGCATAAGGGATAAAGAAGATTGATTGTTGATCGTATTGTTTCCATTTTGAATCTTTTGGGCTGAATGAACTGATTTAATCTTTTCAGATTTATAATGGTCCTGAAAGAACCGTCTGGTTTTTTGACCAAAAAAAGTGGAGAGTAGAATCCTCTGCCTACTTCTTCCTTTAATACTGGGATCAAGACAGATTTCTCTAATAATTTCAGCACCTCTGCCTGTATCACTGACTTCCCTAAGACCGAAGGAGGAACAATGGTTGGAAGGAATCGGGCCGGAGGGGACTGAAGGAATTCCAACTTTAACCCTTTGCTGACTGTATCTAAAATCCACGGACTTAGGGAAATTTTCTTCCACTCCGTTAAGAAGCCCTTCAGCCTGCCTCCAACCAGAATCCTGGCGTCATTGTTGATCAGGCTTTCTTTTGTCTGCGGAGGACTGGTTAAAGAAATAATTTCTATTCTTCCTCTGCCCTCTGAATCGGTCCTCCCTTGTTCTCCTATCCTGTTCCTGGCTACCCCTAAAGGGACGAAAGGACCGACTAAACCTATTTCTGTTAGAAAAAGATCCCTGAAACCCCGGAAACTTTTTCTTCCTGTCTGCCGCTTTATCTAGCAGGTCGTCCAGACTTGGACCGAAAAGGTATTCCCCTTCACATGGAACACCACAGAGCTTAGACTTAGAAGCAATGTCCCCAGACCAACCCTTCAGCCAAAGAGTTCTCCGTGCAGAATTGGACAAAGCCGCTGATCTGGCTGCCAACCTAACCGAGTCGGCTGAGGCATCCGCCAGAAAGTCCGCTGCCTTCCTAATTGTAGGGAGGGAGGCTAATATCTCTTCACGGGGGCATCTATTTTTAATTGGGATTCAAGCTCTTCCAACCATACAATAAGAGACCGGGCCGTGCAAGTGGAGGCTATACTAGGCCTAAAGGAAGAGGTTGATGCCTCCCAGGCCCCTTTCAGAAAGGCATCCGCCTTTTTATCCAGCGGGTCTTTCAAGATTCCCGTGTCATCAAATGGTAGGGCCGTTTTCCTGGAAACTTTGGATATGGCCACATCTATCCTAGGTGCTTTATCCCAAGACGCAGAATCTTCCTCCTTAAAAGGATATTTACGCTTGAGACTTCTGGAAATAAATACCCTCCTATTGGGTTTTTTCCACTCTCCTTTAATCAATGCTGATACATTCCTATGCACTGGAAAGGTACCATGCTGCCTGGACTCCAACCCCCCGAACATAATATCCTGAACTGAGCGGGGTTCCCGAATTTCTTCTATGCCCATAGTCGAGCGAATAGCTTTAAGGAGTTTCTCGGTGTCTTCAACCGGAAAACAGGGTCTTCCCCCTATTTCTTCTTCCCCCGACGAGTCCTGTGATGAGATATCAGAAGGACAACATACTGAGGAAGGGATCTCACCCTCGTCTGACGAAGGGGGTTCTCTGGAAGGTGCTCTGGTTTTAGGTTTTTGCCGCTTCTGGGCTACCTGGGATGCATTAATCTCAGAGCGTACCAATGTCTGCAAACATTTGTAAAAAGAGGGAGACTCTTCAGCCACCGTCCTATCTATACAGGGCTGGCACATCTTCTTATCCCTGGGGAATGAATTACACATGTTTGCAGGTCAAACTGTAATTACCCAGCGATACTCCGTCTAGGCTATAACAACAGTTATGTTTAGACATTTCCATCTTACCATTCAGATGGCAACCCCCTGTTGCATAACGCACACTCCTTATTTTTCTTTTTTGCCCCCACTTTTTTGGGCTTAGCTGGGGCAGGAACTGTGGGATCCTCAGATCGCTTCTGAAGGCTCTCATCCTCCATGGCTCAGTCAGAAGAGACGCTGGGCCGACAAACTCGTGCACCTCTCATAGGCGCCTGTAGAGGACGTCACAGCCGGCTTCATGTGACTTTAGGAGCGCTCCACGGCCTACTCACAGCCGGAGCCGCTCCTCTTCCTCCCCCTGGTGGTCAGCGTTCTCTTCCGGCGTGACACATGCCGCCGTCTCCCCGCACACTGCCGCCCCCTCCGGAGCTCAGATGTGCCTCTGCCAGCTCCCGCCGTCTTCCAGGGATCGCAGGTTAGTGGGGAACCACCGGAGGGAAGGATCCAGCATGCCGATCTGCAGGCTTCCCATCAGAGACAGGAAACCACACTGAAGAGGAGGAGTATGCCCGCCCGTTTTATTCTGCAGGTTTCCTGTCTCTGTGGGGCGGATCCTCCTCTCTCCGGTGGTGCTGTCATGGGCGATAGGAAAATATATATATATTAACTCACCTTAATCCACTTGATCGCGCAGCCCGGCTTCTCTTCTGTCTTCTTCTTTGAGGAATAGGAGGTTATTTTTCAGGAACCTCTGCACCACCAAATTCAGCACATGCGCCAGGCAAAAGATGTGCGTCAAACTGGCTAGGCCCAGAGCAGCTATGAGATTTCGTCCATTATCACACACCCGGCTGGGCTTGAGGCTCAGTGGCACCAATCACTCATCGGTCTGTTGTTCCATGCCCATCCACAGCTCCTGCGCGGTGTGGGTTTTTTCCCCCAAACAGATGAGTTTCAAAACAGCCTGCTGTCGTTTCCCCCTGACTGTGCTCAAGTTGATGGTGAATTTGTTGCGCTGACCAGAGGAGGAGGCGGTAGAGGAGGAAGCGGAGTAGGGGGAGGAGGCAACAGGAGGCAAAGAGAAATGTCCTGCAATCCTCGGTGGTGGAAGGACATGCGCCAGACTGCTATCCGTCTCAGGCCCAGCCGCCACTGCATTTACCCAGTGTACAGTTAGGGAGATATAACCTCCCTGCTCGTGCTTACTGGTCCACGTATCGGTAGTTATGTGGACCTTGCCACAGATGGCGTTGCGCAGTACACACCTAATTTTGTCCTCCACTTGCAGGGCAGGGATGGCTCGTCTGGAAAAGTAGTGGAAGCTGGGAACCATGTACTGTGGGACAGCCACCACCATAAGTTTTTTTAAAGTCTCTGTCTCCACCAGACAGAATGACATCATTTCAAAGGCCAGGAATTTTTAAATGCTGGCATTCAGGGCCAGGGAATGCGGGAGTGTAGGGGGGTACCTACTCTTTCTCTCCAGTGTTTGGGGGATGGATAGCTGCACGCTTCCATGGGACAGTGTGGAGATACTTAGTGGCGGTGGTGGAGGTGGTGGTGTTACTGCCACATCCTCTGTTTGTGGGGTGGCAGGTGCGACTGTCACTCCAGTGGGGGAGGAAGAGGCTGAGACTGCAGCAAAAGAAGGAGCAGGAGGAGCCTGAGACCTTTTGTGGTTTTTGAGGTGTCTACTCCACTGCAGCTCGTGCTTTGCATTTAGATGCCTGGTCATGCAGGTGGTGCTCAGGTTTAGAACATTTATGCCTCGCTTCAGGCTCTGATTGCACAGAGTGCAAACCACTCACGTTTTTTCATCAGCACATTGTCTGAAGAACTGCCACGCCAGGGAACTCCTTGAAAGTGGCTTTGGTGTGCTCAGTCCCTGGGTGCGGTGGGCAGTAGCAGTGTACTGGCTAGGGGACGGCCACTTGCACACTGCTCCCTCTTTTGCTGTGCAGCTAGTGCTGTGTCACCACCACCTCTTCCTCTGAACTGCACACGTCACTCGCGTGACCTTGATTCCATGTGGGGTCCAGGACCTCATCATCCTCCACGTCATCTTCCACCCCCTCCTTGACAGTCTGCACACTGCAGAAAGCCGCAGCAGTTGGCACCTGTGTTTTGTCATCATTAGAGATGTGCTGTGCTGGTCCTCCCATGTCCACATCCTGAAACATAAGTGTTTGGGCATCAGTGCACTCAATCTCTTTCACTTCTAGAGCAGAGCTGTCACGAGTTGAAGGTCCCAGGAGAGACCACCGCGTCGTCAAGCAATAAACAAACAGAAATCAGGTACAGACACACAAGAGTTTATTGCACAAACAGAAACCAGGGAAGGCAGCACAGACAAAACATGAGCTCTATGTACCGTCAGCACAGTGGGAGAAAACCCCCACTGCACCACTGTCTAGTAATACTCCAGAGGGGCGTGACTAAGCAACTCCTGGTATTCACTAGGGCCCCAGAAGGTAGGGTTAGGCTTTGCCGCAGGAAGTTGCCAGGGTCCACTCTGGAGCGTGAACTAGACAGTGACAGCAGGAACGAATGGACAACAGGTACCAGAAGGTACTGACGGCACATAGGCAAACATAACAGACAGGCAAATACAAAACAGGGCAACTAATAACACAAGCAGAAATACATAGCAAGGAAACAGGAGTGACAATGAGCAGAGAAGGACTTGCTCCACCAGTGGTATACTGCGTGGCCTTGCGCATGCCACTCTGCTGCAAAGAAAGGTGCAGCAAGGGCTTGCAGAACACAGACATATGAAAACACACAAGGTAAATACAAGCAGGAGTTCTCGCAAGGGCGCAGGAGTGGCAATGAGCAGAGAAGGACTTGCTCCACCAGTAGTAAACTGCATGGCCTTGCGCATGCCACTCTGCTGCAAAGGCTTGCTGAACACAGACAAATGAATACACACAAAGTAACTAAAACATAACTGGCAGAACAGATAACAGAAAGACAGGAAAGAGGACAGGAAAGAGGACGTCAATGAACAAGTAGGGAAACCCACAGAGCACAGACAGACACGGATCCCATGGGTCAGCAGCATGGGAGAGAGAGTACAAACGAGGAGCAGGACAAGACAACACACACCAGGAGAGCTGACACAGAACTGAGGAAACCTCAGCCTTATATACAGGTTCCATGGGTGCAGCAGAGAGACCACACCCATGGAGCAGACAGAAAGGATTAACTCCTAATAGGAACACAGGGGAGTTAACCCATACAGAACCACAAATAACACACAGAAACGAAACTTCAGCGAGGAGCGCCGAACGAGCAAGGACGGAAGGTCACAGCCAGAGATAGTGGCTGTGACAAGAGCTATCTGGACTGCCCTCGGAAACCCTGCCAGCATAGTCATCAAAAAGTATAAGAGAATGCTGCATGACTTGGGGCTCAGACTGATTGGCTGATTTGCAAGGGGGTGAGGTGAAAGACAGATGCCCATGGGCTCATGGGCGTAGGAACCGGGGGGCACGGATCCCCCCCAGGAAATAATGCGGGGGGGACAGGTATTGTGAAATCTCCCCCAGCGGCAGCGGGGCAATGTGTGCGGCGGCGGGGCACTGAGATGAGCGCTTCCATTGTGGAAGCGCTCATCTCCATAGTGATCTGTTTGTATCGCCGTCCTAAGTACAGCAATACAAACAGAAGGCTGTGCGGAGGAGCAGGGGAGAGGAGTGTCCCTTTCCTGTTCCTCTGATAGGCTGCCTTTCAGAGGCCGGCGTAGGCGGCGCGATGACGTCATTGCGCCGCCTGAGCCGTACAGCGCGGGACACAGGCCGGAAGAGGCCTGCATTGGCATCGCTCCAAAGAGGTAAGTATAAGTGTTATTTTTTTTTAAATATATACAATACTTAGTTTTACTGGAATATGATTGGGGGGGCCGGGCCCTGTTATTACTGGCACATAATGGGGGGGGGGGCCTGTTATTACTGGCACATAATGGGGGGGCTGTTATTACTGGCACATAATGGGGGGGCCCTGTTATTACTGGCACATAATGGGGGGGCTGTTATTACTGGCACATAATGGGGGGGGGCTGTTATTACTGCACATGATGGGGGGGCTGTTATTACTGGCACATGATTGGGGGGGCTGTTATTACTGGCACATGATTGGGGGGGCTGTTATTACTGGCACATGATTGAGGGGGCTGTTAATATTGGCACATGAATGGGGGGCAGTTATTACTGGCACATGATTGGGGGGGCAGTTATTACTGGCACATGATTGGGGGGGCAGTTATTACTGGCACATGATTGGGGGGCTGTTATTACTGGCTGATGAGAGGCACTGGGGGGCTGATGAGAGGCACTGGGGGGCTGATGAGAGGCACTGGGGGCTGCTGGAGAGGCACTGGGGGCTGCTATGAGGCATGGGTCTCTCTCTGAGGTCTGATTGGGGGTCATTCATATTGGGGTCTGAGCTGAGGTGTGATCTGAGGTCTTATTAACATTGGGGATCTTATTGGGGCTGTTAGCTGAGGTCTGATTAACATTGGGGGTCTGATTGGTGGTCTGACCTGAGGTGTAATGAAAAATATTTTTTTCTTATTGTGCCCACTTCCAGCCCGGAGCCCAGCTGCCCAGAGCAATGATCCGGAGCAGCTTGGAGAAAAAGGCCTCACAGTCTCCCACACTCCTTCTGCCTGGCCAAGCCAGCCAGCACCCCTGTGGCCAAGCCAGCCAGCACCCCTGAGTCTTCAGAACTGTAAGTAAATTATATATAAGGGGAGATTATTGTTTCGTCGGGGGGAAGGGGGGTTCCAGAGAAAGTACCCGGAATAACTGAAATATATGCCAAACGTTTGGTTAATTTCTGTGACCTGATAAACAAAGAACTGTTCCTTTTGCATATTTTTTTGTTGTGATATTTTTCACACACACACACTTAAAATTTAACAATATAAACAACTCGCAGTTTACTGAATAAGAATATATATATACCCGACGCACAAAAATGCTGTCCCCCCTAGATTTTTGGGGGTTCCTACACCCATGCGCTGCAGGTGACAATTCTACGCTTTCAGCAGGTGACCGAGTGGGAGACAATGTGAAGGAACTGGAGGCAATGTCAGCCACCCAATCTACTAACGCCTCTACTTGTTCTGGCCTTACCATTTGTACACTGGTATTCGGGCCTACAATATAACGCTGAACGTTCTGTCGTCTAAGTGCACCTGAGGAAGGTGTTTCATTTGGGAGTGTAGCTGGCACAGATCGACCACATCTTCTCCCTGCAACAGGAGCTCAACCAACACCAGCAGCACCATGACCAGGGCCACATCCCTTATTTGATGGTCTCCTCATTCTTTGAGGTCATGCGGTATGCCAGACCTAACAGGGGACTTATGCGCGAGGTCACGGTGTGAGCAATAGGTGGGCCGAAGTAAATATAGTTCTGTTTACGTCGTCACCTGATACAAAGGTGCCTAGTAAGCCTTCAAGTAATGGCTGTCTTGCTAATCCTTTGTCTTGAATAAAACGTAATAATTCCTTAGATACTCAGCTGAATGCAGTTTGGACATTGGTCACCCCGGATGAGCGATCTATAGGGTTGGATTTCTCACCTCTAGGTAGAATAGTTGCAGGCTTAAACCCTGGACTGTGAAGCCGACAGGGACAGAGCAGAGAGGCTAGGAATAGGCCTCCCTCCAGGTATTCAGCTACATTGCTGCTGCTTTCTGACTAAGCTCATGAGTGAACTGGTCTGTTCTAGAATGAACTCTGAACTGATCTGAACTGCCTAACTTAGGTTTGAGCTAAGCTATATATATATATATATATATATATATATATATATATATATATTGTGGGGATTCGCTCTGGTAGGCAGGGTAAGTGGACTCAGTACAGAGGCAAAAACAAGGATGTAAATCAAAGTTCAGTGTTTTATTCTTTTATTCACACAATAGGAAAAACAAGAAAAAAGTTACGATGTTTAGTTTTGGTGCTTGTTCACACCACACAAAGTCCATAGTGCACAAAACCTTCACCTGGTCAATAGATTTCCACCCACAGTCCACAGCAGGCTTTAGAGGCCTGTTTCCCCGAGCATACGGATCCCACAGCTCCACAGCTTCACAGCTTCTCTGTCATGGAGGATAATCCACACCAGCTGAACGTGCTGGCTAAGTTTTTATATCCCAGCCAAAACCCGGCCTGGAACCGTGGGGAAGAGCCACCCACCCTGCTCTTTGGTTGCTCCCAATAAGAACCAGCCCATATCAGCTTTACAGCCATACTAACAGCTGAAGTGTCAGACTGCACTACAGAACTGACACTTCAGGAAAAAAATCCGGTTCTTACCTCACCGAGGCCAGGAACCTCGGTGACACGTATCTTCCATCGATGACGGCTCCTTGTTCCTTCTTACTATATATATATATATATATATATATATATATATATTGTAACGGTCATGTCCACACACACAGGGGGAAGGGTAGTGACCACTGCGCTCCACCCTCACCCCTGGCCCTGCCTACTTGCCTCACGAGTCCTAATAACAGGGGACAACTGGACGGCAGTCCCTAACTTAGGATATGTGCAGGGAAGACAGACAAGACAAAATACGGAACATGAACGGACCGGGTCAGAACCAAGAGAGCTACGCAGTACAACGGATTAAGCAAAGAATGGTCAGGAGAAGCCGGGGTCAAATTCCAGGAGAGTAGCGAAGTACAAGAGGAGTCCTAAGAGAGTAGTCAGGTGGGAGCCGAGGTCACAATACCAGGATGGATGCGCAGTACAGGAGGAGCAGGCAGAGTATCGTCAGGGAACAGGATCAGGTAAGTATTCAGTAGTCCAACAGATAGCCAGGAACCTAGAAATTAACAGGCAACCTGTAGCCAGCAGGCTGCCTGTATTTATAGTGGGGAGTGAGGGTCATGTGACGTGGCCAGCGTCACATGACCGACAGACAAACCAGTCGAGCACCGAGTGATCAGCTCGGCGCTCAAGGCAGACTAGGAGCAGGGAGCCACCCAGCTAGTAAAGCCGCCCTGGGAATGAGGTCAAACACAGATCCTCATTCCCAAAGCTAAGCAACAGGTCTGCGGGCAATGAGGGACCGAGTGCACCTTCGGAACCCCGTGACAGTACCTCCCCTTTTACGAGGGGCCACCGGACCCAAGACTTCAGGCGATGGCTTTTCAGGGTGTTCTAAATGAAATTTACGAACAAGTCTAGGAGCATGAACCTCCCTGGCAGGTACCAAAGATCTCTCTTCAGGTCCATACCCCTTCCAGTGAATCAGGTACTGCAAGGAATTACGCACCTTCCTGACATCCACTATTTTACACACCACATACTCGACAGCATCATTAACAAGAACCAGCGGAGGCGAGGCTTTTGATGGTACTACCGGTTCAAAATATTTTTTAAGCAGAGATTTATGGAACACATTATGTATGTGGAATGACTCGGGCAGCTCCAACCTAAAAGATACCGGGTTAATCACTTCCGTGATCTTATATGGTCCAATAAAACGAGGAGCAAATTTTTTAGAAGTTACCTTGGATTCTTGGAGGACAACCATACTTTATCCCCAACCTGAAAGTTTACCCCCCTAGAACGTCTCCTATCGGCCTTGAGTTTTTGAGAACATTGAGCCTTTTCTAGGTTCGATTGAACCCGGGCCCAAACTGTGCACAGTTCGGAGGAGAGTTTATCCGCTTCAGGGTTAGAGGAGGAGACGGACGACCCAGAATGAAAATGGGGATGAAAACCATGGTTACAAAAGAAAGGGGAGACCCCAGCGGAAGAATTGACAAGGTTATTCAAAGCAAATTCAGCCAACGGAAGGAATTTGACCCATAATTGCTGGTCATCAGCAACATGCAACCTCAAGAATTGTTCCACAGACTGATTAAGGCGTTCAGTCTGCCCATTACTCTCAGGATGGTAGGCGGAAGAAAAAGATAATTAAATTTTACATCTTTGACAGAAGGCCCTCCAGAATTTGGACACAAACTGCACACCCCTGTCAGAAACAATATTTTCCGGGATGCCATGTAAACGAACAATCTCTCTCACAAAAATAGACGGATTAAGCAAAGAATGGTCAGGAGAAGCCGGGGTCAAATTCCAGGAGAGTAGCGAAGTACAAGAGGAGTCCTAAGAGAGTAGTCAGGTGGGAGCCGAGGTCACAATACCAGGATGGATGCGCAGTACAGGAGGAGCAGGCAGAGTATCGTCAGGGAACAGGATCAGGTAAGTATTCAGTAGTCCAACAGATAGCCAGGAACCTAGAAATTAACAGGCAACCTGTAGCCAGCAGGCTGCCTGTATTTATAGTGGGGAGTGAGGGTCATGTGACGTGGCCAGCGTCACATGACCGACAGACAAACCAGTCGAGCACCGAGTGATCAGCTCGGCGCTCAAGGCAGACTAGGAGCAGGGAGCCACCCAGCTAGTAAAGCCGCCCTGGGAATGAGGTCAAACACAGATCCTCATTCCCAAAGCTAAGCAACAGGTCTGCGGGCAATGGGGGACCGAGTGCACCTTCGGAACCCCGTGACATATATAGTCCAGAAAATGAACGGCACTCCAGCACGGGTGATTAAAGGCGTCATTTGTTCATAATTTACCGTAGTGCCGTTCATTTTCTAGACTATTCATTGGGGTAAGAAGCCTATTTCCTCAAGAGCGTGCACCCATTTTCTGATCATTTGCTAGTTCCACCATTTTTTATATATATATATATATACTGACACTGCCCCATCTTGTGGAGAAACAAGTGTAGTGCATCCTAACTAGGCCTGTGTAAAGGATCTTGCATGTAGAATCACATTGTGATATGGGAAAATATGACAGGAGATGAAGTACAAAATGCAGGCATATTACATGACATTAAAACATGATAAAAGCACGTTTGTGGTGCCCACTATCACATAGTGGGACACTGCAGTCATCCACTGAACTAACAGACGGATTAACTATAATATTTTCCCTGTCACGTATGCAGTGCAGGTGTACTTCACACAATAAATGGGTATATGACGTGCACCTAACTAACAGACGGATTAACTATTATATTTGTGTGTCAGGGGTACAAAGTACAATGTTGCATTGCACCCACAAAAACAATCGCTGTAGGTCACCCACAGAATTAACAGCCAGATTAATGATTATCTTTCTGTGTCAGGGGTGCAAAGATGGTGTATTGCACCCACAAAAAATCACACTATCACTGTCCCTCACTTCAGCTGACTGCTTCCTGTCCCTTCACTACTCAGAGCTGATGGGCGGTGATACACATGATCCAGCTTATATAGAGACTGGGTCACATAATGCACCGGCCAATCAAAGCCATGCCATTAGTAGGCATGGCTGTGATGGCTTCTAAGGACACACAGCTTAAAAGCTTGTTATTGGCTGCCCTGCAGCCTTTCAACAAGCTTTATTAAATGCCCGAACACCGAACTCGAACCCAAACTTTTTCGGCAAAATTTTAAAGTTCGGTATGGGTTTGCTCAACACTAGTGATGACATTTCATACCAGTCAGAAAAATATACTTTACAACATTGATTTGAGATACTCAAGTCACTTGTATGTCAAGGGAAAACTTTTAATAATGCATACAAACCTAGCCACTCCTGTATTTTTGTCTTTTCCTTTTGGACAAGTGCATGGACTGCTGAGAAGATTTACTGGAAAAACCTGATGATGAATTTTTAAAGTTTATTGCTGGGCAAAAATAATAAGATTCAAACTATAGCACTTGTCATGGGTTACACATTTTTAAACTAGAATTGACCTGAGCTGTCCAATAAATGTGCACTGAGAATAATATGTCTTGAACTCAGTGACTATTAAATCTAACATATTTTTCTTCTGTAAAAATAATTTAGTTTTCATTCTTTTTCCAACCTCTGTAGATTGATTTTGTCTGTTCACATTGACATTATCATTCCTATTTTTACTACGGTATTTTAAAACAGGCATTCATTTCAACCTGAACTTGTCATGGGTTAATTTTCTGAGCAGACAAAATAGCATATTCTCTCTATTAAAATGGTGCCAATAATATTAGAACATAAAAGTTGTATTGATATTTATAGAATTTAGTGATGAGCGAATTATTCAAAAGTTTGATTTGGCTGCTTTGCCGAATATTACAAGACTCACAAGTACAGGAATAACTGTCACCAGACCCTGTCAACACTGAAAGAGTAGGACTGAATATTTAATGTGCTTGCCCTAATTTCCCTAAATGTTGAGCCTATTGAAAAGTCTGGTCAATGGAGGAGATTTACTAATCTTATAGATGGTGTACATTTAAGCTGTCTAAACCAGAAACTGGTTCAGGCAGGATGATAAATCTGGTGCAGGGGTGGACACTTTGATTTAACTCTGTTCCAGTTATTGGTCTTTGAAAGAACTTTATTGCAGAATTGTGGCACAATTTTGGAGCAAAATGTTGCATATTAGACCATTACCCCTTTTCCTCAAAGCCAAGCTCCTTTTCCTGCAAAGTCACATCCCCTTGTCAGACTAGGCACATATACTTTCTGTAAACCTAGATGTGCCAAAATGAGCTCCATTTTGGTTCAATTAAGCAAGAATATAGGTGGAGAGATATTAGTAAATGTAGGGCAATGGGTGTGATTGCTAACAGTCTAGTAGGCAGGGGCAGATTGGTTATTGACCCTACAGGAAAAACTTCTGGTGGGCTGATAAACAAGGGGCCAGCCAAGCCCTCCTCATGGCCATCAACTGGATCTCATGCTCTCAGTAGTAGGTAATTCTAGGCGAAACAGGTACTTATGTATTTGGGCAGCACTGCAGCAGCCACAGGTACCGTTCTGAATTCAGCTGTATTGCTGTGCTAAGGACGGTGATACAGTTGAATACTGCAGCATAGGCAGCAGTATTTTGTGCTGCACTGTGGTATTTGGATCTGCTGGGTTGGTATTTTCTACTGCAGTTCGGTATTGCTGTTCTCTTGTGTTGTCTATACCTACTTGTGTTGCCCTGCCTTCTGTCAATTTGGAACCGCCTACAGTATGAAGCCTCCTTTAGCATTTTTTCCAGGACCACATTAAGTTCCCAGTCTGCTCCTGCTAGCAGGACCTCCCAACTGTTTGCTGATTCCTCTGATGAATGGTGTTGGGTAAAGTGATCATTCTCATGATTAGTGGGCGTCCCAGTGGCAGGATCCCTACCGATCCAATAACTATCACCTAACCCATGCTTAGGGAATACATTTACATAACAGGAATACCCCTCATTGTGTATTTATTTATTGTTGAATATGTATAGCACCAACATATTCCGCAGTGCTGTGTAGAGATGTTCATTATCTGCTTATCTGTCCCTGTCCCCAATAAAGCTCACAATCTAATTTACACATAACACACACATAATGGAGCCAGTTTCAGAGAAAACAAATATGGACCTATCAGTATGTTTTTGGTTTGTGGGTGGAAACCGGACTACCTTGAAAAAACTCACACAGAGGAGAAAATGACAACTCTATGCAGATGTGAATGTTGGTTTTGTTCAAACTCCAGCAATGCATGGAAAAAGTGCTAACCACCAACTCTTACGTGTATGACCAGCGTTATCGGTTTTCTAAAATTGTAATGCAAAAACTACTTGGGTATGTCCCAAAATAAGATGTAAAGCAGGCTATGTTGTCACATAGAAGACTCCCATGATAAGGGTTCCTTATTTTACAACTCATAAATATGTATGATGCTCATATGTATTTTCAGCATCTAAACCACACATAGCAAGTGGTGCTCTGTAAATGTATTGGCCTTGGGAGACAGTCATAGATATGGTTTATATATACTGACAGGTGGTATGGTGGTTTTTGACCTTAAGTGGTTGAATTGATTTCTCATCTTGAGATCTTGTTTTGTGTAGACTATTTAAGGAATGCTAGTAAATTGCTTTTAACTTCAAGACAAACGCTATTAGGAGGAGGACAATCTCCTGAATTGACTGCCATCAACTCACACAAAATATGCCTGATATTAAAAGATCATTACTAGAAAGGTTACTTTGATGAGGGATAAAAATGTATAATTTAGCTAGTATTACAAAAATATTTACATGGAGAACAAGCCATTAAATTATGTTTCAATTAAGCTGTGTAGCGAGTTACTTTTGGTACACATAGCACAGCTTCTTTCATGTTTGATGTATAGTTAGCTTTTTTTCCTCCTTTAAACAGAGTAATAAAGAAAATGAAAGCATCCAAGAAAAAATAAACCTGTAATAATTGCATTCATCTGCTTTAACGGTGGTTGATATGGTTGTTCTTGATTAATACATTTAAATCTCAGAGAAGTGAGTTAATTACATAAATACGGCCTTATACAGACAAAACTGTATGCAAGGAGCCTACACAGAGACATATTAGGAGTATAAGATGCACAAATGGAGGATGGGACATTTATGACATACAGATGCCACCTTATTTGTTTTTCCCTTTTTCTGCTATGTGTCTCAAAATGGATATGAAAAAAGGAATTGATTATGCTATATGTGTCTATATGTGGCTACCCTTATAGGTGGCCACACAGTGGTTGTGGTGTTGATTACAACTATTTAAAGGGCTTCTGTCACCCCACTAAAGTCTTTTTTTTTTTTTTTGGGCTACTTAAATTCCTTATACTGCGATATATTAATATATAATGCTCTTACTAATTTTCGTTCAGTAGTTTCTTCTAAAAACTGACTTTTATATTATGTAAATTACCTCTCTACCAGCAAGTAGGGCGGCTACTTCCTCAGTGCGCCTGCGCGGAAAATGGAACAACGGACATGGATGCACACAACGGTCGTGTGCATGAGGCCTTAATGTTATAGTACATGTTATCCTATGCTTAATACTAATGTGTTATTTGTATTCTTGTAGTTTTACCAATCAAAGGTACAATCTCTCACTCACGCGCACTGTGCAGAGAGTATGACCTTTGACCAATAAACAAGTTAGACTACAAAGAAAAGTCAGAAAATAATAGAAAGTTCTCCAGCATCCATCAAGTGTTGGTCGTCTTTATTGTACAGTAGATCGGTATAAAAGTACATACTTCAATCTTCACCACCCTCCACCACAGGTTAACATGTTTCAAACTCGAAGGTTCTTAGTCATAACCTAGTGACGTGGACTAACACCTGTGGTTAAATAGGTTTGTTCTGCGGGGGGAGGAGTGGAGGGAAGGGATGGGGGAAGGAAAAGGAAACAGCTAGATATAAAGCCAATTAACCCCTGGGTTGCCACGTATCAAATCTAACACCCATGACATAACAAAACATATACTGCTAATATATATAAAAAAAAGGACAAACCGAGGCTGTCCATTATAGCATTGAAAATGCCAGATAATACATGGAGCATAAAACCATATATGTAGGACAATGTAAAAACATAACTCCTGAGAAATCCTAAAACATTGATACCAGCTTGGAAGCCGCTGCATATGGACAGCCACCGATACCAAGAATGGATATCTGAGTAACGAATGCAAAATAGGTGTTGATCTTATAACTGCATATGACTCTAAATGTCACTGAACTTATATATAATATTTATAAGGAAGAAAAAACCATTAATGATATAAAAGCATTACAGTAATTCTTTTTTAAGATTGAGACCTGCAGGATGCCTTGTACCTAACCTACATATCCAGTAGGCTTCCCTCAGCAAGATTTTTTTCTTCAAGTTACCGCCTCTGAAGGGAAGCGTTACTTTTTCAATGGCGAATACACGTAGATGGCTGACAGTTCTGTTGTGGATGTTAATAAAGTGTTTAGCTGCACTGGAGATGCCTAAAGCCTGAGGGTTTGCGACATAATTTAGGTGTTCCCGTATTCTTGTTTTTTGTTGTCTACTAGTGCATCCTACATATAGAAGATCGCAACATGTACATTTTATCATTTAAATTACCCCAGTTGAATTGCAGTTTATGTAATTTTTTATTTAAAAATTTTCAGTATGTGTTGCATTATCAAAAGTGGTAGTACAGTGTACAAAATTGCAAGTCTTACAGGGATGGCTCCCGCATTTAGTGAAGCCCTGGTATTTTAGCCAGGAGCTACTTGTAGAAGCAATTTTAATAAAAAGTGAGGGAAACAACATATTGGCCAATGTACAGGAACATCGAGGGACAATCCTGCATCCATCTTTAAGTGTATCATATAGGATACTGTCCTTATAGAGGATTGGAAGGCATTTAAAAACTGCTTGTTTTCGCCATTGAAAAAGTAACGCTTCCCTTCAGAGGCGGTAACTTGAAGAAAAAAATCTTGCTGAGGCAAGCCTACTGGATATTTAGGTTAGGTACAAGGCATCCTGCAGGTCTCAATCTTAAAAAAGAATTACTGTAATGCTTTTATATCATTAATGTTTTTTTCTTCCTTATAACTATATATAAGTTCAGTGACATTTAGAGTCATATGCAGATATAAGATCAACACCTATTTTGCATTCGTAACTCAGATATCCATTCTTGGTATCGGTGGCTGTCCATATACAGCGGCTTCCAAGCTGGTATCAATGTTTTAGGATTTCTCAGGAGTTATGTTTTTACATTGTCCTACATATATGGTTTTATGCTTCGTGTATTATCTGGCATTTTCAATGCTATAATGGACAGCCTTGGTTTGTCCTTTTTTTAAATATATTAGCAGTATATGTTTTGTTATGTCATGGGTGTTAAATTTTATATGTGGCAACCCAGGGGTTAATTGGCCTTGTATCTAGCGGTTTCCTTTTCTTTCCCCCATCCCTTGCCTCCACACCCCCCCCTCCCCCGCTGAACAAACCTATTTAACCACAGGTGTTAGTCCACGTCACTAGGTGATGACTAAAAACTTTCGAGTTTGAAACATGCTAACCTGTGGTGGAGGGTGGTGAAGATTGAAGTATGTACTTTTATACCGATCTACAATAAAGATGTCCAACACTGATGGATGCTGGAGAACTTTCTATTAATTTCTGATTATACAAGGGACGAGTCCGGTCCTCTCCGTGCACCGAACGCCTATGGTGAGCTGGATATTTTTCTCCTTTGGATTACTTACAAAGAACAGTCCTCTTATTTGGACGACAGAAATGGTTTATCCTGAATGTCAGACTGCACACTGTGTGAACGTGGATGAAGACAGAACGGCAACCCTATATTTTGCATTCATATCTGATGTTAAAGAAAACTTGTAAGCTAGAGTCTCTCAAAACCAGTTAGCTATTGTAACCAGTTTTATTATTATAGAACTAAAAAATGTCAGCTTTTTTCAACCAGGGACAGGGCTCTCATCTTCTTGTATTCTGCTGCAGCTGAAAACCAAATGTCCAAACCACATTTGTTGTTCCAAAGATGAGGAAAATGTTCTAGAGATACAGACAGGCAGATCATCAAGAGTTACGCCAACGTATTTTTCAGACTACCAGCCAAAAAGTCATCATAACAGAAAAGATGGGCTTTGGAGAAAAAATTGCTCTTCCAGATAATAGTATGTTTGAGCCTTTACACTCTCTGTGCCATGATGTGCTCTACAAAAAAGATTTGCTGATGTTAAAGAAAAAATTTCCAGCAGCCTGAAAATCAGCGTGGCAGAAATGCAGCCAATGTTTGACTGTAACAAAAGGACACATTTTCTTGTCATAGCATTTTCAACCTCAGCTATTTATAATAATTAACTAGTGCTCAGCATATTCAACAGAAGCGAGTACAACTTGCCTCTTAGCAAAAGTCAAAACACAATGTTACTGTGCTGCACTGATAATTAGTAATATTATTTTAGCTTTTTCAGTTTTTTACATACAATAGCTCCAATATATTTGTAAATGCTTCTACAAGGAGCTTAGGTTATTATTACAATTCAAATTAATTACTTGTATAGTGCCAATAGATTGTTTGGACCTTGAAAGAAATGAAAATACAAGTGAAAAAGTTATATGTGTAGTACCCCAGACCTTGGGGTATCCGTAAATGTATATAGTTTGTTATTGTTATGCATTTCATGTTAGAGCCATAGGTACCAGAGAGAAGAGTTAGGCCTCTTTCACACGGACATCGCGTGTGAGGGCCGGATAGGATGCGGGTGCGTCGTGGGAAAATGCACGATTTTTCCACGCAAGTGCAAAGCGTTTTAATGCGTTTTGCTGCATTCGCTTGAGAAAAATCGGTATGTTTGGTACCCAGACCCGAACCCGGAATTCTTCACAGAAGTTCGGGTTTGGGTTAGGTGTTGTGTAGATTTTATTATTTTCCCTTATAACATGGTTATAAGGGCAAATAATAGCATTCTTAATACAGAATGCATATTACAATAGGGCTGGAGGGGTTAAAAAATAAAATAAAAATTAAACTGACCTCATCCATTTTGTTTGTGCAGCCCGGCTTCTCTTCTTTCTTCTTTGATGACCTGGGAGGAAAAGGACCTTTGGTGACGTCACTGCGTTCATCACATGGTCCATCATATGATCATGTGATGAGCACAGTGACGTCACCAAAGGTCCTTTTCCTTCCAGGCAGGGGCGTACATAGAAATCACTGGGCCCCATAGCAAGAATCTAAATTGGGCCCCCATTCCCTGTTATAGCCCCTCCCACTACCCATTCCAGGCCTCTCTCTTTGTTCCATGAACTATGCTTGCTGCTGCGTTTTATAATTTATGCCATCAGGGCCGGATTGGAATTACAAAACAGCCCTAGCACACACAAGATAACAGATGCAGTGTGTACAGATGTATAGTATATACAGCAGTGTACTGTTATGTGAGGTACAAGGTATAATAGATGCAGTGTGTATAGATTTATAGTATATACAGCAGAGTACTGATATGTGAGGTATGAGGTATAATAGATGCAGTGTGTACAGATATATAGTTTATACAGGAGTGTACTGATATGTAAGGTACAGGGTATAATATGTGCAGTGTGTACAGATATATAGTATGTACAGCAGTGTACTGATATGTGAGGTACGGGGTATAACAGATGCAGTGTGTACAGATGTACAGTATATACAGCAGAGTACTGATATGTGACGTACAGGGTATAATATATGCAGCGTGTACATGTATATAGTATATACAGAAGTGTACTGATATGTGAGGTACAGGGTATAATATATGCAGTGTGTACAGGTATATAGTATATACAGTAGTGTAATATGTGAGGTACAATGTATAATATATGCAGTGTGTACAGATATATTGTATCTATAGCAGGTACTGACATGTGAAGTACTAGGTATAATAGATGCAGTGTGTACAGGTATATAGTAAATATAGCAATGTATTGATGTGAGGTATAAGATATAAATTACAGCCCATACCTCACATATCAGTACTCTTCTGTATATACTATATATCTGTACATATTGCACCTATAATTCTGTGTAATATATGCAGTGTGTGTATATATATATATATATATATATATATATATATACACAGACCAGTGTATTGATGTGAGACATACTAGGTATAATACTGTAGATGCAGTGTTTACAGAAATATGTGGTCAGTAATTATAGATGAGTGAGCAATGAGTAAAAACAGGACATGTGGGGAGGGGGGTAAATGACAAGAAGTGGAGGACCTCATCTTACCACTCCATTCCAGTCTGTATGGATCAATGCAGAGCTGATTGTGAACTTCTAATACTTGCTGCTGGGGGTTGAAGGACCTGTGATGATGTCATCACAGGTCCTGGCAGATGTACCTTTCAAACCTAGGAACTACACCATTTTTGGTGCAGTTCCTTTGCCAGATCCTGCAGGACCTGTGATGTTGAAGATAATGTCATCACAGATCCTGGCAGATGCACTGTTCTAACCTGGGAACTACACTTTACACTGTGCAGTTCCCTTACAGGAACTGTGATGACATCATCAAAGATCCTTTAGCTTTAGAAAGATAGACAAGAGCAATTAGGGGACGGAGCCTCTCCTCCACTGGGCCCCTCTTCCTCATGGGCCCCATAGCAGCTGCGTGGTCTGCCTATATGGTAGGTACACCACTGCTCCCAGGTCATCAAAGAAGAAGAAAGAAGAGAAGCCGGGCTGCGCGAACAAGTGGATGAGGTGAGTTTATTTAAAAAAAATAATAATTTAACCCCTCCATCCCTATTTTACTAAGCATTATGTATTAAGAATGCTATTATTTTCCCTTATAATAAAGATCGGGTCCCCATCCCGATCGTCACCTAGCAACCATGCGTGAAAATCGCACCACATCCGCACTTGCTTGCGATTTTCACGCAGCCCAATTCACTTCTATGGGGCCTGCGTTGCGTGAAAAACGCACAATATAGAGCATGCGGCGATTTTCATGCAACGCACAAGTGATGCGTGGAAATCACCGCTCATTTGCACAGCCCCATAGAAATGAATGGGTCCGGATTCAGTGTGGGTGCAATACGTTCACCTTCCGCATTGCACCTGCATGGAAAACTTACCCATGTGAAAGAGGCCTTATGGTTGGCAAAAGTTGACAGGAACAGGACTGACCACCCTGCTCCTCAACTCTTAGTAGGTGTGGGCTGGACATACTTTCTGCCTGTAGGGGGAGTTGCAGGATGGATATAGAAGAGGGGAGACGTACACATCAGAGCTTCTGCTCCTAATAAAGATTCTCCAGACAGATCAACTCAAGTGAGCCTCAAACAAGTGAGCCTCAAACAAATACTTGAGAGACAAGACAGCACAGTGAACAACTAAACCTGCATTTTAGACTCTCCTGAAAGGTGTGGGACTATGGCTAAGACACCCATCATCCAGACTCCTACTAGGCCAGTTAACCCCTTCCCGACTGCCATACGGCTATACATGTGCTATCTGCACATGCCCCGTGCATCTACCACGTATATACACGTACTGGCAGCGCTGGGACTAAAGCTCCTGCTCCTGAAATCTAGCAGGTCGGGTCCCAGCGGACAGACAAAGCAGGGACCATGAGGAGAAGACAGGAGCGGTTTATTACCTCTTCTGTCTTCTCCTGTGCCGGCAGGAGATTGGTACCTGAGAGCATCGTGGAGGGAGCAGGAAGCAGCAGTGAGGCTTCCTCTGTTAGTCCCGCCAGGGGGTGTCTGGAGCAGGAGCAGAGCTGCAGGGTCAAAGGAGACCCTTATCAGCTCTGCCTATGTGTAATGCCCTCACAGGGGCTGTTTTCCCCTGTAACTGGGGCTCCTGTGGATGCCCCAGTTACAGGGGAAACAGTGAAAAAAAAAAAGTAAAAAAAAAAAAAAAGGCAGTGTCCTCCAGAGGTCTTTTAATGATCTCCTGGGGGACATATTATGTGCCCAAAAAAAACTAAAATATAAGTAATAAATAAAAATTAAAAAATTAAAAATACAAATAAAAAAATAAAAATTAAATTTTTTTTTATGCCGTCGCTAACAGAAACTGTCACTATAGTCGTCCCGTTCTCTCAAACGTATCTCAAAAAATCTTGTTTTATGTGGTTTCTTTCTAGTTATATGCCAGCTAGTGGTTTTGCTTAATAGGACGTAAAATAAAAATAACGGTACAGTAAAAATACAAATTCAATGCAAACCACACAAGCAGGAGCATAGGTAAAGGCTCATGGGCCCTAGCTTTTCCGCTTCCCGAAGGCAAAAAATAAATAAAATTTTTTAAATGCCGTTGCTAATAGAAACTGTCACTACACTGCGTGCAGAATTATTAGGCAAATGAGTATTTTGACCACATCATCCTCTTTATGCATGTTGTCTTACTCCAAGCTGTATAGGCTCGAAAGCCTACTACCAATTAAGCATATTAGGTGATGTGCATCTCTGTAATGAGAAGGGGTGTGGTCTAATGACATCAACACCCTATATTAGGTGTGCATAATTATTAGGCAACTTCCTTTCCTTTGGCAAAATGGGTCAAAAGAAGGACTTGACAGGCTCAGAAAAGTCAAAAATAGTGAGATATCTTGCAGAGGGATGCAGCACTCTTAAAATTGCAAAGCTTCTGAAGCGTGATCATCGAACAATCAAGCGTTTCATTCAAAATAGTCAACAGGGTCGCAAGAAGCGTGTGGAAAAACCAAGGAGCAAAATAACTGCCCATGAACTGAGAAAAGTCAAGCGTGCAGCTGCCAAGATGCCACTTGCCACCAGTTTGGCCATATTTCAGAGCTGCAACATCACTGGAGTGCCCAAAAGCACAAGGTGTGCAATACTCAGAGACATGGCCAAGGTAAGAAAGGCTGAAAGACGACCACCACTGAACAAGACACACAAGCTGAAACGTCAAGACTGGGCCAAGAAATATCTCAAGACTGATTTTTCTAAGGTTTTATGGACTGATGAAATGAGAGTGAGTCTTGATGGGCCAGATGGATGGGCCCGTGGCTGGATTGGTAAAGGGCAGAGAGCTCCAGTCCGACTCAGACGCCAGCAAGGTGGAGGTGGAGTACTGGTTTGGGCTGGTATCATCAAAGATGAGCTTGTGGGGCCTTTTCGGGTTGAGGATGGAGTCAAGCTCAACTCCCAGTCCTACTGCCAGTTTCTGGAAGACACCTTCTTCAAGCAGTGGTACAGGAAGAAGTCTGCATCCTTCAAGAAAAACATGATTTTCATGCAGGACAATGCTCCATCACACGCGTCCAAGTACTCCACAGCGTAGCTGGCAAGAAAGGGTATAAAAGAAGAAAATCTAATGACATGGCCTCCTTGTTCACCTGATCTGAACCCCATTGAGAACCTGTGGTCCATCATCAAATGTGAGATTTACAAGGAGGGAAAACAGTACACTTCTCTGAACAGTGTCTGGGAGGCTGTGGTTGCTGCTGCACACAATGTTGATGGTGAACAGATCAAAACACTGACAGAATCCATGGATGGCAGGCTTTTGAGTGTCCTTGCAAAGAAAGGTGGCTATATTGGTCACTGATTTGTTTTTGTTTTGTTTTTGAATGTCAGAAATGTATATTTGTGAATGTTGAGATGTTATATTGGTTTCACTGGTAATAATAAATAATTGAAATGGGTATATATTTGTTTTTTGTTAAGTTGCCTAATAATTATGCACAGTAATAGTCACCTGCACACACAGATATCCCCCTAAAATAGCTAAAACTAAAAACAAACTAAAAACTACTTCCAAAAATATTCAGCTTTGATATTAATGAGTTTTTTGTGTTCATTGAGAACATGGTTGTTGTTCAATAATAAAATTAATCCTCAAAAATACAACTTGCCTAATAATTCTGCACTCCCTGTATAGTCGTCCCATTCTTATAAACCTATACATGTTATATATGAAAACGATCATCACAAAATAAGGGACCCATTGCAATAACTAATATTTGTGTCAGTTTTAATATTTAAGAAATAAAAATCTATAATTAAAACAAAAAACACTTTTTGATAATAATTAGCAGTTTTCCTCCAACCTTTAATAATGCCAGAAATTGCACGTTGATTCTGCTACTATTGAATGTACCAGAAGTTATATTTAGCACTTAGTAAAAAGAGACTGTTATGCACTCACTTCTGGGCCACCCCATTCTTCAAATTACATTTCTACTGCACCGATCCCCAGGGAGCTGGAGCCATAAGGAGTACACCATAAGGCCTCTTTCACACTATTGTTTTTTTTTTTTATTTGCGTTTTGCGGGCCGTTTTTTGCGTTCCGTATACGGAACCATTCATTTCAATGGTTACGCAAAAAAAACGGAATGTACTCCGTATGCATTCCGTTTCCGTATTTCCGTTTTTTTTGCGGATAGGATGCGGACCCATTCATTTCAATGGGTCCGCAAAAAACACGGACAGCACACCGTGTGGTGTCTGCATCAGTATGTCCGTTCCGTTGCTCCGCAAAAAAAAATAGTGCATGTCCTATTTTTTTCTAGTTTGCGGACAAGGATAGGCATTATTACAATGGATCCGCAAAAAAACGGATCCGCAAAAAAAAACGGATGCCATAAGGAAAGTCGTCAGTTTTTTTGCGGATCCGCAATTTGCGGACCGCAAAACACATACGGTCGTGTGCATGAGGCCTGACGCCAAAGCTTTTACCCATAGATAAAATGAACTTATGCAGGGCCTTCTCTGCAAAACTAAAAGCAGCTGGAGCTGATCTTGTTTTATGTGGCTTCTTTCTAGTTATATGCCAGCAAGTGGTTTTGTTTAATAGGACGTAAAATAAAAATAATGGTATAGTAAAAATACTAATTCAATGCAAACCACACAAGCAGGGGCGTAGGTAAAGGCTCATGGGCCCTGGTGCAAGAGCTCTGCGTTGGTGCACCTAGCTTTTCCGCTGCCCGAGGCAAATATTGAAACGCCCCAGTCCTACTGTTAAAGGGGTTGTCCTCTTTTTACTACTAATGACCTATCCTCAGAATAGGTCATCAATATCAGATCGGCCGGGGTCCTCTGGCACCCCCAACGATCAGCTGTTTGAAGAGAGGGCAGAGCTCATATGAGAGCTGCTTTCTCTGTTCTGTTTAACGGCTCGCCGTAGCATTTGCAGTGATGAGCAGGCAAACAGAGCAGAGAAGGCAGCACTCATACAAAAAAGCGGACAACCCCTTTAAAGACATACTTGGAAAACATTACATGCAGCGCTAGTGATGAGCAGCAGGGGCAATATTCGAATTCACGAAATATCACGAATATTTAGGCGCACGCGCGCACGTTTGCACTATTAGCTATATAAGTCATGAAAATGGTTGGCAGCAACTTTCCAGATAGTGAGGAAGAACTCCTGATCACGGTAAGTGATGGGATATATGTGACTCCATTTTGTCTCATTTAGCCACGTGTATTACATTTGGTTAGTGTACTACAAAATACCCCTTCCCCCTATGGAATGTGAGACACTTCCTTAAACTGTTTCAGGAAATCCATACATGTTGAAAGTTTGAACAGCCTTCCTACCATAAAAGGCCATCTGGCTCAACTGTATGCTAGCCTATATGTATATACCTGATTGGTCAAATGCTGTTACTAGGAGTCATCTATTATGTTAATGCAGAGCTTATGTGTGACCATACTATTGGTCAAATACTAATGCTAACATATGATTGGATGTCAAGGAAGCTCAACCCCCTCTATTAAAACTGTTTGCCAGCTGTGAATAAACCAGAATGGATTGGAAATAGACATGTGTTCATCTGGTCAATCTAGTTCATTCTCCCGGTACCGGTAAGGCTTAATTCAAGCTGATCACTGAAATCATGTGTCAGGGACACACCGTTAGGCAAGAGAGTAAATTTTCCTAACAGATCTGGGGACTCAGTCCGGGATTGGGAGGGTCAACTCTTCAGGTCTACAGTGAAAGACATCAATTCTTGTCCGCCTTGGACCTGGGAGCAATGACCAAAAATCCCATTCAAGTAAGTCGAACCATCTATTTATGATTTCAGTGATGCGATGTCTGGGACACGCAAATGTTGATTTTAAGCGGCTCATATCATTGAGTCCATATCGTTAGGTATAAAATGTTGATTGTAAGAGGCTCATTTGGGTCTGTATCGTTAGATAGTGCACTATATATAAGAATAATCTGTTCCGGGAACAGAAGGATACAAGCTTGAATTAACTCTTATGTATATATAGTATAAGTATTTTAGAAGTAATAAGATTATCTGTTTGTGTGAGATACTGATCGGTTGGTAAGTGTACGGTCGCATCCCACTGTTATTATCAAATTTATGTATTTTGGGTTAACTACTGTTAATGTGTAAAATTGTTTGTGTTGTGGAGGACTGCAAGACACCCCAGTTTTTCGGCTAAGAGTGATCTGTTGACCCGGAAAATTTGAACGCAAGTGGCAGTCCAAAACAACAATAGTCGATAGGGGTCCAAAGAGTATAGAGAGACATTAAGATACGAATCAGCTGATCAGTTGACAGGTTTTGTCGGCGCTATTTCAGTGCAGTACAGCCAGTCCTGACAGTGATTGTCTCACTTATTCTTTGAACTATAAATACTAACATGGGAGGACAAGGGTCTAAAACTAAATTCCCTAAACCAGAACCAGGAGAAACTTGTAAAATCTATGTAGCCCGTGTTAGTCCAACAAACTATTACCTGATCAACCCGTGGGTAGATAATCTAGCAGGCTGGACTGAGGTAATGGATGCTGCAGATCCATTCCCCAGGGACGGTGATAATAATATTTATCATATGGATATGGTCAAAGGACTATGTCTAGGTGATAAAACAGGCTGGCCGCATTTCGATGCGGATCCTTCCTGGGAAATGGATTACATGTCCAGGAGTGCAGAACAATGGCTGGAAATAGCCCCCCACTGGTATGATGCAGGTAATAGCAAGAAGAATAAGAATCTAAAAAGTCCCAAAAATGATAGGTCTCTACATGAAATAGAACAGGAGGTAGGTACAAAGAAGAGAAGTCAGAAACCCCCTCCACCCTATAATAAATCCACCCCCACGGCACCTCTGTATCCAGTTCTGACTCAGATTGAGGAAGATGCTGTAACAGTGGTTATACCATTAAAACTAGAAGAAAAATACCGACCCCCCATGCCAACATTTGGAAACATAATGGAGCGCGGTCTAAATATTGGCACACCGCATACTAGTTATACTACACGCAGTACAAGTAGAATAAAATGTGAAACAGAATGTTATGCCCGGCTGGCAACAGGGATGAAAATCAGTTACATCAGAACTCCCGTGATTGTGAAGGGGGGCTAGGGTGAGTGACAAGACACAGCAGAGTCAGGAAGTTAATTCATGGCAAGGGAAAAAGTGTCTCAGTGTTTGCAATTAGAAAGGGCTTGTGTTAAACGTTCAGAAATGAACTGGTTAAGTTTTGTTGCCCTAATGATCTGTGTGTGTTTAAATAGTGACGATTTATAGTCCTAGAATTAGAGATTAGAGCACTTAAAGATGGATAGTTAATGCATAAGTGTATTGATAATTGAAATTAGAGAAATGAAATGAGCAGCATTTCTTATTTCAAGATGCAGGATTTTGAATCCTATAGAGAGAACAAGGGTTGCCATGAGGCATCCCTCCCCCCCCACCACATTCCAAAATGTCACTTGTAGTCCTACAAGAACTTCTTGTTCTGTCTGAGATGTGTTTTCAGAGAGAGCCCCCTCCCATCTCACCCCCCTCCTCTGCTCAGGAATTTCATATGGGGGTTGAGGGGGGAGGGGGGGGGCTGCTAATTGGTGAATGCATCAGCAGAATGTGAAGATACTAACCTGTGTTATCTATAAGACATTCCAGACAGGGCTCCAGTATTGGATTAGATCTTTCCCAATTGTATGTTCCGATGGTTTAAAATGTGCCTGCAGTGATGATGCTAATTGGAAGTGCCCACTCGTATCAATCTAAGGTTGCTAAGTCCTTATTCAGATATAAGTAAAAGTTTGAGGAACATGTGGTACAGCTGAACGTCTTGATGTATTGCTTTACTTCCCCTGTTTGAACACTCCTGAAATAAGAGACGCAAGACAAGAGGAAGTAGAAGGCGTAGTTATATAGAATAAGGGGCATGTGTATAACACTAAACAAAAAAAACTACATGGCATATAAGATGATTTGTTAATTTTAACAAAATGACTGTATGATTAACATGTATATTGTTTTACAGCGACAGACCATCAGCAATTCTGGGTGTGGTATGAATATCTGCTTCCCGGAAAGCTGTGTTTGTCTGTGCTGCAAATTTTGGAATGTAACAAAGAGATTGTGTGATTGGGTGAAAGATACATGATTCAGTGGAATGTGAATGGGTGTGGCTCTGAGTTGTATGTACGTAGCAGAGCTGTGTGTGCAATTCATATTCTATGTGTAAGGGCGTGGTTATGAGCTGGTTTGTGAAGATGAGTACATGAAAATGTATATGAATGCGTATGGAATACGGTATTTGTTTTTAAATATGCGCATTAAGAATTTTATTTTATTTTCTTGGAAGTTTTTTGGTTTTTTATTGGTACCAACAGCATTAATCAAGCTGTACATTTTTATTTCAATGAAAAGTTTTTATGGGCCCTTTGTGTGTTCATGTCTGTATTGTCAGATCTGTTTGTTTCAATGTTTGCAGTTACATGTTACATGTTCAGTGTTGTGCTTAACATCAGAGCTCTGCTCGTATTGGACAGCTAAGATACTAATGGCAGAACAGAGGACAGACCAAAGTGTCCGACTGAAAGGGGCGGACTTAGGTGACTCAGAATGAGAGGAAGGAAATGTGAGCCCTCTATGGGAATAAATGGGGTACTGACAAGGACATACAGAACAGATTCCTTACCAGTAGAAACCATGGACAGGGAATACATCATGTCATGTATTTAGCATTATACTAGATTGCCCAGTCAGCCTATTAGGGAGAGATTTGTTCATTAAGCTTGACTTGCGGGTATCAGCAAAGAATCAGGACATAAGAGTACACTCAGGTCTCATTCCAATCTCTACACCAGTGCCACTGATTCTTGCAAACATACAGGACCACCCAGAATAACATTAACCCTGCATTATGGTCCTCAAATGAATATGACACAGGATTCATAGATTGCACACATTACAAAGCTACTGTGAAACCAGGTGTCATCTCAGTGTTCCAGAAACAATACCTGCTGTAAAAAGAGAAACTTGATGGACTTAGGCCAATGATAAAGGAATTCCTACAAAAGGGAATCCTGGCAGAGGTGATTTCACCCTACAGCATGCCCGTGAATCCAGTGACAAAGGCAGATGGTGCTGCCCGCTTTGTACAGGATTTAAGGGCCATCAACAACATCATTGTGCCTATAGCCCCTGTTGTACCTGATGTCACTTAATCATTATCTGCCATTCCAGCAGACGCTGTTTGGTTCAGTGTGATAGATCTGAAAAATGCTTTCTTTTCTATCCCAGTTGATAAGATAACCAGATTACTTTTTGCTTTTTCCTTTGACAGACGCCAACTGACCTGGTGCAGAAATGCCCCAGGGATATGCTGATTCACCTGTAGTGTACAGCATAGTCCTCCAAGCGATGTTAGAATAATGGTACATCCCCCCAAGGTTCTGTGCTGCTGCAATATGTCGGTGATTTATTACTGTGTAGCATGTCAGCGGAGGCCAGCATTCAGGATGGTTTATCACTGTTATAATGGTTGTCAGGATGTGGTCACAGAGTGACACTTAAGAAAATGCAATGGTGTAAAATGCAGGTTGAATACTTGGGCTTTGTCCTCACAAAAGGTGAACGGAGAATCAGCGCAGAAAGAGTCCAGTCTATTGCGGGTTTGGTCGCCCCGCACACCAAGAAAGAAATGTTATCTTTCCTTGGTATGATAAACGGTAGACAATGGATTACTTATTGCTCCCAATATTGACAATGTTTTGAGGCAAGCCACTCTGGATGGAAATCCAGATTTGATTAAATGGTTTTCTGAAATGTACAATGCATTTGATTATTTTAAATGTTTACTCATGTCGAGCCCAGGGCTGGGCCTCCCTGACTATAATATGCCCTTCCACATGTTTGCACGCCAAAATTGTAAAACCATGGCGGGTGTACTGACACAAGAAAACGGAGGCAAGTTGCGTCCTTGTGTGTTTTTCTCAAAGGTAATGCCCACCCCTGTTCAAGGGATGCCGGCATGTCTGTGTTCTCTTGCAGCCTGTGCTATGATGGTAGAGTTGACAAATTCTTTCACAATGTGACATTACACCATTTTGCACACCACTCATGATGTTGTAGGCCTACTCAAGGACATCCGCACTCAACACAGCAGGCAGCTGAGCTTATTGCACTCACTAGGACATGTATTCTACATGCTGATAGACCTGTCACCATTTATACTGAGAGTAGGTACACACATGGGGTAGTGTGGGGCCATGGTATGATCTGGCAGAGGAGAGGATTTACGGCAGCAGATGGTAAGGATCATGTCTCACAGGGCAATGCGCTGGCAGTTAAGATGGCGAAATGAGTAGCCAAAAGCAACCTCACAGGTTTGTATAACCATTGGGAGATGCCATGTTTGGCACCTCCAACCCCTGAGATGTTGCAAATGCTTACTGATCTTCAGTGGTATGCCACTGAACAGGAACAGCAAGACTGGTGTTATCCAGTATTGCAGAAAAATCCTGAGATAGGATTAGAATTATTCTGCAAAGAGTGGAAGTTATGCATTCCCCCAATATAGTGCTTCCATCTTAATAGCACATTTCCACAGAGTAGGACATAAACAGCATTGAGATACTCATGGGTAGGCCTTTCCCCACACCATGGGCAAGACGCCCCCTGGTGGTGCAGGAAGGGGACTTGGACCTGATCAGAGAGAAGTACTAATCTGATCAAAGTCCTCAGTAAAACTGAAGAAAAAGTGGCTTGTAAGTCTCCTTCTCTTTCACAGGAATCAACCCGTCCATTCCGGATAGGCGACCAGGTGATGATCAAGATCTTAAAGAAGGGAAAGTAACCAGGAAGTTTCACCTACGGACAACCCACCGAGGTAGTCGTGATCACCAGAACAGCAGTCCTCACTGAACAATCGCCCACGTGGATCCACGCCACAAGGATTAAGGTGGTGAAGAAAAGAGAGGTACTAACGGGGGCAGACAGCCCTGACCTCCAACGAGGCCCAGAGGTACTAACTGAGGCAGACAGCCTTGACCTCGAAGAAGATACAGAAGGGGTACTAACGGAGGCAGACAGCCTTGACCCCCAACGAGATGATGCAGTCGGGAAATTCCTCGAGATGGCTGAGATGTAGTGCCTTAATAATTGTAATTTTGTGTCTCCTACTTACTGTCCCATGGCTGTGGAACAGACAGATATACCTGGAAACAGAATGCAGAGGGGAAGACAGTCTATGCAAGACAAAGGAGAACTTATGGCTGTACCTGGCCAAAACTCTGAACTTAACTGACTTTTGTCTCCAAACCACTTTATCGGCATCTAACATTTTGGAGACATGTCTGGTAGCAGTCCCCACCCCAGTAGATGTATGGACTGGGCTCCTACGTTCCCAATGGAATGACGCAGATATGGAGGATCATGATGTTAAATATGGATATGTAAATCCTTATCATGCTTGTTATGACTGTCCTACATATGAGACTCTGCAGAGTAATATGATAGAAGTAATTACAGGTCTTGTCACAGCAGCAGAAATATGTTATAACTTCACCTGTGATGAGACACTATTGCCTCCCTGCATACAAGCAAAAATGCAGAATAAGACTAAACCAAATATTTGTGATAGAGATTTAGGTAGTTGTAAAAAGATAATATCAGGAAAGAATATGCAATGTAATATTACAAAAAAAAAAAAAAAAAAGTACCATCCCTAGACAAACATGTACCTCTACCAGCAGGATGGGTATTGGCCTGTGGGAATACTAGTTACACATACATACCGGCCAATATTACAGAGGGACCCTGTACAATAGCCAGGCTGACATTAACAATGATACCACTATTCCCAGCAATGCAGACACGACTCACGAGAGACACTTCCCTACAGCTACCAGAAAATTGTGATTATAATGTGAATCTCCTCTCTAGATCAGAATATATGAGTTTAGGGGTATCTTTGATAGGAGTACCAGGTTGGCCATATAAAACCACAGGACAATATCAAAACTTGCCTGTTTTATGGTAAAACAGATAAAATATCACTAGTGCAGTTCTGCAAGATATGCTGCTGGATATACAATCGTATGAAAAGGCTATCTTGCAGAATAGGGCAACTATTGACTATTTATTGTTCCAACATGGTGTAGGATGCTCAGCGTTCGCAGGGATGTGTTGTTTCAATCTATCAGACCACTCCCGTGGAATAAAAGATAAAATAGGCCAATTAGAGGAGATGAGAAAACATATAAAACAAGATGTTGACCAAGGTTGGTGGGACTGGCTTTTTGGCTGAATACCTGACTTTGGTCAAATAAGATATGTTTTAGGAGTGGCACTCGCCGTGGTCGCTGCAATAGTGTGTCTCTGCGGTTGCCTGCAGTGTGCGCCCTCCCTTCTTGTCATATGTAAAAAATGTGGCCGAAAGAGGGGTACACTCAACATTCCTCTATACTCCGGTAGAGGTAGAAGAGGCAAACACAACCCCAACAAAGCCTGAGGATTATACTCCTGAAGGGTATATGGAACACCTAAAGGCTTATAAGCAAACCAAGGAAGAGCAGAGAAAGAACCATATAGTATATATATATATATAAGGTTCTAAGAGGGGATTTGATGGGATATATGTGACTCCATTTTGTCTCATTTAGCCACGTGTATTACATTTGGTTAGTGTACTACAAAATACCCCTTCCCCCTATGGAATGTGAGACACTTCCTTAAACTGTTTCAGGAAATCCATACATGTTGAAAGTTTGAACAGCCTTCCTAACATAAAAGGACATCTGGCTCAAGTGTCTGCTAGCTTATGTGTATATACCTGATTGGTCAAATGCTGTTACTAGGAGTCATCTATTATGTTAATGCAGAGCTTATGTGTGACCATACTATTGGTCAAATACTAATGCTAACATATGATTGGATGTCAAGGAAGCTCAACCCCCTCTATTAAAACTGTTTGCCAGCTGTGAATAAACCAGAATGGATTGGAAATAGACATGTGTTCATCTGGTCAATCTAGTTCATTCTCCCGGTACCGGTAAGGCTTAATTCAAGCTGATCACTGAAATCATGTGTCAGGGACACACCGTTAGGCAAGAGAGTAAATTTTCCTAACAGTAAGTAATTGTTTTAGATTTAAATTCCATGCATGTCATAACAATAGTTTTATATGCAGATAGAGTTTTTCAAAGTATTCGAGATCGTGCTAATCGCCACTATTGATTTGAATATTTTAGCGCAATACATACAACTTCACCTGCAATCAGGTCTGACAACATAATACTAATTACGATCTAACACTAAGGCCTCCTGCACACGACCGCTTTTTTCCCCGTTTACTGGCCGTTTTCTGCGTTCCGTATACGGTCCGTATACGGAACCATTCATTTCAATGGTTCCGCCAAAAAAACGGAATGTACTCCGTATGCATTCCGTTTCCGTATTTCCGTTTTTCCGTTCCGTTTAAGAAAGAACATGTCCTATTATTGCCCGCAAATCACATTCCGTGGCTCCATTCAAGTCAATGGGTCCGCAAAAATACGGAACACATACGGAAATGCATCCGTATGTCTTCCGTTTCCGTTCCGTTTTTTGCGGAACCATCTATTGAAAATGTTATGCCCAGACCAATTTTATCTATGTAATTACTGTATACTGTATATGCCATACGGAAAAACGGAACAGAAAAACGGAACAGAAACGGAAACACAACGGAAACAAAAAACGGAACAACAGATCCGTGATAAACGGACCGCAAAACACTGAAAAAGCCATACGGTCGTGTGCAGGAGGCCTAACTATCAGGATTATTTATATGCGATTTGTTATGTAATTTGAAAAAGCACAGCACAGTATTCAAGCTCCTCTCTCTCTCACATGAAACTCCACAAAATGGCTGCTGGAGAGTGTCTTCATTTATATAGTGAAGTGGTAGGCAACTTTTCTATTGGTTGCTAGGGATGTTGCTAAGCTGTGACAAAGCCTTCTCAATGGCCCACAAGCTAGAAGAAGGGAGAGATGATCATCACCTGATGTGTACTGTGTTAAAAAAAAAAAAAAATAATAATAATAATATTCGTCATTACAAATATATAGCACTATATTCTAAATTTTCTCGAATTCTCGAAGTGCTGATATTCGCGATAAAAATTTGTAATACAAATATTCGTACTCACCACTATACAGCGCTACAGAACATACAGGGTAATACAGCGCCACATATGTACCTCTTACATCCAGTGGCGTCTCATCTCTGATGTAGATATTCTCTTTCCTCTTTTTCTCCTGTCAGACCAGACCGCCATGGTGACTTCTTTCAGCCGCGCCTCGTCTCTGCAGAGTTTAACAAACAGACATCTTATTTTCCTACTTTTCCATCATCCTCCCACCTTCTCAACAACCCCTCCTGCCACCCCCAATACTGTGTCCACTGTGCTCCCCAATACTTTCCTGCAGAAACAGTCCCCCTGAAAATACTGGTACCACACAGATAGTGCGTCAGTACAAAAACACCCCTTTATATTGTGCGCTAGTACAAAAAATCCCCCCTTCCTTTCAGATAATACCCCCATATAAAACTCTAAATGAGATCCCCCATCTCAGACCAAACCCCCTTTAGACTTCTATGTCAGACCCCATATAAGACCCCAGTTTTAAACCTCAGAACAGACCCCCATTAGACCTCCATGTAAGACCCTGACTCAATATCAGACCTCAGATAAGACCCCCAGACCCCCATATAATACCTCCATTAGACCTCCAGGCCCCCATATCAGACCTCTCGACCCTCATATCAGATGTCAGACCAGACCCCAATATCAGACCTCCAGACTCCCTCTAGACCCCCATATCTAACCCCCATTAGACCTCCAGACCCCAATCAGACCTTTAGACCCCCAATCAGACCCACATTAGACCTCTCCAAACCTCCAGTGAGACCTCCAGACCCCCCCAGTCAGACCTCCAGACCCACCCAGTCAGACCTCAGACCAGACCCCCATATCAGACCTCCAGACCCCCATTAGATATCCATACTCCCACTAGACCTCCAGACCCCTATATATGACCCCCATTAGACCTCCAGACCCTCAATCAGACCCCCATTATACCACTACAGACCCCCAGTCAGACCTCCATTAGACCTCTCCAGACCCCCATTAGACCTCTCCAGACCCCCCAGTCAGACCTCCATAATCCCCAGTCAGACCTCCAGACCCCCCAGTCAGACCACTTCAGACCCCCATTCAGACTTCCAGACCCCCATTAGACCACTTCAGATCCCCAGTCAGACCTCCAGAACCCCCAGTCAGACCTCCAGACCCCCCAGTCACACCTCCAGACCCCCATTAGACCTCTCCAGACCCCCCCTCCCCATTAAACCTCCATATCAGAGCTCAGATCAGACTGTAATAATAAAGTAACTTACCTCTCCTGCCGCCAATCTTCTTGTCCTGGCTGTCTTCTCTTCTCAGGGCCCGCGCTGCAGTCACCTGACCTCATGGAGCCTCAGGTCAGAGTGCGCTCTGTACGTCCTGACGCTGCAGGCAGCCAGGACACAGCAGCGCGGGCCCTGAGAAGAGCAAGCAGGAGGAGAGGTAAGTACTGTACAGCGCTCACAGCGCTACTCTCCCCCTCCTCCTGGACTAGTTAGTGCTTCCATTATGTAAGCGTTCGCTAGTATTCCCTTTATAAGATGCACTGCCCCCTTTGGGCCCCCCTGGCTTAGGGGTTCGGTTGCAACTGAGACTGTCCTGCCAGATCCGGGGCAGTACAAGTACTGATAATGTTGTTGATAGCTCTTAATCCTATGTAACACCACAGGTAAGTCTACTTTCACACTCGCGTTTTGGCTTTCAGTTTGTGAGGTCTGTTCAGGGCTCTCACAAGCGGTCCAAACGGATCAGTTTGCATTCTGATGCATTCTGAATGGAAAAGGATCCGCTCAGAATGCATCAGTTTGCATCAGTTCAGTCTCGATTCCGCTTTGGAGACGGACACCAAAACACTGCCAAATGGATCCGTCCTGGCACACAATGTATGTCAATGGGGACAAATCCGTTTTCACTGACACAATCTGTCACAATAGAAAACTGATCCGTCCTCCATTGAATTTCTGAGTACATAAAATGTAGTAGTGTTACCTGCAGGCCTATGTAAAACCACAGATAACACTAGTGTAGATCATGTGGTAGTGTAACCTACGTCCTTAATCTGCCTCCCTGTGTCTCTCCCATTAGACTCCATGCTGGTGGGGCTGCCTCTTCTTCCATCTTCTTGCCACAGACTATGTACTCGTGCTAATTAAAAATCAGCCTGTGAGGCAGAAGAGGGGCTAAAGGAGTGCACGGCCATAGGAGTCAGACACAACTCCTATATAATACTACAAACACTCCTATGGTCGTGCACTCCTTTAGCCCCTCTTCTGCCTCACAGGCTGATTTTTAATTAGCATGAGTATATAGTCTGCTCAGCATGCATGCTGGTATTTGTAGTCCCTGGATTCAATGAAGGCCATTTTGGGTCCACACAGATATAAATCAAAAGGGGCCCAGCATGCATGTGGGACCTGCACTTCCTTCCATGTGTTTTTCAGATGTGCCCCCATAATAGTTATGCCCCCTCACAGTAGTTATGCCCTGTTTGTGCCCCCTTCACAATAGTAATGCACTCTGGGCTCCCTTCACAGTAGTAATGACCATTGTACCCCTTCACAGTAGTAATGCCCATTGTGCCCTCTTTATAGCAATAATGCCCATTTTGCCCCCTTCATAGTAATAATACCTATTTTGCCCCCTTAATAGTAGTAATGCCCCCTGTGTCCCCTTTATAGTAGCAATGCCCTCTGCACCCCCTTTATAGTAGCAATGCCCTCTGCACCCCCTTTATAGTAGCAATGCCCTCTGTGCACCCCTTATAGTAGCAATACCCTCTGTGCCCCCTTTATGGTACCATTGCCCTCTGTGCCACCTTTATAGTAGCAAAGCCCTCTGTGTCCCCTTTATAGTAGTAATGCACTCTGTGCCCCTTTATGGTTGTAATGTCCACTGTGCCCCATTTGTAGTAGTAATGCCCTCTCCTCTGTGCCACCGTTGTAGTAGTAATACCTAGAAACATAGAAACATAGAATGTGTCGGCAGATAAGAACCATTTGGCCCATCTAGTCTGCCCAATATACTGAGTACTATGGATAGCCCCTGGCCCTATCTTATATGAAGGATGGCCTTATGCCTATCCCATACATGCTTTAACTCCTTCACTGTATTTGCAGCTATCACTTCTGCAGGAAGGCTATTCCATGCATCCACTACTCTCTCAGTAAAGTAATACTTCCTGATATTACTTTTAAACCTTTGCCCCTCTAATTTAAAACGATGTCCTCTTGTAGCAGTTTTTCTTCTTTTAAATATTCTCTCCTCTTTTACCTTGTTGATTCCCTTTATGTATTTAAAAGTTTCTATCATATCCCCTCTGTCTCGTCTTTCTTCCAAGCTATACATGTTAAGGTCCTTTAATCTTTCCTGGTAAGTTTTATCCTGCAATCCATGTACCAGTTTAGTAGCTCTTCTCTGAACTCTCTCCAAAGTATCAATATCCTTTTGGAGATCTGGTCTCCAGTACTGAGCACAATACTCCAAATGAGGTCTCACTAGTGCTCTGTAATGCCTCTCCCTATACACCCAAGCATTCTGCTAGCATTTCCTGCTGCTCTATGACATTTTCTGCCTACCTTTAAGTCTTCCGAAATAATGACCCCTAAATCCCTTTCCTCAGATACTGAGGTTAGGACTCTCTGTGTTAAAAAAAAGCACAACAATAACATACAGTACCTACTCACCTTTTCCCATTCCTGAAGCTCGAAGTCCTCTCTCCCCTGCAGATACAGATCGCTCTGCAGCACGGTGTGGGAGGAGCTTAGGCATATTCTCGGGAGGCAGGCTCCTCCCACACAGGCCAGCAGCGCGATCTGTGCCTGCAGGCTGAATGGTGGTGCGGGGAGAAATCTCCCTGCTTCACCATTCTGCGCGCCGCCAGCCCGAAAGAGAGAAGGAGCGCAGGAGTTGAGCTGTCAGTGAGTGACAAGACCGAGCTCCCAGTGATCCAGCAATGACCACCACTGGTGAGCTGAGGCACTGGAAGGAGGGCGGCATCCAGCAGTGTTTAACTGCTTTGTCGATGCCGCCCCCTCAAAAATGCTGAAAACTGCTGCCTGAGGCAAGATTCTCATCTCGCCTCATGGCCCTCGATATACCCTACAGCACAAAGTTAAATATACACAAATAACTGGATGTCAGTGTTATTTAGCACATTTAGGGGTTCATTTACTATGAGTAATACACCTATATTACGTGTATTTCTGACGCAGATTGCGCCACAAAGGTTATTTGCACTGTAATCTGTCACTTTTCCTCACTCAAACCAGGTCTAAAAAAGTCGGAGTGTGTGGGCCCGTCTCATTCATCATTATACACACCTGTTTTAGGTATAGAAAATGTTGTAAATGTAAGGCTGGGTTCACACGAGCGTGTCCGGATTAGTTCCGGATGCGTCCCGGTGTGTTGCGGCAAACCCGCGCGAGTAGGAATGCAATTGCAGTCAGTTTTGACTGCGATTGCGTTCCGATGTTCAGTTTTTATCGCGCGGGTGCAATGTGTTTTGCACGCGCGTGATAAAAAAACGACTGTGGTACCCAGACCCGAACTTCTTCACAGAAGTTCAGGTTTGGGTTCGGTGTTTTGTAGATGTTATTATTTTCCCTTATAACATGGTTATAAGGGAAAATAATAGCATTCTGAAAACAGAATGCATAGTAAGTGATCAGTTGAGGGTTAAAAAAAATTTAAAAAATTAACTCACCTTCTCCGTTTGTTCGCGTAAGTCCCGGTCTCTTCTTTACTTCTCAAAAGATGAACTATGGGCTAAAGGACCTTTGGTGACGTCAGATCACATGCTCCAATCACATGGTCCATCACCGCGGTGATGGACCATGTGATTGGAGCATGTGATCTTACGTCACCAAAGGTCCTTTAGCCCATAGTTCATCTTTTGAGAAGTAAAGAAGAGACCGGGACTTACGCGAACAAACGGAGAAGGTGAGTTAATTTTTTAAATTTTTTTTAACCCTCAACTGATCACTTACTATGCATTCTGTTTTCAGAATGCTATTATTTTCCCTTATAACCATGTTATAAGGGAAAATAATACAGTGAATAGACTGTCACCTAGCAACCATGCGTGAAAATCGCACAGCATCCGCACTTGCTTGCGGATGCTTACGATTTTCACGCAACCCCATTCACTTCTATGGGGCCTGCGTTGCGTGAAAAACGCAGAATATAGAGCATGCTGCGATTTTCACGCAAAGCACAAGTGACGCGTGAAAATCACCGCTCATCTGAACAGCCCCATAGAAATGAATGGGTCAGGATTCAGTGCGGGTGCAATACGTTCACCTACCGCATTGCACCCGCGTGGAATACTCGCCCGTGTGAACGCAGCCTAAGACAGCGAGGAAGCTTGCTTACATTTAGGCCGACACCTCTACATAACTTCGGCGGATCCATCGCCAGTGCACAAGGTTATTAAGACCGGTGTCTAAAATGCTGGTCTTAATAGATGACCCCTTTAATTCTAATAAAACATAAAAAAACACAAATTATAATATAAAACCACAAAAGTATGGCTTGCAGTCATAGTCCCTTTAATTGCCATATAATGAAAATCTTGCATATACCGACTAAATATCAGGAATTAATTAATTACACATTAAATACATAGATGGGCATATATATCTCATGAGGGTCTTTTTGTTATAAGTAGATATACATGTCCATAATCCTCCTTCTAATAATCCCAAGACAACTAATGTAGTAGTTCTTATTGAAAAATGATAGCCGCTTTTGCAGTACGCCAGTCCGTCAGGGTGAGCGAATGTGAGGTCACGGGGGTCAGTTAACAGACCGAGGGTTGCTCTTTGTACTCACAGTTTGTAGTATACCTTGGGCAGGCGTACAGCAGTGATGGAGAGGCTGGCACGTAGATCCTCTGGGGCACTCTCTGGATATAGGGACCAGGCCAGGTGATAAGTGAGGTGCCCTGGGTGTTGAAAGTTTAGCATGCCTGTGGCAAGATCCCTTACAGTTCGTGACGCCAGTGCTGGTATCGGTGGCACACCGATTTGTTAGGAGAAATAATGGAGGTACACACGATTGTAGTGAACTAGAATTCCTCTTTACTGAACAGTTCAACTATATACAAGTTTCAGACAGTTCCATATGAAGTAGATTTGGTAACAGGCAGGCTTTATATAAATGGCAGGTTGAATCCTAGCAAGATAACTCAGAGGGAATAAACTCACAGATGAGGCTGTACTTTCTGCAGAATCCTGTCTGACTTTCTCCAAGGCCCGAATGCCTAATAGCTGGCTTTATCCTTGGGTAGGGAAACCTTCCTCTGGTATAAATTCACTTGCTGTACAATAAACTTCTGCCCTTCACCTTTCTACTTGGCTGAACACAAACTTGGCTGAACACAATTAGCACCGCTCTGTACTTTGCTTGATGCAGGATAACTTCAGGAGGAAAATTTCTTCTCCTGGACTAACTTCTGAGCTTCACTTGCTCAGGACTTCAGGCAGGCTAGACTGAGCTACTTAGCCTTCTGGACTGGACTAACTCTTTCCTGTCTGGGCCTAACTATATATACTAGGGTGTTCCCTAGCTCCCTCTACAGCTTGGGAAGAGAAACTACACCCCTAGCAGGCCTGGTACACAGGAAATAACATGAAAATATGCATTACAAGGCAATACAAAACACAATAGCAATTTCCCACAGGAGGTGGGGGCATCATGTCCCTTAGTAGTGCCCATACTACATACCCCGCTACTTTGAGGTTGCCCGTTCTCGGCGCAACACAGGGGGCCCGCCCAGCTGGAAACTGTAACCTGAAAGACAAAAATGCAAAGCAGGCATATACAACAACCACTACATTCGCAATGATATTGGCAGGCAGCTCCGCTGGCAAAGGACAAGTGCGGTGAAAAGGGGCGTCGTTCTCTTCATAAATTGGTACATGGAACGGGGGCGCTGACCTGGTACAGCTTATCAGGAGTAACCAGGATAGTCCATAATGATAAGAATGCCATAGTAACAAAAGTTCCTGGAGGCTCAAAAGAAAAACATGAGTCCGTACCCAGGTCTTGTAGACAGTTAAACAGGAGTTTCCCGGGGAGAGTTACTCTGGTCAACAACGTAGTCTCCGAATCTCACAGGTGGGTGCCCCTTAGTAGGCCGCGTGGACCTCCTTACTGGCAGAGACTCTTCTTGCCTTGGCTCAAGGGGGCCAGAGGGATCCACAGGCTCTGGAGCCCTTTCTGGTACACCCTGGGACAGGTCATCCTGGGGTCGAGGACTAGCAGGAACTGGAGCCAGTACCACCAGGTTCAACCAGGGTGTGAGGAACCAATGAAGTGGCTCCTTGTCATGTAACAGGTTCTAAACAGCCCGCATAGGATCAACAGGTTGGGCCGACGACTCTGGCTCAGGAAACTCTGGCTCAATGTCCCCTGCTGCAGTTTCTCCTTCTATGCAGGGCTTTAAACGATTCCTGTGTACGATCTGGGAGCCTTGCCTTCCCTGGAAATTTGATAAACGTGGGTCTCAGCATTAGGAATAGCAGCTATGACGTAGGGAGTTCTCTCCCACTTACTGTCCAGCTTGCTGGTTCGGTGGTTATTCCTCAACCACACCACGTCTCCTATGGCAAGAGGTTCCGCATGAGCAGCCAGGTCATAGTCTCTCTGCTGCCGCTTTCGGGCACTTTCCATGCGCTCCTGAACAATCTCTTTGGCATTAAGAAGACGTCTTTGATGCTCCACCACCCAATCAGTCTTTGGTAGTGGGTTGATGACATCGGGTACTTGCACGTCCAGGGAGTGGTCGGCAGGCAGCCTCCCTTGATGGCCGAACATCAAATAGGAAGGCGTGTACCCGGTGGAGCAGTGAATTGTATTGTCGTACATGTACATAAGCTGTGGCAACAGAGTAGGCCAATTACCCCTTGTCTCAGGGGGTACTGCTCTCAACATTTCAATGAGAGTTTGATTCATTTTTTCAAAGAGTCCGTTACCTTGTGGCTGATAGGCTGTGGTCCAGACCTTCTGGCAATTGTGTAGCAGGCACAACTCCTGGAACAACTGTGATTCGAAAGCAGACCCCTGGTCGGTAAGGATTCTCTTTGGGCAGCCATAGGGCAGGAGGAAATGCTTCCACAACGCTTCCGGTGCAGTCTTGACTGTCAGCTCCTTCACGGGCACTGCTACAACAAACTTAGTGAAGTGATCAAAAATGGTCATGGCATAAGTATAACCTGAGCGACTTGGCTCCAACTTTACATGATCAATGGCAACAAGCTCCAGGGGAGTTTTACTCACGATAGGATGGCGCTCACCTCTCCCGACGGCACAGGCAGTACATTCCAGGCACCATTTCTCAATGTCTTCCCTCATCCCAATCCAATAGAACCTTCTGCGAATGGTGGCCTCAGTTTTCTGCACGCCGAAGTGTCCGGACCGGTTATGATACATCTCTAACCGGCGTCTTGGCGTGGTATAAGGATCTGGTACACCCTATCACAGGACACTGGATCCAGGCTCCTTCTTAGCAACAGGCCTTTTTGAAGGAAGAGTTGGTGGCGATGTCTCCACAATTTCAATAGTTCTGGGTCTGCACTCTTCCTTCGGACTCTTTTATGAGTTCTTCCACTAGTAAGGAAGTCGAGCAGTTCACCGAGGACTCTACTTTCTGACTGGAGCTTAATCCACCTGTCTTGTTCGCCTCTGGACTCAGGATTGTTCGGTGGAGAGGGATCAGCAGCTGAGTTATTTTTAGTGTGAACATTATCTTGCTGAGCAAACTTGTTGTAAAACGCCAGCATTTCCACTTCTTCCCAGGCATCCTTGGTTCCTTTGGTGCTTCTGTAGTGGGAATCCGAGACAGGGCATCAGCATTCTCATTTGAGCGGCCTGCCCGGTATTTTATAGTAAAGTCATAGTTGGCAAGGCGGGAGGCCCATCTTTGCTCCAGAGCCCCTAGTTTGGCTGTATTCAGATACGCCAGGGGATTGTTATCAGTGAAGGTGACAAACGGAGTGGCAGCAAGGTAGTCCTTGAATTTTTCAGTCACAGCCCACACTAAAGCAAGGAATTCCAGCTTGAAGGAACTATAATTCTGATAGTTTTTCTCAGCTCCCCTCAGGGATCTGCTGGCATAGGCAATTACCCTCTCTTTGTTGTCTTGCACCTGAGCCAACACGGCTCCCAGGCCTCTCTTACTGGCATCCGTATAGAGGTGGAACGGCTTCTGATAATCTGGGTAACCCAGGACAGGGGGTTCGGTCAGCTTCTTCTTCAGAAGCTGGAAGGCAATCTCCTGTTCTTCATTCCATTCCACAGGGATAGGAGTCTTTGGACTCTTTTTGGGATGCCCCCTTAGGAGTTCCTGGATCGTATCCGCAATCAGTGCAAAATGCGGCATGAAGCGTCTGTAATTTCCTTCAAAACTGAGGAAACTTCTCACCTCCTTCACGGTGTTAGGAGTAGGCCATTTACGGACAACAGCGAGTTTATCAGGATCAGGCTGGACTCCTTCTGCACTAACAACATGGCCCAGGTACTTTACCGCTGGTTTCAGCAGATGGCACTTGGACGGCTTGATTTTGAGGCCATATTTAATGAGGACTTGAAACACTTCAGCCAGATGCTTTAAATGATCCTCATACGTCTTGGAGTAGATAATGACGTCATCCAAATATAGCAGTACAGTCTCAAAGTTCTTATGGCCTAAACAACGCTCCATCAACCGCTGGAACGTCCCTGGAGCATTACACAGTCCAAAAGGCATGTAGCTGAATTCAAACAGGCCCATAGGCGTGGTGAAAGCGGTCTTTTCCGGGTCTTCCGGGGCCATAGGTACCTGCCAGTATTCACTGGTCAAGTCAAGAGTTGAGAAGCAGGCTGCTGACCCCAGGGCAGTCAAAGATTCTTCAATGCGTGGCAACGGATAAGTGTCTTTGTGGGTGATTTGATAGATTTTTCTATAGTCCACACAGAACCTAATGTTGCCATCCTTTTTACGAACAAGAACTAGGGGTGTAGCCCAGGGACTATGACTGTCCCGGATTATATTAGAGTCCTTCATTTCCTGTATCATCTCTTTTACGGACTGGTAGGTAGTAGGCGGTATGGGTCTGTATCTCTCCTTGATAGGAGGATGAGAGCCAGTGGGTATGTTGTGTTTGATTACACTCACCTCTCCATAGTCCGTGGAGTGCTTGCTAAAGGCCTGGTGGTGCTCTTTCACCAGATTCAGGACTCCCTCTATTTGATCCTTCGGGGTGGATTCGTTCCCCACATGAAGTTCCTCCCACCAGGATACTGAAGAGGCGCTGGCAGGGGCGCTGCTGCTTTGTGCAGTTTGAGACGTCTCCGTGGCAGGCAGACGGATAACATCCTGGAAGGATACCTGGAAAAGCTGAGCAACAGGGCAGTGCTTAGAGAGAGTAACAGGGTGATCACTGAAATTAATCAAACGGACAGGCACTTTACCTTGAGATACAGTCACAAGGCTCTTGGCTGCTCGCACGAAGGGATGAGTCTCAATTTGGATAGGCTCCACCAGGGCTTGATAGTCTTGGCCCTGGATCCCTAGTACAGCACGGCACCACAGAATGATCTGGGAATTCGGTTGCAAGATTAAAGGCCGGTTATCCCGGATCCGGGCAGTACAGATTTCTCCTTTTCCATTCGCAAATTTTTGCTCAGCACACTGATAGTCTTTTGAATGACTATTTTAGAAGAATGTGAAGCTGAAGGTATGGATTGGTTCAGTGCCTCAAGTACCTCGGAGTAACAATTTTTAAAGACATTAGTCCCTAAGATCACGGGGTGTCCCCCTTTATCTCCGGCTTGCACCACAATCACTCCTTGCTGTGGTAAGGTGGCTTCTCCCACCTGAAGGGTAGGTTCCCAGTACCCATGGAATTTCACCGGCTTGCCGTTGCTAGCAATGATATCCAGCCAGGATTCCGGTGGCTGGGTGAGGAGACTTGAATCCCAGAATTTGTCAAAGGTGGGTCGTTGAATGGTGGTGACCTGAGACCAGTGGCGGATCCAGAGCCTGGTCTCGGGAGGGGCACTTCCATATTATTTTCTGTCCGCCGCCACAAAACAATGGTGCTTATAGAACAGACTACACAGTGTAGCGGTATACTGTATATTGTGTTGCACAGTGTATGCTATATGTGTATAACAAACATATTCCACATGAAAACTTACAATTAATTGGCTTGGCCCTTGGGGATCTCGGACACCACTTCAACACTTTGACCGGGGGGTTCGGCGGAGCTGATGTGTTTTATCCTAATGAGAAAGATTTCATAATAAGGATTTGGAGAAGGGGCAGAGGGATAGCAGAGCAGGGAGAGGCTACTAGGGGGTCATACCATGGGGGAGTAATAAAGCCCACCATAATACCCCCCAGTAGAAATAATTCTCCTTATAATGTGCAAAAAATACCCCCTTGTAATGCCCCAGGTGAGCTAATGTCCCCATAGTGCCCCCATAATGTGCCAGTATAAAATACCCCTATATAGTGCCCCCAGTAAATGCCCCCATAGTGCTCAACACCCTCCTTCCTCCTAGTGCCACCCATAATGTACCAGTATAAAATGCTCCAGTAGATGCCCTCAGTATAAAATTGTACTGTACAGAGCCCCCCATATAAAATACCCCTTCTTTGTGGCCTCAGTAGATGCCCCTATAGTGCCCCCAATGATGTTCCAGTAACAAGAGCAACCCCCCCAATCATGTGGCAGTAATAACAGCCCCCCCAATCATGTGGCAGTAATAACAGCCCCCCATGTGCCAGTAATAACAGCCCCCCCATGTGCCAATGATAACAGCCCCCCCCCATGTGCCAGTATTAATAACAGCCCCCCATGTGCCAATGATAACAGCCCCCCATGTGCCAGTATTAATAACAGCCCCCCCATGCGCCAGTATTAATAACAGCCCCCCCATGTGCCAGTATTAATAACAGCCCCCCCATGTGCCAGCAATAACAGCCCCCCATGTGCCAGCAATAACAGCCCCCATGTGCCAGCAATAACAGCCCCCCATGTGCCAGCAATAACAGCCCCCCCATGTGCCAGTAATAAAAGCCCCCCATGTGCCAGCAATAACAGCCCCCCCATGTGCCAGCATAACAGCCGCCCCATGTGCCAGCAATAACAGTCCCCCCATGTGCCAGCAATAACAGTCCCCCCATGTGCTAGCAAAAACAGCCCCCCATGTGCCAGCAAAAGTATTGTATATATAAAAAAAATTAAAAAACACTTATACTTACCTCCATGTCAGCGATGTGATGCAGGCATCCTCCGGCCTGTATCCCTCGCTGTACGGCTCAGGTGGCGCGATTACATCATCGCGCCGCCTGCGCTGACCTCTGATAGGCTGCAGGCACTAATGCCTGCAGCCTATCAGAGGAAGTGAAAAGGACACGCCTCTCCCTCCCCTGCCTCAGCACAGTCATCTGTATCGCTGTCCTGAGGACGGCGATACAGGTGACTATGGAGATGAGCGCTTCCACAATGGAAGTGCTCATCTCCCTGTGCCCCGCTGCCGCCGCCAGCTTGGGGGGGGGGCAATTGCCCCGCTGCCCCCCTTCCCTGGATCCGCCACTGCCTGAGACCCAGTATCCAGCAGGGCTTCAAAAGGTATCCCATTAATGCATATGTTAATTTTTGGACGAGATCCTACGTATCTGGGCATCCAACTTGGATCCTTTGGACCTACTGTTCTACCTCCCGAGGGGCGGTCCTCAGCCTCGAGGGTGGCCCGTTTAACTGCCAACAAGTCTCAGTATGGCCATATTTTTTACAATAGGTGCAGACAGGCTGCTTGCGATTCTTAGACCGGTAATTTGTTCGTCCATCGGGTTCTTTAGGGTAGACCTCTTTATATGCAGGCGGGAGGAGCCTTTGAGGTAGGGGGCTTTCATCTACCGATAACAATGGTCTTTCCCATTCTTTTATTTTCCTGCACACCTTTTCCAGACTCTTAATGAGATGGTTAACTTGCTCCATTAACGCCGCCACCACATCTGTTACTGGAGCCTGGGTGGCTTGACTAGCTCCGGACGGTTTCACATCGATAATTTTTGGCTGGAAGACCTGAGGTTCAAGGGAGGTCGTCGGCCCTATGGGTGGATTTTGACCCAGGATACTGAAGTCCAAAAACGTACAATTGGGGTGTTGGGCCGACAGCATCCTCAGCTGGCCCTTTAAGTGTTCAGCGTTTACACCCGCAATGAACTGTTCTCTCAGGGTCCGGCCCTGGTCCTCAGCCTCCCGGGGATCCACCTGGACCACGGACCTCAAGGTCTCTTGCAGGGACAAAACAAAATCATGGAGTGACTCACCGAGCTGTTGCTTACGGCTGAAAAATCGCATCTTAACTTCCGACACCGTCCTGGCTTCAAACGTGGTGCCGAGGCGATCAAAGATTTGTTCCATGTTATTTTTTTCGGAGCTGGGCCATGACATGACCTCCCTGCGGGCGACCCCTTCTAACTGCTCCAAGAGAATCTCCATCTGTTGCTCAGCGGAGATAGGATAGAGCCGGAATAAGGCCATGATCTGGTCTTTAAAGTCTTTCAAATTGTGGGCTTCCCCGGCATATCACGGGAACCAGGGGGCCCCTAAATAATATGGCATGGTCAGCGGCATTAGACTGGATGCTGCTGCAGCGGCGGGCGCCCTGTTCTCAGCTGCATGAGTTACAGAAGGCTCATTGGGGGCCACCTGCCCTGTTTGCTCGGATGCGGACATGGCATGGTCTATAGAGGCGAGTTCTGTAGGCAGATTCACACTGGACTTCGCTCTCTCAGTAGAAGGCGCCAAATTTTTCCCGCCAACAAAATGTAGTGATGGTGCAGCAATAATTCCAGTCAGCTTAGGCGGCCATCTTGCAGCAAAATACTGTCAACTCAATGACAGCAAGCGGTGACTCAGTAAACAGTCCACAATGTACAGTTTCACACCGTGATTTTCCACAGTTCTTTGGCCCCAATTTTCAAATAAACAGATAAGGCATTTATCACTTAATAGGCAATTATGGCACACAGTTCAGATTCCACTATGGCGTAGAAATATTTGCATCCTGTTCGTGACGCTAAAATATGCAGTACGCCAGTCCTTCAGGGTGAGCGAATGGGAGGTCACGGGGGTCAGTTAACAGACCGAGGGTTGCTCTTTGTACTTACAGTTTCTAGTATACCCTGGGCAGGTGTACAGCAGTGATGAAGAGGCTGGCACGTAGATCCTCTGGGGCACTCTCTGGATATAGGGACCAGGCCAGGTGATAGGTGAGGTGTCCTGGGTGTTGAAAGCTTAGCGTGCCTGTGGCAAGATCCCTTACAGTTTGTGACGCCAGTGCCGGTAACGGTGGCACACCGATTTGTTAGGAGGAATAATGGAGGTACACACGATTGTAGTGAACTAGAATTCCTCTTTACTGAACAGTTCAACTATATACAAGTTTCAGACAGTTCCATATGAGGTAGATTTGGTAACAGGCAGGCTTTATATAAATGGCAGGTTGAATCCTAGCAAGATAACTCAGAGGGAATAAACTCACAGATGAGGCTGTACTTTCTGCAGAATCCTGTCTGACTTTCTCCAAGGCCTGAATGCCTAATAGCTGGCTTTATCCTTGGGTAGGGAAACCTTCCTCTGGTATAAATCCACTTGCTGTACAATAAACTTCTGCCCTTCACCTTTCTACTTGGCTGGACACAATTAGCACTGCTCTGTACTTTGCTTGATGCAGGATAACTTCAGGAAGAAAATTTCTTCTCCTGGACTAACTTCTGAGCTTCACTTGCTCAGGACTCCAGGCAGGCTAGACTGAGCTACTTAGCCTCCTGGACTGGACTGGACTAACTCTTTCCTGTCTGGGCCTAGCTATATATACTAGGGGGTTCCCTAGCTCCATCTACAGCTTGGGAGGAGAAACTACACCCCTAGAAAGCCTGGTACACAGGAAATAACATGAAAATATGCATTACAATACAATACAAAACACAATAGCAATTTCCCACAGGAGGTGGGGGCAACATGTCCCTTAGTAGTGCCCACCCTTACGTAGTGGGACACTACTCTTTTTATTGTTGCCAATTATTAGTTCCCACAGCAGGTATCTTGTAACGTGTTTCTGTTAGCAAAAATGTCTTAGGGTACTTTCACACTAGCGGCAGGACGGATCCGACAGGCTGTTCACCCTGTCGGATCTGTCCTGCTGCTATTTTGCCGTGCCACCGGACCCATTGTCTATAATGGGGACGGGGCGGAGCTCCGGAGCAGCACGGCAGTGCACAGCGAAAGGCCGCTGGACTAAAACTACGTCATGTCCGACTTTTTAGTTCGACGGCCTCTCGCCGCGCACTGCTGTGCTGTGCCGGAGCTCAGCCCCCGTCCCCATTACAGTCAATGGGGACAGAGCGGCGGTCCGGCAGCACGGCAAAATAGTTGCAGGACAGATCCTTGTTAACAATACTGGAGTAGTAGAACAAAAATATCAGGAAAAAGGCGCCTCATAGAACAGTATGTCTGCACTCAATGGTTTAGGTAGATACGTAACAGAAAGCAAATGCTCACCTTGTTCAGTTGTGCAGGAAGTACAACTCTCGAATACACATTAGAATTTTGGTCATTGGTGTGCTGCGCTATCACCCTCCAGCAGAGACAAAGGATAACAAGGCAAATAAATCCTACAATATGTTGTGGTGACACTCAAAAGGGCAGATTCTTCCGTAAGGTCAATATAATCCAGTATACAGTATAATCCAATATAATCCAGTAGAATTTGGATTTATTTTGTTAAAATGTAGGTACATGGAAACCCTTTTTTCAAAGGACCTGATGACCAGTATGATCACGTGGTAACATCCTCATGCTCACCGCAAGTCCTTTGGCTATCATGCGTTGGTTAACCCTTTCAGCTCCGGAGGTTTTTTCATTTTTGCATTTCCATTTTTCACTCCCTGCCTCGTTTTTTGCCAGGCAATCTGTAATTTTCATTGATACAATTCTGGGGTGTGTATCACTTTTTATAAAAAAAATTGTGGGAGGAGAAGCAAATCACTGAATAAAGTGGCCTAAATGGGAGGAAATGCTCAGAACCCCAAATACTGTAGCGTATTTATAACCAGGTGAGCAAAACCTCCCACATGTGATCCATTGCAAACAGCAATCCCCAGCAAATAATACATACAATGGAGGATGCCGACAGTGGATCACATGTGCCACAAAAAAATCCTACACAATATGAAATAATGTGCGGATTAGTCTATGAGAATAAATAAATCACTGCAAAGGTGCACTACAATATATGCAAATGAAAATACAAGGCTAACCCCTCATGCTAAATGTTAAAATTAGACTTTAGCCAATATATTCCGTTAAAGAACATATCGGAGCCCGCGCACCCCGTCAAGGTATCTCAGTTGGCGCGTGACCTACCGCTAAACCTACCTATAGTGTGTGAACACTGTCTGATAGATGCTAAGGTGTCATGGTCCCTCAGGTGACTGATGTCAGGAAATCAAGGAGATTGGCTGAGCGTGGAGGAATATAACAGCCTCCTTGATTTCTCTTCATTCAGTGTTGATAGGGTTAATGACCACTTCCCTTTTCTCATCTGTTGCTCAGTGGTCATCACTTCTACCCTTTATAGTCTGACCACACTTTTCTGACTATGCAATAGATAGCTTAATTTGGGTTTGGCTGAGCTAGTGTGAGTTTGTCTCTGGTGTTCCTGCTCGTCCGTCTCTACAGAAGTTAAGTGTTGCATTTGTTTGTGTTTGTTATAATCCCTGTTGTTTGTATCTGGGCCTGAGACAGAGACTTCCATTCATCCATCTGGGGAGGAATGGGTTGTCTTTGGTCCTAACCTTTTCCAGGGCATAATAGGGATATAAAGGGCTAGGTATCCTGCATATGAATAGTCCTACCTTCAGGGTCTATTCATATTGATAGATAGTTAGGGCCCGGATTAGGGTTGTCTAGGAGGTGATCGGTTTCTTCCCTAGTTTCCAGGCCGTTACTGTTCCCCTTCCATCCTGTGTTCAGTGTGGTGTCCCCCCCACACACTGATCATGACATAAGGTCCGACTCCGCCACGCTTCCACAAACCTCTAAAGTAAGATCCCAAATACAATGGGAGGAGGGAGGCGGCTGTGAGACCCACCAATAACAAGCTAGTGTGACACAGGCTAAAGGGAATGGGAGGAGAAGCAACCAAAAGCATCAGAAAAAATGTTGAATCAACCATTTTAACTTTTTTCATTTCACGGCTTTTTATATGGGATACATATTTTTATATGATGTGTATTTTTTTTTTTTTTATGTTTTTTATTTTCATTTTGGGGGAAGAGGGGTGATCTGAATTGTTTTATTTTTACAACCTTTTTTTTATACTTTTTTATAGCTCCCATAGGGAATTATAACAAGCAATCATGACATTGTTTCTTTCATAGACTCCAATGCATTAACATTGGAAACAAACTGAAAAAATTGCATGGTGTTAAACAGACAGGAAGTGCTTAAACCCATATGTAGTTGTGCATGTGTATACAGGGGAGAAAATCCTGCACTTGTGGCCTGTTTCTAAGGTTTCTCAAGTAGCTCGGGTCCTAACACTCACCTACCTGTACCGTATTGGCAATACCAGGGGCCAGTGGGCTAATTACAGGAGAGTGAGGACCGACTCGCAGACAACTCACCAGTTACCTCCAGCATGTAGCCATGCTAGCAATGGGAGGAGGGAGGAGTCTGCCATTTTTTTTTAGTTTTTTTATCTATAGCAATGCCTGGAGGTGTATAAACTCCAATTTAAATGTGCCTGTTTTCCATCCACAGGCTACATTTAGGTGCAGCTGCAAGGCCTGGGCCATATCAGCCAGCCTTGAGTGGAACTCGCAGACTCCTCCCTCCTCCCATTGCAAGCATGGCTACATGCTGGAGGTAACTGGTGAGTTGTCTGTGAGTCGGTCCTCACGCTCCTGTAATTCGCCCACTGGCCCCTGGTATTGCCCATAGGGCACAGGTAGGTGAGTGTTAGGACCCGAGCTACAGTACTTGAGAAACCTTGCGGTGCTCGGGCTCAGACATGTCCTCCATAGTAGGACATGTTAGCTAATCTCTCAATTTTAACATCAGTTTGAGGGTTTAGTAAGACCGCAGAGTACACCTGTCTTTGCAAATATTATTATATTGTTATATTGGTTATCACATCCACATAATTGCTATCTTGTGTGGGATGTTTATTGTGGTTCTTGTGGTCCACTGCGGGCATCCTCCACTGTATGCATTTTTGCTGGGGATCGCCATTAGCAACGGGCCACAAGTGCAGGATTTGGTCCCCTGTTTATATACAGTGGGATGCTAAAGTTTGGGCAACTTTGTTAATCGTCATGATTTTCCTGTATAAATCGTTGGTTGTTACGATAAAAAAATTTCAGTTAAATATATCATATAGGAGACACACATAGTGATATTTGAGAAGTGAAATAAAGTTTATTGGATTTACAGAAAGTGTGCTATAATTGTTTAAACAAAATTAGGCAGGTGCATAGATTTGGGCACTGTTGTCATTTTATTGATTCCAAAACCTTTAGAACTAATTATTGGAACTCAAATTGGCTTGGTAAGCTCAGTGACCCCTGACCTACATACACAGGTGAATCCAATTATGAGAAAGAATATTTAAGGGGGTCAATTGTAAGTTTCCCTCCTCTTTTAATTTTTTCTGAAAAGTAGCAACATGGGGGTCTCAAAACAACTCTCAAATGACCTGAAGACAAAGATTGTTCACCATCATGGTTTAGGGGAGGGATACAGAAAGCTGTCTCAGAGATTTCAGCTGTCTGTTTCCACAGTTAGGAACATATTGAGGAAATGGAAGACCACAGGCTCGGTTCAAGTTAAGGCTCGAAGTGGCAGACCAAGAAAAATCTCGGATAGACAGAAGCGACGAATGGTGAGAACAGTCAGAGTCAACCCACAGACCAGCACCAAAGACCTACAACATCATCTTGCTGCAGATGGAGTCACTGTGCATCGTTCAACCATTCGGCGCACTTTACACAAGGAGATGCTGTATGCGACAGTGATGCAGAGGAAGCCTTTTCTCCGCCCACAGCACAAAAACTGCCGCTTGAGGTGGACTAAAGCACATTTGGACAAGCCAGCTTCATTTTGGAATAAGGTGCTGTGGACTGATGAAACTAAAATTGAGTTATTTGGCTATAACAAGGGGCGTTATGCATGGAGGAAAAAGAACACAGCATTCCAAGAAAAACACCTGCTACCTACAGTAAAATATGGTGGTGGTTCCATCATGCTGTGGGGCTGTGTGGCCAGTGCAGGGACTGGGAATCTTGTCAAAGTTGAGGGACGCATGGATTCCACTCAGTATCAGCAGATTCTGGAGACCAATGTCCAGGAATCAGTGACAAAGCTGAAGCTGTGCCGGGGCTGGATCTTTCAACAAGACAACGACCCTAAACACTGCTCAAAATCCACTAAGGCATTTATGAAGAGGAACAAGTACAACGTTCTGGAATGGCCATCTCAGTCCCCAGACCTGAATATAATTGAAAATCTGTGGTGTGACTTAAACAGAGCTCTCCATGCTTGGAAGCCATCAAACCTGAATGAACTAAAGATGTTTTGTAAAGAGGAATGGTCCAAAATACCTTCAACCAGAATCCAGACTCTCATTGGAACCTACAGGAAGCATTTAGAGGCTGTAATTTCTGCAAAAGGAGGATCTACTAAATATTGATTTCATTTCTTTTTTGTGGTGCCCAAATTTGTGCACCTGCCTAATTTTGTTTAAACAATTATAGCACACTTTTTGTAAATCCAATAAACTTAATTTCACTTCTCAAATATCACTGTGTGTGTCTCCTATATGATATATTTAACTGACATTTTTTATTGTAACAACCAACGATTTATACAGGAAAATCATGACGATTAACAAGGTTGCCCAAACTTTCGCATCCCACTGTATACACAACTGCATATGGGTTCGAGCACTTCCTGCCTGTTTAACACCATGCCATTTTTTCAGTTTGTTTGTATATAGCAATGCCTGGAGGTATATAAACTCCAATTTAAATGTGCCTGTTTTCCATCCACAGGCTACATTTAGGTGCACCTGCGAGGCCTGGGCCATATCAGCCAGTCTTGAGTGGGACTCGCAGACTCCTCCCTCCTCCCATTGCTAGCATGGGTACATGCTGGAGGTAACTGGTGAGTTGTCTGTGAGTCGGACCTCACGCTCCTGTAATTCGCCCACTGGCCCCTGATATTGCCCATACGGAACAGGTAGGTGAGTGTTAGGACCTGAGCTACTTGAGAAACCTTGGCACGGTGCTTGGGCTCAGACATGTCCTCCATAGTAGGACATGTTGGCTAAACTCTCAATTTTAACATCAGTTTGAGGCTTTAGTAAGACTGCAGAGTGCACCTGTCTTTGCAAATATTATTGCATTAGCATTGGAGTCTATTGGGATTATAATTTGTTTATATGAAGCCCTCTTCCCCCAAAATGAAAATAAATTTAATGTGCAGCAAACTCCTGTCACACAGGAGGACAGGGGCTGCTGAACACTACATCCGGCTCCTCTAGTCCTCACCAGGGGAAGCCGGAGCACACCCGGATGCATGCACTTCCGAATTTTAGCCCGTCCTCCAGATAGGTCATCAGTATCTAATTAGTGGAAGTCGGACACCCAAGACCTCGCAGTAACACCGCAGTCTTCTCTCTGCCTACCATGCACAGCTCCGTACATTGCATAGCGGCTGTTCTTGGTATTGCAACCGAGCCTCATTCACTTCAATGGGGATGAGCTGCAGCCAGGCCATGTGGCCAATGAACGTGATGTCACACTGCCTAGGAAATGCTGGAGAAGGCCACAGCCTTCTCAAACAGCTGATTAGCGGGAGTTGGGTGATCAGATACTGATGACCTATCCAGAGAATAGGTAATCAAAAATAAATAAAAACTCTTGGAAAACCCTTTAAGCTAGCATCTCATCCGCAGACAGCTGTTTCACTCGTCAGTATAGAGTAGAGAGTATTGGCTTAGCTGAGTGAGTGGTCTAGGTCAGGATTTGGGGAATACAATACCTCCTTATGGAAAGCTCCTTACTTAATGTGAGGAGTTTTATAGGATAGGCAACACTCCTTTGGAATTCTGGGAAGAGGGTATGCAATTGAGCTCTTAACAAGCTCTGCCTTTAATGCTACCAAAAGTAAGGTAGCTATCCAATAAGTGAATGTTTAACCTTTTAAAAGGCCTTGAGATGTGGATCATTGTATTCCACACATCCTGTCTGCAGATGAGATTCTGGCTTAATCATTACCCAAGTCATGTCTCAAGGCATTTTAAAAGGTTGAACATTCACTTATTGGACAGCTACCTTAAATCTGGTAGCATTAGAGGCCGAACTAGATAAGAGCTCATTTGCATATCCTCTTTCCAGAATTCCAGAGGAGCGTGGCCTGCCCTATAAGACTCTTCACCGATTTAAGGCACTGTCCATAAGAAGACATTGTATTCCCCAAATCCAGACACAGTTTTGAAAGCCTAAATGAGGAGCATATAAATTACAAAGTGAAAGTATAAAGTATTTTTTGCTATTAAATACACTCTTCGTTTTGGCTTCCAAAGCGGCATTAGGAAACCTGAATGTGTGGCCTTATCCTGAGAGCCAACAGAAGAACATAAATATGGCCAAGAGGTTCTAGTATCATATTCAATATATTGTTTGTGTGTGAAGTGTGACCTTTTCAAATGAAAAAAAAAACACCTTTCAAAAAAATTATGATGCAAGCCTTCAGTGCATTTGTGCCAATAAGGCCTCAAGCACACGGCCGTTGTTTGGGTCCGCATCCAAGACGCAGTTTTTGCGGATCTGAGGCGCACCCATTCACTTCAATGGGGCCGCAAAAGATGCAGACAGCACTCCGTGTGCTGTCTGCAGCCGTTTCTCCGTCCCGTGGCCCCGCCAAAAAATAGAACATGTTCTATTCTATTCTTGTCCGTTTTGCGGACAAGAATAGGCATTTTTACAATGAACCTCCCATTTCGTTCCGCAAATCCGCGGTTTGCGGACTGCAAAAAATGGAACAGTTGTGTGCATGAGGCCTAATGCTCAGGTAAAATGCTTCTTTCCAGTATTCTAAAGAGCTGCGAGCTATGAAAAAGTTTACTGCACCCATAAAAAACACAAATGTTTTAGAATACAACTTTTTTGACAGATAGATTATTTGTTCATTTATTTGAATAAATAGTAGCAATTTATTTTTTTTAAACCGTTTTTCAGGAAAGGTAAAGCATGAAATCTGCCTTTGTAACACCCTTCTTGACAGTTCTGCGACATATTCTTTAAAAGCCTCTTTTAACAGCGCAGAAATGTAACACGCCCTCCAATGCTGTTACTTTATGATTTAGTCGTCAGACGCAGCACATAAAAGAACATAAAGAACATAATAAACACTGCACTCAAGTTGACTTTTTGCCATTTTTGATTAATTGAATGCCGCTTTAGTTTTCGTGTACATCTCTTCTCTGTAACAATAGTCATATATCACATTGTCCGCCTACTCCTTAGTTATGTATAGTTGGAACAGTTTTATAATACATATGGTTTTCATGGGCTGCAGGATAATACTGTTCAAACCAGTAGTTAAGTTGGCACTATAACATACAGTATATATCACTTTAGATGAAGAAGCTGTAAGGATGAGGCCACACGGTCAGGTTTTCTGATGCGGTTTTGGAAGCCAAAACTAGCATTTGAATTTAACCACCTCAGCTCCCCTAGCTTAAAGGGACTCTGTCACCACTTTCTAACCCCCCCTTTTAAAAGTATTGTTCTCTCCATGGCGCCTTTGTGATTACAAAGGTGTTGTTATAACATAAATTCGCCGTCTCGTTTTGATAAAAATACCTTTTATCTAACCTGTCAATCTTGTGGATAAGGTGCCCAGGGCGTTTCTGAAGGTCTGAAGCTGCCGCCCGCCGCCGCCGCCGTTGGTGCCCAGCTCCTCCCCTGATCCTTTCAGCGCCGCCTGAATGTAAAGAAATCCGCCTCCGGCTCTCGCTCAGTGCCCCCTCCTCCTTTTCAAAGATCCCGCGCGTGCGCACAGGCCTGTGCCTGATGCGCCCGTGCGGACATTTAGAATCAGCCTCATTGAGCGAAGTGCGCATGCGCGCACTTCGCTCAACCTCCTCATAAGACGAGCACTGCAGCCAGCCACTCAGAGCCTGCCAAGCGCTGTATGGAGCCGCAGGCTCTGAGTGGCTGGCTGCAGTGCTCGTCTTATGAGGAGGTTGAGCGAAGTGCGCGCATGCGCACTTCGCTCAATGAGGCTGATTCTAAATGTCCGCACGGGCGCATCAGGCACAGGCCTGTGCGCACGCGCGGGATCTTTGAAAAGGAGGAGGGGGCACTGAGCGAGAGCCGGAGGCGGATTTCTTTACATTCAGGCGGCGCTGAAAGGATCAGGGGAGGAGCTGGGCACCAACAGCGGCGGCGGCGGGCGGCAGCTTCAGACCTTCAGAAACGCCCTGGGCACCTTATCCACAAGATTGACAGGTTAGATAAAAGGTATTTTTATCAAAACGAGACGGCAAATTTATGTTATAACAACACCTTTGTAATAACAAGGGCGCCATGGAGAGAACAATACTTTTAAAAGGGGGGGTTAGAAAGTGGTGACAGAGTCCCTTTAAACACCCTTAATGACCAGACCACTTTTTATAATTCTGCACTACACTACTTTCACGGTTTATTGCTCGGTAATACAACTTACCACCCAAATAAATTTTACCTCCTTTTCTTTTCAGTAACAGAGCTTTCATTTGGTGGTATTTCATTGCTGCTGACATTTTTACTTTTTTTGTTATTAATCGAAATTTACCGAAATTTTTGCAAAAAAATGACATTTTTCACTTTCAGTTGTAATTATTATTTTTTTTTAAATACATTTCTATATAAATTTTTCTCTAAATTTATTGCTCTACATGTCTTTGATAAAAAAAAATGCAATAAGTGTATATTTATTGGTTTGGGTAAAAGTTATAGCGTATAACTTTTATAGCGTATAACTTTTCCCATTTTTTTATACAAAGTTGTCATTTGACAGAGATATTTATCTCACCCAGCATGGGTATATGTAAAAAGTCACCCCAAAACACATAGCCCTACTTCTCCTAAGTACGGCGATACCACATGTGTGACACTTTTTTGCAGCCTAGGTGGGCAGAGGGGCCTAAATTCTAAAGAGCACCTTTAGGATTTCACAGGACATTTTTAACACATTTGGATTTCAAATTACTTCTCACGCTTTAGGTCCCCTAAAATGCCAGGGCAGTATAAATATCGCACAAGTGACCCCATTTTGGAAAGAAGACACCCCAAGGTATTCTGTGAGGGGCATGGCGAGTTCCTAGAATTTTTTTTTTTTTGGCACAAGTTAGCGGAAAATTATGATTTTTTATTATTATTTTTTTTTCCGTACAAAGTCTCTCATATTCCACTAACTTGTGACAAAAAATAAAAACTTCCATGAACTCACTATGCCCATCACGAAATACCTTGGGGTGTCTTCTTTCCAAAATGGAGTCACTTGTGGGGTAGTTATACTGCCCTGGCATTTTAGGGGCCCTAATGCGTGAGAAGTAGTTTGAAATTCAAATGTGTAAAAAATGTCCTGTAAAATCCTAAAGGTGCTCTTTAGAATGTGGGCCCCTTTGCCCACATAGGCTGCAAAAAGGTGTCACACATGTGGTATCGCTGTACTCAGGAGAAGTAGGGCAATGTGTTTTGGGGTGTATTTTTACATATACCCATGCTGGGTGAGAGAAATATCTCTGTAAATGTCAACTTTTCCCATTATTTTATACAAAGTTGTCATTTTAGAGAGATATTTCTTTCACCCAGCATGGGTATATGTAAAAAGACACCCCAAAATGCATTGCCCTACTTCTCCTGAGTATGGCGATACCACATATGTGACACTTTTTTGCAGCCTAGGTGCGCAAAGGGGCCCAAATTCCTTTTAGGAGGGCATTTTTAGACATTTGGATTCCAGACTTCTTCTCGCGCTTTAGGGCCCCTAAAATGCCAGGGCAGTATAAATACCCCACATGTGACCCCATTTTGGAAAGAAGACACCCCAAGGTATTCCGTGAAAGGCATGGCGAGTTCATAGAAGTTTTTTTTTTTTGGCACAAGTTAGCGGAAATTGATTTTTTGGGTTTTTTCTCACAAAGTCTCCCTTGACGCTAACTTGTGACAAGAAGTTTAATCTTTCATGGACTCAATATGCCCCTCAGCGAATACCTTGGGGTGTCTTCTTTCCGAAATGGAATCACTTGTGGGGTATTTATACTGCCCTGGCATTTTAGGGGCCCTAAAGCGTGAGAAGAAGTCTGGAATATAAATGTCTAAAAATTTTTACACATTTGGATTCCGTGAGGGGTATGGTGAGTTCATGTGAGATTAAATTTTTTGTCACAAGTTAGTGGAATATGAGACTTTGTAAGAAAAAACAAAAAAACTAAAAAATCTTCTATGAACTCGCCATGCCTCTCAAGAGTGAACTTTTTATAGCGCCGCAGCGATTTTACAGTGATCAGGGAAAAAAAAAATTCTGTCACTGCGGTGGGGCAGACTGAACGCAAGTGTGCGCACAAGATCAGGCCTGATCGGGCGAACACTGCGTTTTTTGTAGAGCCTATAGAACATGTCCTATTCTTGTCCGCAATTGCGGACAAGAAAATGCATTTTCTATATAGTTCTGACAATGTGCGGATCCGCAAAATGCGGAAAGCACATTGCCAGTGTCCGTGTTTTGTGGATCCGCGGTGTCCGTGTTTTGCGGATCCGCAAAACACATACGGATGTCTAAATGGAACCTTACAGGGGGGTGATCAATGACAGTGGGGTGATCAGGGAGTCTATATGGGGTGATCACCCCCCTGTAAGGCTCCATTCAGACGTCCATATGTGTTTTGCGGATCCGCAAAACACATACTGACGTCTGAATGTAGCATTACAGGGGGTGATCAGGGAGTCTATATGGGGTGATCACCTTCCTGTAAGGCCCCATTCAGACGTCCATATGTGTTTTGCGGATCCGCGGATACGCAAAACACATACGGACGTCTGAATGGAGCCTTACAGGGGGGTGATCAATGACAGGGGGGTGATCAGGGAGTCTAATATGGGGTGATCACCCCCCTGTCAATGATCACCTCCCTGTAAGACTCCATTCAGACGTCCGTATGTGTTTTGTGGATCCGTGGATCTGTGGGTCCGCGGATCCGCAAAACACATACTGACGTCTGAATGGAGCCTTACAGGGGGGTGATCAATAACAGGGGGGTAATCAGGGAGTCTATATGGGGTGATCAGGGTATAGTGTAGTGGTGATTGGTGCTACTTACAGAGCTGCCTGTGTCCTCTGGTGGCCGATCCAAGCAAAATGGACCACCAGAGGACCAGGTAGCAGGTATATTAGACGCAGTTATCAAAACAGCATCTAATATACCTTTAAGGGGTTAAAAAAATCGCATCTACAGCCTGCCAACGAACGATTGCCGCTGGCAGGCTGCAGATCCACTCGTTTACCTCCGGTTCCTGTGAACGCGCACTCCTGTGTGTGTGCGTTCACAGGAAATCTCGCGAGATGACGCGGCGGTGCGTGAAGGTGCCTGAATCGACCGCCTCCGGACCGCAATCCTGCGTTAGGCGGTCCGGAGGCGGTTAAAGAGAGGAAAAGGCATGTCTGTCCCATATACTGTATATTCTCTCTTTTTATGATCCACTCTTGATTTTGGCTTCAGAAACAAAATCAGGAAACCTGACTGAATGACCGTCCTCTAAATATTTCACTTTTTGTTGAATCACTGTGTATATATGTATGTGACTGTCCAAATCACCTATATATGGTACCCAAAGTACACTGCAGACACAGATGTACACATTTATCAAAAATATCTTTATTAAAGCATTAAAATGACAGATAAAAAAACTCTTGAAAAAAGGCACTGACATTCAAAAACCACAGGAAAGTGCCTGATTTAGGTCTATTATAATCAAACATGAATCTACTGAGAGGGGAATATATGCAAAAGAAAGGACATATTACTAGAGTTGAGCGGACACCTGGATGTTCGGGTTCGACGGGTTTGGCCGAACTTCACAAAAAAGTTTGAGTTCGGGACCCGAACTTGACCCCGAACCCAAACCTCATTGAAGTCAATGGGGACCCGAACTTTTGAGCACTAAAATGGTTTTAAAAATGTCATGGAAAGGGCTAGAGGGCTGCAAATGCCAGCAACATGTGGTTAAGAGCATGGCAAGTGCTCTGCAAACAAATGTGGATAGGGAAATGACTTTAAAAAACATAAAATACGTAAAAATAAAAATAATAATCTTGATCTAGGAGGACGAGGTCCATATGGAGTAGGAGGTTGAGGAGCCGGTGGATATGGCGGTGTAGGTGGAAGCGGCGGTGGAGAAGGAGGTAGCCTACACTGCTTTTTGGTTTTAAATGTATTTTTTTTTTTTTTTATTACGGTACACCCCAAAACATTGGGAAATATAACCTGTGATAACGCCCCCTCCAGTTGTGCTAAACACACGTTCAGACAATACACTGGCTGCAGGGCAGGCCAGCACCTCCAAGGTGTAAAGGGCAAGCTCAGGCTATGTGCCCAATTTGGAGACCCAGAAGTTGCAGGGGGCAGACCCGTCATTCAGTGCATGTATGCGTGTGCACACATACTGCCCCACCATGTTGCACGTCCCCGTGATGTTCACGATCCAATTGGATATCTGCTCTATCAACTTCCGATGTTCTTTTCTGCGCCTACCATTTTGATCACGGTTAGCGGCGAATCAGGGTTCCACGCCAGAGAGGGCGCGTGAGAAAGGGATAGAACATTCAAGGGAGATCAATGGATGAAATTTAATTGTGATCGAGTGGAAATGTGGGAGAAGTTATTAAAACGGAAGAATCAAAGGAAAGGAGGGGGAGCGCGGCAATTACCCACTCCTGACTTGGGGGGGGGGGGGGGGGTAGTGACGATAAATAACAATACAGGACTCTTAAGATGCCCTGTTATTGGAATGATTAATAAAAAATTATAAGGAATGTCACTGGGGTATTTTGTATTTGGAAATGTTAGACAGGAGAGGCCCTGCTGCCGCTTTGTTCACTCTAGATAACTTCTGCCTGATCGCACGTCACCGTGACGTCCACGATCTCTATCAACTTTCGATGATCTTTTCTGAGCCAACCATGTTGATCACGGTTATCGGCGAATCAGGGTTCCACGCTGGAGAGGGAGTGTGAGAAAGAGAGACCACATCCAAGGGAGGTTAATTTTTTTAAAATTAAATATGATCGAGCGGAAAAGTGGGACAAATTATTGAAGCTCAAATTGTTGTTAAAGATTAAGTATTGAATGAAAGGAGGGGGCGCGCATCAATTAAAGAAGAATTTTAGAAATTTAATTCCCTGTCACCTATTCAGAGCAGGGGTTTATATACGGCAAAATTGGTAAAATGTCACCCGACAATGTAACAGACGATTTTTTGAAATATATGTCCCTATCACCTATGCAGGGCAGGGGTTTAATCACGGCAAAAATGGTCAAATGTCAGCCAAGAATGTAACAGACAAATTAGTGATTTTTTTTTACCTGTCTACAAGGTATAGCAGTGGTATATCACACCCAAAAATTGGTGAATTTTAACAGAAAATGTAACAGACAAATTTGTGAAATGTTTTTACCTGTCTACTAGGTACAGCCGGGGTATATCACAACCACAAATTGGTGAATTTCACCTGAACAGACTAATTAATGATTTTTTTTTTTACTTGTCTACTAGGTATAGCAGTGTTATATCACACCCCAAAAAATTAGTGAATTTCACCCAAAAAAAAAAAAAAAAAAAGACAAATTAGTGATTTTTTTTTACCTGTCTACTTAGGTATAGCAGTGGTATATCACACCCAAAAATTGGTGATTTTCACTCGAAAATGAAACAGACAAATTAGTGAAATGACATAAAATAAAATACGTACAAAATAAAAAAAATTTACTTGATTTATGAGGTGGAGGTCCATATGGAGTAGGAGTTTGAGTAGGCGGTGGATGTAGCTGTGTAGGTGGAAGCGGCGGTGGAGGAGAATGAGGTAGCCAACACTGGTTTTTGGTTTTAATTATTTTATTATTATTTTTTTTTTATTAGGGTACACTCCAAAAGAGTGTGAAATATCCAAAATACAACAATGAGCAATTTCGCTGTAGTATAACAATGGCTTGGTAAGGCCGGTATACATGTCTATTTTGCACAAGGTACGGAAAAGTCCTGTGGGATCCATGCCTGGTTAATTTTAATGAACGTGAGCTTGTCCACATTGGCTGTGGACAGGCGGCTGCGCTTGTCTGTGATAACGTCCCCTGCCGTGCTAAACACATGTTCAGACAATACACTGGCTGCAGGGCAGGTCAGGAGTGGACCTCCAAGGCGTAAAGGGCATCCTCAGGGCATGGGCCCAATTTGGAGACCCAGAAGTTGAAGGGGGCAGACCCGTCATTCAGTACGTGTAGGCGTGTACACACATACTGCTCCACCATGTTGCTGAAATGCTGCCTCCTGCTAAGACGTTCCATATCAGCTGGTGGTGCTGGTTGTTGTGGCGTGCTGACAAAGCTTTTCCACATTTCGACCATGCTAACCCTGCCTTCTGAGGTGCTGGTGGTACCCCAGCTGCATTGGCGACCTCATCCTCCTCCTCTGCCTTCGCCTTGTGCTTCCACTGTGCCCCTGCTGTCAGGTGGGAATGCCACCAGCAGCGCGTCTACCAGCGTGTGCTTTTACTCGCGCATCTTACGATCACGCTCCAGTGACGGAATTAAGAATGGTACGTTGTCCTTGTAACGGGGATCCAGCAGCGTGGCCACCCAGTAATTAGCACAAGTTAGAATGTGGGCAACTCGGCGGTCGCTGCGGAGACACTGCAGCATGTAATTGCTAATGTGTGCCAGGCTGCCCAGAGGCAAAGAAAAGCTGTCCTCTGTGGGAGGTGTATCGTCTGTGTCCTCTGCATCCCCCCAGCCACGCACCAGTGATGGCCATGAGCTGGTTTGGGTGCCACCCTGCTGTGAACGGTTCCTCCTCCTCCATCTCCTCCTCCTCATTCTCCACCTTGTCATCCTCCAGAACTGTGCCCTGGCTGGACAATTGTGTACCTGGAGTTTGTGGGTGCAGGAACCCACCCTCGGAGCCACTTGTGAAAGACTGGCCAGAAACCCTATGAAATGATCCCTCTTCCTCCTGCTCCTGCTTTGCCACATCCTCTTCCATCATCGCCAGAAGCGTTTTTTCAAGGAGGCATAGAAGTGGGATAGTAATGCTGAGAACGGCGTTATCGCTACTGGCCATGTTGGTGGAGTACTCGAAACAGCGCAACAAGGAATACAGGTCTCGCATGGAGGCCCAGTCATTGGTGGTGAAGTGGTGCTGTTCCGCAGAGCGACTCACCCGTGCGTGCTGCAGCTGAAACTCCATTATCGCCTCCTGCTGCTCGCACAGTCTGACCAGTATGTGCAAGGTGGCATTCCACCTTGTGGGCTTGTTGCCGAAGTTACGCTGCAGCGCTGACAGGCGAGCAGCAGCAGGGTGAGAACGCCGAAAGCACGCACAGATGGCCCGCACTTTCTGCAGCAGCTCTGACATATCGGGGTAATTTTTAGGGAACCTCTGCACCACCAAATTCAGCACATGCGCCAAGCAATGGATTTGCGTCAAACCGGCTAGTCCCAGAGATTTCGCCCCCATTATCACACACCACCAGCCTGGGCTTGAGGCTCACTGGCACCAACCACTCATCGGTCTGTTGTTCAAGGCCCGTCCACAGCTCCTGCGCGGTGTGGGGTTTGTCCCCCAAACAGATAAGTTTTAAAACTGCCTGCTGTCATTTACCCCTGGCTGTGCTGAAGTTGGTGGTGAAGGTGTTCCGCTGACAAGAAGAGGAGCCGGTAGAGGATGAGGAAATCGGAGTAGGAGGAGGAAGAAACAGGTGTCAAACTGAAGCACCCTGCAATCCTCAGTGGTGGAAGGACATGCGCCAAACTGCTATCCGCCTCAGGCCCAGCCGCCACTGCATTTACCCAGTGTGCTGTTATGGAGATATAACGTCCCTGACCGTGCTTACTGGTCCACGTATCCGTAGTTATGTGGACCTTGCCACAGATGACTTTGCGCAGTGCACACCTGATTCCCCCCCCCCACTTGGTTGTGCAGGGAAGGGATGGCATGCCTGGAAAAGTAGTGGCGGCTTGGCACGACGTACTGTGGGACAGCCAGAACTGCCAGGGAACTCCTTGGAGTTGGCTTTGGTGTGCTCGGCCCCTTGCTGCGTTGGGCAGTAGCAGGTATACTGTCTAGGGGACGGCCGCTCCGCTTTTGCACCCTGCTCCCTCTTCTGCTGTGTTGGTGGCTCTGTGCGACCACCGCCTCTTCCTCCGAACTACACAGGTCACTCGCATGACTTTGATTCCATGTGCGGTCAAGGACCTCATCGTCCTCCACATCATCTTCCACCCAGTCTTCACCCCTGCCCTCCTTGTCGGTCTGCACACTTTAGAAAGCCACAGCAGTTGGCACCTGTGTTTCGTCATCATCCGAGACGTGCTGCGGTGGTCCTCCCATGAACTCATCTTGAAAGATAAGTGGTCTGGATTCTGGTTGAAGGTATTTTGGACCATTCCTCTTTACAAAACATCTTTAGTTCATTCAGGTTTGATGGCTTCCGAGCATGGACAGCTCTCTTTAAGTCACACCACAGATTTTCAATTATATTCAGGTCTTGGGACTGAGATGGCCATTCCAGAACGTTGTACTTGTTCCTCTGCATAAATGCCTTAATGGATTTTGAGCAGTGTTTAGGGTCGTTGTCTTGCTGAAAGATCCAGCCCCGGCGCAGCTTCAGCTTTGTCACTGATTCCTTGACATTGGTCTCCAGAATCTACTGATACTGAGTGGAATCTATGCGTCCCTCAACTTTGACAAGATTCCCAGTCCCTGCACTGGCCACACAGCCCCACAGCATGATGGAACCACCACCATATTTTACTGTAGGTAGCAGGTGTTTTTCTTGGAATGCTGTGTTCTTTTTCCTCCATGCATAACGCCCCTTGTTATGGCCAAATAACTCAATTTTAGTTTCATCAGTCCACAGCACCTTATTCCAAAATGAAGCTGGCTTGTCCAAATGTGCTTTAGCCCACCTCAAGCGGCACTTTTTGTGCTGTGGGCGGAGAAAAGGCTTCCTCTGCATCACTCTCGCATACAGCATCTCCTTGTGTAAAGTGCGCCGAATGGTTGAATGATGCACAGTGACTCCATCTGCAGCAAGATGATGTTGTAGGTCTTTGGTGCTGGTCTGTGGGTTTACTCTGACTGTTCTCACCATTCGTCGCTTCTGTCTATCCGAGATTTTTCTTGGTCTGCCACTTCGAGCCTTAACTTGAACTGAGCCTGTGGTCTTCCATTTCCTCAATATGTTCCTAACTGTGGAAACAGACAGCTGAAATCTCTGAGACAGCTTTCTGTATCCTTCCCCTAAACCATGATGGTGAACAATCTTTGTCTTCAGGTCATTTGAGAGTTGTTTTGAGACCCCCATGTTGCTACTTTTCAGAGAAAATTAAAAGAGGAGGGAAACTTACAATTGACCCCCTTAAATACTCTTTCTCATAATTGGCTTCACCTGTGTATGTAGGTCAGGGGTCACTGAGCTTACCAAGCCAATTTGAGTTCCAATAATTAGTTCTAAAGGTTATGGAATTAATAAAATGACAACAGTGCCCAAATGTATGCACCTGCCTAATTTTGTTTAAACAATTATAGCACACTTTCTGTAAATCCAATAAACTTCATTTCACTTCTCAAATATCACTGTGTGTGTCTCCTATATGATATATTTAACTGACATTTTTTATCGTAACAACCAACGATTTATACAGGAAAATCATGACGATTAACAAGGTTGCCCAAACTTTAGCATCCCACTGTATACAGGGAGTGCAGAATTATTAGGCAAGTTGTATTTTTGAGGATTAATTTTATTATTGAACAACAACCATGTTCTCAATGAACCCAAAAAACTCATTAATATCAAAGCTGAATATTTTTGGAAGTAGTTTTTAGTTTGTTTTTAGTTTTAGCTATTTTAGGGGGATATCTGTGTGTGCAGGTGACTATTACTGTGCATAATTATTAGGCAAATTAACAAAAAACAAATATATACCCATTTCAATTATTTATTTTTACCAGTGAAACCAATATAACATCTCAACATTCACAAATATACATTTCTGACATTCAAAAACAAAACAAAAACAAATCAGTGACCAATATAGCCACCTTTCTTTGCAAGGACACTCAAAAGCCTGCCATCCATGGATTCTGTCAGTGTTTTGATCTGTTCACCATCAACATTGCGTGCAGCAGCAACCACAGCCTCCCAGACACTGTTCAGAGAGGTGTACTGTTTTCCCTCCTTGTAAATCTCACATTTGATGATGGACCACAGGTTCTCAATGGGGTTCAGATCAGGTGAACAAGGAGGCCATGTCATTCGATTTTCTTCTTTTATACCCTTTCTTGCCAGCCACGCTGTGGAGTACTTGGATGCGTGTGATGGAGCATTGTCCTGCATGAAAATCATGTTTTTCTTGAAGGATGCAGACTTCTTCCTGTACCACTGCTTGAAGAAGGTGTCTTCCAGAAACTGGCAGTAGGACTGGGAGTTGAGCTTGACTCCCTCCTCAACCCGAAAAGGCCCCACAAGCTCATCTTTGATGATACCAGCCCAAACCAGTACTCCACCTCCACCTTGCTGGCGTCTGAGTCGGACTGGAGCTCTCTGCCCTTTACCAATCCAGCCACGGGCCCATCCATCTGGCCCATCAAGACTCACTCTCATTTCAACAGTCCATAAAACCTTAGAAAAATCAGTCTTGAGATATTTCTTGGCCCAGTCTTGACGTTTCAGCTTGTGTGTCTTGTTCAGTGGTGGTCGTCTTTCAGCCTTTCTTACCTTGGCCATGTCTCTGAGTATTGCACACCTTGTGCTTTTGGGCACTCCAGTGATGTTGCAGCTCTGAAATATGGCCAAACTGGTGGCAAGTGGCATCTTGGCAGCTGCACGCTTGACTTTTCTCAGTTCATGGGCAGTTATTTTGCGCCTTGGTTTTTCCACACGCTTCTTACGACCCTGTTGAATATTTTGAATGAAACGCTTGATTGTTCGATGATCACGCTTCAGAAGCTTTGCAATTTTAAGAGTGCTGCATCCCTCTGCAAGATATCTCACTATTTTTGACTTTTCTGAGCCTGTCAAGTCCTTCTTTTGACCCATTTTGCCAAAGGAAAGGAAGTTGCCTAATAATTATGCACACCTGATATAGGGTGTTGATGTCATTAGACCACACCCCTACTCATTACAGAGATGCACATCACCTAATATGCTTAATTGGTAGTAGGCTTTCGAGCCTATACAGCTTGGAGTAAGACAACATGCATAAAGAGGATGATGTGGTCAAAATACTCATTTGCCTAATAATTCTGTACAGGGTGTATAGAGGCTGGGTCACATGCTGCACTGGCCAATCACAGCCATGCCATTAGTATGTTAGGCATGGCTGTGATGGCTTCTAAGGGCACACGACTCGAGTTAAACGCTTGTTGATTGGCTGCTCTGCAGCCTTTCAAAAAGCGCCATTAACTTGCTGAACACCGAACCCGAGCCCAAACTTTTACTGAAATGTTCGGGTTCGGGTCCGGGGTCCAAAAATCCTAAAGTTCGGGTTCGCTAAACCCTACATATTACCCTATGGCATTCCTTCTAAACATGAAAAGTGAATACAAATAGGACATGTAAAATACAGACCCAGATCGGCACCTCCAAAAAGACACCCCAACACATGTTTTGCGTCAGCTTCCTAAGGGGAGACTTCGGTACTGAGGTACCAGCCAGTACCAAAATAGACTTTGGATTCCTGTTTTAAAATGTATTTAAAGTCTTAGATCGGAAGCTCGATTCTCTCAACTCTACATATTATATATACTATACCATTCTGCCAGTTAAAACCAGATAGCAGCACATACAGTACAGACCAAAAGTTTGGACACACCTTCTCATTCAAAGAGTTTTCTTTATTTTCTTGACTATGAAGGCATCAAAACTATGAATTAACACATGTGGAATTATATACATAACAAACAAGTGTGAAACAACAGAAAATATGTCATATTCTAGGTTCTTCAAAGTAGCCACCTTTTGCTTTGATTACTGCTTTGCACACTCGTGGTGTTCTCTTGATGAGCTTCAAGAGGTAGTCCCCTGAAATGGTCTTCCAACAGTCTTGAAGGATTTTTCAGAGATGCTTAGCACTTGTTGGCCCTTTTGTCTTCACTCTGCGGTCCAGCTCACCCCAAACCATCTTGATTGGGTTCAGGTCCCGTGACTGTGGAGGCCAGGTCATCTGGCGCAGCACCCCAAAACTCTTCAAAGTTTTCCCCATTTTTAGGCTGACTGACTGACCTTTATTTCTTAAAGTAATGATGGCCACTAGTTTTTCTTTACTTAGCTGCTTTTTTCTTGCCATAATTCAAATTCTAACAGTCTATTCAGTAGGACTATCAGCTGTGTATCCACCTGACTTTTCCTCAACGCCACTGATGGTCCCAACCCCATTTATGACAGGGCACACCTGTGAAGTGAAAACCATTTCAGGGGACTACCTCTTGAAGCTCATCAAGAGAATGCCAAGAGTGTGCAAAGCAGTAATCAAAGCAAAAGGTGGCTACTTTGAAAAACCTAGAATATGACATGAAAATAAAAGAAAACTCTTTGAATGAGAAGGTGTGTCCAAACTTTTGATCTGTACTGTATACAGTATATATTTTTTCTAATCAGTTTTTACTTTCTGATTGCGGATTTATTTATTCTGTTTCCTGTACATGATTATGGGGGTGGCTATCTTGCCTGTGCTGTTATTAACAGCATTTACACAGCAGTAAATAAATTGTTTAACGGCAGCTCCATGGGCCATAGACACAATGGACAGGAGGCAACCTCATTGACTTCAGTGGGAGAGTTTTCTAGGCATGCTCTGTGATCTGTGCAGAGGTCAGGAAAGAGTAAATATGGTAAGCTTTGGCAATCACCTATTGTGAATGGTGGATCCAGTCTTATCTGTATACTGAGGTGATATCTCCTGAATCATTGCAGGCAGGATTATAATGACTTAAGCCTCATTCACATGTCAGTTTTTTGGTCAGTGATTTCCACAAGTGATTGTGAAACAAAGCCAGGAGTGGAGCCTTCAAAGACATAAGGTATAAGGGAAAGTTCTGCACCTGTTCTGTGTTTAGAGCCCACCTGGTTTTGGCTCTAAATCATTGATGGAAATCACTGACCAAACACTGATGTGTGAATGAGGCTTTAACTGCAGTAAAGTGATCTGTAGATACGAAGAAGGGGCACCTATTATTAGGCTTAGTGGCCAGTGAAAAAAACGCTGGATTTTTATGTTTAAATATATAGTAGATATTGACATGGAAAATTTAAAATAACATAAAAAATTCTTTAAAAATGTTAAACATAAAAACATGATTTAAATAGCAGGCCATTTTGTGATGACACATTCCCTTTAAGTTCTCAAGGCTACATTTCCTATACATTAGTGTTGATCGAGCACCAAAGTGCTCGGGTGCTTGAGTTGAACACTTTAGGATGCTCGGGTGCTCTACAGAGCACCCAAGCACAATGGAAGTCAATGGGAGAACCCAAGCATTAAACCAGGCACCCCCTGCTCTGAAGAGGGGATGGTGTCTGGTTCACAGGAAAAGGTCAGAAATTAATGGAAACACCACTGAAATGGTTCTGGAACAGCATGGGGAGGATGTCTGGATGCATCTTGGACTCCCAGGTCGCTGCTGGGAACGATGTTGTCCGAGTAGTACGCCACTTTTACAGACTGACAATAATACGCACAAAACCGAAGATAAAATCGATTTTAGAGGAAAAAATGTTAGGAAACATTCTTTCCTGTATATTTACTTGTATATAAAGTGCAAATGCTGCCAAAAATTACAAGGAAGAGGCACTCCGATACAACCTGTATATCACATAACGGAGGGCCTCATTCACATTGTGGTACAATTGTTCAGGTAGTGGGACTCCTACACTCATAAAGCCTATGCACTAAGTAAAAGGGCTGCCAAAAATTACAAGGAATCGGCACTCCAATACACCCTTTATTACACATAAAGGAGGGCATCATACACACCCTTGAAAAATTATGATTAATGGCCTGCTGGTGACCCTCTAAAACATTAGGGGCGAGGGCCTGCTGCTGATCTGACCATCTAAAACATTAGGGGAGAGGGTCTGCTGCTGATCTGACCATCTAAAACATTAGGGGTGAGGGTCTGCTGCTGAGCTGACCATCTAAAACATTATGGGCGAGGGCCCGCTGGCGACCCTCTAAAACATTAGGAGTGAGGGTCTGCTGCTGAGCTGAAAATCTAAAACATTAGAGGCGAGGGCCTACTGCTGATCTGACCCTCTAAAACATTAGGGGTGAGGGTCTGCTGGTGAGCTGACCCTCTAAAACATAAGGGGCGAGGACCTGCTGCTGATCTGACCATCTAAAACATTAGGGGTGAGGGTCTGCTGCTGAGCTGACCTTCTAAAACATTAGGGGCGAGGGTCTGCTGCTGATCTGACCATCTAAAACATTAGGGGTGAGGGTCTGCTACTGAGCTGACCAGCTAAAACATTAGGGACGATGGCCTGCTGTTGATCTGACCCTCTAAAACATTAGGGGTGAGGGTTTGCTGCTGAGCTGACCCTCTAAAACATTAGGGATGAAGACCTGCTGCTGAACTGACCATCTAAAACATTAGGGATGAGGGTCTGCTGCTGGGCTGACCATCTAAAACATTAGAGGCGAGGGCCTACTGTGGATCTAACCATCTAAAACTTTAGAGGTGAGGGTCTGCTGCTGAGCTGACTCTCTAAAAGTTTAGGGGTGAGTGCCTGCTGCTGATCTGACCATCTAAAACATTAGTAGAGAGGGCCTGCGGCTGATCTGACCATCTAAAACATTATGGGCGAGGGCCTGCTGGTGACCCTCTAAAACATTAAGGGTGAGGGTCTGCTGCTGAGCTGACCCTCCAAAACATTAGGAGCGAGGGCAGCCTAATAAGCATGTTGATATGATGGAGGAGGACGAGAAAAAGAAGATTGAAGCATATACCCTTTTTTGTGGTGGAAGGGGTGCATGGGAATACAGTGTATTCAATACACCATAAAAGCCACATTTAAAGTGCCTTTATGTTCAGCCGCTTTCCTCTGGTGGAGTAGAGAAGTCAGAGGCAATCCAGATCTTGCTCATTTTGATAAAAGTCAACCTGTCAGCATTTTCAGTTGACAGGCGATGCGCTTATCACTGAGGACACTGACACAGTCTGCTACGTACTTCTTCACCATCTTCCAAAACTTTTCCCTTCTTGTGACACTAGGCCACGCATCAGGGTGAGGGTGCTGGCTGGGTGTCATGAAACTGTCCCAAGCCTTGGAGAGTGTTGCCTTGCCTCTGTTGGAACTGCTGTGTGTTACCCTCGTCTTCCCTGCTCGGTTGCCCAAGGAACTACGTACTCTGCCGCCAGCGTTGTCAGCTGAAAATTTTTGGAGAACTTTTTCCACAAGGACCTTCTGGTATTGCACCATTTTGCTAGTCCTCTCCACCACAGCAATGAGAGATGAGAAGTTCTCTTTGTAGAGGGGTCGAAAAAGGTGAACAACCAGTAATCGATGTAGGCCAAAATGCGTATAACACAAGGGTCATGGGAAAGGCAGCATAACATAAAGTCAGCCATGTGTGCCAGAGTCCCAACAGACAAGACTTCGCTGTTCTCATCAGGATGACTCTCAATCTCGTCTTTCTGTTCCTCTTCTTCGGCCCATCCACACTGAACAGATGGAATAAACCTGCTACGGGTACTAGCCTCTGTAGGGGAGGCAACCGTCTCCTGCTTCCTCCTTCTACTCATCATCATCCAATTCGCGCTGAGAAGAAGAACGGAGGGTGATATGGCTATCACCCTGTGTACTGTCTTCCCCCTTTTCCACCTCTTCCACATGCAAAGTGTCTGCCTTCATTGTGAGCAGCGAGCATTTCAGTAGACACAGAAGTGGGATGGTTACACTGAAAATAGCGGCATTGCCGCTTACTATCTGTGTTGATTCGTCAAAGTTGCATAAAATCTCACAGACATCCATGCCCACTCGTTGCTTGTGAAGAGTAGAGATGTCGTGAACTTAAAATTTTCCGTTCGCGAACGGCGAACGCGTATTTCTGCAAATGTTCGCGAACGGGCGAAACGGGGCGAACCGCCATAGACTTCAATAGGCAGGCGAATTTTAAAACCCACAGGGACTATTTCTAGCCACAGTAGTGATGGAAAAATTGTTTCAAGGGGACTAACACCTGGACTGTGGCATGCCGGAGGGGGATCCATGGCAAAACTTTCATGGAAAATTACATAGTTGATGCAGAGTTGGATTTTAATCCATAAAGGGCATAAATCACCTAACAATCCAATTTTTTTTTGAACAACGTGGTTTAAAACATCCAGTGTGTGTATACGATCAGGTATGATGTTGTATCGATCAGGTAGTGTAAGGGTTATGCCCGCTTCACAGACATTGACAGACCAAACTCCCCTTTTAATGCACCGCAAACAACCGCAAACAGTCCATTTGCCCAACCGCAAACTCCCCATTTGTACAAGGTTGGATACCAAGCTAGCCATGTCCCGTTGATGTCATTGAAGGTTTCTTCCTCCACCCAGCCACGTACAACACCAAGGGTCCCGGAAAGGTGAATTGAATTGATTTTTCGAACGGGGAGATAGTTAAAAAAACGCTGGCTCCCTCCCCTTTGTTTGAATCCACGGTCACTGCGTCTGTGCCGTGCAATTTACTGTCCCACCCGATATGAGTGGTATATTCTGTAGTTCTCTCTTCTCATCAGTTTAATCCCTGTTACGTCCCCAATCTGGGGTCCATTTATTAAATAGATTTTTTGAACGGGGAGATGGTTAAAAAAACGCTGGCTCCCTCCCCTTTGTTTGAATCCATGCCACGGTCACTGCGTCTGCGCCGTGCAATTTACTGTCACACCAGATATGAGTGCTATTTTCTGTAGTTCTCTCTTCTCATCAGTTTAATCCCTGTTACGTCCCAAATCTAGGGTCCATTTATTAAATTGATTTTTCGAACGGGGAGATGGTTAAAAAAACGCTGGCTCCCTCCCCTTTGTTTGAATCCACGCCACGGTCACTGCGTCTGCACCGTGCAATTTACTGTCACACCCGATATGAGTGCTATTTTCTGTAGTACTATTCTCATCAGTTTAATCCCTGTTACGTCCCCAATCTGGGGTCCATTTATTAAATAGATTTTTTGAACGGGGAGATGGTTAAAAAAACGCTGGCTCCCTCCCCTTTGTTTGAATCCACGCCACGGTCACTGCGTCTGCACCGTGCAATTTACTGTCACACCCGATATGAGTGCTATTTTCTGTAGTACTATTCTCATCAGTTTAATCCCTGTTATGTCCCATATCAGAGTGGGATTGCCTTTTGTGAAAAGAAATTTAGGCCGGGTACCTTCGACTGCCTTCACAGTCACAGACCAAACTCTGATACACCAAAATGAATTGATTTTAGGAACCGGGAGATGGAAAAAGCAACTTGGTCGGTCCTCTTACTCAGTCCCAAGTTGGGGCACTGCGCGTGCACGGAGCAATGTGCTGTGACACCCAATATGAGTGGTGTCTTAACTAGTACTATTCCTATCAGTTTAATCCCTGTTACGTCCCCTATCCGGGGACGTGTGTCTAATTGATTAACCATTGTCGAATTAACGAACCATTACGACATCCTGGAATAATTTAGTTCTGAGCTTTGTACTTGCTTTGTATTGGAATTGATGGGCATTTTTTAAATTGTCTACATTATTTCTAATAAACTATTAAAAGACTTTATTATGATTTTTTTATTTTATGTATTAAAAACACACCCATACAACTTAAAAAAATAAATAAAAAATGTACGTTTTTTCTATGAAAAATTATCCAGCCGATCGCTTTTGGTCTGATCATAATGAAGCAACGGCCTTATTATCTGGGGTGTGGCAACATTGCCAACACACTCATAGAGGTGATAATCGCTTCATTGTGATTCGCAAGCCCCTTCACCACAACAAGGTAACGATCACGAAGGGGAATTGACACATGTATGTGACTTTTTTTTTTTGTTTTGTTTTTGCAGCCACAGTGCAGCACCAGAGGCCAGAAAAATTAGGCATCTACACATGCCTGAAAAATAATGTTATTGTTGCAGCCGCTATTGTAGCAGCGGCCGGAAAAATTGATGTTTTCAAGGCAGAAAGGTGACTAAAACATTGCGGCTTGAACCCTAGTTGGTGGCGGAGAATTCACGAAAGTCATTTGGTATGCAGACATTAAATACAGCAGCGTGGGGACCATTTTGAGGCCAAGGCATGTCATCAGGCCTTTTGTTAGTCAAACGTATCCCCCACTGTCAGTCCCTTCGGGATCCATGCCTCATTCATCTTAATGAAGGTGAGGTAATCAACACTTTTTTGACTGAGGCGACTTCTTTTGTCAGTGACAATGCCTCCTGCTGCACTGAAAGTCCTTTCTGACAGGACACTTGAAGCGGGGCAGGCCAGAAGTTCTATCGCAAACTGGGATAGCTCAGGCCACAGGTCAAGCCTGCACATCAAGTAGTCAAGGGGTTCATCGCTCCTCAGAGTGTCGATATCTGCAGTTAAGGCGAGGTAGTCTGCTACCTGTCGGTCGAGTCGTTCTCTAATGCTGGATCCCGAAGGGCTGTGGCGATGTGTAGGACTGAAAAAGCTCAGCATGTCCTCCATCAACAACAAATCTGTAAAGCGTCCTGTCCTTGCCGCCGTGGTTGTGGTAGGAGGAGGATTACTTTCACCTCTTCCCCAGTTAGATTCCCGTTGTGCTGTGACATCCCCCATATAAGCTGTGTAAAGCATATTTTTTAGTTTTGTTTTGAACTGCTGCATCCTTTCTGACTTTCGGTAAGTTGGTAACATTTCTGCCACTTTCTGCTTATACCGGGGGTCTAGTAGCGTAGCCACCCAGTACAGGTTGTTCTCCTTCATCCTTTTTATACGAGGGTCCCTCAACAGACATGACAACATGAAAGACCCCATTTGCACAAGGTTGGATGCCGAGCTACTCATTTCCCGTTCCTCGTCCTCACTGATGTCATTGAGGGTCTGTTCTTCACCCCAGCCACGTACAACACCACGGGTCCCAGATAGGTGACAACAACGAGCACCCTGGGATGCCTGCTGTGGTTGGTCTTCCTTCTCCTCAAAGCCATATTCCTCCTCTGACTCCTCTTCCTCATACTCCTCTTGCAGCGTTGCCGCAGGTCCGGCAAGCGATGATGACAAGGCTGTTTCTGGTGATCTACAGCCTGATCCAGCACTCTTTGCAGGGCACGCTCCAGGAAGAAAACAAATGGGATGAGGTCGCTGATGGTGCCTTCGGTGCGACTGACTAGGTTTGTCACCTCCTCAAAAGGACGAATGAGCCTACAGGCATTGCGCATGAGCGTCCAGTAACGTGGCAAAAAAATTCCCAGCTTTGCAAAGGCTGTCCTAGCACCCCGGTCATACAAATACTCGTTGACGGCTTTTTCCTGTTGAAGCAGGCGGTCAAACATTAGGAGTGTTGAATTTCAACGTGTCGGGCTGTCGCAAATCAAGCGCCTCACTGGCATGTTGTTTCGGCGCTGAATGTCTGAAAAGTGCGCCATGGCCGTGTAGGAACGCCTGAAATGGCCACACACCTTCCTGGCCTGCTTGAGGATGTCCTGTAAGTCTGGGTACTTAGACACAAACCGTTGTACGATGAGATTCAACACATGTGACATGCACGGCACATGTGACAACTTGCCCAAATTCAATGCCGCCAACAAATTGCTTCCATTGTCACACACCACTTTGCCGATCTCCAGTTGGTGCGGGTCAGCCACTGATCCACCTGTGCGTTCAGGGCGGACAGGAGTGCTGGTCCGGTGTGGCTCTCTGCTTTCAGGCAAGTCAACCCCAAGACAGCGTGACACTGTCATATTCGGGATGTGGAATAGCCCCTGGGGAGCTGGGGGGATTCAGTTGATGTGCAGCCAGACACCGCAGCAGAAGAGGACTCAGCCGAGGAGGTTATGTAAGAGGATGGAGTAGGAGGAGTAGAGGAGGTGGCAGTAGGCCTGCCTGCAAGTCGTGGCGGTGTCACCAACTCCGCTGCAGAGCCACGCATTCCATGCTTGGCAGCCGTCATCAGGTTGACCCAATGCGCAGTGTAGGTGATATACCTGCCCTGACCGTGCTTTTCAGACCAGGTATCAGTGGTCAGATGGACCCTTGCCCCAACACTGTATGCCAGAGATGCCATGACTTCCTTTTCAATCACCGAGTAGAGGTTTGGGATTGCCTTTTTTGAAAAAATATTTCGTCCGGGTACCTTCCACTGTGGTGTCCCAATAGCGACAAATTTTTTAAAGGCCTCAGACTCCACCATCTGGTATGGTAAAAGCTGGTGGGCTAAGAGTTTCTTCAAGCCAGCTGTCAGACGCCGGGCAAGGGGGTGACTCTGTGACATTGGCTTCCTACGCTCAAACATTTCCTTTACAGACACCTGACTGTGGGCAGATGAGATCAAACTGCTGAAGGTGAGAGGCGGAGTGGCGGGTGGTTGAGAGGGGGCAAGGAGGACAGCAGTGGTTGACGTGGCTGAAGATGCTGGACCAGGAGGAGGATGGTGGCTTTGAGCTTCTGTGCTGCTTCTACTCGTCATCATGTGTTGATCCCATAGGCGTTTATGATGTGCGATCATGTGCCTTCGCAAAGCAGTTGTACCTAGGTGGGTGTTGGATTTCCCACGACTCAGTTTCTTTTGGCACAGGTTGCAAATGGCATTGCTGTTGTCAGAGGCAGACACACAAAAAAAATGCCACACTGCTGAGCTTTGCAATGAGGGCATTCTAGTGGTGGCAACAGCATGTGTTGATTGGCGTGCTGTCTGGCTGACCCCGGGTGCCGATACATGCTGTCTGACTGTGCCACTAGCTCCTTGCGACGACCTCCCTCTGCTTCCAACTCGTCTCCTCCTTCTCTCTGTCTCCCCTTCTGAACTTTCCCCCTGTTCTTCTTCTCTTCGAGCAGGCACCCACGTGGCATCCACGGACACATTGTCATCACCAACCACTTCACTTGTATCTGACACCTCAGCAAAGGAAGCAGCAGCGGGTACAACATCATCATCATCATCACACTGTACGTCCATGTGTGTAATGCTGCCTGACTGAGACATATCCCTGTTATCTCCATCCTCTGACAATAATGGTTGCGCATCACTAATTTCATCCAACTGATGTGTAAATAACTCCTCTGAGGGATCAAGTGAAGCGGCTGTGGTGGCTGTGGTGGTAGTGGTGGCGGCGGGCGGGAGAGTGGTAACTTGAGAGCAGGTGACCAAAGCTGAGCTGGAGGAGGATGGTGCGTCAAGGTTCTTAGCGGAAGCTGTTGAAGATTGGGTGTCCTGTGTAAGCCAGTCAACTATTTTCTCCGAATTTTTTGGGTTCAGGGTACGTGGCCTCTGAACACTGGGCATTATTCCAGGGCCAGTGGAAATCACAGCACCACAAACACGACGGCCCCTGCGGCGTGGCCTGCCTCTGCCTGTCATTTTTTATTAGATAAGTGTTACTATGAGTGCAAGGTACTGTGCCACCCTATATAAGTGGTGGGCAGTGGGCACAGTACAGTCTGTGTGGGCCTGACACACACTGGCTTGCAACTGTGATTATATCACAGAAAAATATTAAATATAATTTTTTTTTATCTGCAAGGTATTTGTGAGTGAGTGACACCCTGTAATGGTATAAGTGGAGGCCTAGCCACTAGCCAGTGGCCACAATACAGTCTGTGTGGGCCTGACACACACTGGCTTGCAACTGTGATTATATCACAGAAAAATATAAAATAGATTTTTTTTTTTATCTGCGAGGTATTTGTGAGTGAGTGACACCCTGTAATGGTATAAGTGGAGGCCTAGCCACTAGCCAGTGGCCACAATACAGTCTGTGTGGGCCTGACACACACTGGCTTGCAACTGTGATTATATCACAGAAAAATATTAAATAGAATTTGTATTTATCTGCAAGGTATTTGTGAGTGACACCCTGTAACGGTATAAGTGGAGGCCTAGCCACTAGCCAGTGGCCACAATACAGTCTGTGTGGGCCTGACACACACGGGCTTGCAAATGTGATTAGATCACAGAAAAATATTAAATATAATTTTTTTTTATCTGCGAGGTATTTGTGAGTGACACCCTGTAACGGTATAAGTGGAGGCCTAGCCACTAGCCCGTGGCCACAATACAGTCTGTGTGGGCCTGACACACACTGGCTTGCAACTGTGATCAGATCACAGAAAAATATTAAATATAATTTTTTTAATCTGCAAGGTATTTTCTGTCACACCCTGTATGAATGGTGTGCACACAGTACTGTCTGTGACTGAGCCTGCAGCCTCTCACACACGGGCAGGCAACTGCAATATACAGTCTTGTGAAAAAATTAGGACACCCTTTGAAAGCATGTGGTTTTTTGTAACATTTTTAATAAATGGTTATTTCATCTCCGTTTCAACAATACAGAGAGATTAAAGTAATCCGACTAAACAAAGAAAACTGAAGAAAAGTCTTTTCAAGATCTTCTGTAAATGTCATTCTACAAAAATGCCTATTCTAACTGAGGAAAAAGATAGGACACCCTTGCCCCTAATAGCGAGTGTTACCTCCTTTGGCCGAAATAACTGCAGTGAGACGGTTCTTGTAGCCATCTACCAGTCTTCGACATCGGTCTGAGGAAATTTTACCCCACTCCTCAATGCAGAACTTTTTCAGCTGTGAGATGTTTGAGGGGTTTCTTGCACGTACAGCCCTTTTCAAGTCACCCCACAGCATCTCAATGGGATTCAAATCTGGACTTTGACTTGGCCATTCCAGGACTCTCCATTTCTTCTTTTTCAGCCAATCTTTGGTTGATTTACTAGTATGTTTTGGGTCATTGTCATGTTGCATGGTCCAGTTCCGCTTCAGCTTTAATTTTCTAACTGATGGTCTCACATGTTCTTCAAGCACCTTCTGATACACAGTAGAATTCATCGTGGATTCTATGATGGTGAGCTGACCAGGTCCTGCTGCAGCAAAGCAGCCCCAAACCATGACACTTCCACCTCCATGCTTCACAGTTGGTATGAGGTTCTTTTCTTGGAATGCTGTGTTTGGTTTACGCCAAACATGTCCTCTGCTGTTGTGTCCAAATAATTCAATTTTGGACTCATCTGTCCAAAGAACATTATTCCAGAAGTCCTGGTCTTTGTCAACTTTATCGCTGGCAAATGTCAGTCTGGCCTCGATGTTTCTCTTGGAAAGCAAAGGTTTCCTCCTTGCACACCTCCCATGCAAGTTAAACTTGTACAGTCTCTTTCTGATTGTAGAGGCATGTACTTCTACATCAACAGTAGCCAGAGCCTGCTGTAGTTCTCGAGATGACACTTTAGGGTTTTTGGATACCTCTTTTAGCATCTTGCGGTCTGCTCTTGGGGTGAACTTGCTGGGGCGACCAGTCCTGGGCATGTTGGCAGTTGTTTTGAAAGCCCTCCACTTGTAGACTATCTTCCGGACAGTGGAATGGCTGATTTCAAAATCTTTTGAGATCTTTTTAAATCCCTTTCCAGACTCATAGGCTGCTACAATCTTTTTTCTGAAGTCCTCTGACAGCTCTTTTGCTCTCACCATGGTGCTCACTCTCACTTCAACAGTCAGGAGCACACCAAACTAAATGTCTGAGGTTTAAATAGGGCAAGCCTCATTCAACATGCAGAGTAACGATCTACTAATTATGTGCACCTGGTGTGATATACCTGTGTGAGATCTGAGCCAATTTAAGAGGGAATACATGTGAGGGTGTCCTATCTTTTTCCTCAGTTAGAATAGGCGTTTTTGTAGAATGACATTTACAGAAGATCTTGAAAAGACTTTTCTTCAGTTTTCTTTGTTTAGTTGGATTACTTTAATCTCTCTGTATTGTTGAAACGGAGATGAAATAACCATTTATTAAAAATGTTACAAAAAACCACATGCTTTCAAAGGGTGTCCTAATTTTTTCACATGACTGTATATATATACACTGCTCAAAAAATAAAGGGAACACTTAAACAACACAATGTAACTCCAAGTCAATCACACTTCTGTGAAATCAAACTGTCCACTTAGGAAGCAACACTGAGTGACAATCAATTTCACATGCTGTTGTGCAAATGGGATAGACAACAGGTGGAAATTATAGGCAATTAGCAAGACACCCCCAATAAAGGAATGGTTCTGCAGGTGGTGATCACAGACCACTTCTCAGTTCCTATGCTTCCTGGCTGATGTTTTGGTCACTTTTGAATGCTGGCGGTGCTTTCACTCTAGTGGTAGCATGAGACAGAGTCTACAACCCACACAAGTGGCTCAGGTAGTGCAGCTTATCCAGGATGGCACATCAATGCGAGCTGTGGCAAGAAGGTTTGCTGTGTCTGTCAGTGTAGTGTCCAGAGCATGGAGGCGCTACTAGGAGACAGGCCAGTACATCAGAAGACGTGGAGGAGGCCGTAGGAGGGCAACAACCCAGCAGCAGGACCGCTACCTCCGCCTTTGTGCAAGGAGGAACAGGAGGAGCACTGCCAGAGCCCTGCAAAATGACCTCCAGCAGGCCACAAATGTGCATGTGTCTGCTCAAACGGTCAGAAACAGACTCCATGAGGGTGATATGAGTGCCCGACGTCCACAGGTGGGGGTTGTGCTTACAGCCCAACACTGTGCAGGACGTTTGGCATTTGCCAGAGAACACCAATATTGGAAAATTCGCCACTGGCGCCCTGTGCTCTTCACAGATGAAAGCAGGTTCACACTGAGCACATGTGAAAGACGTGATAGAGTCTTGAGACGCCGTGGAGAACGTTCTGCTGCCTGCAACATCCTCCAGCATGACCAGTTTGGCATTGGGTCAGTAATGGTGTTGGGTGGCATTTCTTTGGAGGGCCGCACAGCCCTCCATGTGCTCGCCAGAGGTAGCCTGACTGCCATTAGGTACCGAGATGAGATCCTCAGACCCCTTGTGAGACCATATGCTGGTGCGGTTGGCCCTGGGTTCCTCTTAATGCAAGACAATGCTAGACCTCATGTGGCTGAAGTGTATCAGCAGTTCCTGCAAGATGAAGGCATTGATGCTATGGACTGGCCCGCCCATTCCCCAGACCTGAATCCAATTCAGCACATCTGGGACATCATGTCTCGCTCTATCCACCAACGTCACGTTGCACCACAGACTGTCCAGGAGTTGGCAGATGCTTTAGTCCAGGTCTGGGAGGAGATCCCTCAGGAGACCGTCCGCCACCTCATCAGGAGCATGCACAGGCGTTGTAGGGAGGTCATACAGGCACGTGGAGGCCACACACACTACTGAGCCTCATTTTGACTTGTTTTAAGGACATTACATCAAAGTTGGATCAGCCTGTAGTGTGTTTTTCCACTTTAATTTTGAGTGTGACTCTAAATCCAGACCTCCATGGGTTGAAAAATGTGATTTCCATTTTTTTATTTTTGTGTGATTTTGTTGTCAGCACATTCAACTATGTCAAGAACAAAGTATTTCAGAAGAATATTAAATTATTTCAGATCTAGGATGTGTTATTTTTGTGTTCCCTTTATTTTTTTGGAGCAGTGTATATATATATATATATATATATATATATATATATATAAAAATAAAAAAAAAGCAGACTGATGTACCAGCCCTGAAAAGGGCTTTTTGGGGTGCTGTCAGGACGCTGTCCTTACAGCAGATGAGTCTGTGGACACAGAACACTGCCCTAGCTAACGCTTTCCCTATTGAATCAGCAGCAGCAGCAGCACTGTCCCTCCTCTCACTGAGAATGCAGATTCCGAATGAATCTAAAATGGATGCTGTCCAGGAGGTGGGAGGGTCTGGGAGGGAGGGTCTGCTGTTGATTGGCTGGAATGTGTCTGCTGACTGTGAGGTACAGGGTCAAAGTTTACTCAATGATGATGTATAGGGGCGGACCGAACATCGCATATGTTCGCCCGCCGCGGTGAACGCGAACAAGCTATGTTCGCCGGGAACTATTCGCGGGCGAACTATTCGGGCCATCTCTAGTGAAGAGCGGAAGCTGACTAGAAAGGCGACGACCATGTTGCAGCTGGTATTCCACTATTGCCCTCTGCTGCTCATAAAGCCTGGCCAACATGTGTAACGTTGAGTTCCAGCATGTGCTCGCGTCGCACAACAGTCGGTGAACTGGCAATTGCAAGAGCTGCTGCAGCACTGCCAGACCGGCGGCAGCTGTAGATGACTTTCGGAAATTGGCACACACGTGGCGCACCTTCACCAGTAGCTCACGCAAATTGGGGTAGGTTTTGAGAAACCGCTGAACCACTAAGTCGAAGACGTGGGCTAGGCAGGGTATGTGTGTGAGCTTGCCAAGCTCCAAAGTCGCCACCAAGTTACGGCCATTATCAGACACAAACATGCCTGGTTGTAGGTTGAGTGGCGAGAGCCACAGCTCAGTCTGGTCCCTTATACTCGCTCTGCGGCGGTGTGCTGTTTGTCACCTCAGCAAATTATTTTCAGCACGGCCTGTTGCCTCTTCCCCACTGCAGTGCTACACTGCTGCCAGCTACTGACTGTTGGCTGATTGGTGATGCAAGATGAGAATTCAGAGGTAGAAGTGGAGTTGGAGGAGGAGAAGGGGGGGTTGCAGCTATTAATGTAGGAGGTGGCGAATATCCTGATGGAAGTAGGGCCAGCAATCCTTGGCGTCGGTAGGGTAGCACCTGTGCCATCCTAGGGTATGACTCTCTCCCGGCCTCCACAACGTTTATCCAGTGTTCAGTCAGGGAAATGTAGCGTCCCTGGCCAAAAGCACTTGTCCATGTGTCAGTCGTTAAGTGGACCTTCCCAATAACTGCGTTGGTCAGGGCATGGGTGATGTTACGGGACACATGCTGGTATAAGGCGGGGACGGCACACCGGGAAAAATAGTGATGGCTGGGGACTGAGTAACGAGGTACGGGCACAACCATCATGTTGTTGAAAGCCTCAGTTTTCACAAGCCTAAACAATTAAAAGCAGCCAAACTAGAGACCGAGAGATTAATTGCCAAAGAGAGTAAAAGTAACCTGTGGCGAAAGCCACTTCGCCACGGTGTTTTGGAGGGGGCTGTTTACCCGCCTCCTGCCCCAGGATTATGTCCCATACTAACTTTGAAGGAGAAGACAGACCGCCCGCACAGCTTAAATCTGTGGAACTGTTTTGGGCAGGAAAGCCATGCTTGCGGCCGGCCAAATGTGACTTCCATGGAATTCGGGAACCCCTGCTCGGATCTGGGTGATTTTTGGATATGTTGTTCACCCAGATCAGAGCCATCCATGGATGTATACATTATGGAAATATGTGGGGTTTTAGGGGGTTTTCTGTGTTTGAGGGGAAAATGTGTGTTTTCTGTCTGTGAGTGATTAAGTTAGCCCATTACGTTTGGTAATTGTATTTTGTTGATTGCGTCTCAGACAATGCCAGTGTGTTAGTTAATTGCGTCACAGACAATGCTCATTGTATTTTGTTTATTGCGTTACAGACAGAGGGAAGAGAATTTTGTGTACAATTGCTGGGAAGGTTTCAATATTGTAAATGCATGTGATTGGCTAAAATATAAACTGTCACAGTCTTTTACAAGGGCCCCAGGGGGTTCGGAATTTGGCATTGTTAGAACTTTTTCCGCAGTACATGTGCCAGGTCTTTTTAATAATATTGGATAGGTTGAGCGGTTTCGGCAGTTGGCGCCAGGAGTGGATGCCGAGGGATTGGAGTGTCCGGAGTCCATGTGGGAGATGTTGGAGATACCATAAACGGACTCCTTCGGGATTCAATGAGTACCAGGACTTGGTTGGCGTACAGTAAAGTGTGGGGGGAGTGGCAGCGGTGGTGCGAGGAGTTGGGGGCTCGAGTGAATGAGGGAGATATTCGGTTATTATTGTTTCTGGGGCATGTTAAGGAGCTGGGTTGGTCGGTTTCAAAATTGAATAAGTGGATTGCTGGGCTGGCTTTTGGTTTCAAATTGAGGGGTTTGGCGGATGTGACGAAGACGTTCTTAGTGAGGCAGGTGTTGCGGGGTTGGCGGCGTGGGCAGAAGGTTGCGGACAAAAGGAGGCCAGTCTCGTTTGAGTTGTTATTAAGACTAGGGACGCAGTTGGAATCGGTTTGTAGTTCGGGCTGGGAGGTGAAGTTGTTTAGGGCAGCCTTTTCTTTGGCGTTTTTTGGAGCGTTTCGGTTAGGTGAGTTAGTGTGTCAAAGTGTGCGGGCTATTGGCGGGGGGTTGTTGAAGAAAGATGTTGTGTTGTCGGGTGATAGGGTGGTGATTAAAATTCGTAGGTCTAAGACGGATAAGGAAGGTAATGGGAGCTTTGTGCGGTTGTTTGAGGTGCCCGGTTGTTCGCTGTGTCCGGTGCGGTGTGTGAGGGAGTATGCAGCTGATGGTAGGTCCGTTGTTGAGGCACATGGATGGTTCCTATTTATCGCGGTACCAGTTTCTGGCAGTGTTTAGGCCCTATTTATCGGAGCTGGGTATTTCAGCAGAGGATTTTGCGGGGCACTCGTTCAGGATAGGGGCGGCTACGGAGGCGGCGAGGTGGGGAATGAGTGACGAGGTAATCAAGAGGATTGGTAGATGGGAGTCTGTTAGGTTTAGGTCCTATGTGCGGGTGGGGATGTTGTAGAAGTTGCGTTGACTGATGTGTTCTTGTGTTTGCTTTGTCCTATTTTACAGATTCCGGTTCCGCGTTGGTTTGGATCATGGGGCACTCATTCGTGTTCTGGGGAGCTTTGAGGGCGGATGTTCGTCATGAGGGTCGGCAGCTGGGGTTTGACAGGGACGTCGCGGTCGTTAGATGGTTGGGGGTGAGAGGTATGTTGTGGCAAGGGGTGTTAAGGGAGGTTCATCGTTATGTACGGTTGAGTAGGGCGCCGGATGTGTTGGTGCTTCATTTGGGGGGGAACGATTTGGGGGTGCGGCCTGTGAGAGAGCTGTTAAGGGATATTAAGTTCGACCTGTTACGCTTGTGGTCTTTATTCCCGGGCATGGTTACGGTGTGTCGGACATTGTACCTAGGCAGGTATGGCGTGGGGCGCGTTCAGTGGAGTGCCTTAATAAAGCAAGGATAAAGGTTAATAGGGCGTTGGGTAAGTTTATGGCCAGGAATGGGGCGGTGGCAGTGCGGCATTCAGAGTTGGAGCCTGGTGTGGGGGCGTTCTGGAGGGCCGATGGTGTGCATTTGAATGCCGTAGGTATTGACTTGTGGTCGTTGGGGCTTCAAGGAGGAATTGAGCGAGCATTGGGTGTGAGTCAGGTTGCGCGTTGTTGGCGGTGGGAGGTCGTCGAAGTTGGTGGTAAGGATGCTTCAGGTGAATGGGAGGGCCTCAATGGTGGGGCTGGACTCCCATGGTTGGACAGTTGGCTCGGATGAAAGGCGTCCGTCAGGGGGTCTCCGAGCTGGTGCTTTACGGCTGGAGGCAAGACGGATGTGCCAGTTTTTGGGGACTTGTGTTTTAAACGATTTTGGGGCTTCAAGGACCTCCCTCGTCATGGGTATAAAATTGTAATGTTATTTATGGTTATTGTATTTATGTTAATAAATGGCTGCTGTGGCCATTATAATCCAAGCTTTTGGTCTCTGTGTCTTATTTGGGGAATTAGGGTTAAATGTGTGGTTAAAGCAGCAAAAGGGGGGCCCCCGAGTAAATAGCCAATAACCCACTCATGTAAAGTTATGCACATGGGAAGGAATAATGCTAGTTACCCGTACATACTAAATGGTAAAACACTTGGTAACACTGACATGGAAAAGGATCTAGGAATTTTAATAAACAGCAAACTAAGCTGCAAAAACCAGTGTCAGGCAGCTGCTGCCAAGGCCAATAAGATAATGGGTTGCATCAAAAGGGGCATAGATGCCCGTGATAAGAACATAGTCCTACCACTTTACAAATCGCTAATCAGACCACACATGGAGTACTGTGCACAGTTCTGGGCTCCTGTGAACAAGGCAGACATAGCAGAGCTGGATAAGGTCCAGAGGAGGGCAACTAAAGTAATAACTGGAATGGGGCAACTACAGTACCCTGAAAGATTATCGAAATTAGGGTTATTCACTTTAGAAAAAAGACGACTGAGGGGAGATCTAATTACTATGTATAAACATATCAGGGGTCAGTACAGAGATCTATGCCATCATCTATTTATCCCCAGGACTGTGACTGTGACGAGGGGACATCCTCTGCTTCTGGAGGAAAGAAGGTTTGTACACAAACATAGAAGAGGATTCTTTACGGTAAGAGCAGTGAGACTATGGAACTCTAACGCTAATAATATATATTGCAGCCAGATAAAACAATAGTCCTTAAAAGGACTTTTTGGTCTCTAACACCTTTCAACACTAAACAATTCCTGTCCCTACACTATCTGTCCCTTCTGCTGCAGCTCTTCCTGACTAATACTGAGCCGAACCACGTGTCACCGGTCAATCACTGTAATGCCAGTATCCAACATGGCTACGGCATTACAGTAAGGGACAGTACCTCCCAGTACGTTTATTGGCTGTGTAGCAGCCAACAAACGTGCGGGGAGGAGACTCGAACATCGCGCTCGAGAACATGCAGTGTTCGGCCGAATACCACTATGTGCTGAGCATTGCGATGCTCCAGTGAAAATGGTGTTCAGCCGAGCATGCCTGCCCAGCACTACTATACATTTAGCTGTTTTTTTATACAGTTTATTTTACTTGTTTCCATATGTGTTTGAAGTATATTTCAGAGTTACAGTAATCACCCAAAAGCAGAAAATTTCAACCCAATAGCAACCTCTCAACATCTGAACATAAGGCAAAGAGTTGTGTTTTCTGCAAAGCGGCTTATCATCCACTCCAAGGAGACAACGTCAGTAAGCCTTTGAAGGGGGAACCAAAAGATAAATGTAATACTTCTCTTATGGGATTAATAGATTTCAGTAGGGCTATCAACTCCATGGCTTTAAATGTACTTATCAACAAAATACGGCTATTCCATTATTATTTGCCAACACTATATAAAAAAGTGAAGTGTCTACCAAAAGCCTTTTCTGTCATTGATATAACATATTACTCAGTTTTTCCCTAAAAGATTCAGAAAAGATTCAGAAAACTCACCACAAAATGAATTTTATATTTTATTTATTGACTGATGAAGGCATGTATGCTACTGGTTATTGTGCCCAGAAATATGACATAATTGTGACAGTATAAACTAAAAAACTGTAGAAAAGCATATGAACACATAAATTATTTGGCTACATATTACATGACAATTAGCAATGAGCAAATCGAAGCATCCGAAGTGGAATTCAATCTCAAGTTTAGGAAAAATTCAATTCGCAACTGATTAGAATTTCTTCGTGCTTCGTGGTAACGAATCGTTCTTTTCTAAAATGGCGGCTACATGTGATACAAAGTGAAAGTAAGAAATATGGGAATGTGAGAACACCCATAATGCCGTGCTGACAGACAATCAGCAGCTAGCCAGCCTCTTTGACATCACAACCCTTTAAAAGCCTTATCCCGCATGGTCTCCGCCATTTCACTGTGAGCTGAGCATAGGGAGCTGGGAATGCGAGATCACCCATAATGCAGTGCTGACAGCCAATCAGCAGCTAGCCAGCCTCTATGATGTCACGGCCCTGTCACGGCAGGGGCAATATTCGAATTTGCGATATTTCGGGAATATTTGGGCAAATATTCGTCTTATATTCACAAATTCGTGATCTCCAGTCATTATTTTCTTGATTGCGAAAATCGGCAATCGGAAAATTGACGATAAAAATCGCTAGATGAAAATTCGCGATCAACACTACTCCTAGTCCTATAGGCAACTTTCCTATTGGTTGCTAGGGATGTTGCTAAGTGCCGATATTCACAATAAATTCACAATAAATTTGAAATTAGAATATTCGAGAATACGAATATATAGCACTATATTCTAAATATTTGTGAATATTCAAATTGGCGATATTCGCGATTCAAATATTCACGCTCAACACTAATAAGCAATTCTATTGCGCTTTGATTCTCAAATTTGGGTGAATAAGCTGTCTAATTCTACTGTTATTGGGGTGTCCACAGTAACTGTTTCACTACCAGAAAGAACTAGCTGTACATGTTGCTGCAATGCACAGTGACTTACACTCTCCGTGCAGGCCGGGATATAGCTAATTTAACGTGCTTTGTGACAAATTAATTTGGAACAAAGCAAATTTCTTGAAAAAGTTGTCGAAGCGTCTGAAACAAATTTAAAAAGAAAACTTAGCTCATCTTTAATTACAATAAAATACATAGGGGGTTAATTTATATGCAAATAACTTGGACATCCATGTTGTACTGATCTGTAATAATGATCTGTCTACAGAGGAAAAAAATCATAACATGCAGTTCTGTATGTTATATTACCCCAATATTACCAGGCATTGTTTTCTGTGCCTCATGGAGCCACCATACAGTGAAACTCAGACCTCTTCAGGCCACCAAATCTAATCCATGCTTTTGGCTTTACATATTGCTTCTTTGACTTCCTCACCTCTACACGGAGGGCAGCATAGTATAGTGACAGACTCACTGATGTAATTGCCTGTCGCTTCTGGTCTAGCATTCAGAACATTTATAGTACTGACAGGCCAAACCTCACAGCATTCGCTAACGCTGCAAGTGAGATGAGTCTAATGAGACTCAAGCTCCGTCCTCTCCTGCCTCCTCACCATAACTGGCAGTTTTCTTGACACCTTATGCTAGATCCGAAGTCGCTTCACTCAAAACTTCGGTTTAATGCTGTACAGAGATCTGTCTCCGTACAGCATTAAAATGTACAGCCTCGGAGGAGGCAAAGTGAGTTATTTCTGAAGTCTCATGAGACGGATCTCCGTACAGCATTAAACCGAAGTTTTAGGCCTCATGCACACGACAGTGTTTTTTCACTGTCAGTGATTTGGCTTCAGTGGTCCGTGTCCGATTTTGCTTCAGTTGTGTTTCCTTGTGTCTTCCTTTTTTTTTGTCTGACAGGGGAAAAAAAGGAAGGTTAATGAAAAGTGTAATTTTATTGCACCAAGGTCTTGTAGAAAAAAACGGACACGGATGACACTCCAGTTGTGCATCCGTTTTTTTTTTACTGACCCATTGACTTTAATGGGTCTGTTCTCCGTTTTCCACTGACAAGAATTGGACAGATTATATTTTTTTGACGGACTGGAATCATGGATCACGGACGCGGAGAAAAAACGGAGGACTATCAGTTATTTTCACAGCTCCATAGAAATGAATGGGACCTCTGCTAAACTGTGAAAAATGACGGAACGGACGTGGATGCACACAACGGTCGTGTGCATGACGCCTTAAGCAAAGTGACTTCGGATTTAGGATCCAAGGAGAGCTTCGCTCATCCCTAATCAGAATAGTGGCTGAAGCATGTGGCTAGAAGTAATGGGTCATATTTCACAATGTTCTGATGTGGCAGCACACTGCAGTCAGAACATTACTGCCAGAAAGATCTAGTCTGATATATCTGGCACCAGTGTGTGGAAATCCTGGCTGATCCACGGCTAATTCATTTTTATAAAGGTTAATCTCTGAACATTGTTGAAAGGCGAGTTCTCTTTGGGGTAGTTAAGGCCCCCACCGTACTAAATACCCCCTCTGATAGTTACCTAGTTACATAGTTAGTACAGTTGAAAAAAGACATAAGTCCATCAAGTTCAACCAAGGGATAGGTGGGTATGCGAATCCCAGAAGGAAGTGAGACTCAAATTTCTTATTTTCATAAGCATAAGGCCTAATGCACACGGCAGTGTATTACTGTAGTGTATTACTGTTGTGCAACGGCGGCATGAAGCACACGGCGTCATAGCAGGAATCCAGGCCGTGTTACTGTAGCGGTCAGAGGAGGGTGAGACCGCAAAGCAGGATTCAAGTACAGTACAGCGGACAAGGGGACTGAAGCAAAAACCGGCTTTATTAAAGAACCGGATGTAACTGCCAGAAAATCGGATTAACGGTTTACACAGATTACATGAACATGAGTTAGAATAAATGTGTTCCACAGTATACACATCAGAGTCCAGGCTACACTCAGTTAGTATACTCCTATCTAGCCCTGCTACCCAGGGGAGGCTTCTGCAGCGCACTGACTAAGTCCCTGACTCTATAACCTATTACAGCTAATCACCGGTGCCACTCACAGTTCTGCAGATTCTCTTGGATCCAATAAGATGCAGTCTGGCTCCAGGTCCGGTCGCTTGATTGTCTGTCTTTCTCTCTCTGGTTACAACCGATGCAGATCTTCAGCTCTGGCAGGAAGGATCCGGCTGGTCTCTATACACGGTCCCACTCCTCTGGAACACACAGTGACGTCCTCTGTGTGCAGCTCCACAGCTGTCAGGAAAATCTCAGCTAATATAGCCTCCTGCTGCTACAGTCTTTTTCTGTTATCTCTCAGCAGTCCATCTCTCCCTGTTATCTCAGCAAGGTTCCAGCAACTTCTGGAACAGCCCGGGAAAAACTTCTTAACTCTTTCTTAGCCTCTGGCCAGCACTACTCAGGTTCCTGTTTAGTCACAGTGGCCTCTGGTGGCCAGAGGGAAACATGACAGTCTGCATAGATATAAGTGCTGGAAATGCTGCTGGTTGATTCAGGGCTGCCTCTTACATTACCACGGACCGCTCTTGGCCGCGGAACACGGCCGTGTGCATGAGGCCTTAATGTCATTTACTTTTAAGAATTGATCTAAGCCCTTTTTCAAACTGACCACTGCTGTGAGCACTAGAGATAAGCGAATCGAAGTTGACAAAGTGAAATTCGATCCGCATTTCAGAAAAAATTCGATTCACCAAGAAAAAAATTGTCACGCTCCGTGGTAACTAACAAAATTTTTTCATAAAATGACTGCTGCACATGTTAGGACATGTAGCAAAGAACTCTGGGAACGAGGGATCACCCACAATGCCATGCATGCAGCCTATCAGCAGCCAGCCAGCTCTGTGATGTCACAGCCTTATAAATAGCCTCAGCCATTTTGGATTCTGCCATTTTCCAATGTACTTAGTGCACGGAGAGACATCAGCAGGCGCTAGGGACAGTGCTAGGAAAGACTTCATTGTGCTGAAAAAAAGATTTACAAGTTCAGAGAAAGATTAGTCAAGGTGTAGGGAAAGGATAGGGAGGCACCATCTACACTATAAAAGGAGAACAGGAAACAATAGGAGAGTGTACAGCCTGGGTAATAAGGAGCGATTCTATTACAACTTCCTGCACTATTTGGGGAAGCAAATTGCAGTTATACTGCTGCTTTTAGGTTGTTTGCACTATTAATTCCAGCAAACCTTGCTTGTGATTGGGGTGCAAGTTCTGTGTGATACAGCCATTTATGGGGTGTATTAATAGGAAAGATATGTACGTCCTATTAGCCGTTCTGCTTTGATTTTACATTGTTTTACTTTTTTGGGGGGTGTATTAATAGGAAAAAAATATATGTCATAATTGCTGTTCAGCGGTGAAGTTACATTGTACTACAGCCATTTACGGGGTGTTTTAATAGGATAGATACGTACGTCCTATTAGCCATCCTAAGTAGTAATGAGCTATGCTCGGCATGTGGCGGTACTCGGCTGAATTCCACGTGTGCTCGTCGCATTGCTCGAGTCTCCTCCCCACACGTTTGGTGCCTCCTAAGCAGCTAATCAACGTTCAGGTAAGTAATTCCCTTCAGTGTAATGCCATAGCCATGTTAGCTATTAGCCTTACACTGATTGGCTGTCCAGATTACGTGATACCAGTTTATATAGGAGCCGATGTCCAGCACTCGGATTATTCAGCGTCAGGGAGAGCAGACAGTAGGCCGGGACAGATAGCGTTTTGCTGGAAATTCACAGATTTAACTCCCAAAAAACTATTGAAAGACCAAACAGTCCTCTTAAGGACTTCAGTGTGTGTTTGACAGAAGTGCAGCACCATTATTTATTTTTACCAGGGGTTAAATTCAGCAGTATCAGGGACAGGCGTCATCAGGAAGGGACAGATAGTGCAGGACTGGAAAATCGCTTTTTTAAGTACCCAAAAGCTTTTAAATAGTGTTGAGCGCGAATATTCGAATTGCGAATTTTTTTCTCGAATATCGCAATTTCGAGATTTCGCGAATATTTAGAATATCGTTCTATATATTCGCGAAATCGAATATTCTTTTTTTTTTTATTATATTTTTTTCTTTCCCACTTCCCTAAAGTTGTTCTTACCTGTCCTTTGGATTCCTGGCTTCCTGGCTGCTCCAGTCAGTGGCGTTTTCAACTTACTGCTATATTCCATATTAGCTAAATTACAATCTAATCTATATGTGTATTTTACGAAATTTCGCAATAGTCGCAATTGCGATGCGAGTAATATAACACGAAATATTCGCATGAAGATTTCAACTTAGCACTGCTATACTCCATATTCTAGCCTAATATGGAATATAGCTGTGCTAAGTTAGCACTGCTATATTCCATATTAGGCTAGAATATGGAGTATAGCAGTGCCAAGTTGAAATCTTCATGCGAATATTTCGTGTTATATTAGTCGCATCGCAATTTCGACTTTTTCAAATGTTCTTAATATTGCTCTAACTTCGTCTTTTAGAAATTTCGTAATATTGCTCTAACTTCGTCTCTTAGAATATTACGAATATTCTAAAAGACGAAGTTAGAGCAATATTACGAAATTTCGTAAAATACACATATAGATTGTAATTTAGCTAATATAGTGCTATAATCCCTTTTTTTTCCTGTAATTTTTTTTTGCCTCTTCTGAACTTAAGTTTTGTAAAATATGTACACTATAAAAAATTATTACTATAGCAGTATATTAGCTTAAATACAATCTATGTGTATTTTACGAAATTTCGTAATATTGCTCTAACTTCGTCTTTTAGAATATTACGAATATTCTAAAAGACGAAGTTAGAGCAATATTAAGAACATTTGCAAAAGTCGAAATTGCGATGCGAGTAATATAACACGAAATAGTCGCATGAAGATTTCAACTTAGCACAGCTATATCCAATATTCTAGCCTAATATGGAATTTAGCAGTGCTAACTTAGCACTGCTATATTCCATATTAGGCTAGAATATGGAATATAGCAGTGCTAAGTTTAAATCTTCATGCGACTATTTCGTGTTATATTACTCGCATCGCAATTTCGACTTTTGCAAATGTTCTTAATATTGCTCTAACTTCGTCTTTTAGAATATTCGTAATATTCTAAGAGACGAAGTTAGAGCAATATTACGAAATTTCGTAAAATACACATATTAGCCTAGCCATAGTCATTAGCATAGGAACGTTGCCTTATACTATCAAGATAAATTTTCGCAATATGCGAAAAAATAATTTCGCGATAATTGGAATAATTGCGAATATTCGATTTCGACGAATATAACACGAATATTCATGCGAATATTCGCGAAATATCGCGAAATCGAATATGGCACCTCCCGCTCATCACTACTTTTAAAAGACAGAAAGTGATAGTGAGATCTACAGTACGCCATCAGAAAGCAGGGGCTTATTCACTAGAGTGTGCCTGCTAGTGAGATATACACCGCGCCATCAGAGAAATTTTTTTTCTGGCAAAATTAACCTAATTTGTGCCACATCTGTGTGTGCGTTCAATCCGCAACCGTTATATTCAGTACTCCAGCAGAGAATTATTAATATTTTCTGCAAATTTAACTAGTTTTAGGCACATCTGCATGTGCATTTAGGCCGCAACCGTATATACAGTATTCTAGCAGAGAATTATTTGTATTTGGGACACATTTAACTACTTTTGGGCACATCTGTGTGTGCGTTCAATCCACAAACGTTATATACAGTATTCCAGCAGAGAATACATTTTATTTGGGACAAATTTAACTAGTTTTAGGCACATCTGTGTGTGCGTTTAGGCCTTAACCGTATATACAATATTCCAGCAGAGAATTATGTGTAAGAAAGGGTGTATTGGAGTGCCGGTTCCTTGTAATATTTGGCAGCCCTTTCACTTAGTGCATAGGCTTTAGAAGTGTAGCAGTGTACCTGAACAATTGTAGCATTATGTGAATGAGTCCCCTCCTTTTTGTGATATACAGGCTGTATCGGAGTGCTTCTTCCTTGTAATTTTTGGCAGCACTTACACTGTATATACAATTGAATATACAGGAAAGAATGTTTCCTAACAATGTTATATTTTTTTTGGGGGGGGCAGTGTTTTTTTGTCGGTCTGTAAAAGTGGCGTACAACATGGTTTCCAACAGCGACATTGGAGTCCAAGATGCATCCAGACATGGTCCTTCTGCTGTTCCTGATCGATTTCAGATGTGTTTCCATCACTTTCAGACCTTTTCTCATGCACTAGGCACCTTTCCCTCATCTGAGCAGGGGGTGCCTGGTTGTCTCCCATAGACTTCCATTATACTCGAGTGCTCGGCCGAGCGCACCAATTTCGCTATGTGTTCAGACAGTACCCGAACACCCGAAAACTTTGGTGCTCGCTCATCACTAATCCTGAGTTGATTTGACATTGTTTTCCTTTTTTTGTATTAATAGGAAAAAAAAAAAAAATATATATATATATATATATATATATATATCTGTTGTTCGGCAGTGAAGTTATATTGTACTACAGCCATTTAAGTGGTGCATTAAAAAGAAATATACGTACGCTCCATTAGCCGTTCTGTAGTGAATTATGATTGTTATATTTCTTTTTTTGGGGTGTAGAAATAGAAAAAAATAATACGTCTTTATTGCCGTTCTGCGGTGAAGTTACATTGTACTACAGCCGTTTACAGGGTGTATTAATAGGAAAGATACCTACGTCCCATTAGCCGTTCTGCGTTGATTTTACATTGTTTTATTATTTTTTTGGGAGGGGTGTATTAATAGGAAAAAAAATTATGGGAAAATATGTCATAATTGTCGTTCAGTCCGTGGGTGTGGCCTCCTTGCTGCACTCATGGGATTAGTATTTAGGCCTGTGTTTTCCTCAGTTCTGGGTCAGCTTTCTTGGGTTTTGTATCTCCTGTCAGTCTGTGTTCGTACTTTGCTTTTCCCCATGCGGCTGACCCTTGGGGACTTTGTCTGATTTTCTCCGTTCTTGGTTCTGCCTACTTTTTCATTATCATTCTCCGGCCTTTCCTCATTACCCTGTATGTCTTGTTATGTCTATGCTTAGCTTTGCTATGTTAGGTTATTACCTCTCTATGCTTTGTTATGTCCTCGCTTCTCCGGAAGGGGGTCTGTCGTTCCTCGGAGGGGGAATATTCCTGCTACTAGGGTATGTTTTTGCATTACCTGTGATTCCATGCCTGTACTTGCCTTGTTTATGTTTATGCCTCGTTCTACCTTTGGTCCACCAGTCCCTGCTGTCACTGGCTGGTTTACACTCTGGAGTTGCTTCTGGCAACTACTGTCTGGCAAAGTCTATCCCCACTATCAGGGGCCCTGGTGAAATCCGGGTGTTGCTTACATATGCCCCTTCAGAGTATTGCCAGTCAGTCACGCAGTGGGTTCCCACCCACTGAGCTTGCACAGAACATTGAACTTGTTTGTTTATATTCCTTGCTCTGGTTACTTTGAAATAAACTTCCTATATTCTCATATGTGTTTATTCATAGTTTGATGCCGGGCGATTCAGAGGTCTGTCACGTGGACCCCGGGTCGTGACAGGAAAAATATATATCATATCATAATTTCCGTTCAGTGGTGAAGTTACGGATACATGGACGGATCCGCAAAACACATACGGACATCTGAATGGAGCCTTACAGGGGGGTGATCAATGACAGGGGGGTGATCACCCCATATAGACTCCCTGATCACTCCCCTGTCATTGATCACCCCCCTGTCATTGATCACCCCCCTGTAAGGCTCCATTCAGATGTCCGTACGTGTTTTGCGGATCCGATCCATGTATCCGTGGATCCGTAAAAAACATACGGACGTCTGAATGGAGCCTTACAGGGGGGTGATCAATGACAGGGGAGTGATCAATGACAGGGGGGTGATCAGGGAGTCTATATGGGGTGATAACCCCCCTGTCATTGATCACCCTCCTGTAAAGCTCTATTCAGATGTCCGTATGTGTTTTGTGGATCCGATCCATGTATCCGTGGATCCGTAAAAAACATACGGACGTCTGAATGGAGCCTTATGTCTCATTCACACATCAGTGTTCGGCCAGTGTTTTCCATCAGTGATTGTGAGCCAAAATTGGAGCCTCCACAGACATAAAGTATAAGGCTGGGTTCACACGAGCGGATGCCGTGCGTAGCATCCGCTCCGTGAAAGAGTGCCAAGAGTTGTCACTGTGATTTCGTAGTAAAGAGATCACAGAGAGGCTCGGAGCATTATCAGTCATGTTAATGCTCCGTGCCTCTGCAGTCTGCATGGGGTCTTGGCACTCTTTCACGGAGCGGATGCCACGCACGGCATCCGCTCGTGTGAACCCAGCCTAAGGGAAAGGTCTGCACCTGTTTTTTGTTTAGAGCTGCACCTGGTTTTTGCTCACAATCACTGATGGAAATCACTGACCGAACACTGACTGTGTGAACGAAGCCTTACAGGGGGGTGATCAATGACAGGGGGTGATCAGGGAGTCTATATGGGGTGATCACCCCCCTGTAAGGCTCTAGTCAGACGTCTGTATGTGTTTTGCGGATCCGATCCATGTATCCGTGGATCCGTAAAAAACATACGGACGTCTGAATGGAGCCTTACAAGGGGGTGATCAATGACAGGGGGGGTTATCCCCCCATATAGACTCCCTGATCACCCCCCTGTCATTGATCACCCCCCTGTCATTGATCACCCCCCTGTAAGGCTCCATTCAGACATTTTTGGGGCCCAAGATAGCGGAAATTATTATTTATTTATTTTTTCTTACAAAGTCTCATTATACACTAACTTGTGTCAAAAAATAAAATCTCACATGAACTCACCATACCCCTCAAGGAATCCAAATGCGTAAATTTTTTTAGATATTTATATTCCAGACTTCTTCTCAGGGCCCTTAAAATGCCAGGGCAGTATAAATACCCCACATGTGACCCCATTTTGGAAAGTAGACACCCCAAGGTATTCGCTGAGGGGCATATTGAGTCCATGAAAGATTGAAATTTTTGTCCCAAGTTAGCGGAAAGGGAGACTTTGTGAGAAAAAACAAAAAAAAATCAATTTCCGCTAACTTGTGGCAAAAAAAAAATTGCTATGAACTCGCCATGCCCCTCATTGAATACCTTGGGGTGTCTTCTTTCCAAAATGGGGTCACATGTGGGGTATTTATACTGCCCTGGCATTTTAGGGGCCCTAAAGCGTGAGAAGAAGTCTGGGATCCAAATGTCTAAAAATGCCGTCCTAAAAGGAATGTGGGCCCCTTTGCGCATCTAGGCTGCAAAAAAGTGTCACACATCTGGTATCACGGTACTCAGGAGAAGTTGGGGAATGTGTTTTGGGGTGTCATTTTACATATACCCATGCTGGGTGAGAGAAATATCTCAGTCAAATGCCAACTTTGTATAAAAAAATGGGAAAAGCTGTCTTTTGACGAGATATTTATCTCACCCAGCATGGGTATATGTAAAATGACACCCCAAAACACATTGCCCAACTTCTCCTGAGTACGGCAATACCACATGTGTGACACTTTTTTGCAGCCTAGGTGGGCAAAGGGGCCCACATTCCAAAGAGCACCTTTAGGATTTCACAGGTCATTTTTTACACATTTTGATTTCAAACTACTTACCACACATTAGGGCCCCTAGAATGCCAGGGCAGTATAACTACCCCACAAGTAACCCCATTTTGGAAAGAAGACACCCCAAGGTATTCCGTGAGGGGCATGGCGAGTTCCTAGAATTTTTTGTCACAAGTTAGCAGAAAATGATGATTTTCTTTTCTTTTTTTTTCTTACAAAGTCTCATATTCCACTAACTTGTGACAAAAAATAAAAACTTCCATGAACTAACTATGCCCATCACGAAATACCTTGGGGTGTCTTCTTTCCAAAATGGGGTCACTTGTGGGGTAGTTATACTGCCCTGGCATTTTAGGGGCCCAAATGCGTGCGAAGTAGTTTGAAATCAAAATCTGTAAAAAATGGCCGGTGAAATCCGAAAGGTGCTCTTTGGAATGTGGGCCCCTGTCACGACTGTGACTGATCCAGACAGGTCTGGGAGGAGAAGGTCGCAGCGACTTGCTACTTGCGATAGCTTGTGAGTTTGCTCCATGGTTCAGGGTATGTCATCCGGGTTTTGCCTTGTGAACCTTTTTGTCCTGACTGGGAGTTTGTAGGCATCCATCTCAGGTGAGTCCTGTCTGCCACTCCCAGCTATTATATTAGTTTCAGTTTCACTTGCAGTCATTGCCAGATATAGTCCTTACTTCCAGTTCTATTCTGACCTTTGAAGGAGATCGTTTGATGGTGTTGCTGTGGAGCTCTTGTCCGGCGTGGACTGTCGTGATTCGGATCGCCTTCTCTGCTCGTGACTGGATAAGTCTATCTCTGCTATAGTTTGTTTGTTGCTGTCTTCCCATGCTGTTCTCCTAGACATGAGTGATGGTGACTAGTGCTCCCATCGGACTTTCCCCACTCTAGGCTTGTTAGGGTGACTGAGGGTTTAGGCATCCTGCTCGCCGAACGGGTTCACACCCCGTCTAGGGTATCAGGGCAGACAGGTGCTAGCTTAGGGTTAGTCAGGGGTGGCCATACTATTCCAATCCGTAGATAAGGGTCCCCCTTCCCCTCCGTCTGGTGCGACACTACTGCTGCTGGGATAGCGGTCGTGACAGCCCCTTTGCCCACCTAGTCTGCAAAAAAGTGTCACACATCTGGTATTGCCGTACTCAGGAGAAGTTGGGGAATGTGTTTTGGGGTGTCATTTTACATATACCCATGCTGGGTGAGAGAAATATCTTGGCAAAAGACAACTTTTCCCATTTTTTTTATACAAAGTTGGCATTTGACCAAGATATTTATCTCACCCAGCATGGGTATATGTAAAATGACACCCCAAAACACATTGCCCAACTTCTTCTGAGTACGGAAATACCACATGTGTGACACTTTTTTGCAGCCTAGGTGGGCAAAGGGGCCCACATTCCAAAGAGCACCTTTCGGATTTCACCGGCTATTTTTTAAAGATTTTTATTTCAAACTACTTCGCACGCATTTCGGCCCCTAAAATGCCAGGGCAGTATAACTACCCCACAAGTGACCCCATTTTGGCAAGAAGACACCCCAAGGTATTCCGTGAGGGGCATGGCGAGTTCCTATAATTTTTTTATTTTTTGTCACAAGTTAGCGGAAAATGATGATTTTATATATTTTTTTCTTACAAAGTCTCATATTCCACTAACTTGTGACAAAAAATAAAAAATTATAGGAACTCGCCATGCCCCTCACGGAATACCTTGGGGTGTCTTCTTTCCAAAATGGGGTCACTTGTGGGGTAGTTATACTGCCCTGGTATTCTAGGGGCCCTAATGTGTGGTAAGTAGTTTGAAATCAAAATGTGTAAAAAATGACCTGTGAAATCCTAAAGGTGCTCTTTGGAATGTGGGCCCCTTTGCTCACCTAGGCTGCAAAAAAGTGTCACACATCTGGTATTGCCGTACTCAGGAGAAGTTGGGGAATATGTTTTGGGGTGTCATTTTACATATACCCATGCTGGGTGAGATAAATATCTTGGTCAAATGCCAACTTTGTATAAAAAAATGGGAAAAGTTAAATTTCGATTAATAACAAAAAAAGTAAAAATGTCAGCAGCAATGAAATACCACCAAATGAAAGCTCTATTAGTGAGAAGAAAAGGAGGTAAAATTCATTTGGGTGGTAAGTTGCATGACCGAGCAATAAACGGTGAAAGTAGTGTAGGTCAGAAGTGTAAAAAGTGGCCTGGTCATTAAGGGTGTTTAAGGTAGGGAAGCTGAGGTGGTTAAAGCTCTCCCGTTTATCCTCAGTATTATTATGTGACAATATGTGATCCCCGTCTATGTCCTGAAATGCTGCCCTCAAGCCGGGAAATTGGCCTTTTTTAAATTCTGTGTTTATTCATCCCAATTTGAGAATCAAGGCCTAAAAGTATTGCTAATCTATTAAACAATGTGGACACCCCAATAACAGTAGAACTAGACAGCTTACTCACCCCAATTTCAGAATCAAGGCATACTAGAATTGCTTATCTATTTAAAAAGGTGGACGCCTCAATAACAGTAAATCTAGACAGCTTATTCACTCCAATTTGTGAATCAAGGCATACTAGAATTGCTTATCTATTAAACAAGGTGGACACCCCAGTAACCATAAAATTAGACTGCTTAGTCATCCCAATTTGGAAATCAAGGCCTAATATAATAGTTTATCTATTAAGCAAGGACAACACTGTTCAGGGATTGAAGCAAACTGTGCTGTCTCCTATGGATCCCTTCAGCTTCAGATTACAGTCACTGCACTGTCCCTGCAGTCTCCCTATGATCTCCCTATAGTATGTAAAACTCTCCTGACAATCTCCCTACACTGTCCCTGCACTCTCCCTATCCAATATTCCACAAGTAAAAGCTTTTTGCAACACTGTTCCTAGCACTTGTCAAGTCTCTCCCTATGCTCAGAATGCAGTGAAATGGCTGAGACCACGCAGGATAAGGCTTTTAAAGAGCTGTGACATCATAGGGGCTAGCTAGCTGCTTATTGGCTGTCTGCACAGCATTATGGGTAATTTCGCGTTCCCGAGCTTCTTACTTTTGCTATTACTAAATCTGCCCCTATGCTTTTCAAAGTAATAGGAAAAAATTACTACATTGCTAGCGTTAAACAGTTATCAAAATGTTACCTAGAATAGAAGACCAAATTTGTTTAAATTTTATTTTGGTTTGGATTCTAATGAATTGGTCAAAAATGTTTATTTATTCCGAATGGATTCTATCCAAATAAAAAGTTTTTTAAATGACAGTAAAAATTGGTGTATGACACTCTGAGGTCTTCTAGGACTCATTATTTCTCTCGTCTATCAATTAAAATTTTCTCTATCTCTATTTTCTCCTTCTCTTCAAACTCTTCAAAACAAAAATAGCAAATCAAGTTATCACTGACATACATAGCTATGGGTAAACGCATGGTTGGCTTTGTTAAAATAAAAGCCAAAATAACACTGGCACACACTGCCGTTGGATTTATGCCTATTAAAATTAAAAAAGAAAGGTCCCAAAAAGTGTCTCTTATGGTGAGCAGATGCCTGCCGGTGTTTAAATACACATGATGGTATCGGAATAAACAGTGGCTTGATTTGCCGTCTAAAAATCTTGCCTTAATGGGAGCAGATGGCTGCCCATGTTTACACACACAAAGTGTAGTATTGAAAGAAACAGTGGCTTGTTTTGAAGAAGTGTCAAAAATTCACCCTTTTTGGGAGCAGCAGCAGAACAGTATGGACGTGGAACCTCATGGACAAGGCAAATGTTGTGTGGCTCTGTAGGGGTAATAGTAGCTGCAGCAGCACAGCACAGCATAGAACCTAACATACAAATCAGTAAATGTGCAACTATGTAAGGTAGTATTACTAGTAGCAGCAAGTCAGCAGATGTGTGATTGTGTAGGTGTAGTAAAAGCAATGGCAAGGGAGTAGATGTATGGCTGTGTAGGGTTAGTAGTTGTGGCATTAAGGGGAGCTGCAGTAGCAGCAGCAATGCAATATGATACATGATGACAGTCAGACAGCAGCAGTGGCAGCAATTGCAGATATACTCATTGACCTTAGCCAGAGGTGTGTGAAAATCCTCAAGGATTGCCCAGTTGCAGTTAGTGGGAGACAGCCAGTAAGATATTTGCAGCTTGATACATTTTTTCTCTGTGGCCTATCTTGCCCAGGCTCTTCAGGTCTAAGACAGCATGGCAATGCTTCAGTTTACATGTGTAATTCTGTTGGGGATGGAAGACTGTTCATTGAAGAGCATGTGAATAAGTGGCTGGTGTGAAAATAAGACCAACACAAACATCAAGATGTCAATAGAACCTGGCCTGATTGCTGTGGTGCTGTGCTGCCATTGCTGTGCAAAATATATATCCAGTGGGGAGTGAAAGACTTGTACTGTTGCTGCCCATAACAGCTGCTCTATATGTCGATGGTGATGTGTATTTTGCCACTCAGTGACAATTGCAAGGAGAAGCCCATGTTCACTGCCATGTGAGAGTATAAGATAGGGGTGGTCTTTCTGGAGAACTAAAGATGGCTAGTTATCTTCCATCAAGACTGAGTGCATGGTATCAATTCCCTAAGGGGAATGTGTAAGAAACAGTCATGTAATGTCTCTAAGTTTCATTATCCTGGTAAACTGTGTTAAAATTTAATGTAAAATGCCTGCAGTATTCGTTTGGTCAATAGATGGCAGCATAGGACCAATTTGATTTGGAGTTTACCATAGAGAAAGATTATTATTGTGATACTGGTTCTTTAAGGCAGCAGCTAAGTGTTGAAGTGACACGCCCCTTATGATGTCACCCTGCCTCAGTGTGAGCAGGAAGAAGGAGGAAGAGAGACTTGAACTACAACTGCCGCCATATTGGCAAGATAGAAAACAAGTTCTGTGTTGTGTAAGACGTGTGTGTAGATACTAAAGGACTTCCCTGTGTGGCCAAGCTGTGTGCACTTCGGTCTAGAGACAAATGGAGTACAAAGAGATCGTGCATTTAGTGAAGCCAAGTTAAAAAGGACTGTGTGCAGGAACTAACCTGTGGAGCCGACATTGGGCTGAGTGAGTTGCCACAAACAGTAAAGAGACTCACAGTGCTGTCGAGGTAACTGTAAAATTCTGGATTATATTCAACTGGTTTTCCGGCCTGCTGAGGAGGAGTTCTTTGTTGCGGATCCTGCGTTGGTTAAAGGAAAAGGACGACATCGGGCCCCACCGTGCACTTCCACAAACTGTAAGAGGTCCACCTGGACCAATGAGATAAGGGGACGTTAGGGTCAGTTAGGGACAGTTTCTGGGTCTATTATTTCTTAGTGTCCGCACTGCGAATACGGACACAGTAAAGGTGAAAATTGTTGCAGTGTTTAACTTGTATTGTTTATACTGTTTTGAATATTTTGCTTGTCTTTACCTCTGTAACTTCACTGTTAACCTGCTTATTAATTTATAGTAAATGCAATTTTCTTAATCTTGACTTCTGCGTACGCACTCTTTTCTGGTTGCGGAGTCAAACCACCTGCCTTGCTCTCGGTTCACAAATTGCCGTAGTCTGGAAGACTCCGCCTATCAGAATGGACGGCGACGCACCCGTTAGGAGGGATGGTGCTGGAGGAAGAATGCCAGCAGGGGCTGTAATGAGTCAGTTAGCAAAGTTTAATGGCAATAATATGTCTGTGAGTGTGTGGGCAGAGCAGATACGAATGGTACAGCGCATGTACCAGACCGCACCAGAAGTACTAGTAGAGCTAGCCATATTGACGTTACAAGGAGATGCTAAGACTACAGTGATATTGCGGCCATTTGAACAAAGACAGACATTTGAGCAAGTTGTCCAGATTCTAGAAACTATTTATGGAGAAACCGCATTGCTGGGGTCCCTGCAGGCACGGTTCTTCCAGAGTGTACAAAAAGAGAATGAATGTCTCCCTCAGTATGCAAATGCCCTACAAGAACTGCTCCAAGATATTCAAGGGAAGGAAAGAGGGGGCTCACCAGCCTTCTGTAACCCTGATCGGACACTCCGTGACCAGTTTGTTCTGGGGATCCGTGATGGCAGTTTGACTTTTGCGATGCAGGACTTTATACGACCGGAGACTGATGCTAAATTTCATGACGTACAGGTAGAGGCCATCTCACGTGCCAATAGTACGGTTCAGAAGCCTCAGACCGCAGTTGGAGTTACATTGTCGCAGGGGGCTAGCTCTGGCCCAGAAACAGTGGAAAAAGGGACAGTTTAAGAGATACTTACAGTAATGCAGAAATTGCAAGAGCAAATGGAACACCTACAAACCAGTTGTAATGAGAATTCTATGAGAATTGCAAGCCTCCAGAAAACTAGAGATGAAGGGGTGGGCCGTTCACACCAAGAAGCTCAGAATTACCCACAACCCCTCTGGAGGGATGAGGATAGGACCTACCAATGTCCAGAGCAGCAACAAGCTTATGAGAGACCGCCGTTAAACTGAAATCTCCTGCTGCAGTAGGGCGGGTAGTAGGGAAAACTGAGAAGGAGACTATGAGGGGAGACTGCCCTGAAGAGGACCTGATCGCTGCAAGTCCCATCATACAGATGGAATTGGAAACTATTCCGGTTACCGGGATGATTGACACGGGTTCCCAAGTAACGACCCTGAGTAGAAACTGTTACGAACGGTACTTTCAGCAACATGTGAAATATGATCCCCATACATTCATACGAGTGGTCGCAGCTAACCCATTACCAGTGCTGGTGGTGGGAGTGGCCTGGATGAATGTCAGATTATGTGGCCAAGATCTAGGCAAGAAAGGCATTGTGGTGGTACAGGAGTCACATGAAGTAAAGGTCCCTGTCATCTTGGGGATGAATGTGTTAAAATAATTGGATCAGATTCTCTTTGAAAAGAAAGGTTGCGGTTATTGGAGAGAAACCACTAGCCATCGGCCTACTCAAACGGCCTTCCAGCGGCTGGTCCGAACATGTAGCTTACAGAAAAGTTCAGATACACAGTGTCCTCTTGCTCGAGTTTCGGTCCCTCTGCATACAAAAGTTACTTTGCCACCCAGACGGGAGATGATAGTGTCCATGCCTGTAGGCACCTGTAGGAAATTAGAGGGCATAGCTGTGTTGATAGAACCACTACCGACAGCCAGAAGAAGTGTTGATCCCCTAGTAGACCATTCCTTGGCAGTAGTCCGCAATGGGAGAGTACCCCTCCGATGTGTGAACACCCAGGATCAGAGTGTAGTCCTGTCCCCAGGAACCTCTATGTGACTCCGGAGGAAGTGAGGAAAGTGACCCCAATGCAGTTGAGGCCGGCTGAACGAGGTGAATGGACCGTAACCGTGTCTATGGGGGATGGCAAGGACCCCACTCCTAAATGGAATGGCGGTGCAATTCGAGAACAGATGAAGATAGAGACTTCTTCGTGTTCTCTGGAACAGATCCGGAAGGTAGATGAACTGTTATGGGAAAACCGCACAACCTTTGCACGTCATGCTGAAGATTTTGGATGTACAACAGGGATCTACCATGAGATTCCCACAGGAGACACCCCTCCAATCAGAGAGCGCTACCGACAAATTCCTCCACAGATGTATCAGGAGGTGAAAGAACTGTTGACCCAGATGCTGCAGAGTGGGATCATTCAAGAAAGCCAAAGTCCCCTGGCCAGTGGTACTAGTAAGGAAGAAAGATGGGTCCATTCGGTTTTGCGTAGACTATCGAAAGTTGAATACCTGCACCATATGAGATTCCTACCCCTTACCTCGGATTGAGGAGTCCCTTTCGGCACTAGGAAGAGCCTGGGACTTCTCCTCGCTAGATCTGGCTAGTGGGTATTGGCAGGTGCCAATAGCCGAGAAAGATAAGGAAAAGACAGCCTTTATCTTGCCCATGGGACTATACGAATTTAACCGGATGCCCTTTGGGTTGACAAATGCACCTGGAACGTTTCAACGATTGATGGAGAAAGGTCTTGGTGACTTCAACTTTGAGTTCACTCTCATCTACTTGGACGACATTATAGTGTACTCTGCAACCTTTGAGGACCATCTCCACCAGTTGGGACAAGTATTTCAACGATTGCAGGAACATGGGCTCAAACTGAAACCCAGTACATGTCAGTTGTTCCAATCTGAAATTGATTACTTGGGTCATTGTGTATCAGGAGAAGTGGTAAGGCCGTCGAGGGACAAGATAGCGGCTGTTCAAGATTGCCCGACACCGACTACCCTGCGAGAGGTGAGAGCGTTCCTGGGAGTAGCCGGCTACTATCGACGGTTTATTAAGGACTTTGCTAGGGTAGCAGCACCACTTAATGCTCTCCTACGAGGCACCTCCGGGGGTCCGAAGAACCGGTCCGTGAAATGGGGCCCTGAACAGGAACACGCCTTCCAGGCATTGAAGGAGGCTCTTGCAACGGCCCCAATCTTGGCGTATGCTGATTATTACTTGCCCTTCCAGCTATATACGGATGCAAGCCTGTATTGTTTTGGAGCGGTGCTCTCTCAGTTCCAGGATGGCCAAGAGCGTGTCATAGCGTATGCCAGCCGATCTTTGCGAGATTCTGAAAGAAACCCTGACAATTATAGTTCATTTAAGTTAGAACTGTTGGCACTGGTATGGGCTATGACGGAGAAATTCTCTGAATATTTGACCGGAGCTGAAGTCTTAGTACTGACTGACAACAACCCATTAGCTCACCTGGAAAATGCCAAGCTTGGGGCTTTGGAGCAGAGATGGATAGCCCGAAAGTCTAAGTTCAATTACCGCATTAAGTATCGGTCCAAGACAGGGAACCAAAATGCCGATGGACTTTCTAGGGTAACTACCCAGGCCTCCAGCGGAGACATGGATCATGAGTTAGAGCATGTGGAGGTTCCTGACTTCAGCAGATTTTCACAAGCCTTGGTCATTGCTATGCAATGTGCAGTGGAAGGGACTGAAACGGCTCCTTTCTTTGGCCCCTCACGACAGGAATGGGTGCAAATACAGCAGGCGAAAATGATCAAGTGTGTTGAGAAAGGCAAGAAACCCTGTAAAGAGGAAAGAGAACGACTGACACGTGAAATGCTATCAGTTCTGAGTCAGTGGGAAAAGTTAGAGATGAAAAATGGAGTGCTGTGCCGAAAGGTATATCTACCTTCTGAAATCGACATTCGTTACCAAATCGTAGTGCCTAGTGAACTGGCTCAATCTTCAGGCTCATAATAAGAATGGACATTTTGGTCATGAGAAGACCTTTCGTTGGCTACAGCGACTGATTTACTGCCCAGGCCTCCGTCAAATGGTCGAAGAAGTATGTCATAGATGTTGAACTTGTGAGATCCATAAGGCGATAGAACAAAGAGCTCCCCTGCAAACCATAGTGACCCAGGAACCTTTGGAGATCGTCATGATTGACTACCTAATGGTGGGCCCATCCAACAGTGGGCACCAGTACTGCCTCGTTATGGTGGACCACTTCACCAAATTTGCGGTGGTGACCGCCACCAAGGACCAGACCACTGAGTCGGCAGCTCGAGCCCTATGCCAAGATTTCATCCGAGTGTACGGGTGTCCACAACGCATCCACTCTGACCAAGGGGCTTGCTTTGAGGGACATGTAATGAAAGAGGTTCAACATATCTACGGGATGAAGAAGTCGCACACGACTCCATACCATCCCCAAGGAAACGGAGCCTGTGAACGATTCAATAGAACTCTGCTACAGATGGTGCGGACTTTGGAGGAGGACAAGAAGTTATAGTGGCCTCAGTTCTTGTTTGAGATGGTGTGGGCCTATAACAATCAGGTCCATTCTACAACAGGGTATTCTCCTTATACTCTCCTCTCTGGGCGAAGTGTCAGAGAGTTACAGTTAAATTATGTGGATGGGTTCCCTCCAAGAGATCCAGCCTCCTGGGTGCGGGCACACCGGCAGAGACTTGAGACAGTTCATCGATTGGTGCGGCAGCGTCTGCAAGAAAATTTATATCCTGATAAGACCCCGGTGCAAAGGGCACCATTGCAGCCAGGTGACCTGGTGCTGGTACGTGTCAAGAAGCCTCAAGGAAAATTGGAAAGCAGGTGGGAGGCTGTGCCGTATCGCGTAGTTGCCCGCAAGTATGCAAATGGGCCAGTGTACGAAGTCCAGAAGGAAGGAACTGATTGTGTCCGAGTACTTCACAGAAATATGTTGCGCCTGTGTCAATCTGAAGAAGCAAATTGTGATGGAACTGATAATGTCAACAAGCTCCCACAGTCAGAGACTGGTGGTGTGGAATGGGCTTACAATAATGAAGATGATTGTTGGCCAATCCCCACTCCTGAGGATGTTCCACCTGTGACTACTGTGCCCCCAGCCTGTACCCCCTCTGGTGCGGAGTCTGCTGGTCCTTCTCAGCCTATGGCTACAGCACCCCAGAGTATACCAATGGTTCTCAGACGCACCACTAGACAAAATGTTGGCACTCCCCCTGTTCGGTATGCGCAGGATGAGTTTATTTGGCCTGCCATACAACGGTACATTACCACTCTACGTATAAGAGTACAGCCCTCTGGATATTCAGTCATTGGCAGGGACTGCCAATCTTAAAGTGGGGGGGAATATGTAAGAAACAGTCATGTAATGTCTCTAAGTTTCATTATCCTGGTAAACTGTGTTAAAAATTAATGTAAAATGCCTGCAGTATTCGTTTGGTCAATAGATGGCAGCATAGGACCAATTTGAATTGGAGTTTACCATAGAGAAAGTGTATTACTGTGATACTGGTTCTTTAAGGCAGCAGCTAAGTGTTGAAGTGACACGCCCCTTATGATGTCACCCTGCCTCAGTGTGAGCAGGAAGAAGGAGGAAGAGAGACTTAAACTACAACTGCCGCCATATTGGCAAGATAGAAAACAAGTTCTGTGTTGTGTAAGACGTGTGTGTAGATACTAAAGGACTTCCCTGTGTGGCCAAGCTGTGTGAACTTCGGTCTAGAGACGAATGGAGTACAAAGAGACCGTGCATTTAGTGAAGCCAAGTTAAAAAGGACTGTGTGCAGGAACTAACCTGTGGAGCCGACATAGGGCTGAGTGAGTTGCCACAAACAGTAAAGAGACTCACAGTGCTGTCAAGGTACCGGACAGTAACTGTAAAATTCTGGATTATATTCAACTGGTTTTCCGGCCTGCTGAGGAGGAGTTCTTTGTTGCGGATCCTGCGTTGGTTAAAGGAAAAGGACGACATCGGGCCCCACCGTGCACTTCCACAAACTGTAAGAGGTCCACCTGGACCAATGGGATAAGGGGGGTGCGCACCCGCTTGAACGTTAGGGTCAGTTAGGGACAGTTTCTGGGACTATTATTTCTTAGTGTCCGCACTGCGAATACGGACACAGTAAAGGTGAAAATTGATGCAGTGTTTAACTTGTATTGTTCATACTGTTTGGAATATTTTGCTTGTCTTTACCTCTGTAACTTCACTGTTAACCTGCTTTTATTAATTTATAGTAAATGCAATTTTCTTAATCTTGACTTCTGCGTACGCACTCTTTTCTGGTTGCGGAGTCAAACCTGCCTTGCTCTCGGTTCACAAATGTAATCCACTTATTGGTAAGACAGTGACTTCACGGCCAGCAACTTGGGGAAATGGGAGTTCAGCTTGCGAACAAATGGATTGCCGGGCGTGTATAAGTTGTTTAGGTACCACAAATTCCTTTATGGATAACTGAGGATGGAGTTGCGGAGGAGGAGTAGTCTAACTTAGAGAAGCAGTAACTGATAATGACAATGGCAAGAACTTTGTACTGCTTGTGGATGCAGTCTGGCTGCCATAAAGACCAGAAGAAGGGGGAATTCTTGTTCTGATTACTAGCCACTTTTTTTTTCCTACAACACAGCCATGGTGCCTATGTTTGTGTTTCAACGTCTAAGAGAGACACCTGCACAGAGCTACCAGCAGCTGAGCCTGGCCTAGGTCTGGCAGATTTTGAGTATGCGCCAATGGTATCAGTGACATCACCTGTTCCCAGGCTGATCACAAAAGAAGCACATTTGGCCCTGACAGTTTTTCTGGATGTTTTTGCTTTATGTTGTTTCTGCTGTATATTCTGTCACAGCCACCACCCTCTTCCTCTGATGTCCCCTCTTCCTTAGCACACTAATCTGGTTCCCAGGTCCTGTACTACACATAATCATCATAGTCCTCACCCTCCCCGCCACTTTTATCAGACTGTGATGTCATCAGGGGCTCCTTGTCACCTCTCACGATTCCCTGACCTGTATTTGCCCTGAGTGCCACTGTTGCCATGGCTACCACTGTCCCTACTGCCACCACCATGGCTACAAGTCCCATTACTACTATTACCACCAACACCGCTATGCTTTTGAGTTATTGGGTCCCTCGTCTCTGCCTGAACCTCCTCCTCATGACAGTTGAAATGCTGACTTTTCTCATACAACTCTGCAATAAAAAGACTATCTTGAGTATCTTCCAAAGACATCTCCTGCCCACAACCACACTATACACTGCTATTGACATTTTAAAATGTGTTTAATTGCACACCTTTAAACAGTAAAAAAAAAAAAATGCAACAGGTATTTGGGAAAAAATACAGACTCAATTAAATGTCCTCTGGCTGTGATCACACTGTACACTGCAATTGATAAACTAAAATGTTTTCAATGTGCACACTTATAAACAATAGAAAAATTGCAACAGGTTTTTGGGAAACAGAAAAAGGTGCCATTGGACATCCCCAGGCTGCAACCACACTATACACCCCAACTGACACACTAAGGGTAGAAAAATTGCAACAGTTTATTGGTTAAAAAAATAATGGCACAATTGCACATCCCCTGGCTGCAACCACACTGTACACTGCAATTGATGCATTAAAATACTCCTAATATACAGTAGAAATATTGCAAAATATCTTTGCACACTTATAAATGGTAGAAACAATGCAACATGTTTTTTGGAAAAAAATACAGACCCACTTAGACATCCCCTTCCTGTGACCACACTATACACTGCAAGTGACACACTAAAATATGTTTAATTGTGCACTTTTATATGGTAGTATTGATACATTAAAATATACTTATTTGCACACCTTGGAGAGAAAAAGGTGTAATTGCATGGAATATGCAGTAAAAACGATGCTGCTGGCGATGCCGTGAAATATGCCTATTCCATATTTATGACTTGTAGAATCTTTGAAATAGGAACACTGCAGCACATGTAGTTATGAACAGCTCCAGTAGCCCTAACTGTAAGGCCTCCTGCACACGAACGTATTTTTTTGCGGTCCGCAAAAACGGGTCCCATTTTTCCGTGATCCGTGACCGTTTTTTCGTCCGTGGGTCTTCCTTGATTTTTGGAGGATCCACGGACATGAAAAAAAAGTCGTTTTGGTGTCCGCCTGGCCGTGTGGAGCCAAACGGATCCGTCCTGAATTACAATGCAAGTCAATGGGGACGGATCCATTTGACGTTGACACAATATGGTGCAATTTCAAACGGATCCGTCCCCCATTGACTTTCAATGTAAAGTCAGGAGTTAATATACCATCGGATCGGAGTTTTCTCCAATCCGATGGTATATTTTAACTTGAAGCGTCCCCATCACCATGGGAACGCCTCTATGTTAGAATATACCGTCGGATTTGAGTTACATCGTGAAACTCAAATCCGACAGTATATTCTAACACAGAGGCGTTCCCATGGTGATGGGGACGCTTCAGGTTAGAATATACTAAAAGAACTGTGTACATGACTGCCCCCTGCTGCCTGGCAGGTGCTGCCAGGCAGCAGGGGGCAGCCCCCCCCTGTAGTTAACACATTGGTGGCCAGTGTGGCCGGCCCCCCCCTTTCTCCCCTGTAGTTAACTCATTGGTGGCCAGTGCGGCCGCCCGCCCCCCTGTAGTTAACTCATTGGTGGCCAGTGGGCCCTCCCCCTCCCCTGTAGCTAACTCATTGGTGGCCAGTGGGCCCCCCCTTCCCTGTAGTTAACTCATTGGTGGCCAGTGTGGCCGGCCCCCCTCCCTCCCCTGTAGTTAACTTGTTGGTGGCCAGTGGGCCCCCCCCTCCCTCCCCCTCCTAATTAAAATCTCCCACCTATCATTGGTGGCAGCGGAGTGTACCGATCGGAGTCCCAGTTTAATCGCTGGGGCTCCGATCGGTAACCATGGCAACCAGGACGCTACTGCAGTCCCGGTTGCCATGGTTACTTAGCAATTTGTAGAACCATTATACTTACCTGCGAGCTGCGATGGTCTGCGTCCGGTCGGGAGCGCCTCCTACTGGTAAGTGACAGGTCCGGCCGGGAGCTCCTCCTACTGGTAAGTGACATGACCTGTCACTTACCAGTAGGAGGAGCTCCCGGCCGGACCTGTCACTTACCAGTAGGAGGAGCTCCCGACCGGACGCAGACAATCGCAGCTCGCAGGTAAGTATAATGGTTCTACAAATTGCTAAGTAACCATGGCAACCGGGACTGCAGTAGCGTCCTGGTTGCCATGGTTACTGATCGTAGCCCCAGCGATTAAACTGGGACTCCGATCTGTACACTCCGCTGCCACCAATGATAGGGGGGAGATTTTAATTAGGAGGGGGAGGGAGGGGAGAAGGCCCACTGGCCACCAACGAGTTAACTACAGGGGAGGGAGGGGGGGGCCCACTGGCCACCAATGAGTTAACTACAGGGGAGGGGGGGCCCACTGGCCACCAATGAGTTAACTACAGGGGAGGGGGGGGCCGGCCGCACTGGCCACCAATGAGTTAACTACAGGGGAGGGAGGGGGGGCCCACTGGCCACCAATGAGTTAACTACAGGGGAGGGGGGGGCCCACTGGCCACCAATGAGTTAACTACAGGGGAGGGGGGGGGGGGCGGCCGCACTGGCCACCAATGAGTTAACTACAGGGGAGGGAGGGGGGGGGGGCGGCCACACTGGCCACCAATGTGTTAACTACAGGGGGGGGGGCTGCCCCCTGCTGCCTGGCAGCACCTTCCAGGCAGCAGGGGGCAGTCATGTACACAGTTCTGTTAGTATATTCTAACCTGAAGCGTCCCCATCACCATGGGAACGCCTCTGTGTTAGAATATACTGTCGGTTCTGAGTTTTCACGAAGTGAAAACTCAGCTTTGAAAAAGCTTTTATGCAGACGGATCTTCGGATCCGTCTGTATAAAAACTAACCTACGGCCACGGATCACGGACACGGATGCCAATCTTGTGTGCATCCGTGTTCTTTCACGGACCCATTGACTTGAATGGGTCCGTGAACCGTTGGCCGTGAAAAAAATAGGACAGGTCATATTTTTTTCACAGCCAGGAAACACGGATCACGGATGCGGCTGCAAAACGGTGCATTTTCCGATTTTTCCACGGACCCATTGAAAGTCAATGGGTCCGCGAAAAAAAACGGAAAACGGCACAACGGCCACGGCTGCACACAACGGTCGTGTGCATGAGGCCTTAGGCATACAGTAGACTACCTGTACCTATTCTGTCCTTAATGATGAAACCTGACTTTCTAACTAGTAGTTCAATCTACCTAACTAAAAATGTCTTCTTCACAATCCCTACACTGACCTTGAAAGATCCTAAAATGATTGCCTTGTGTGTCTAACTGTCAGAGACATGTCCTATCACCTCATTGGCTGAGCTCACAATAGCATCTGTGCTTCAGAGCTAGCATAGAACCTGATAGACCAGCCAGTATCCTCCTGCTGATTGGCTGTCAGGCTGACTGCAAAGCCCTGCCTGGGCTCATGTCATCATCTTTCTTAATCCTATCTGCCCTGTTTGCCTTGCTAGTGTACTGAAATGTAAAAGAAAAGTTCTGGTGTCGTTTTGATTAATTCGTCCAAAGCAAATTGTCAAAACTTTGGATTTGTTTGGAGGAAGATATTTTGGGAAACTTCTGGTGAATTTGATTAAGGGTACTTTCACACTAGCATTTTTGTTTTCAGGTATTGAGCCCCTAGGAGGGAATTCAATACCGGAAAACAAAAACGCTAGTCTGATCAGTTTTATCCTAATGCATTCTGAATGGAGAGCATTCCGTTCAGTATGCATCAGGATGCATCAGTTCAGTCCCTCTTACGTTTTTTGGCCGGAGAAAATACCACAGTATGCTGCAGTTTTTTCTCCAGCTACAAATCCTGAACACTCGCCGGAATGCCAGATCTGGCACTAATTTCCATTGAAATGTTCTTTCCATCCGCGCATTCCGGATCAGTTCATTCCATCCGCGCATGCGCAGACCATTAAATCTGTGAAAAAAATAAATACCGGATCCGTTTTTCTGGATGACAACCGGACAGACGGATCCGGTATTGCAATGCATTTGTGAGACTCAGTCACAAATGCATCCGTTTGCGTCCAGATTGGCGGGTCCGGCTGGCAGTTCCGGCGAAGGAACTGCCTGCTGGAATCCTCTGCCGCAAGTGGGAAAGTACCCTTATTTAATCGATTTGCTCATCTCTGTTCCCTAGACTTCATTTTTTCCAATAATTTTATTAGATAATTTAATAGATCGAGGTGCTGAGAACATTTCCTTTTGATAGGACATAAAAAAAAAAAAGAAAGATAATGTTAGAAAATGCAGTTTCTACTTAATTTACTGTGTTTTTAGATTTTATGCAAGCTTCACAGAAGAGAGTAATAATTTGCTACTTGACCTACCGCAGACAGATTTTAACCTCCAAAAAAAATAAAAAAATTGTTTCCTCTGCCAGGCAAAATCTATTTTATTTCTTACTTTTCAGGCTGTATTCATGTTCTGAGAGAAACTCACCCACACAAAAACGCACACAGTGCCAGAATCTTGAAGTCTTTAATATCTGTTTAACAGCCAAGGTAACACCTGCTCTTTTGACATGCATTAAATTTGATTCACGGATTGAGCTGTTGAAAAAAAAAATGAAAATCTGTTAAACTCAATTTTGTATTTGGATTATGCAGGAAGGAGTTCACAGATGTCAATTATAGGACTTTATTAGGGTGAATCAGCTCATTAGAAAGTACTCTGGCAATTTGCATAATTTTACACTTAAGTTTGTTTTTTCCACATGTATCATGACCCTATGAGGTTGCAAGCTGTCATACTATGACAGAGAGCGAATTCATAAGGTAGCAAGGCTACAGATTATATATGCGCAACACAAGCAATATTTTAACACACTTAATCTAATTTGAATCTAACAACAAAAATTATACTTCTACTTTTGTAAACCATGAACGACCAGTAATGTGCATTGTAGTAAGATTGGGAGAGTTTTACTAAACAAAATGCATACATCCTGTGCGCGAAGATTTATTATGTGTTTTAGACACTTTAGGCTGCGTTCACACGGGCGAGTATTCCGCGCGGGTGCAATGCGGTAGGTGAACGCATTGCACCCATACTGAATCCCGACCCATTCATTTCAATGGGGCTGTTCGCATGAGCGGTGATTTTCATGCATCACTTGTGCGTTGCGTGAAAATCGCAGCATGCTCTATATTCTGCGCTTTTCACGCAACGCAGGCCCCATAGAAGTGAATGGGGTTGCGTGAAAATCGCAAGCATCCGCAAGCAAGTGCGGATGCGGTGCGATTTTCACGCATGGTTGCTAGGTGACAGTCTATTCACTGTATTATTTTCCCTTGTAACATGGTTATAATGGAAAATAATAGCATTCTGAATACAGAATGCTTAGTAGGTGATCAATTGAGGGTTAAAAAAAATAAAAAATAAATTAACTCACCTTCTCCTCTTGTTCGTGTAGTTCCCGGTCTCTTCTTTACTTTTTTAAAGATGAGCTATGGGCTAAAGGACCTGTGGTGACGTCAGATCACATGCTCCAATCACATGGTCCATCACCAAGTGATTGGAGCATGTGATCTGACGTCACCAAAGGTCCTTTAGCCCATAGCTCATCTTTAAAAAAGTAAAGAAGAGACCGGGAACTACACGAACAAGAGGAGAAGGTGAGTTAATTTATTTTTTATTTTTTTTAACCCTCAATTGATCACCTACTAAGCATTCTGTATTCAGAATGCTATTATTTTCCCTTATAACCATGTTATAAGGGAAAATAATAACATCTACACAACACCGAACCCAAACCTGAACTTCTGTGAAGAATTTCGGGTCTGGGTACCACAGTCGGTTTTTTATCACGCGCGTGCAAAACACATTGCACCCGCGCGATAAAAACTGAACATCGGAACGCAATCACAGTCAAAACTGACTGCAATTGCATTCCTACTCGCGCGGGTTTGCCGCAATACACCAGGACGCATCCGGACCTAATCCGGAGACGCTCGTGTGAACCCAGCCTTACATGCCTCACTACATGGTTTTAAAAATGGGTGAGGCTTAGAGGAGTCGTAAAACACACCATATGTATTAATGCTGCAAAACATTGGTATAAAATAAGCAAGCAAGATAAATATAGCGTCATAAATTTGCCACAACTTCGTTCTTACACACAGAGGAAAGTTATCATGAGGGTAATAGTCGGCACATCTTCAACTCTAAGGCCTCTTTCACACGGGCGAGTTTTCCATGTGGGTGCAATGCGTGAGGTGAACACATTGCACCCTCACTGAATCTGGACCCATTCATTACTATGGGGCTGTGCACATGAGCGGTGATTTTCACGCATCACTTGTGCGTTGCGTGAAAATTGCAGCATGTTCTATATTGTGCGTTTTGAACGCAATGCAGGCCCCATAGAAGTGAATGGGGTTGCGTGAAAATCGCAAGCATCCGCAAGCAAGTGCGGATGCGGTGCGATTTTCAAGCATGGTTTCTAGGTGATGATCGGGATGGGGACCCAAACATTATTATTTTCCCTTATAACATGGTTATAAGGGAAAATAATAGCATTCTTAATACAGAATGCTAAGTAAATTAGGGATGGAGGGGTTAATTTTTTTTTAAAATTAATTAAACTCACCTCATCCACTTGTTCGCACTGCCCGGCTTGTCTTCTTTCTTATTCTTTAATGACCTGGGAGGAAAAGGACCCTTGGTAACGTCACTGCGCTCATCACATGGTCCATCACTATGGTGATGGACCACGTGATGGACCATGTAATGAGCGCAGTGACGTCACCAAAGTCCTTTTCCTCCCAGGTCATCAAAGAAGAAGAAAGAAGACGAGCCGGGCAGCGCAAACAAGTGGATGAGGTGAGTTAAAAAATGTATTTATTTTTTTTTAACCCCTCCGTCCCTAATTTACTTAGCATTCTGTATTAAGAATGCTATTATTTTCCCTTATAACAATCTTATAAGGGAAAACAATAAAATATACACAACACCTAACCCAAACCCGAACTTCTGTGAAGAAGCCCGGGTCTGGGTACCAAACATGCTAATTTTATTCACGCGCGTGCAAAACGCATTAAAACGCTTTGCACTCACGCGGAAAAATTGCACATTTTCCCGCAACGCACCCGCATCCTATCCGGCCCTCAGACGCGACGCCCGTGTGAAAGAGGCCTAAGGCTAGTTTCACATTAACGTTATTAGCTCCAGAGGGCACCTGGACCGGGGAGGCATTGTGGTAACATCCATCAATACCGGATCTAAAGAGCTCCAGCAGGCTGTTCTCTGCCAGAACAGCCTGCCAGAACTAATAACCCTAGTAAAACTAACCTAAGGCCCCTTGCAGACGAGCGTGTCTGGATAAGATCAGGATGCGTTGCGGCAAACCCGCATGAGTAGGTACGCAATTGCAGTCAGTTTTGACTGCGATTGCGTTCCGTTGTTAAGTTTTTATCACGCGGGTGCAATGTGTTTTGCACGTGCGTGATAAAAACTTAATGTGGTACCCAGACCCGAACTTCTTCACAGAAGTTCAGGTTTGGGTTCAAGGTTGTGTAGATTGTATTATTTCCCCTTATAACATGGTCATAAGGGAAAATAATAGCATTCTGAATACAGAATGCATAGTACAATAGGGCTGGAGGGATTAAAAAAAAAAATTTAAAAAATTTAACTCATCTTAATCCACTTGATTGCGCAGCCGGCATCTCTTCTTTCTTCTTGTTTGAGGAATAGGACCTTTGATGACGTCACTGTGCTCATCACATGGTCCATCACATGATCTTTTACCATGGCGATGGATCATGTGACGGACCATGTGATGAGTGCAGTGACGTCATCAAAGGTCGTTTTCCTGTGCATAGCAAAGAAGAAGACAGAAGAGAAGCCGGACATGATCAAGTGTATTAAGGTGAGTTATCTTATTTTTTATTTATTTTTTAACCCCTCCAGCCCTATTGTACTATGCATTCTGTATTAAGAATGCTATTATTTTCCCTTATAACCATGTTATAAGGGAAAATAATAATGATCGGGTCTCCATCCCGATTGTCTCCTAGCAACCGTGCGTGAAAATTGCACCGCATCCGCACTTGCTTGCGGATGCTTGCGATTTTCACACAGCCCCATTCAATTCTATGGGGCCTGTGTTGCATGACAAATGCAGAATATAGAACATGTTGCGATTTTCACACGAGCGAGTTTTCCGCGCGGGTGCAATGCGTGACGTGAACGCATTGCACCCGCACTGAATCCGGATCCATTAATTTCTATGGGGCTGTGCACAAGAGCAGTGATTTTCACGCATCACTTGTGCGTTGCGTGAAAATCGCAGCATGTTCTATATTCTGCGTTTTTCATAGAATTGAATGGGCTGCGTGAAAATTGCAAGCGTCCGCAAGCAAGTGCGGATGCGGTGCGATTTTCACGCACGATTGCTTAGAGACGATCGGGATGGGGACCCGTTCATTATTATTTTCCCTTATAACATGGTTATAAGGGAAAATAATAGCATTCTTAATATAGAATGCATAGTACAATAGGGCTGGAGGGGTTAAAAAAAAAATTATAATAATATAACTCACCTTAATCCACTTGATCGCGCAGCCCGGCTTCTCTTCTGTCTTCTTCTTTGCTGTGCACAGGAAAATGACCTTTGATGATGTCACTGCGCTCATCACATTTTCCGTCACATGATCCGTCACCATGGTAAAAGATCATGTGATGGACCATGTGATGAGCGCAGTGACGTCATCAAAAGTCCAATTCTTCAAAGAAGAAGACAGAAGAGATGCCGGCTGCGCGATCAAGTGGATTAAGGTGAGTTAAATTATTATTATTATTTTTTTAACCCCTCCAGCACTATTGTACTATGCATTCTGTATTCAGAATGCTATTATTTTCCCTTACAACCATGTTATAAGGGGAAATAATACAATCTACACAACCTTGAACCCAAACCTGAACTTCTGTGAAGAAGTTCGGGTCTGGGTACCACATTCAGTTTTTTATCACGCGCGTGCAAAACACATTGCACCCGCGCGATAAAAACTGAACAACGGAACGCAATTGCAGTCAAGACTGACTGCAATTGCGTACCTACTCGCGCGGGTTTGCCGCAACGCATCCGGACATTATCCGGACACGCTGGTCTGCAAGGGGCCTAACACTTTTGTATAGAAATGCTATTCCAGGTTTTTGACTCCTTATCTTTAGGGTTCATAAACACGAATGTGTGTTCCACGTTCTGTGGATCGCAAATTGTGGTCCGCAATGCACGGGCACTGTCATTGTGCATGCTATTTGCGTATGCGGACCCATTCACTTGAATGGATCCACGATCCACAAGAGACGGTCTGCACCACAAAAAAAATAGGGCATCCTCTATTTTATGCGGTGCGGAGGCATGGACCGAAATCCCACAGAATCGCTTTGTAGTACTTCAGTGGGCATCTGATCCATGACTCCACTCCGCACGCTTCATATCTTGTGGATTGCGAACCCATTCGATTGAATGGGTCTGCATCCGTTATATGAAGTGCACAAGGCCAGTTCCCATATGTTGCAGATCTGCTGTTTGCGGTCCACAATACGGGCAGGGGGGACACTCGTTTGTGCGCAATTATTGGATGTGCAAAACATGTATACCGTCCGTGTGCATTCTGCATTTTGTGTAACAGAATGGCCAGCCCCTAATAGAAAAGTCCTAACCTTGTCTGTAATATGGACAATAATAGGACATGTTCTATTTTTTTTGCGGAACGGCCATGCAGACACAGAATGCACACAGAGTAATTTCCTTTTTTTTTTTTACGGTCCCATTGAACTGAATGGTTCCACATCTGGACCACAAAAGAACGGAATGGACACTGAAAAAAAAAACTGTATGTCTACATCCATTCTGTAATGTTTCGGAATGGATGCAGATCCATTCACCTCAATGGGGACACAAAAGATGAGGACAGCACACCGTGTTCTGTACGCATTCGTACTTCTGCTCCGCAGCCCCGCAAAAAAAATAGAACATGTCCTATTCTTCTCCGAATTGGAATTTCTATCATAGGGCTGGCCGTGCTGCAAAATGTGGAATGCACATGGCTGGTATCTGTGTTTTGCAGACTGCAAAAATGGGTACGGTCATCTGAATAAGCCCTTAGGGCTCATATACACAGCTGTTATAGTTTTTGAGGTTAACAAATTGCAGATACGCAAAACACGGATAACGGCCGTGTGTGTTCCGCATTTTGCGGAACAGAACATCCTGCCCTCTATAGCACTGACTCATCCTTGTATGTAAAATGGACAAGAATAAGATCTAATTATTTTTTTTGCGGGGACATACAGATGTGAACAGCACATGGGTCTGCTGTCCGCATCTTTTGCAGCCACATTGAAGTGAATGAAAACCAAAAATATGTTTCTGTGAATGAGTCCTTACTGGAATGAGTCTGTGACTTTTCGTGAGGCTTTTTAAAAAAAAGTTTCAGGCGGTAGTTTTTAATTAGTTTTTGACTGTGGTTTATTTGCTTACCTATTGACTTCTATGGAATCCACAATCAAATTTTCAGAGAAGTAATGGTATGTTCACACGTCGGATTTTGTCTGCGACAAAAGCAGCCATATAGTCTATGCCATGAGTTTTTGTTTTGAATGTCATTCAATGGAGCTAAACTGCATGCATGCTCCTTCTACAGCTTTCTGAAGGCACCATGCTGTGACTAAGGCTACTTTCACACTTGCGGCAGAGAGATCCGGCAAGCAGTTCCGTCGCCGGAGCTGCCTGCCGGATCAGGCAAAATGTATGCTAACTGATGGCATTAGTAAGACTGATCAGGATCCTGATCAGTCTTAAAAATGCCTGATCAGTCGAAAAAATGCATTGAAATGCCGGATCCGTCTTTCCGGTGTCATCCGGCAAAAACGGATCCGGCATTTATTTTTTCACCTTTTTTTCAGTCTGCGCATGCGCATACCGGAAGGACGGATCCGGCATTCCGGTATTCTGAATGCCGGATCCGGCACTAATACATTCCTATGGGAAAAAATGCCTGATCCGGCATTCAGGCAAGTCTTCAGTTTTTTTAGCCGGAGATAAAACCGTAGCATGCTACGGTTTTCTCTTTTGCCTGATCAGTCAAAACGACTGAACTGAAGACATACTGATGCAAACTGAACGGATTACTCTCCATTCAGAATGCATGGGGACATACCTGATCAGTTCTTTTCCGGTATAGAGCCCCTGTGACGGAACTCTATGCCGGAAAAGAACAACGCAAGTGTGAAAGTAGCCTAAGCCAGGAATGGACATAAAATACAAAAAAGTTATTTTCAGGTGCAGATGGGAGATCAGATTTTTATCATGGAAAGCATAGAGCGAAGGACTGTTTTCGGAAATTGAGAAGTTCATGTCGGACTGCAAAATCTGCAATCAAAAAATTTCATGCAACAACCTATTTCTTTTCTGTAAATGAACTTCCATTCAGCCTTTTTTTTTATTTTTTTAAATCAAGTGTCCACAGTTCATAAGTGTTCTATAGGCTTATCGCAAGCACCTTCAACACCACCATACATTCTGCCGCAAATGCATTGTATTGCGTCAAGATATCATGCCATTTTAGTGAACACATTGTACTGCAATAACTGCATTAATATACAGTTGCAAGAAAAAGTATGTGAACCCCTTGGAATTATATGGATTTCTGCACAAATTGGTCATAAAATGTGATCTGATCTTCATCTAAGGCACAACAATAGACAATCACAGTCTGCCTAAACTAATAACACACAAAGAATTAAATGTTACCATGTTTTTATTGAACACACCATGTAAAAATTCACAGTGCAGGTGGAAAAAGTATGTGAACCCTTGGATTTAATAACTAGTTGAACCTTCTTTTTGCAGCAATAACTTCAATCAAATGTTACCTGTAGTTGCAGATCAGACGTGCACAACGGTCAGGAGTAATTCTTGACCATTCCTCTTTGCAGAACAGTTTCAGTCCAGCAATATTCTTGGAATGTCTGTGTGAATCGCTTTCTTGAGGTAATGCAACAGCATCTCAATCGGGTTGAGGTCAGGACTCTGACTGGGCCACTCCAGAAGGTGTATTTTCTTCTGTTTAAGCCATTCTGTTGTTTATTTACTTCTATGCTTTGGGTAGTTGTCCTTTTGCAACACCCATCTTCTGTTGAGCTTCAGCTGGTGGACAGATGGCCTTAAGTTCTCCTGCAAAATGTCTTGATAAATTTATTTTTCCTTCGATGATAGCAATCCGTCCAGGCCCTGACGCAGCAAAGCAGCCCCAAACCATGATGCCCCCACCACCATAATTCACAGTTGGGATGAGGTTTTGATGTTGGTGTGCTGTGCCTCTTTTTCTCCACACATAGTGTTGTGTGTTCCTTCCAAACAACTCAACTTTGGTTTCATCTGTCTACAGAATATTTTGCCAGTACTGCTGTGGAACATCCAGGTGCTCTTGTGCAAACTGTAAACGTGCAGCAATGTTTTTTTTGGACAGCAGTGGCTTCCTCTGTGGTATCCTCCCATGAAATCCATTCTTGTTTAGTGTTTTACATATCGTAGATTCGCTAACAGGGATGTTAGCATATGCCAGAGACTTTTGTAAGTCTTTAGCTGACACTCTAGGATTCTTCTTCACCTCATTGAGCAGTCTATGCTGTGCTCTTGCAGTCATCTTTAGAGGACCGCCACTCCTAGGGAGAGTAGCAGCAGGGTTGAACTTTCTCCATCTATAGACAATTTGTCTTACTGTGGACTGATGAACAGCAAGGCTTTTGGAGACATAGGCGTGCGCACGGGGTGTGCCGGGTGTGCCTGGGCACACCCTAATCATCACCTCCGTGCTGCACTGCCATCTGCCAACTCCTGATGCGATCCTTCACATAGGCTTCAAGTTCAGGCTAAGGGTCTGAAGCCTATGAGACAGTAGAGCGCTAGAATGGATTTGCTCTAGGGAGGTATGATGTCGGGAAAGAGGCGGAGTCTCGTCATACAGGGGGCGGGGCCTCAAGATATGCAGGAAATTCAACAGAGCACATTGCAGAGAGGAGCAGAAGGTTAGAGGGGTCTGAAGAGAGCGGGTGAAGTGATATTATTTACCTGGGGACTGTATGCTGGAGGGGCTAAAGGCAGAGAGAGTGATGTATATTACATGGGACTGTATGCTGGAGGGGCTAAAGGCAGAGATAGTGATGCATTTTACATGGGACTGTATGCTGGAGGGGCTAAAGGCAGAGATAGTGATGTATTTTACATGGGACTGTATGCTGGAGGGGCTGAAGGCAGGAGGGGGTGATATTATTTTACATGGGACTGTATGCTGGAAGGGCTGAAGGCCGGGGGAGTTTTGTATTTTACATGGGACTGTATGTTGGAGGGGCTGAAGGCAGGGCGTGATGTATTTTACATGGGACTGTATGCTGAAGGGGCTCAAGGCAGGCAGCGAAGAGAAAAAGGGTGATATTATTTACATGGGACTGTATGTTGGAGGGGCTGAAGGCAAGGAGTGATGTATTTTACATGGGACTGTATGCTGAAGGGGCTCAAGGCAGGCAGCGAAGAGAAAAAGGGTGATATTATTTACATGGGACTGTATGTTGGAGGGGCTGAAGGCAAGGAGTGATGTATTTTACATGGGACTGTATGCTGGAGGGGCTGAAGAGCGCCATAATTATTACTATTAGGGTTCATTCACAAGTCCGCAGTGTTTTGCGGATCTGCAACACACCCGCCTGGCACCCCCATAGAACAGCCTATTTTTGTCCACAGCTGCGGACAAGAATAGGACATGTTCTATTTTTTTCCAGAGCCGCGGACCGGAAGTTCGGCAGGCCGCTCCGGAAATGCGAATGCGAAGAGCACACTGTGTGCTTTCCGCATCCATTCTGTCCCCATGGAGAATGCATGGGTCCACACCCGTTCCGCACAATTGCGGAATGGATGCGGACACATTTTGCGGACGTGTGAATGGAGCCTAATACAGAGGGGGCCATTATAATATTAAGAATAATAACAACACAGAGGGGCCAGTATATATTATAATTATACAGAGGGCATTATATTTATGGGCACTACGGGTGGAGGGGGGGTCTGTTATCTGAGGAGGATAGTAAAGTGAGAAATCTAAAATTTTTCTGTGAAACTATGCAGATATGTGGCTGAAAGAAGCTATCATGGCGGTCTTATCTCCGAATGAAGACGTTGAGGAAGGTCTACATCACAGGAGACGTCACTGGATGTAACAGGTATAGTGCTGCTGTACTCTACTGTATATAATAATGTCCATCCACATATCTGTTTGGGGGGGGGGGGGGGCTATAGGATTTAGCCCACACGGCCGCAGTCCGGTCCCAGACTTCAGGTCACACTGTGCGTGTTCTGAATTCTGGGGCCTCATACCCATCTACTACATTATCTGTACTCAGAGTTACCACTGTGTCATCTGTGGTGTTACATAGGACTGCAGGTGACATCTACTACATTATCTGTACTCAGAGAGTTACCACTGTGTCATCTGTGGTGTTACATAGGACTGCAGGTGACATCTACTACATTATCTGTACTCAGAGAGTTACCACTGTGTTATCTGTGGTGTTACATAGGACTGCAGGTGACATGTACTGCATTATTTGTAAAAAGATTGGGGGGAGAAATACTTGGCTTGCCCCGGGTACTGGCAACCCACGCTACACCACTGGAACTCTGCCCTGTATGTTCCCTGCTGCTTGCTACCCCTCCTCAATTACACCCCTGTATAATGTACCCTGATACCCCTCAGTTATATGATACTGTATAACTGAGGGGTATCAGGGTAAATTACAGGGGGTAATATAACTGAAGGATCATGGTAAATTATACAGGGGGTAAAACTAAGGGGTATTAGGGTACATTATTATACAGGGGAAATATAACTGAGGAGGGCTATCTCAGGGGACATGATGAAGGGGTAATATAACTTATATAATATAAGTTATATCACCCCTGTATAATGTCCCTGATAGCCCTCCTCAGTTATATTACTCCTGTATAATTTACCCTGATAGCCCTTAGTTATATTACCCCTGTATAATAATGTACCCTGATCCCCCTTTGTGTATTTGTGTGTGTGTATGTATGTATGTATGTATGTATGTATGTATGTATGTGTATACATATATATATATATATATATATATATATATATATATTCGCACGCGCGCGGCGTGTGTTTGTGCTTTAGGGTGCACACCCTAATGCAATAGGCTGCGCACACCTATGTTTGGAGATACTTTTATAACCCTTTCCAGCTTTATGCAAGTCAACAATTCTTAATCGTAGGTCTTCTGAGAGCTCTTTTGTACGAGGCATTATTCACATCAGGCAATGCTTCTTGTGAAAAGCAAACCCAGAACTGGTGTGTGTTTTTTATAGGGCAGGGCAGCTTTAACAAACACCTCCAATCTCATCTCATTGACTGGTCTCCAGTTGGCTGACACCTCACTCCAATTAGCTCTTGGAGATGTCATTAGTCTAGAGGTTCACATACTTTTTCCATCTGCACTGTGAATATTTACATGGTGTGTTCAATAAAAACATGGTAACATTTATTTCTTTGTGTGTTATTAGTTTAAGCAGACTGTGATTGTCTATTGTTGTGACTTAGATGAAGATCAGATCACATTTTATGACCAATTTGTGCAGAAATCCATATCATTCCAAAGGGTTCACATACTTTTTCTTGCAACTGTAGCAGTTTCATTCTGTGATTTGTATTGTTTCAAGATACTATGAAGTTTTAGTGAAGGCATTATAATTAGGGATGAGCGAACCCGAACTGTATAGTTCGGGTTCGTACCAAATTTTGGGGTGTCCGTGACACGGACCCGAACCCGAACATTTTCGTAAAAGTCTGGGTTCGGGTTCGGTGTTCGGAGCTTTCTTGGCGCTTTTTGAAAGGCTGCAAAGCAGCCAATCAACAAGCGTCATACTACTTGGCCCAAGAGGCCATCACAGCCATGCCTACTATTGGCATGGCTGTGATTGGCCAGTGCACCATGTGACCCAGCCTCTATTTAAGCTGGAGTCACGTAGCGCCGCACGTCACTCTGCTATGATCAGTATAGGGAAAGGTTGCAGCTGCGACGTTAGGGCGAGATTAGGCAGATTAACTCCTCCAAAAGACTTCATTCTGTGATCGATCTGCAGCTGTGGATCATTGAAGTGCTATTATTGACTTGCTCACTTTTTTGAGGCTGCCCAGAGCGTTTTTAGATCACTTTTTTTCTGGGGTGATCAGCGGCCATTTTGTGACTTGTGGTGCGCCAGCACGAGCTATCACCAAGTGTATTTAACCATCGATAGTGTGGTTATTTTGTGCTATATCATACATCAGCTGCAGGCTGAGCCTGTGTCACCGAAGTGCATTTAACCATCAACAGTCTGGTTATTTTTTGGCCATACACTACATCAGCTGCAGGCTGAGCCAGTGTCACCCAAGTGCATTTAACCATCAACAGTGTGGTTATTTTTTGGCCATATATTACATCAGGGGCAAGTTGAGCCTGTCACCCAGCGCCTAAAAAATAGACCTGACATTTCTATTCAACCAAATCTGCACAGTTTTAGCTGGTCAAGTTATTTGTAGTGACCGTAAAAGCAGACTTTTTGTTCTGGGTTGAAAAAGCATTCCCAAATTTGCCATTCTGAAAATAACTAGTTTGTGGTATTTGAGGCCTACTTGAAATCTATCCCAAAAAGAAAATCTTACATTAAAGGTATTGATAGTGTCATTCAGAAAAACCTAAGACACACGCTAGCGTGCTGATAGAAGTGTCATTCTGTGATTAAACCTATAACTGTCACACAGCGCAAAAAAAAACAGGTCTCACATCTCTATTCAACCAAATCTGCACAGTTTTAGCTGGTCACGTTATTTGTAGTGACCGTAAAAGCAGACTTTTTGTTCTGGGTTGAAAAAGCATTCCCAAATTTGCCATTCTCAAAATAACTAGTTTGTGGTATTTGAGGCCTACTTGAAATCTATCCCAAAAAGAAAATCTTACATTGAAGGTATTGATAGTGTCATTCAGAAAAACCTAAGACACACGCTAGTGTGCTGATAGAAGTGTCATTCTGTGATTAAACCTATAACTGTCACACAGCGCAAAGAAAAACAGGTCTCACATCTCTATTCAACCAAATCTGCACAGTTTTAGCTGGTCAAGTTATTTGTAGTGACCGTAAAAGCAGACTTTTTGTTCTGGGTTGAAAAAGCATTCCCAAATTTGCCATTCTCAAAATTGTGGTGAACGGGAACAATGAGGAAAACATCTAATAAGGGACGCGGACGTGGACATGGTCGTGGTGGTGTTAGTGGACCCTCTGGTGCTGGGAGAGGACGTGGCCGTTCTGCCACAGCCACACGTCCTAGTGAACCAACTACCTCAGGTCCCAGTAGCCAGCAGAATTTACAGCGATATTTGGTTGGGCCCGATGCCGTTCTAAGGATGGTAAGGCCTGAGCAGGTACAGGCATTAGTCAATTGGGTGGCCGACAGTGGATCCAGCACGTTCACATTATCTCCCACCCAGTCTTCTGCAGAAAACGCACAGATGGCGCATGAAAACCAAGCCCATCGGTCTGTCACATCACCCCCATGGATATCAGGGAAACTGTCTGAGCCTCAAGTTATGCAGCAGTCTCTTATGCTGTTTGAAGACTCTGCTGCCAGGGTTTCCCAAGGGCATCCACCTAGCCCTTCCCCAGGGGTGGAAGAGATAGAATGCACTAACGCACAACCACTTATTTTTCCTGATGATGAGGACATGGGAATACCACCTCAGCACGTCTCTGATGATGACGAAACACAGGTGCCAACTGCTGCGTCTTTCTGCAGTGTGCAGACTGAACAGGAGGTCAGGGATCAAGACTGGGTGGAAGACGATGCAGGGGACGATGATGTCCTAGACCCCACATGGAATGAAGGTCGTGCCACTGACTTTCACAGTTCGGAGGAAGAGGCAGTGGTGAGACTGAGCCAACAGCGTAGCAAAAGAGGGAGCAGTGGGCAAAATCAGAACACCCGCCGCCAAGAGACTCCGCCTGCTACTGACCGCCGCCATCTGGGACCGAGCACCCCAAAGGCAGCTTTAAGGAGTTCCCTGGCATGGCACTTCTTCAAACAATGTGCTGACGACAAGACCCGAGTGGTTTGCACGCTGTGCCATCAGAGCCTGAAGCGAGGCATTAATGTTCTGAACCTTAGCACAACCTGCATGACCAGGCACCTGCATGCAAAGCATGAACTGCAGTGGAGTAAACACCTTAAAAACAAGGAAGTCACTCAGGCTCCCCCTGCTACCTCTTCTGCTGCTGCCGCCTCGGCCTCTTCTGCTGCTGCTGCTGCCGCCTCGGCCTCTTCCTCCGCCTCTGGAGGAACGTTGGCACCTGCCGCCCAGCAAACATGGGATGTACCACCAACACCACCACCTGCGTCACCAAGCATCTCAACCATGTCACACGGCAGCGTTCAGCTCTCCATCTCACAAACATTTGAGAGAAAGCGTAAATTCTCACCTAGCCACCCTCGATCCCTGGCCCTGAATTCCAGCATTTCTAAACTACTGGCCTATGAAATGCTGTCATTTAGGCTGGTGGACACACACAGCTTCAAACAGCTCATGTCACTTGCTGTCCCATAGTATGTTGTTCCCAGCCGCCACTACTTCTCCAAGAGAGCCGTGCCTTCCCTGCACAAACAAGTGTCCGATAAAATCAAGTGTGCACTGCGCAACGCCATCTGTGGCAAGGTCCACCTAACCACAGATACGTGGACCAGTAAGCACGGCCAGGGACGCTATATCTCCCTAACTGCACACTGGGTAAATGTAGTGGCGGCTGGGCCCCAGGCGGAGAGCTATTTGGAGCACGTCCTTCCGCCGCCAAGGATCGCAGGGCAACATTCTTTGCCTCCTGTCTCCTCCTCCTCCTACTCAGCTTCCTCCTCCTCTTCTTCCACCTGCTCATCCAGTCAGCCACACACCTTCACCACCAACTTCAGCACAGCACGGGGTAAACGTCAGCAGGCCATTCTGAAACTCATATGTTTGGGGGACAGGCCCCACACCGCACAGGAGTTGTGGCGGGGTATAGAACAACAGACCGACGAGTGGTTGCTGCCGGTGAGCCTCAAGCCCGGCCTGGTGGTGTGCGATAATGGGCGAAATCTCGTTGCAGCTCTGGGATTAGCCGGTTTGACGCACATCCCTTGCCTGGCGCATGTGCTGAATTTGGTGGTGCAGAAGTTCATTCGCAACTACCCCGACATGTCAGAGCTGCTGCATAAAGTGCGGGCCGTCTGTTCGCGCTTCCGGCGTTCACACCCTGCCGCTGCTCGCCTGTCTGCGCTACAGCGTAACTTCGGCCTTCCCGCTCACCGCCTCATATGCGACGTGCCCACCAGGTGGAACTCCACCTTGCATATGCTGGACAGACTGTGCGAGCAGCAGCAGGCCATAGTGGAGTTTCAGCTGCAGCACGCACGGGTCAGTCGCACTGCGGATCAGACACACTTCACCACCAATGACTGGGCCTCCATGCGAGACCTGTGTGCCCTGTTGCGCTGTTTCGAGTACTCCACCAACATGGCCAGTGGCGATGACGCCGTTATCAGCGTTACAATACCACTTCTATGTCTCCTTGAGAAAACACTTAGGGCGATGATGGAAGAGGAGGTGGCCCAGGAGGAAGAGGAGGAAGAGGGGTCATTTTTAGCACTTTCAGGCCAGTCTCTTCGAAGTGACTCAGAGGGAGGTTTTTTGCAACACCAGAGGCCAGGTACAAATGTGGCCAGACAGGGCCCACTACTGGAGGACGAGGAGGACGAGGATGAGGAGGAGGTGGAGGAGGATGAGGTTGAAGCATGTTCACAGCGGGGTGGCACCCAAAGCAGCTCGGGCCCATCACTGGTGCGTGGCTGGGGGGAAACACATGACGATACGCCTCCCACAGAGGACAGCTTGTCCTTACCTCTGGGCAGCCTGGCACACATGAGCGACTACATGCTTCAGTGCCTGCGCAACGACAGCAGAGTTGCCCACATTTTAACGTGTGCGGACTACTGGGTTGCCACCCTGCTGGATCCCCGGTACAAAGACAATGTGCCCACCTTACTTCCTACACTGGAGCGTGATAGGAAGATGCGCGAGTACAAGCGCACGTTGGTAGACGCGCTACTGAGAGCATTCCCAAATGTCACAGGGGAACCAGTGGAAGCCCAAGGCGAAGGCAGAGGAGGAGCAAGAGGTCGCCAACGCAGCTGTGTCACGCCCAGCTCCTCTGAGGGCAGGGTTAGCATGGCAGAGATGTGGAAAAGTTTTGTCAACACGCCACAGCTAAGTGCACCACCACCTGATACGGAACGTGTTAGCAGGAGGCAACATTTCACTAACATGGTGGAACAGTACCTGTGCACACCCCTCCACGTACTGACTGATGGTTCGGCCCCATTCAACTTCTGGGTCTCCAAATTGTCCACGTGGCCAGAGCTAGCCTTTTATGCCTTGGAGGTGCTGGCCTGCCAGGCGGCCAGCGTTTTGTCTGAACGTGTATTCAGCACGGCAGGGGGCGTCATTACAGACAAACGCAGCCGCCTGTCTACAGCCAATGTGTACAAGCTGACGTTCATAAAAATGAACCAGGCATGGATCGCACAGGACCTGTCCATCCCTTGTGCAGATTAGATATTAACTACCTCCCCTTAACAATATATTATTCTACTCCAGGGCACTTCCTCATTCAATACTATTTTTAATTTCATTTTACCATTATATTGCGGGGCAACCCAAAGTTGAATGAACCTCTCCTCTGTCTGGGTGCCGGGGCCTAAATGTGTGACAGTGGCCTGTTCCAGTGGTGGGTGACGTGAAGCCTGATTCTCTGCTATGACATGAATACAGATTCTGCGCTGACATAAGGCCAGATTCTCTGTTACGGGACCTCTCTCCTCTGCCTGGGTGCCTGGGCCTAAATGTGTGACAGTGGGCTGTTCCAGTGGTGGCTGACGTGAAGCCTGATTCTCTGCTATGACATGAATACAGATTCTGCGCTGACATAAGGTTAGATTCTCTGTTACGGGACCTCTCTCCTCTGCCTGGGTGCCTGGGCCTAAATGTGTGACAGTGGCCTGTTCCAGGGGTGGGTGACGTGAAGCCTGATTCTCTGCTATGACATGAATACAGATTCTGCGCTGACATAAGGCCAGATTCTCTGTTACGGGACCTCTCTCCTCTGCCTGGGTGCCTGGGCCTAAATGTGTGACAGTGGCCTGTTCCAGTGGTGGGTGACGTGAAGCCTGATTCTCTGCTATGACATGAATACAGATTCTGCGCTGACATAAGGCCAGATTCTCTGTTACGGGACCGCTCTCCTCTGTCTGGGTGCCGGGGCCTAAATGTGTGACAGTGGCCTGTTCCAGTGGTGGGTGACGTGAAGCCTGATTCTCTGCTATGACATGAAGACAGATTCTGCGCTGACATAAGGCCAGATTCTCTGTTACGGGACCTCTCTCCTCTGCCTGGGTGCCTGGGCCTAAATGTGTGACAGTGGCCTGTTCCAGTGGTGGGTGACGTGAAGCCTGATTCTCTGCTATGACATGAAGACAGATTCTGTGCTGACATAAGGCCAGATTCTCTGTTACGGGACCTCTCTCCTCTGCCTGGGTGCCTGGGCCTAAATGTGTGACAGTGGCCTGTTCCAGTGGTGGGTGACGTGAAGCCTGATTCTCTGCTATGACATGAAGACAGATTCTGCGCTGACATAAGGCCAGATTCTCTGTTACGGGACCGCTCTCCTCTGTCTGGGTGCCGGGGCCTAAATGTGTGACAGTGGCCTGTTCCAGTGGTGGCTGACGTAAAGCCTGATTCTCTGCTATGACATGAATACAGATTCTGCGCTGACATAAGGCCAGATTCTCTGTTACGGGACCGCTCTCCTCTGTCTGGGTGCCGGGGCCTAAATGTGTGATAGTGGCCTGTTCCAGTGGTGGCTGACGTGAAGCCTGATTCTCTGCTATGACATGAATACAGATTCTGCGCTGACATAAGGCCAGATTCTCTGTTACGGGACCGCTCTCCTCTGTCTGGGTGCCGGGGCCTAAATGTGTGACAGTGGCCTGTTCCAGTGGTGGGTGACGTGAAGCCTGATTCTCTGCTATGACATGAAGACTGATTCTGCGCTGACATGAAGCCAGATTCTCTGCTATGGCATGAAGAGACTGATTCTCTGCTGACATGAAGCCAGATTCTTTGCTATGGCATGAAGAGACTGATTCTCTGCTGACGTGAAGCCAGATTCTCTGCTATGGGACCTCTGTCCAATTGATATTGGTTTATTTTTATTTTTTTTATTTTAATTTTAATTCATTTCCCTATCCACATTTGTTTGCAGGGGATTTACCTACATGTTGCTGCCTTTTGCAGCCCTCTAGCTCTTTCCTGGGCTGTTTTACAGCCTTTTTAGTGCCCAAAAGTTCGTGTCCCAATTGACTTCAATGGGGTTCGTGTTCGGGACGAAGTTCGGTTTGGGTTCGGATCCCGAACCCGAACATTTACGGAAAGTTCGGCCGAACTTCTCGAACCCGAACATCCAGGTGTTCGCTCAACTCTAATTATAATGTAATACCACTGATGAAGAAAAGGGTAAAAATGTTTTGAACTGTTGAATTTCAGGCTACATATCTCACATCCACTACAGCTTGTACGTGAGACTACCATCATTTTATAGATTACCATCATTTTATAGATAATCATCTTGGCTATCTCATACATAAATTGGACTTGTAACTATTTAGCATATGATTAGTTGTGCAGATTATTGTCATGTAACTACATTGTTACTGTTTTGCTCCTGGTGGTGGAACAATCGTTTTCATCTTGTATACTACAAATTACAACCTGTTCTCACATTCCCTAATAGCTCAATGTGTTATAGGGTTGATTCCCAAGCGATAGGCCACTGGTTGGAATTGAGGAGCAGCCTTGAAGATTTCCCAAGAAAAGAGAAACAGCATCATCTAGCTCATCAATAGTGGTATCTTGGCCAAGAAAATTGCCAAACTGCATCGTGTGAGTGGTCCGCCCTCACGCACCTTTATAGTTTATGTTCACCTGTCATATCAATGGCATGTGTTGCTCCACAGTTTCTACCTCGCTTATTCACAATCTTATAATTTGTCCACTCAATATACTCTTTCACCACAGCAACATGCAAACAGTTCAAAAACTGCAAAGTTTCAGAAATACTGCCATCCATGGCCTGAAAGCCAATACTTATGCCTTTTCACAACTCTGATAAATCAAACGTTTTACCCATGATAGCGGTGAGGGTGTTTTGTGCAAACATCCTATCACACACCATATATACCCACCAAGCCAGCTCATGAAATGTGATTTCCTTCATGAAGTCACAAGTCGTGAACTGGCTGACGTTAAAGTAGGAAGTGATCATAATAATGTGACTCGACCATGTATGTATAAAGTGAAGCATTGCCATGCTGTGTTAGAGCTAATGAGCTTGGGCGAGAGTTGCCATAAGGTTGATCAGTTGCTAAAGTGCATCAAGCAGCAAGCATCCCACTGGCTGTCTACCTGCCAAATTGAACTGGGCAAGGCAGTTAGTGGCACTGGCTAGAATATCGTGGCCATGCTGCATCTGGGGAAATAACAAATACTTTCCGCATGGCTCACGTGAAAAATTGTAGTCATGCAACATATTATTTTTAAGTACCATGGTTTGCAGATGGTGCTAGCCTTGTCTAGGAGCCTGTCCTCACATCTCAGCCATTCTTATGTGGCAAGGAAATCCTTACTGGATTTCCAGCTACAGAATGGTCTACCATTGCACCGCTTGATCCATGATGTTCCAACCGATTAGAATTCAACTTTGCATATTCTGGAACAACTGTACAATCTGTGCAAACTGGTGAATGATTTCTTCATACACCAGTCCACCTCAGAAGGAAGCATGTGTTGTTTTGAGGTTAGGCAGTGACAGCTCATTAGAGACGTTCGTCACATACTCAGTCCATTCAAAGAAGCCACCGGATTTGTCAATAGGGAAAACTGCGACATAACCAATGTCATCAACCTGATATTTATCTTAGAGCAGACGCTCATTCTTATGTGAAAGAAGTACACTTTCTGTATCTTGCTGGGTGCAGCTTTTGAGGATCCACATAGAATGGAGGAGGTGGAGGAGGAGGAGTCGGCGGTGGAGGAGCACAAGTCTAATGATGGCTGAGGAGGCCAAATTCTTATATTATCAGGATACACTATGTATGCAGCTTGCAGCAGCTTTCAGCAATCAGACACCTGCTGCCTATGTGTCTGACAAACAGGCCCCTCTTCCCCACAATAAATCACTCACTTCCCACCATCTTTGCTAGCAGAAGTAGCAGAAGCCGCAGCAGCCAGTTTAGTATCATAAACATGATGGAGCAAATCATCAAATGGAGACTAGTGATGAGAGGCAGGGGCAATGTTCGAATTTGCAATATTTTGCGAGTATTTGGGCGAATATTCGTCATAAATTTGCGAATTCAAGAATTTGCCATTATTTTCTTAATTGTGAAAAACATTACAATAGCTTTATATGCAGATAGAATGCTCAAATTTATTCGCAATTGCGCATATTTTGCCGCAATACGTGCAACTTCACATTTTAGCAGGTCTGACTACATATTACTGATTGTTGCACTAAGTATTGTTGTAAACTTGTGACATCACAGAACTATGTCTGTAGCATGTATGTATGGACAGCAGAACCTATCACACTACCTAACACCCTGCACTGGAACCTATTAGCTACACTATATCACGATCTAACCTATACTGACTATCTCCCACTAACTATCTGTATTATATATATATATATATACAGTCTTGTGAAAAAATTAGGACACCCTTTGAAAGCATGTGGTTTTTTGTAACATTTTTAATAAATGGTTATTTCATCTCCGTTTCAACAATACAGAGAGATTAAAGTAATCCGACTAAACAAAGAAAACTGAAGAAAAGTCTTTTCAAGATCTTCTGTAAATGTCATTCTACAAAAATGCCTATTCTAACTGAGGAAAAAGATAGGACACCCTTGCCCCTAATAGCGAGTGTTACCTTCTTTGGCTGAAATAACTGCAGTGAGACGGTTCTTGTAGCCATCTACCAGTCTTCGACATCGGTCTGAGGAAATTTTACCCCACTCCTCAATGCAGAACTTTTTCAGCTGTGAGATGTTTGAGGGGTTTCTTGCACGTACAGCCCTTTTCAAGTCACCCCACAGCATCTCAATGGGATTCAAATCTGGACTTTGACTTGGCCATTCCAGGACTCTCCATTTCTTCTTTTTCAGCCAATCTTTGGTTGATTTACTAGTATGTTTTGGGTCATTGTCATGTTGCATGGTCCAGTTCCGCTTCAGCTTTAATTTTCTAACTGATGGTCTCACATGTTCTTCAAGCACCTTCTGATACACAGTAGAATTCATCGTGGATTCTATGATGGTGAGCTGACCAGGTCCTGCTGCAGCAAAGCAGCCCCAAACCATGACACTTCCACCTCCATGCTTCACAGTTGGTATGAGGTTCTTTTCTTGGAATGCTGTGTTTGGTTTACGCCAAACATGTCCTCTGCTGTTGTGTCCAAATAATTCAATTTTGGACTCATCTGTCCAAAGAACATTATTCCAGAAGTCCTGGTCTTTGTCAACTTTATCGCTGGCAAATGTCAGTCTGGCCTCGATGTTTCTCTTGGAAAGCAAAGGTTTCCTCCTTGCACACCTCCCATGCAAGTTAAACTTGTACAGTCTCTTTCTGATTGTAGAGGCATGTACTTCTACATCAACAGTAGCCAGAGCCTGCTGTAGTTCTCGAGATGACACTTTAGGGTTTTTGGATACCTCTTTTAGCATCTTGCGGTCTGCTCTTGGGGTGAACTTGCTGGGGCGACCAGTCCTGGGCATGTTGGTAGTTGTTTTGAAAGCCCTCCACTTGTAGACTATCTTCCGGACAGTGGAATGGCTGATTTCAAAATCTTTTGAGATCTTTTTAAATCCCTTCCCAGACTCATAGGCTGCTACAATCTTTTTTCTGAAGTCCTCTGACAGCTCTTTTGCTCTCACCATGGTGCTCACTCTCACTTCAACAGTCAGGAGCACACCAAACTAAATGTCTGAGGTTTAAATAGGGCAAGCCTCATTCAACATGCAGAGTAACGATCTACTAATTATGTGCACCTGGTGTGATATACCTGTGTGAGATCTGAGCCAATTTAAGAGGGAATACATGTGAGGGTGTCCTATCTTTTTCCTCAGTTAGAATAGGCATTTTTGTAGAATGACATTTACAGAAGATCTTGAAAAGACTTTTCTTCAGTTTTCTTTGTTTAGTTGGATTACTTTAATCTCTCTGTATTGTTGAAACGGAGATGAAATAACCATTTATTAAAAATGTTACAAAAAACCACATGCTTTCAAAGGGTGTCCTAATTTTTTCACATGACTGTATATATATATATATATATATATATATATATAAGCTAACTGCTGTCTCTCTCAGAACTGCAAAAAACTGCAGAAAGTGGCTGCTGGGGAGGTTCTTATATAGTAAGGGGTAGGCAACTTTCCTATTGGTTGCTAGAGATGTTGCTAAGCTCAGACAAAGACATTGGAGCCTTCTCATTGGCCCACAAGCAAGAAGCAGGGAGGGATCATGGGTTCAGATGAAAAAAAAAAATTGAATATTCGCGATTACGAATATATAGCACTATATTCAAAATCTTCGCAAATTCTCGAAGTGGCGATATTCGCGATTCAAATTTGAATATTCGGGCCCAACACTAATGGAGACATACTGCCTGTGCAGCCAGGTTCAGTCCTACTTAGACTGTAGCCTTCTCTCTGCACATAGCCTGTTCTCTGACCCCATGGACTTCTGGGCAGTCAAAATGGAAGAGTTTCCGGAACTTGCCTAGTTTGCTCTCCAGTTTTATCCAGCCTCCAGCATCATCTCATAGAAGGTTTTCAGTGTGAAGGTGGTGTTATCACACCCAAATGGAAGCTGTCCTCTGCCAGTGTACAAAGTATCAGTTTTGTCAATATGAATTAGGCATGGATCTGTGAAGATTTTCAAACACCTCAGCTGAGGGCAATTTTTATTATTATTATTATTATTCATTTAAAAATGGTCAACCATTATTAACCGGACAGAATGATATAATAAAAATAAAAAACGGACCCTCAAGCTGTCATAATAATCACCAAAAAATGAAGCTGACTTTCATGTATATGAAAATCCAAAAAGCTTTATTATAAATATATATGAACAGTACATACATGTATTATAAAACAGGCAGCACAAGGCGGGACACACAAATGAGGAGCAGGACCCAAGGAGAGGCCGGGAGATCAGTGCACGAAAATACAGGGAAAAAGAATACTAGCAAAGATCTCTCGGCCAACTCCTGACCCAACGCCGTTTTGCCAGTAGATCTGGCTTCTTCCCCGGAAGAAGCCAGATCTACTGGCGAAACAGCGTTGGGTCAGGAGTTGGCCGAGAGATCTTTGCACCATTCAGGGTATGTTTAATTGTGTTCCTTTGTGTTCCTTCCATCTTAACCTCAGTCTCTACAATCGCCTCTTTTGCATTGTGTTTGGGGCGTTGCTGCCATGAGACTATGGTATGCTCTTTCAGCTAGTATTCTTTTTCCCTGTATTTTCGTGCACTGATCTCCCGGCCTCTCCTTGGGTCCTGCTCCTTATTTGTGTGTCCCGCCTTGTGCTGCCTGTTTTATAATACATGTATGTACTGTTCATATATATTTACAATAAAGCTTTTTGGATTTTCTTATACACGAAAGTCAGTTTCATTTTTTGGTGATTATTCATTTAAAAGTAACATTAATTCCATGGCTCTGAACAAGAGGAGTTAGGGCTCTTTCACACTTGCGTTAGAGTTCCGTCGTCGGGGCTCTATGCCGGAAGAATCCTGATCAGGATTATCCCCATGCATTCTGAATGGAGAGAAATCCGTTCAGGATGCATCAGGATGTCTTCAGTTCCGGACCGGAACGTTTTCTGGCCGGAGAAAATACCTCAGCATGCTGCGCTTTTTGCTCCGGCCAAAAATCCTGAACACTTGCCGCAAGGCCGGATCCGGAATTAATGCCCATTGAAAGGCATTAATCCGTATCCGGCCTTAAGCTAAACGTTGTTTCGGCGCATTACCGGATCCGACATTTAGCTTTTTCTGAATGGTTACCATGGCTGCCAGGACGCTAAAGTCCTGTTTGCCATGGTAAAGTGTAGTGGAGAGTGGGGGAGCAGTATACTTACCGTCCGTGCAGGTCCCGGGGCGCTTCAGAGTGACGTCAGGGCGCCCCACGCGAATGGGTGGCGTGATCGCATGGATCACGCCAGCCATGCGCATGGGGTGCTCTGACGTCATTCTGGAGCGCCCCGGGAGCCGCACGGACTGTAAGTATACTGCTCCCCACTACTACTACGGCAACCAGGACTTTAATAGCGTCCTGGCTGCCATAGTAACACTGAATGCATTTTGAAGACGGATCCGTCTTCAAATGCTTTCAGTTCACTTGCGGTGTTACGGATCCGGCGGGCACTTCCGGCAAATGATATACACAACAGGTATGGGGGGGCACACTACAAAAGGGAACACCAGGCAGTATACTAATAATACACTTTATTGTGTTAAAATAATTAAGAACATACCCCTAAAATATACATAAAATATAGACCATGTACAAATCTATACAATGCACACAAGGTAATACCGCAAATAATAACCGTGAAGCGGCTGGTGGTAAGTAGTTGCAATCTTATATTGATATCCACAATCACTGTATGAGACAGAAAATGTCCAGATATGGTGGATTGATGCTAAACAGTTTCTTATTGATGACCCCCAGAAATATGAATGACAGTCTTAAACTGTAGGGCCAAATTTCATCCACGGCACTTGCTGGGTATAACCTATAATGATAGGCTCAATACCGCTGCCTCCCACAGTAGGATATATATGCTCTGACAGAGCTCGGTCTTACCGGTCTTCCCTGCTAATACTGCAGCGTTGGTCTGTAGGCCGCACACCCGCAGCGTCCCACGTGGTGTGCTTCTGCCTGAACGTAGCGTCCCACGTGACCAGGTATCCAAAGAGACCGGATGCTTACTTGGTGACGTCAATATTATGCGACAGCTTTCACAGCAGCGCTGCTGAATTGGATTTTCTTCCTTTCTTTGCCGGCTTTGTTCCTTTTCTTTGGTTTTAGGTGGATCAATGCTCACTCTAACAACCGCCAGACGCGTTTCGGGGTCTCTCGCCCCTTCCTCAGTGGCCTACTGAGTGAAGGGATCCTCACTCTTTATAAATGGTAAGCTCCGCCCACCATCCTCCATATTTCTTATGCATATTGTATTTTATGGAGTGGATTCTCCCGTAATGGAGCGGGTCATCTGTGCATTTATATATGTACATTACAACAGTTCAATACATAAAAACCATAAAACAATAAATAGACCTTATATATGTAGACCCCATTAAAATATAGACACTTGGAGAGGACTACAAAGTCACATACAAAATATCAAAAAGCGCACAGAAAACGCATTGAAACCGCTATTGTACTACATGCGTTTTCTGTTGCGTTTCTTCCTATTAATGGAAGGCTAATTAACTGGAGATGATTTGGAGATGATTTGGAGATACTTTTGCCAGACGAGAGTGGGGAATTCTGTTAATATTGTAGCCTAGGGGGAGCCGTCCGGCAAGGAGGGTAGATCACAGTGTCGATAAACGACCAAACTGCGATGTCCCATCCCTACCGGACAGGCCCTAACAAAAACCTGAACACTTCCATCTCAGCGTTAAGGCCTCTAGGAATGATAGTATCGTATTCAAAAATCCTCCGGGATTCCTGACGCGACATGTGTGCAAAATGATTCCCCCCTCTCCAGGGTTTTTTTACTTTTTCAATTGCTACAAACTTCAACCCCGTAGGATCACTGTTATGTATTACTCTAAAATGTTTGGATAGGGAGTGCGTCTCCAGGCCTTTCCTAATATTTGCCACGTGCTCCGCTACTCTCTTTTTTAATGTTCTTTTTGTCCTGCCTATATATTGTTTCTTGCATCCACATTGTAAACAAATAAATCACATCTGTGGAATCGCAAGTTAGGCATTCCTGTATTTCCAAACTAAATGAGTTAACTGTCGACACTACTTTTGTGGTCTTTTTTGGGAAACTAGTAATTTTGCAGTTGGCACACCTGCCACATCTAAAAAACCCATTGACTGCTAACCAGTTTTCTTTTTTCTTGGTTTCTTTCTTTCTTCCTCAACTTCACTGTTGGAGCTATCTTGCCGGCCAGATTATTTGCCCTAGTGTACGTAATTTGAGGGGCTTCACTCAAAAGGGGACCAATTACCTTGTCATTTAATAAATGTCCCCAATGTTTTCAGATACTTTTTTCCATTGTTTTATACTGAGAATTGAATGGTAATATAATTCTCAATACCTCATCTTGTGGTTGGGGATCACTAGCCAAAAAGAAATTTTGTCTTTCCATTTTCTTTCACTTTTTCCAGTGACCTATCTATCACCTGAACTGGGTAGTCTCTTTCTAGCAATTGTTGCTTCAACGCAGTCGCTTCCTCCTCAAATTTATTATCCTCAGTACAATTTCGCCTGAGTCTCCGAAATTGACTGGTTGGCACATTTACCAGCCAACGAGGTAGGTGACAGCTAGCATATCTAATAAAGCTGTTCTTAGCGACTGGTTTGAAATAAGTATTGCAATATAGTTGGTCCCCCTTTGCCTGTATTTCCAAATCCAAAAATTCCACTTTTATCTTACTCACTGTGGGGCTGAACACCAAATTTTTTTCATTTGTATTAATGTCCTGAAGGAATACATCCAAAGATTCAGACGTATTTTGCCATATAAACAGGATATCGTCTATGTAGCGCCGCCATAGTACCAGATCCGTCCCCAGCCTGGGCTTGATGACCTCCTCTTCCCATTGCACCAAAAAAAGGTTGGCATAGCTGGGGGCGAATCTGGTACCCATGGCGGTGCCAGTGCGCTGTACATAGAACTCCTGATCGAATGCGAAATAATTATGGGCCAGTATATATCTTACCCCGCCCAATAGGAACTCCAACTGTTCACTTGGGAGGCCGACCTCTCCCGACATTTGTTCCTCTAACGCCTGCACACCCTGAGTATGATCTATATTTGTGTACAGGGATCCTACGTCCAGCGTCCCCAAGATCCATCCATCCACCCACTTAATTGTCTCCAGGGTACCAACAATGTCAGTGGTGTCGCGTATATATGACGGCACCTGTTTCACGTAGGGTTGAAGCCATTGGTCAATATATTTAGATAAATTGCATGATATGGATTCAATCCCTGACACTATCGGGCGACCTGGAGGTGACTGGAGATTTTTATGGATCTTGGGGATGCAATAAAACATCGGGATCCTTTTTTCCGTATTCAAAATGAACCTCGCTTCCTGCTCAGAAAGAAAGCCCATCTCCAATCCCTTATCGCAATACACCTTTAGCTTTTTATAGTATTCCTCTGTTGGATCTCCCCTTAATTTCTGATACGTGTTTTGTGACTCTAATTGCCTATGACACTTCTTCAGGTAATCTGCCATATTCTGTATCACTACAGCCCCGCCTTTGTCGGCAGGCCTAATAATGATCTCATTTATCTCTTGTAGTGATTTTATAGCCTTAATCTCTTCTTTGTTCAGATTTGTATTCATCTTCCGGCTTTTCATTCCTCTCAAATCCCGTTCAACATTAAAAGTGGCCATTTCACTACTGATCTCCTGCCTAGGAAATTTCTTTGATCTCGCTTTTAGATCAGTGTGTGAATATCTACTTATATCTCCTTCAATATCCATTTCCCTGTTAATTGGATTTTTTAGGAAATATTTTTTAAGGCATAACCGCCTAATACATTTTTCTACCCCAATGTATGTAGCAAATTTATCCACAGGGTTGGACGTGGCAAATTTCAGACCTTTGTTTAGTAACTGTATCTGTGTGTCTGTAAGTACAGTGTCACTTATGTTAATTATGTTGGTCGTCGATTGTACAGATTTCTGTGCTCCCTTCTTGTGTGCGTGTCGTCCTCTTCTAATTGTCCTTTGTGTTCTTGCCGTTTTGACCTGGTCAATGTCGGCGTGTAATAGTGTTCCGTGTTCTGGTGATACCTGTGTTCTTGTCTTGGTGGTTGATGATTCCCCCTGTCCTGTGTGTGTTCCATCGGACGATCTCTCAAATTGTAGTCGTGTGTGTACCCCTGTCTGTGACTGTGTTTCCTCGTATGCTGTCGTGGTGGCGTAGGAGTGCGTGTGGTTCTCATTCGTGCTCTGTGGTGTGGTGGAGTGTAGTCTAAAAAATGAGGTGTCGCTAGTGTTTCTAATCTATTGGAAATTTTAACATTCCCATATTCTGTGTTTTCACCCTGTTTGTCTGTATCCTCGACTTCCCTATGTGTATTGACATCTGTAGCTACCTTCCTCTCCAAGTAATGTAGCTTCCTAGATTTTTTCCCTATTATTTCCCTTTCCAAGGAGTCTAGATTTCTGCAAATTCTTTCATGCCATTTATGTACTACCTCGGTATCTGGGAATGTCTCCATTTCTCGTTTGAGGGTGTCTATCTGTCCCGTCATTTCCTCTGACATTTGTATCCTCCTTTTGATGATCATCTGGACAAGGGTTCCTGATTGTATTTTCAGGAAAGCATCCCACTCTTGTTTGAATTTATCATCCACAAAGTCCATGGCTGGCATCTTAGTGAGTGTCAAACCTTTGGGGATGAGCCCCTTGTCCAAATATTGTGTGAGTGACTTTATCTCCCATTTATTCCGCAACTGACGTTGCAACGTCCTCTCCAATGTCTTAAAAATATCATCTATTGATCTTTCGTTCCCTGCCAATGTTTCTCCTTCCACATTGAAGGTGAAGGTTTCTATTTTCTTATATTTATTGTTAAGGTGTTCCCAAATGTCCATATTAGAGAGACAGGGAGCTCAGCTGTGTAGGGTGCTGCACAAAAATATAAACAAGGTACAGCGGCTCACCTCCTCTCTAAACGGAAAAGGTGCTCACCCCCAGGTCCCACCCTCAGGACCAAATGGGAATACTGATATACACAACAGGTATGGGGGGGCACACTACAAAAGGGAACACCAGGCAGTATACTAATAATACACTTTATTGTGTTAAAATAATTAAGAACATACCCCTAAAATATACATAAAATATAGACCATGTACAAATCTATACAATGCACACAAGGTAATACCGCAAATAATAACCGTGAAGCAGCTGGTGGTAAGTAGTTGCAATCTTATATTGATATGACAGTTTCTTATTGATGACCCCCAGAAATATGAATGACAGTCTTAAACTGTAGGGCCAAATTTCATCCACGGTACTTGCTGGGTATAACCTATAATGATAGGCTCAATACCGCTGCCTCCCACAGTAGGATATATATGCTCTGACAGAGCTCGGTCTTACCGGTCTTCACTGCTAATACTGCAGCGTTGGTCTGTAGGCCGCACACCCGCAGCGTCCCATGTGGTGTGCTTCTGCCTGAACGTAGCGTCCCACGTGACCAGGTATCCAAAGAGACCGGATGCTTACTTGGTGACGTCAATATTATGCGACAGCTTTCACAGCAACGCTGCTGAATTGGATTTTCTTCCTTTCTTTGCCGGCTTTGTTCCTTTTCTTTGGTTTTAGGTGGATCAACGCTCACTCTAACAACCGCCAGACGCGTTTCGGGGTCTCTCGCCCCTTCCTCAGTGGCCTACTGAGTGAAGGGATCCTCACTCTTTATAAATGGTAAGCTCCGCCCACCATCCTCCATATTTCTTATGCATATTGTATTTTATGGAGTGGATTCTCCCGTAATGGAGCGGGTCATCTGTGCATTTATATATGTACATTACAACAGTTCAATACATAAAAACCATAAAACAATAAATAGACCTTATATATGTAGACCCCATTAAAATATAGACACTTGGAGAGGACTACAAAGTCACATACAAAATATCAAAAAGCGCACAGAAAACACATTGAAACCGCTATTGTACTACATGCGTTTTCTGTTGCGTTTATTCCTATTAATGGAAGGCTAATTAACTGGAGATGATTTGGAGATGATTTGGAGATACTTTTGCCAGACGAGAGTGGGGAACTCTGTTAATATTGTAATATTGTAATTGTAATACTTCCGGCAAATGGAGTACACGACGGATCCGGACAACGTAAGTGTGAAAGAGGCCTTACACATACATATTTTAAAAATACTAATACAATAAACAAGAAACTATTAACAGATTGGTACAGAGGGGTAGAGGACCCTGTCTGTGATCTAAAAAGGGAAGGGAGAAGAACACAAGTGCGGGTAAAAGCTGTTGATCTGGTTGTGGGATGGTAGCATGATCATTGCAGGTGCTAGGCTTTCCTGAAGAGGTGGGTTTTCAAGTAACTTTTAAATATTTTGAATCTGTTGGGGGAGAGTCTCCTGGAGTAGGGATTTCCAGAGGAGGGGAGAGGCACATGAGAAATCTTTCACAATTGTAAGAAGAACAGATGAGAGGAGAACATATAAGAAGGTCTTGTGAAGATCAGCAATTTTGTGTGTAAGCACATTACAGGTGGAAGGAGGGGACAGATGGTGGACGGCTTTATATGTAGTTAGTGTTTTAAACTGAATTTGCCAGACAATAGGAAGTCAGTGAATGGATTTTTAGAAAGGAGAAACAAGGGGAAAGGTGGATTAACCAGGCAGCAGAGTTGAGAATAGATTGGACTGGTGCGAGTGTGCTAGATCGGAGACCACAGAGGTGCATGTTGGAGCAGTCCAGGCAAGAGATGACAAAGTGTGTGAGAGGAATCCTGTCACGGTCCCTCCCGTGACAGAGGTGAGAAGATCAGATAGACTTGCTGCATGTGAGGATATCTGACAGGTCTCTCTGTATAGTCTTTGGCAGGATCTCACCTCTCCTCAGGTTCTGCTTGTTATCAGTGATGAGGCTCTATTTAGGTCCGCCTCACACTGCTCACCATGAGGTTGATATTTCCTCTTGGAGTTGCTAGAACTTGATTATCTTGGATCTCCTGCTTCTCTATTCATCTCAAAGCTAAGTACAAGTTGCCTGTTCTGTTTGTTGTTCTCTGGTGTGTTTTGGTTCTAGGCCTCAAGGAGACATGGGTTTCTTCATCTGGGAAGGAACCAGCTTTCTCGTCTCCTGCTACCTTTCCTAGGGCTCGTCAGTTTTAGCAGAGCATAGGTATCCGGTGTATGAGCATTTTCACCATCAGGATCTGCTCACACTGGCAGGAGTTAGGGAAAGGCCTAGGGATTACTAGGAGGTTACCATCCCTCTTCCTTAACATTTGAAGCCTAGACTGTTGTCTATTTCTCTCGTGTGTATCTGGTGTTTTCCCCCTCCCCAACACCCCTGGCATTATCAACCGCCCGAAAAACTTTTATCCTTTGTGTTTTTAAGTGCAGTTATGGATACTGTTTCTGCACTGGTCGATCGTATGCAGGGGCTAGTCTTTGGAGGTAGCTGACCTCAGTATGGCTGTTGCACAATTTCAGAGACCACAGGCGGTGGGTTTCCGGCAGCGGGAACCAAGCCTGCCCTGAACCTAAGGTCGCTCTCCCGGATAGGTTTTCCGGGGGAAGTGACAACTTTGTTCGGTTCAGGGAGTCATGCAAATGATATTTTAGACTACGTCCTAACTCTTCTGGGGACGAGAGTCAAAGAGTGGGGATTATTATTTCATTACTTAAAGGTGATGCTCAGTCTTGACCTTTCTCCTTGCCAACCGTAAAATCCCTCCGGTCGGTAGACAAATTTTTCAGAGCTCTGGGACTTATTTACGATGACCCAGATCGGGTTTCCCTGGCTGAATCTAATTTGCGTGGTTTGCGGCAGGGAGAGCGTTCTGCAGAGTCCTATTGCTCTGAATTTAGGAGGTGGGCAATTGATGTGGAGTGGAATCACCCAGCTCTCCGTAGTCAATTCTGTCAAGGGCTGTCTGAAAACCTGAAAGACGTCTTGGCATTTCACGAAAATCCAGAATAATTGGAGGCGGCCATGTCTCTAGCGCTATGTATAGAAAGACACCTGAGGGAGAGATCTAAAGCTACTCTCGCCCGGGACGTACTATCATATGGGGAAGCGGCCTCTTCTGACACCCTGGTTAAAGAGACACTCGAGCTCATGTCTGGTGATGAACCAATGCAATTGGGGCAGGTCACTCCTGAACCAGGTGATAAAAACTTTAGGGTTAAGAAAAGACTTTGCTTTTTCTGTGGTAAAGGAGGACATTTTGTTAACGTATGTTCTTATGTTAAACATCAAGGTGAAAAGAAAAAAATAAGTTTTAAGGCCGATTTATTGGCCTGTATTTGTGGGAGGGGCTCTGCCCCGCTATTTAGGCTCATTTCCCCCTCCCCTACATCCTACGTCTGCTCAACACAGATCGTGGCTACATTCGTGTGCGTCTGAACTAGTTGCCTTACTGCTCCTGTGTCTACACCGTGCGCTGAGTCCACGCCATTCGCCCACCTCTCAGGTAAGATGCCGCCTCAGTCAGCGGCCCCCGTTGCTTAAAGTCCGGTCGTCAGCGCCGGCTCCCCAGGTGAGGGGGAGTCACACTGCACCGGAGCGATCTGCCTGGATGCATCGGCTCCCACGCGGCAGAGTAGGCAGGGTGCAGGGGTCAGCGTGGTCCCGAACTCGTTCGCAAATGTCTGGCACGGGCCGCTGTGCCATTAGTGAGGCAGAGTTTTGTTTAACTTACATTCCGATGTCCTCTCCCTTCTGGTGTCCTCTCCTGTTGCCGCCGGCTCGCTTGCTTCAGGTCTCCCGGCGTCTCAGGCTCGTTCCGGTCCGGGTCCCTGCACCCCCGGTGGCCACAGTGGAGAATGCAGGACGGGTAGCTCACAGGACAGTGTGTGGCAGGTCTGGTGGTCACTCCTGCTACTGCAGATGAAAGTGAAAAAAAAAAACACATACATACACATACTCATATCACCTCTGGCAATATTTTCTTTATGCACACACTCCCTAGAAAAAAAAAAAAAAAAAAAGGAATGATAAAAACACGATTACTCATTAAAAAAATAAAAAGAGGGGTGAAACAAAATACAGTGGTACATATGCACGTACTACGGCTTAAGCAAACTCTCCTTGCACATTTCATTAGGTCGTGTTCAGTCATCTCAGATACGGAATTACTACGCTAGCTCGTTTCATACCTTCGTAGTTTACGCATAATACGCTGGTATATTCATCGATCTCACTCACGTCTCCAGTCATGTATAGTCGTTTCCTTGTCTGTTAAGTATGTTTTCTCCGTTCTCTCTCCAGGGACGTTACTTCTTTCAGGTTCATCCGTCGATTCTGGGTGTGGCCCAGTTTCTATTCCAACAGGTAGTATAGGGAAGTTTTCAGTGGTAGATTCGCTTTCTCATTCTGTCTTCTAAAAAATCTCACGGTTTAACTTAGGTATTCTCCTCATCCCGCTATTCGCTCCTCCCGTGCTGTGGGTAAGTCAGCTCAGTCTGTCGGTGGCAGTAATCTTTGATCGAGGTGACATCATTCACGATGGCATGCGTACGCACACCACATCGTTTCGGTGGTAGGGTTGTCACTGGTGTCTGGTCTCGGGTCGCATGATAGAGCCTCATTCTCACGTACTGTATCTACAGGGCCATGTCTCATGCCTCTGATATCATGGAGGCCTCGGTCAACGAAAATGCCACCAGGCTATCCGAAGTGGGTAGCATCCCGTCACTACGGAATTGGACCGTACCCAGGTTGATGGCGGAGCTGTCCAGGAAGGGTATCCCATTTACAGCCTCAGCCAGAAAGGCAGAATTATACCACCTACTCATGTCCACTGCGAGTCCGCAGCGTCAGGAGGAAGTCTCGATGGCCACAGTCCAGACCTCGCTCGCTCAGATTCACCTTATGCTAAACAATCTTACGTCATCAGTCACGGACATTCAATCAAGACTGGACACGGTCGAGTCCCGGGGTGCTGTTCTCACTCCTCCGGCTCCAGAGCTGGCCATCCCGTTCACGTCCGCTGCGGGGGGTACAGGTACAACTGTCTCTGTTCCTAATATCACTCCGGCTCACTTCATACCGGCCAACACCAAGAAAGATATTCTCGAAGGCAGGGACGTCAACCTGTCATGGACACTCCAGTGACAGTGGCCTGGAGATCAGAGAGACTGGCCCCCGTAGCGGCATGACGTAGGCGCGCCGCGCTCCGCCTCTGGCCGTTCTCTCCTCTCTCCCTGCCTCACCGCATCATCGCTGCGGGCCAGGATCTTAAGGAATCCCGCCCCCTGATCAGACCTGGTTAGCGGAGCCTAGATGCCTTGGATGGGAGTTAGCCGGCTGCCTGTGCCTGTGGTGAGCCTCCAATGAACACGATCCTCCGAGTGAATGCCGAACGCCGTACGCCGCCTGCTCTGACCTGCCACTGCATTTCTGCTGGGACCGGCCGTGTGGTGCTTCGTTGCTGCAGAGCTGCTGGGCGCCGGGTGCTGGAGCTGCGCTCTGATTTGTGCTGCCAGGTTATCTCGGCTTGCCAGACCCATCTCGCTGTGATCAGCTGCTTTCTTTCTGGCTGCCTGGGAGGTGCTGGGTATCGGAGCTGGTAAGATACCGGGGCTGGTAAGATACCAGATAAATCGGGATCTCGACTCCTCTGGGGGAAGCAGGGGTTCGGGGCCGGACGCCAGTTGTCCCGCAGGTGAATTGGGTGTTCTACCACATCTCTGAAACCACGACTTTTGAATCTCTTGACTCCCTGTGCGGGTGAGGGGTGGTAGTGGGGTGATGTCCCCTAACCTGCTGTGTCATTATTATTAATGGTTTGTGGTCAGCTGTGCCCACCGTGAGCTTTGGGTCTATTCCCTGTGGCAGCTGCGGTGTCCGCTGGAATCTGTGGCTCCGTTCACTGGTGAACTACCCTCCCCCCCCCTTCCGTAAGGTATAGAGGACCATATAAGGAATAAAAGACCCTCCTCGTCGTACAGTCCTGGCTCCTGCTTTTTTTTCTTTTGGATGGACTGGCCCCCTTGACAACCTCAGTTGCCAATTGGGGAATTCCTGGACACTTCGATATTGTTTGATGAACCAGAGACACTAATTCTGCTTATGGGATACATAAATCTGAGCTTTAGCAGCCTGTTAAGAGCCTGATTGGTTTTGCGCCATCCATAGTTATATGGCTGCTATTTAGTTGTGGGCATGTATATTCTATTCTTATCTGTGGGGGACTAACCAGCTAGCTCGCATCCATCACGGGTATCTGAAGTTTATATATGGACTCAGCGTTTATCATTATTAGTATTTTCTGTATTTTTTGTTTGTTTCCTTCTATGTACTTAATTGTACCCTCTTTCTATAGGGTTTTGCTAATTTATTGAGAGGTGGTGATCTGTATACATGAGATATCGCCGAGTGGGATTTTTGTAGGTAGACGCAATATATTGTTTTGTGTAAAAATGCCGCCAAAATACTGTAAATACGGTGGTCTGACCTCCCCAAAAGGTGGTTCAGGGGGGAGCCCACAGGCTCGACTAGATAAGTTTTTGAAGTCACCACCACCTAAAACTAGAGGAGGGGTACTGAGATCCGGCCCACAGGCTGAGCTAGTCTCAGACAATGCGGACCGGTTGGAGCAGGGCTTATCAAAGACCGGTTCCTCTCATAGTGAAGGCTTTGAGAGTATAAATAATAAATTGCAGGATATACTGGGAGTGGTAAACGCCACTAGTACCTCGGTTGCAGAGTTGACTTCTTCTCTTGCGGTAGTACAAGGGGACGTTACTATAATAAGAGATGAAGTGACGAAGTTGAGAGTAAAGGTTAAGGAATTGGAGACCGTAGTTAAATCTGTCACTGCAGAGAACGGGGTATTAAAGAACAGACTGGTAGAAGTAGATGAAGATCGTACCTGGTTAAGAAGGAAAGTGATAGAGTTGGAAGATAGGTCCCGTAGATATAATCTTCGATTAGTAGGATTCCCAGAAGGGGTTGAACAGGATGATCCATCAAAATTTATTCAGAAATGGTTGATAGAAAGTTTGGGGCCAGACTATGACGTATCCTCCTTCTGTGTGGAAAGGGCCCACAGAATCCCTTTTAAAAAACCTCCTCCAGGTTTGGGCAATTCTAGCAAAATTTGTCTGCTCAAAAGACCGGGATTGGGTTCTTAGACGCAAAAGAGAGGTATCAGAAATTTATTTTGATGGTAACCTGATATTAATATTTCCGGACTTCTCCCGAGAGACTCAAAACAAAAGAAGATCTTTTTTTGAGGTTAAAAAAAGGCTGATTTCAGCCAAAATTAAGTACTCAATGATATACCCTGCTAAATTAAGAGTAGTACATAATGATTCTGTTTGCTTTTTCCCCACACATGTCGAGGCGGCGCAATGGTTGGACTCTAGGGGTTTATGAAATAAAATGAAGAGGGGGTGAGGGGGGAGGTTAATGAGGGGAGGTGGCGGGGGGGGGCGGTTTTGGTGGAAGGAGAGAGGTTGATGGGTATTGTACAATGCCCTGTCAACCATGCAGGGGGGTTTTTTGGGGGTGGGTTTGAGGGAGGGATTGGCTGTCGTTCTCTCTTTCTTCGTGGCTGTGCGTGCCTCTCCGCTGAGAGGGGGGCTACTTCCTTGTATTTCTTATGGTAGGTAACATTTTATGTTGGAATGTGAGAGGGTTGGGAGATAGAGTGAAGAGGACGGTGGTTTTTGATCTTGTGGTCCGTCATTTGCCTGCGATTGTGGCACTACTAGAGACCCACGCAATAGAAGATAGGATCTTTACATTGAAAAGGAAATGGGCTTCTTTTGAGTATCACGCCTGTTACTCTTCTTATGCAAGAGGTGTTAGTGTATATATTCATCGTGGGCTGGATTTCCAACCACTAGATAGTATCATTGATAAAGAAGGGAGATATGTATTCCTCCATGGGTGCTGGAAAGGGCAGGAGGTGATACTGGCCTTTATCTATGTCCCCCCGCCATTTAAACTAACGTTTTTTTCTCATCTAGCCCAATATATAACTACCAAAAATCAATGTGCCTTATTGGTGGCAGGTGATTTCAATGCAGTACTAGATCCTGAGTTGGATCGCTTTTCCTCTGCCTCCGGGCGCGGTCGCAGTGGATCTCCTTTGATCGCTGTGTGCCAAGAGCTGGCGCTGGTGGATATCTGGCGCCACCTCTATGGCAACAAAAAAATCTTTTCTTGCTTTAGCCAGTCATACGGGTCTATGTCCCGTATTGACTTGGCATTTGCAAGTCGGGATCTGTGCGGCCGCGTCCAGAGGATGAGGTATGAACCGCACAGAATTTCGGATCACTCCCCAGTTCTGATTGCGTTTACGGAGGATCTACCCTCCGGAAGAACTTTTAAATTGAACCCGCATTGGTTTGAGGTGATAGGGGAGCAGTCCCGAGTAGATCAGGATATTCAGGAATTTTGGGGCTTCAACGTTGGTTCGACACACATACATTTTGTGTGGGACGCGTTGAAGGCCCACATTCGTGGTTTGTACTTTAATAAGATCCATAGATTTAGAAAGGAAGCACGACGAAGGGAGAAATAACTCACAGACTTAATAAGGAGCTTACGTGCCGCATTGATTGGTGGCCATAGTGAGCAACTCATCACCCAAATAGAGGAGGCTAATTTTGGTTTTGGGAAACCATTTTTGGAAATGACTCAAATGCTATATGAACAGCTGGTTGCATATATTAAGATCAATGGTATCGGTACTTCTCCTGTTATGATGCGGAGAGTGATGAGACAGGGTTGCCCCCTGTCTCCCCTCCTCTTCGCTCTTTTTATAGAACCGCTGGCTTGTCGGATCCGTCTTGATAAGTCCATAGAGGGCTTTGGGCTCGCGTGAGTGAGCGACAAAATAAGTCTATATGCAGATGACGTGATTCTGTTTTTGGACCAGGGTTATAAAATCCTTCCATATGTTATAGAGGTAATAGAACAGTATGGTAAATTATCAGGGTATATGTTTAACTGGATAAAGTCATCGCTCCTCCCGCTGAACCGGAAAGCTGCAGATGTAGGGACGCGAGTTCGAGTTTTGGCCCCTGATGACACTTTAGATTATTTGGGGGTTAAGATCGGGATTCCAATAAGTAGGTTTTATGAGCTTAATCTGGCCCCAGTTCTTGATAAAGTTAGGACCAAGGCTGGTACTTGGCGCAAATTGAATCTGGCACAGATAGATCGAATCGCATTGATCAGGATGATTATTTTGCCTATGGTTCTGTTCCCAATATGTGCCTCTCCTATTTGGATTGATGACATCTTTTTTCATAGATTGGAGACCTCCATTAATGACCTAATTTGGGGCAGAAAGAGGGTGCGTATAAAGCAGAGATATCTATGCCTGTCGGAGGTGGATGGTGGGCTGTCATTACCTTTTTTTCAGGGTTATTATTTATGTGCACAGATTCAACGGTGTTGTAATTGGAAAGAGAACCTATTTATACGTTTTCTGAATAAAGTTATTAATAAGCCAATAGATAACATTTTTGCATGTTTGGAAACAGGGATTATGGGAATGAGGAAGTCGTTGTTGATCCCTTATTCACTACAGAGGGTGTGGAATAGGTTAAAGGAGATACTTAAAGTTCCCGACCCGCTTGTTTTCACCCCCTTGTGGGGGAACGAGGGGCTAGAGGAATTTTTCAAAATTACTGATTTTGGTTATTGGACACGTAAAGGCATCAGTAGGGTGTCTCACTTATTTTACTTAGGTCAGTTTAATTCACTTTCAGAATTTGGTTTAACCGATAGTTCACCATTAGACTTATTTATGTATGCACTCTTGAAACATATATTTGAAGCCTCTAGGAATAGGGGCCGTATTTTTCCACAAGAGAATATTTTCTTCGATTATTGTGACGCCCAGAAGGATGTGAAGGTGAAGCTATCTAGCTTATACGCTAAACTTCGTAGAGCACTGGCAACTGTAACGCCTTTTAAAAGCCCAAGTAGATGGGAGCAAGAGCTGAATTGCTCTCCCCTACAGTGGCCCACTATCTATAGGAACGTGAGAAGGGCGACAGTTTCCAGTGCTCATAGATTAATCCAATTTAAGATTCTCCATAGACTGTATTATACGCCTAAAGCCCAGGGAAAATTTCCCCAAAATAGGGATCGGGCCTGTTGTTGCCCTAAATGTGGATATGTGAATGCGAATTATGTCCATTTGCTCTGGAGCTGCAGCAAAGTCAGGAAATTCTGGGATGAGGTTTTTCTTGCTTTACAAAAGGAATCCTCAATGAATTATAACCCGGGGATCTTGATAGTAATCTTTGGTGATTATGGCTCAGAAACAGAAGTTCCCTCGTATGTCAGACGGATCTGGATGAGAGGATTGATGGTAGCAAAAGTCATATTGGTCAGGTATTGGGGTGCTGCCGCCCCGCCCTCGTCAAGGAAGTGGGCTTTATACTTTCAGCAAATTAAAATATATGAAGAGATCGAAAGGAATCGGAAAGATGCACGCAGAGCCACGTAGAAATAAGCTATTTGTGTTTCGCGCTTTTTTTTTTTTTTTGACTGAACTGAGGGGAACGACAGCCAATGGGGGGGGGGTTATAGGAATGTGTATGTTTTCTATGCTATGTACACGGTCGTGATATGTGATATATTTTTATATACTATACACTAAAGTGATTATTAATTGGCTATGTATCAATTCTATGTTTCTTTTTTAAAATAAAAATAAAGATAAATAAAAAAAAATAAAAATAAAAAAAAGGGACGTCAACTTGGCTTCCCAGTTGATTGCTACTCGGGATTTCTCAGACAGCAAAGTCATCGCGTGCGGTGATGTCTCAGTAGTACTCAGGGGCCGTGATCCCAGGCTAAACAGAAAGCTTACCATCCCTGAGTTCCTTCTAGCTTTCAGCCTGTATAGAGATGTGATTTGCTCTGTACGGCCCGACCGCAGGGAGGAATTAGATCTTTATTTGTTCAGGGTAACCGAATTGGGGTACAAATATGGTGGTAGTTCGTTCTACGATTATCACTGTTCATTCTCTGCTAAGGCCGCGGCGGCCCTCAGTCAATTTCAATTTCTCACAAACTGGGCTAATATCGACACTGAGATATTTTGCAGACACTTTGCTGGCCTTAGAGCTCCTGCTTGTTCTCTGTGTCAGTCCATCTACCACACAGCAGAATGGTGCCACAAAGCTGCCTCAAGTGTTGATAGTAGCCCTCCCGCACAGCCGTCTAGGCACCCTGAACCCCAGAATGCCTCAGGTTTAGTCGACAAATTGGGAAGGCCCATTCAATACCTCGGCCGGTCACAGATCTGCAATAATTTTAATTTTTCCTCCTGCAATTATAGTCAGTGTAGGCTGTTACATGTTTGTGTGAATTGTTTCAGAGCCCATCCCAAGTCGGTCTGTACATTAAAGGCGGATAAGTCATATGAGTGTCCTTAACGTTGATTGCCTGATGCATTTCCTACGCAACCACCACGACCCTAGCTTCGTACAGTTCCTCATGTCAGGATTTAGATCATGTTTCAACACTGGCCTAATTGCCCTGCCCGAATCATCTTATGAATGCAGGAATTTATTGTCAGTGGAGCTTCACCCTCAGGCAGCGGATGAACTGATTTCCATCGAGTTGGCTAAGGGATTCCTAATAGGCCCCTTTTCTTTTTTTCCTTTTGGACGGTGGAGAGTCAGCCCTATAGGTGTAGTCACAGGCAAATTTAGTAGTAAAGAAAGATTGATCATCGATTTATCAGCCCCACATGGTCACTCCACTCCCAGTATCAACTCTCTCATACCCTCCGAAGACGTCAGTATGAAATATTCCTCCATAGATCAGGCTATCATCATAATACTGCAGTTAGGCCATAACTCTATTCTGTCAAAAGCTGATATATCTGACGCCTTTAAGCTACTCCCCATCAGTCCAACTTTGTGGCAGTGGCATGGTATAAAGTGGAGAGAGCTTTATTACTTTGCCTCTAAACTTACCTTCGGATCAAAAAGCAGTCCATGGTTGTTTGACAAACTGGCCCAGGCTCTCCACTGGATACTAGTCAACGAGTTCCATTGTAGTTTTGTTATCCATTACTTGGATGACTTTCTGTTATTGGAACACCCCGGGTCCAATCCAAAAGCACTACAGTCGCTGCTAAGCTGTTTCCACCAACTTGATATCCCCGTATCCCCAAAAAAAGGTTAAAGGTCCATCCCCAGTTATCACTTTCCTAGGTATAATTCTAGACACAATAAACATGGTCGTAAAATTACCGGAAAACTATTTGGACAGGATTAGGGTCGTCCTTCACAGTTTCATGCAGACCAGAACCATTAAAAAAGTTGAATTAGAGTCCCTTTTAGGCATGTTAATTTTTGCTATGCGAGTCATGCCCCAAGGTAGGCCATTTGTGTCACGACTACTAGCTCTCCTTCCTTCAACTCCTTCCCAAGACAGCTTCATATGCCTTGATGACCAAATAGTAGCCGATTTAGCCATGTGGTATTTCTCTCCTCATCCCGGTGGTGTCCAACATTTCCCCTATAGTCTTCTCCGATGCCGCTCCCAGTTCTGGATTCGCAGCCATTTTTGGCACACATTGGCTAGCGAATGGGTGGCACGACGAAGTCAAGTCACTGCCGGGGTTTCTTCAGTCTTCAGCTTCCTTTACCCCTTAGTTGCAGCCGCTCATGTGTGGGGTCACGAGTGGACCGGTCACACTTTGTTGTTCGTTTCCGATAACGCAGCGGTAATGGATATTCTAAATAACGGGTCATCTAAATCCCCTCAGGTGTTACCATTCCTCAGATGTCTAGTGCTTCTTTCATTGCAACACCAGTTTCGATACATATGCTGACATATATCAGGGCAGAAGATGTCACAGCGGATGCCCTGTCTAGAGCTAATTTTGGCCTTTTCTCGCAGGTATTTCCCGATGCAGACGCCAACGGTGCTACAGTCCCTCTGTTCCCATCACTGGTCTGGATGTAAATTCTCACTTAGCTACAGCTCGTTTTCTACTGGCCAAGTCCCTGTCACCCAACACTGCCAGGGCTTACCATACAGGTTGGAGGGCATTTCTTAAATTCCAAGACAAGTTTCCCCAAGGCATTCTCGATTTTACCAACTACATCCATGCTTTTATCGGCTATTGTCATTCTGAGTTGAATCTGTCATACTCCACAGTTAAGTCTTACTTAGCCGGTGTACAGCATTTCCGAACCTCCACTCAACCAGAAGCTCCCTCACTATTCTCCATCCATGTAGTCAAGGCTACTCTCAGGGGTCTTGAAAAATGCAACCCAAATACACGTCCGGGCCGCCAGGCCATCACCGGGCAAATATTTCGTCAGTTGTCTGACATGTTAGACTATAGCCCTTTTGGTGCCCAACAGAGTCTAGTGATAAAAGCAGCCATATACCTGGCTTTCTATGGCTTCCTGAGACCAGGAGACTTTACCTCAGCCCGTAGTAGCCGCAGGTACCTGACTGTCGGGCAACTGAAGACTGACACAGATAATTTCATTCTCTCGCTTACGTCCACCAAAACATCACAGTCAGGCCCTCCTACCCAGATCACGTACTACCCAACCACCCACCGCTGGTGCCCTGTTCAAGTGCTACACCAATTGTTAAAAAGTATTGACAGTACAACACCCTACAGGCCACTGTTGCCTTTCAATGCAGCGCATCTCACAAGCTTCCAGTTTGTTTCGCATATTCGCTTCCTGGTGGCCAACCTAGGTTTAGACCCGGCATCTGTCTCTGGCCACGCCTTTCGGATTGGCGCTGCTTCCGCAGCATCCAAGAACCAAGTTCCTGCTCACGTCATCACGAAATTAGGGTGCTGGCACTCCTCCTGTTATTCCAGATACATACCTCACCCGAACATTGAGATGTCTCTCGCCTGTCAGAACCTTTCACTGTAAGTGCGATTTGTAAATAAAGTTTTCTGATTGCATATGGTCTCTTTTTGGCCTCCTTCAGTCATCCCTATGACGTTGCGGTTACGGCACAAATCAAACCGTTTAGCCAACTACTAGTTAGGGTCCCGGTTCAGGTGTAGCCCCGACCACAAGTTTTAAGGCCGATTTATTGGCCTGTATTTGTGGGAGGGGCTCTGCCCCGCTATTTAGGCTCATTTCCCCCTCCCCTACATCCTACGTCTGCTCAACACACCCACCCTTCCCACCCTCAATTTCATTGTCACACCAGGGGATGGCCTCTTTCAGTCATCCCTACGACGTTGCGGTTACGGCATAAATCAAACAGTTTAGCTAACTACTAGTTAGGGTCCTGGTTCAGGTGTAGCCCCGATCACAAATAATGTGTTTAGTCCTCTTCTCACTCTTGGTAGTGTGGGTGCGGAATCTGAGAATGTACTTTTGTCATTTACCAGTAGTACCCGATTTCTCCTGCCTGCCAAGTTGGCGCTAGACTCTAAAACTGTGGAAATTGAAGTATTTATTGACAGTGGGGCAGGGGTTAATCTAGAGGATGGCCAGTTTGTCCGTATGCATGGTTTGACAGTTTGACAACAAGCGCATTAGACAAAAATATTTCTGTGTTTGCGATTGATTCCGCCCCTCTCCTGGTGCAGGACATTCGCCTAAAGGTGGGAGATTCTCATATTGAATCCATTTCATGTTTTGTGCTGGAGGGTTTGCCTGCTCCTCTGGTGCTAGGTTTACCATGGTTAACCAAACATAACCCTACCATCGATTGGCAAGTAGAGATGTCCCGAATAGTTCGCCGGCGAATAGTTCCCGGCAAACTTTGGCCCTGTACCTCACAGTCAGCAGACACATTCCAGCCAATCAGCAGCAGACCCTCCCTCCCAGACCCTCCCACCTCCTGGACAGCATCCATTTTAGATTCATTCGGAAGCTGCATTCTTAGTGAGAGGAGGGACAGTGCTGCTGCTGCTGCTGCTGCTGATGATTTAATAGGGAAAACGTTAGATAGGGCAGTGTTCTGTGTCCACAGCGTCCTGACAGCACCCCAAAAAGCCCTTTTTAGGGCTGGTACATCAGTCTGCTTTTTTTATATATATATATATATATATATATATATATATATATATTGCTGTTGCCTGCCCGTGTGTTAGAGGCTGCAGGCTCACAGACAGTACTTTGTGCACACCATTCATACAGGGTGTCACAGACAGTACCTTGCAGATAAAAAAAAGTCCATTTATTATTTCTCTGTGATATAATTGCAGTTGCAAGCCAGTGAGTGTCTGGCCCACAGACTGTACTGTGGCCACTGGCTAGGCCACCACTCATACCGTTACAGGGTGTCACTCACAATACCTTGCAGATAAAAAAAAGTCCATTTATTATTTCTCTGTGATATAATCGCAGTTGCCAGACAGTGAGAGGCTGCAGGCTCACAGACAGTACTGTGTGCACACCATTCATACAGGGTGTCACTCACAAAACCTTGCAGATAAAAAAAAGTCCATCTATTATTTCTCTGTGATATAATCGCAGTGTCAAGCCAGTGTGTGTCAGGCCCACACAGACTGTACTGTGCCCACTGCCCACCACTTATATAGGGTGGCACAGTACCTTGCACGCATAGTACCACTTATCTGAAAAAAAAAATGACAGGTAGAGGCAAGCCACCCCGCAGGGGCCGTCGTGGTGCTGTGATTTCCACTGGCCCTGGAATAATGCCCAGTCTTCAGAGGCAACGTACCCTGAACCCGAAAAATTCAGAAAAAATAGTTGACTAACTTACACAGGACACCCAATCTTCAACAGCTTCCGCTAAGAACCTTGACGCACCATCCTCCTCCAGCTCAGCTTCGGTCACCTGCTCTCAAGTTAGCACTCTCCCGCCTGCCACCACTACCACCACAGCCACCACAGCCGCTTCATTTGATCCGTCAGAGGAGTTTTTTACACATCAGTTGGGTGAAATTAGTGATGTGCAACCATTATTGCCAGAGGATGTAGATAACAGGGATATGTCTCAGTCAGGAATCATTACACACATGGACGTACAGTGTGATGATGATGATGATGTTATACCCGCTGCTACTTCCTTTGCTGAGGTGTCAGATACAAGTGAAGTGGTTGATGATGATGTGTCTGTGGATGCCACGTGGGTGCCTGCTCGAAGAGAAGAAGAAGAGTGGCACAGTCAGACAGCATGTATCAGCACCCGGGGTCAGCCAGACAGCACGCCAATCAACGCATGCTGTTGCCACCACCAGAATGCCGTCATTGCAAAGCTCAGCAGTGTGGCATTTTTTTTGTGTGTCTGCCTCTGATAACAGCAATGCCATTTGCAAGCTGTGCCAAAAGAAACTGAGTCGTGGGAAGTCCAACACCCACCTCGGTACAACTGCTTTGCGAAGGCACATGATCGCACATCACAAACGCCTATGGGCTCAACACATGAGTACAAGCAGCACACAAACTCAAAGCCGCCATCCTCCTCCTGGTCCAGCATCTTCAGCCACGTCAACCACAGCTGTCCTCCTTGCCCCCTCTCAACCATCCGCCACTCCGTCTCTCGCCTTGAGCAGTTCCTGCTCATCTGCCCACAGTCAGGTGTCTGTGAAGGACATGTTTGAGCGTAAGAAGCCAATGTCACAAAGTCACCCCCTTGCCCGGCGTCTGACAGCTGGCTTGACGGAACTCTTAGCCTGCCAGCTTTTACCATACCAGCTGGTGGAGTCTGAGGCCTTCAAAAAATTTGTCGCTATTGGGACACCACAGTGGAAGGTACCCGGATGAATTTTTTTTGCAAAAAAGGCAATCCCAAACCTCTAATCCCAAAGGAAGTAATGGCATGTCTCGCATACAGTGTTGGGGCAAGGGTCTATCTGACCACTGATACCTGGTCTGCAAAGCACGGTCAGGGCAGGTATATCAACTACACTGCGCATTGGGTCAACCTGCTGACGGCTGACAAGCATGGAATGCGTGGCTCTGCAGCAGAGTTGGTGACACCGCCACGACTTGCAGGCAGGCCTACTGCCACCTCCTCTACTCCTCCTACTCCATCCTCTTTGATAACCTCCTCGGCTGAGTCCTCTTCTGCTGCGGCATCTGGCTGCACATCAACGCCACTCCCCCAGCTCCCCAGGGGCTATTCCTCATCCCAGATACGACAGTGTCACGCTGTCTTGGGGTTGACTTGCCTGAAAGCAGAGAGCCACACCGGACCAGCACTCCTGTCCGCCCTGAACGCACAGGTGGATCAGTGGCTGACCCCGCACCAACTGGAGATCGGCAAAGTGGTGTGTGACAATGGAAGCAATTTGTTGGCGGCATTGAATTTGGGCAAGTTGTCACATGTGCCGTGCATGGCACGTGTGTTGAATCTCATCGTACAACTCTTTGTGTCTAAGTACCCAGGCTTACAGGACGTCCTCAAGCAGGCCAGGAAGGTGTGTGGCCATTTCAGGCGTTCCTACACGGCCATGGCGCACTTTTCAGATATCCAGCGGCGAAACAACATTGTGAGGCGCTTGATTTGCGACAGCCCGACACGTTGGAATTCAACACTCCTAATGTTCGACCGCCTGCTCCAACAAGAAAAAGCCGTCAACGAGTATTTGTATGACCGGGGTAGAAGGACAGCCTCTGCAGAGCTGGGAATTTTTTGCCACGTTACTGTACGTTCATGCGCAATGCCTGTAGGCTCATGCGTCCTTTTGAGGAGGTGACAAACCTAGTCAGTTGCACTGAAGGCACCATCAGCGACATCATACCATTTGTTTTCTTCCTGGAGCGTGCCCTGCGAAGAGTGCTGGATCAGGCTGTAGATGAGCGTGAAGAGGAAGAGGAAGAGTTGTGGTCACCATCACCACCAGAAACAGCCTTGTCATCATCGCTTGCCGGACCTGTGGCAACGCTGGAAGAGGAGTATGAGGAAGAGGAGTCAGAGGAGGAATGTGGCTTTGAGGAGGAGGAAGACCAACCACAGCAGGCATCCCAGGGTGCTCGTTGTTGTCACCTATCTGGGACCCATGGTGTTGTACGTGGCTGGGGGGAAGAACAGACCATCAATGACATCAGTGAGGATGAGGAACGGGAAATGAGTAGCTCGGCATCCAACCTTGTGCAAATGGGGTCTTTCATGCTGTCATGTCTGTTGAGGGACCCTCGTATAAAAAGGATCAGGGGAACGACCTGTACTGGGTGGCCACGCTACTAGACCCCCGGTATAAGCAGAAGGTGGCGGAAATGTTACCAAATTACCAAAAGTCGGAAACGATGCAGCAGTTCAAAACCAAACTAAAAAATATGCTTTACACAGCTTATATGGGGGATGTCACAGCACAACGGGAATCTAACTGGGGAAGAGGTGAAAGTAATCCTCCTCCTACCACGACCATGGCGGCAAGGACAGGACGCTTTACAGATGTGTTGTTGATGGAGGACATGCGGAGCTTTTTCAGTCCTACACATCGCCACAGCCCTTTGGGATCCAGCCTTAGAGAACGACTCGACCGACAGGTAGCAGACTACCTCGCCTTAACTGCAGATATCGACACTCTGAGGAGTGATGAACCCCTTGACTACTAGGTGTGCAGGCTTGACCTGTGGCCTGAGCTATCCCAGTTTGCGATAGAACTTCTAGCCTACCCCGCTTCAAGTGTCCTGTCAGAAAGGACCTTCAGTGCAGCAGGAGGCATTGTCACTGACAAGAGAAATCGCCTCGGTCAAAAAAGTGTTGATTACCTCACCTTCATTAAGATGAATGAGGCATGGATCCTGAAGGGACTGACAGTGGGGGATACGTTTGACTAACAAAAGGCCTGATGACATGCCTTGGCCTCAAAATGGTCCCCACGCTGCTGTATTTAATGTCTGCAAACCGGATGACTTTCGTGAATTCTCCGCCACCAACTAGGGTTCAAGCCGCAATGTTTTAGTCACCTTTCTGCCTGGAAAACATAATTTTTTCCGGCCGCTGCTACAACAGCGACTGCAACATTACTATTATTTTTCAGGCATGTGTGCAGCACTGGCCTCTGGTGCTGCACTGTGGCTGCATAAACAAAACACAAAAAAAGGCACATATATGTGTCAATTCCCCTTCGTGATCATTACCTTGTCATGGTGAAGGGGCTTGCGTATCACAATGAAGCGATTATCACCTCTATGAGTGTGTTGGCAATGTTGCCACACCCCAGATGATAAGGCCGTTGCTTCATTATGATCAGACCAAAAGCGATCGGCTGGATAATTTTTCATAGAAAAAACATTAATTTTCTTTTTTTCTTCTTCTTTTTTTTTAAGTTGTATGGGTTTTTAATACATAAAATAAAAAAAAATCATAATAAAGTCTCTTAATAGTTTATTAGAAATAATGCAGACAATTGAAAAAATCCCCATCAATTCCAATACAAAGCAAGTACAGAGCTCAGAACTAAATTATTTCAGGATGTCGTAATGGTTCGTTAATTCGACAATGGTTAATAATCAATTCGACACACGTCCCCGGATAGGGGACGTAACAGGGATTAAACTGATAGGAATAGTACTAGTTAAGACACCACTCATATAGGGTGTCACAGCACATTGCTCTGTGCACGCGCAGTGCCCCAACTTGGGAGTAAGAGGACCGACCAAGCTGCTATTTCCATCTCCCGTTTCCTAAAATCAATTCAGTTTGGTGTATCAGAGTTTGGTCTGTCAACTGTGCAGGCAGTCGAAGGTACCCGGCCTAAATTTTTTTTCACAAAAGGCAATCCCTGCTATGGGACGTAACAGGGATTAAACTGATGAGAATAGTACTACAGAAAATACCACTCATATTGGGTGTGACAGTAAATTGCACGGCGCAGACGCAGTGACCGTGGATTAAAACAAAGGGGAGGGAGCCAGCGTTTTTTTAACCATCTCACCGTTCGAAAAATCAACTCAATAAATGGACCCCAGATTGGGGACGTAACAGGGATTAAACGGATGAGAATAGTACTACAGAAAATATCACTCATATCGGGTGTGACAGTAAATTGCACGGCGCAGATGCAGTGACTGTGGATTCAAACAAAGGGGAGGGAGCCAGCGTTTTTTTAACCATCTCCCCGTTCAAAAAATCTATTCAATAAATGGACCCCAGATTGGGGACGTAACAGGGATTAAACTGATGAGAATAGTACTACAGAAAATACCACTCATATCTGGTGTGACAGTAAATTGCACGGCGCAGACGCAGTGACCATGGATTAAAACAAAGGGGAGGGAGCCAGCATTTTTTTAATCATCTCCCCGTTCGAAAAATCAATTCAATAAATGGACCCCAGATTGGGGACGTAACAGGGATTAAACTGATGAGAATAGTACTACAGAAAATACCACTCATATCTGGTGTGACAGTAAATTGCACGGCGCAGACGCAGTGACCGTGGATTAAAACAAAGGGGAGGTAGCCAGAGTTTTTTTAACCATCTCCCCGTTCGAAAAATCAAATCAATAAATGGACCCCAGATTGGGGACGTAACAGGGATTAAACTGATGAGAATAGTACTACAGAAAATACCACTCATATCTGGTGTGACAGTAAATTGCACGGCGCAGACGCAGTGACCGTGGATTAAAACAAAGGGGAGGGAGCCAGCGTTTTTTTAACCATCTCCCCGTTCGAAAAATCAAATCAATAAATGGACCCCAGATTGGGGACGTAACAGGGATTAAACTGATGAGAAGAGAACTACAGAAAATAACACTCATATCGGGTGTGAGAGTAAATTGCACGGCGCAGACGCAGTGACCGTGGATTCAAACAAAGGGGAGGGAGACAGCGTTTTTTTAATTATCTCCCCGTTCGAAAAATCAATTCAATTCACCTTTCAGGGACCCTTGGTGTTGTACGTGGCTGGGTGGAGGAAGAAACCTTTAATTAACCTTTAACATTCGGGACATGGCAACCTTGTGCAAATGGGGAGTTTGCGGTTGGGCAAATGGACTGTTTGCGGTTGTTTGCGGTGCATTAAAAGGGGAGTTTGGTCTGTCAATGTCTGTGAAGCGGGCGTAACCCTTACACTACCTGATCGATACAGCATCATACCTGATCGTATACACACACTGGATGTTTTAAACTACGTTGTGGCGAAAGCCACTTCGCCACAGTGTTTTGGAGGGGGCTGTTTGCCCGCCTCCTGCCTCTGGATTACGGCCCTTTAAGAACCATCTGGGGACATACTGTGGAGTTACTGGATGGCCACCATTTCATGTATCAGAGGCACATGGTGAGAACAATGGATGAAGCACATGGTGAGAACAATGGATGGCGGCCATTTTAACTCACAGACACTGTTTGGACTTTTCTACACGGTGCCATCTCGCCGGTATTTGGTGCACAAAGACATCGGGCAGTAGTTTTAAACTATACAACAGGGGACACATTATACAGTAATTATTTTTTATATAGCCTGTATATGTTCTGCGGAATCTGCATTAAACTGTATCTTCCAAACTACTGAACGGATCTGGGTGAATTTTGGATATGTGGTTCACCCAGATCCCCCGGTTCCGAGGATATACTTGTTATGGGGTTATTGCATGTTTTGGGCTTCCTGTGTGTGAGTACCACGAGGAGGAGATAAGCGATCCCTACCCTCCACAGCTAACCCCTACCAAGGAACTGAGGTCAGTAGAGGAGCCGTTAGCTTCCTCTGACCCCCTCCCAGCAGAAGAGCTGGCATCTGGGCAGAGCGCCGCTGGCCTCTGCCCTAACTTTCCCTTTGTCACCGCTAGGACTATACCCCGGTTGCTCCAGCGGAAGAGCTGGCAACTGGGAAGAGCACAGTTGGCCTCTGCCCTCCCTTGTTCCCTTGTCCCAGGCTTATCTATCTGCAGGTCCCCCCAGCTGAAGCGCTGGCACCAGGGCAGAGTACCGTCAGTCTCTGCTCACTCAGCGACCCACAAAGCCAAGAGACCAGTACCCACACAGCCATGGTGAAGCCATGGGACCGAAACAAGCTACAAAATTGACCGGGTGCAGTAACCAAGTGTTGGGGGGGGGTCTGCACTGCGGATTCTATATTATTGTGGGGGGGTCTGTCTTGTTGATTGTAATTTACTGTGGGTGGGTGACTCGCAGGGCCGGATTAACGTAGGGGCTGATGGAGCTGCAGCTCCAGGCCCCTACCATAAAATAGGCCCATCCGCCAGCCAAAAGGCCGTCGGGAGCGGCCCGCGCTAAAAGTCCTCTGTTGTACACAGCGCAGCGTCACACAGCGCACAGACAATGCAGAGATGCTCACCTCACGCTGGCAGCAGGGAGGAGCCTCAGGGAGGGACTCGGGAGGAGCGTAATATGATCCTAGAGTGGAAGCTGCTTCTGCCAGCCCCTCCCCTCCCCGCCCACCAATCAGAGCTGAGGCAAGGCAAGCACTAGCAGCTCTGAGTCGTACAGGGAGTCTAAGAATAGAAATGAATCGAATGAGTCTCAGGTTAAAAGAATCTAAAGATCCGATTAGTTAGAGACTCATTCGATTCTTTGAGTTAAAAGAGCCGTGAGTCAGAGTCCAGAACAGTTTACACTGAGGCTGTCTGCAGTGATAAGATTAAGGGACAGGAGCAGAGAGATAAGAGAAGTGACAGATGACACAGAGTTTAGGTTACAGGTTGAATTAACCCTTTAGGATCAAATTGGCTTCTCAGGAGATATATATGTTAAAGGCATCTCGTTCAGTAGCTATATTACTAAGGGTGGGTTCACATCTCCTTTATGGATTCCGTTAAGTGGGGATTATTTTATTATCAGCCAGTGACTGTGTTACTGTAATACTGTTATCAATTCAGCACATAGTTTTCCCTGTGCATTCACATTTCACTTCACTTCGTTCGTTGTACTACTGTCAGTGTCAGACTGTTGTCACTGTGGGTAACAATGCACAACAGACAACAATGCACACCACAGTGACAGCTCCTGACTCCTGTCCGGCGTCAGCCTCAGCTTCCCTTCACTATCACTATAATCAATCACTCTTCCTGATCCTGACTCACTCATTAGAGAGCTGAAGAGCCGACTGAGTCAGCAGCAGCAAGTGAATCGGATGGATAGCATCTGCGCATGCGCACCGGCACCTAGAGTCTTCGGTTCACTTGCGAGTCAGCTCAGCAGTCAGTGACTCAGCAAGTGAACCGAAGATCCGATTCATGAACCGATTCATCTGAAAGATCTGAACTTCCCATCACTATTGTACACAGCGCAGCATGCAGGAGGGATAACCGCGGGCGCACTGAGGTCATATCCGGCGGGCCGGCATTACAGGAACAGCACCAGCTGCTCTGACGTCCTGCCGCCGGATATACATCACAGGATATCCGGCGGCAGGACGTCAGAGCAGCTGGTGCGGTTCCTGTAATGCCGGCCCGCCGGATATGACCTCAGTGCGCCCGCGGTTATCCCTCATGCACGCTGCGCTGTGTACAACCTGCTAGCAGTTTCGACCAGCACACGGCCCACAGCGCTCAGCCACACCAGCTCGCGAGACAGCAGGAGCTTCTGGAGCAGGTATCAAATAAACTCATCCAGTTGGAAGGGAGGGCAATCATAGTGCTGTTATGATTTATGGACACAGCTCTCAGCATGCTTAGCCAGCCTTCTATCTGGCTTTGCATCTTGAGAGTCACAGTCCACAGGCTGTTTCTGAGCCTGTGGACTGTGACTCTCAAGAAGCACAGCCAGATAGAAGGCTGGCTAAGCATGCTGAGAGCTGTGTCCATAAATCATAACAGCACTATGAAAATTACTGACTGGCTAAGCATGCTGAGAGCTCAGTCTCTATAACATAACACATAAAGAAATTACTGTTTCTAGCTGCTAGTCCACAGCAGCTAGAAACAGTAATTTCTTTAAAGGGATTCTGTCACCAGGTTTCACCCCTGTCAGCTAAAAATATGCTGATGTTCAGGGCGTCTTCATGATTCCTAATGTGGGCTTATAAATGTCATCTGTGAGCTTATTTAGCTAAAAAACAGCTATTACTAACCTGTCAGTCAAACAAATAAGGTGCCCAAGGGGATGTTAATGGATGCAAGGTGCCGGCCGCACCCGCCGCCGGTCGTGCCCAGCGCCGCCTTTCCGGACTTCTGCGCCGCCTCCTAATCCTCTGTGCCGCCTCTAGCTCTCCCTCCCTCCCCCCTCCTTCTGCTGTAAGATCTCGCGCTTGCGCACAGGCCTCTGCCTGATGCGCCCGTGCGGACTTCTCCATTTGGCTTCTTACAGCGAAGTGCGCATGCGCCGGCACTTCGCTCAACCCCTGTATGCGCGAGATCTTACAGCAGGAGGAGGGGGGAGGGAGGGAGAGCGAGAGGCTGCACAGAGGATTAGGAGGCGGCGCAGAAGTCTGGAAAGGCGGCGCTGGGCACGAACGGCGGCGGGTGCGGCCGGCACCTTGCATCCATTAACATCCCCTTGGGCACCTTATTTGTTTGACTGACAGGTTAGTAAAAGCAGTTTTTTTAGCTAAATAAGCCCACAGATGACATTTATAAGCCCACATTAGGAATCGTGAAGACGCCCTGAACATCAGCATATTTTTAGCTGACAGGGGTGAAACCTGGTGACAGAATCCCTTTAATGTGTTATGTTATTTAGACACAGCTCTCAGCATGCTTAGCCAGCCTTCTATCTGACTGGCTAAGCATGCTGAGTGCTGTGTCCATAAATCATAACACAGCTCTATGAAAATTACTGTTTCTAGCTGCTGTTGTCCACAGTCCACAGCAGCTAGAAAACAGTAATCTTCATAGTCCTGTTAAATGATCACTATAGTGTCAGGAAAACAAAGCGGTTTTCCTGACACTATAGTTCCCTGAGGGTGCCCCCACCCTCAGGGTCCCCCTACCGTGGTCCCCCTCCATGTTGCCAAGATAGACGCCAAATGAAAGGGTAGTTGCAGGAACAAAATACTTTAATGGTATCGATAAAATATATATGTAATTAAGACACTGAGTGCAGTTCCATAAAAAGGCCCAGCAAAATATTCAGCACCAGGCCCATGATGCTCTTAATCCGGCCCTGGTGACTCGACTAACTCAGGCACTGACCGACAGAAGGTCAGCTACCTGGTTAGTCTCCCCCCCGAATGGGAAGATATGTGGCGAAAGACACTTCGCCACAGTGTTTTGGAGGGGGCTGTTTGCCCGCCTCCTGCCTCTGGATTACGGCCCTTTAAGAACCATCTGGGGACATACTGTGGAGTTACTGGATGGCCACCATTTCATGTATCAGAGGCACATGGTGAGAACAATGGATGAAGCACATGGTGAGAACAATGGATGGCGGCCATTTTAACTCACAGACACTGTTTGGAATTTTCTACAAGTTGCCATCTCGCCGGAATTTGGTGCACAAATACATCGGGCAGTAGTTTTAAACTATACAACAGGGGACACATTATATAGTAATTATTTTTTATATAGCCTGTATATGTTCTGCGGAATCTGCATTAAACTGTATCTTCCAAACTACTGAACGGATCTGGGTGAATTTTGGATATGTGGTTCACCCAGATCCCCGGTTCCGATGATATACTTGTTATGGGGTTATTGCATGTTTTGGGGTTCCTGTGATATGTTTTATAAAACTGTATTTCTCTGCCTGTGATAATTATATTAGCCATTGTGTTCAGTAATCATATCACAGGCAGAGGGGAGGATTTTGTGTGGGAGTGTCTGTGTGTATTGTACGGATTGATTGGTTGTATTTCAAAACCATGTGGGCAGTACTATGTTTGTGGATTGTGAATAAAAGAGGCTGTATGGGCCAGTACAGTCAGTTCTGCTTGACCTCAAAACGAAGTGTCGTCTCGTTATTGGGGGAATTGGATTGTATGCTGATTGCCAAGAGTGTAAGCTGATTGTATGCTTTTCCTGTTCAGCTGTTTCCAGTGTTCGTGTAGTTTGCAGTTCGGCAGACTGGTGCTTGCAGTAGCTGCCTGTGCATTGGAAAGGAGGATATCGTTTGAACGGAGTTGTGTGCTGAACGGTCCGTTACACACGTTGTTCAAAAAAATTTAGGATTGTTAGGGGATTTATGCCCTTTATGGATTAAAACCCAACTCTGCGTCAACTATGTAATTTTCCATGGGAGTTTTGCCATGGATCCCCCTCCGGCATGCCACAGTCCAGGTGTTAGTCCCCTTGAAACAACTTTTCCATCACTATTGTGGCCAGAAAGATTCCCTGTGGGTTTTAAAATTCGCCTGCCTATTGAAGTCAATGGCGGTTCGCCCGGTTCACCCGTTCACGAACATTTGCAAAAAGTTGCGTTCGCCGTTCGTGAACGGAAAATTTTATGTTCGCGACATCTCTACTATGCACGTGTAATCACAGATGTGCAGTATATTAAAAAAAGTTTTTTTTTAACAACAGTAACCTAATAGCCGTATTTGTGGCCTAAATGTGACAGTCCCTATGCACTTGTAATCCCAGATGTGCAGTATATCAGAGGGATTTTTTACCACAGTATCCTAAAAGCCTTATTTGTGGCTAAATTTGACAGTCACTTATGCACGTCTAATCCTAGATGTGCACTATATGAAAAAAAAGTTTTTTTAAGCACAGTAAGCAAAACGCTGTATTTCTGGACTAGCAGACATGCAGATAGATAGTGCTGGTGCACTATTGTTGCATAAAATGGCTGCCGATTAGGTATTGATATTGACAAACTGAAGTAAAAAAAAGTTTGTTTTCAGCAGTAGTTGGCTCAGTGCAGGCTTAAAAAAATTGTGCACTGCACCCATAAAACACATTTGATGTAGATCGCTGAGTAAAAAGGCAGTTTTTTATAATATTTCTCCCTGATCTCTCTCTGACAGCAGCTGCAGCCTCTCCCTACACTAATCCGAGCAGAGTGACGGGCGGCGCTACGTGACTCCAGCTTAAATAGAGGCTGGGTCACATGCTGCAGTTGGCCAATCACAGGCATGCTTATAGTAGGCATGGCTGTGATGGCCTTTTGGGGCAAGTAGTATGACGCTTGTTGATTGGCTGCTGTGCAGCCTTTCAAAAAGCGCCAAGAAAGCGCCGAACACCGAACCCAAACCCGAACTTTTACGTAAATGTTCGGGTTAGGGTCCGGGTGCCGAAAAACCTAAAGTTCGGTACGAACCCGAACTTTACAGTTCAGGTTCGCTTAACTCTACTGTCAGTCTCTTCACTGATTGCCCCTTCACTACAGAATACAATTTAAATGCCTTACTGTCATCCACAATGCACTCTACAAGGCTCCTTTCTCATATCTCTCTACCATCCCCATCCATCCTCTACATTCAAAACATCATTCAAGCTACAACAGTTCTTTGGAATGCACTACCCCAGACAATAAGGTATCCACAGTTTTAGTCATGCCCTAAAAACATATCTATTTAGGGTAGTCTATCACATTCCATAATCTAACTCTTCTCCATTCACCTTCTTCTACATTATTCCTTAGAAACTGATACCTTTATCCAACAGTAACCCCCACTTGATAAACTCAAAGGCCGTATCTTGTTTTTAAAAAAGATGGCTGGACCATTGTAAAAACAAGCAATTTTACCTTTGGAGCCACCTCTGTTTCCTCATAGATTGTAATCTCTTGTAAGCAGGATCCTTGCTCCTATCCTCTGAATTGTTTGGTACATCTACTCTGTAATGTCTTCTTTTGACTGTATATATGTACCTTCTGAGTTGCTAAGTGTTGCAAAACATGGTATAGCTAGATACAATTTTCAAGATTTCAGTCACAGAATCAGTTTTTAGAGAAACTGGATCTGTTCCAAAAACTGCTGCACTCTGGTGTTAATTGTATGATTTTGGCATCAATTTATATCTGTTTTTGGAATAAAAAGCATTCCTTTTTTTGCTCAATGGAATAGATGTGTTTTTGAATCCAAAAGCAGACAGGAATTCAAACTAGAGAAAACTTATGCACAATTGATATATATATATATATATATATATATATATATATATATATATATTATTATTTTTTTCTACAAAAGCCTTTGTATCCATTAAACACATACTTTTTTAAGGTTTCTGCGTAATAGGGTAATGTTTGTGGGCAATTGTTTTTGTGCATAACACTCATCATATATAATGATATTGGCTGATAAGATGCCTTCCTCCGGTATAGTGTTAAAATAAATTTGAGTTGTTTCTTCCTCTTGTAGATACAATACATGTCCAGTAAACCTTTGTATTATTGAAGGTTATTTATTCTTGACCGTGACGTCACTTTGTCTGGTTCAAAGTATGGTTTACATGCTGCATCTGTGGAAAATTTCAAGTTTGTTACAAATGCTGACTGTGTTTTTCCATGTTTTACAAGCTGAAAATATCGAAATAAATCTCAAGATATGGAAAGTAATAGCTATATAGATAATGTTCTTGGAAAACGCTGGAATCATTGGAAAATAAATGCTAACCTGCTTAGTTTAGTGTGGACATCAGCTTATGAGCTGATGTCATTGGAGGTGTTGCTACCAAGACATACTGTGTTAAGTTATCTACATACAGGAAATGAGATGTAGAGCATAGTTTTGCCTCTTTACAAAAGGCTAGTCAGAGAACATATGTTATATTGTGTGCAATTTTGGGCTCCTGTGTATAAGAAGGACATAGCTTGACTATAGCTATATTCCCTACTAATGAATGGATCACAGTTGTAAAAAAAATATTGTCATACTTGGGTTCAATCAGTTTGGAAAATACTGCTTAAAGGGTAATTTATTCACAGGAGTCAATGAGACCTTTCTAATGATATTTGTATACCTAGAACTTTAACCATGACAAGGGATATCCATCAATTACATTTAGGGGTCAAAAAAGTTTGAAGAGTACATCAAGATAAATTGGAACTCTTTACAGAATGTTTTTAGGCTTCCTCTGGATTAATATTGCATAATTACAGGTTACACTTGCTGAAATTGATTTAGGTGGACTAGTTGATCTAATAAGGGAGACTACAGATTTTGTATCTGTTTTGTATAAAGTGAACTTCGGCAGTAAATTTGAAGATGTATGGCATCCATTACACATCTACAGCAGTACTTCTCAAGATGTGAGACAAGCCCCTCCAGTGAGACTCACCAAGTTATTTTTGGTGAGGAGCAATTGAAAAAGCAGGTTGGCAGAAGTGATTACATGCTTCATAGGCCTTTTTATGGTTGCGCCAATATCCGATTTAGCATCTAAATTGACTCCTTTTGCTTGAGTTACTGTTCTACTATGTACAAGAGAAATATTTTGAGACACATTACAGTATATATATTGTGGGGGTCAGCTCAATAGTAGTAGGCACAGCAGTCAGAGACAGTGACACAATGGCACAGTTCACACAGGGGTTTGCCTGTTTTCTTTATTCTCATCCACAAACAAAATATAAGGCCTTTACATTCAGGCAATGATACAAAATAAATCCCTGCTCGGCTGAGCACTAACTAAACATAAAGTCACCCTTTCTATACGGGTGGCCTACTACCAGCCACACGACACAATTCAAAATAAACTCACAGTGTCCTTTTTGTTGTTTGCACAGACTTCAGCAGCAATGGTGAAAGCCAGTCAGTTCAACCAGTCCCCACCCAGACATGCTCATAGTGCAAACCTTTATAGCCCAGAAATGAGCTGAGCTCCATCACCTGGCTGAGAGCTCTATATGAAACCTGTTCTGGACAGGAAGGGAATGAGGAGCCCCGCTATCAACCTGCATCCTCATTCCATTAAAATCCAGGCCCGACAACACAATTTACCAAAGTCCTCAGCAAACTATGCTTTGCTAAAGCAGACCATCTTTTCCTGGATTTCTGATATCTCACCCAGGTTTCCTAGGTGAGATATCCACCTCCTGTAGCATAGTACATGGTATATGAAAGAAACCTAGGCGAAATATAACGATTCTCTACTACTTTTCCAGTCGCTCTCTCACATACCCTCCCCCTTTGTTCGAACCTGTGGGGCCGAACACTTTTACTCACCAAACAGTGTGTTCTGGACAGGGCATCGGCATTCCCTTGCAGTCTGCCTGACCTGTGCTCAAGCAAAAATTTTAAGTTTTGTAAAGTCAGAAACCACCTTGTGACTCTCGCGTTTTTCTCCTTGGCCTGACTCATCCATGTAAGGGGGGAATGATCTGTCATCAACCTGAACTGTCGACCCAACAAGTAATTTCTTAGAGTCTCTAGAGCCCATTTAATTGCCAGACATTCCAGTTCGACAATACTATAATTTTTCTCCGCAGGAGTAAGTTTTCTACTCAGGTATGTCACGGGGTGTTCTTCTCCCCCAACCTCCTGTGACAGGACTGCCCCTAAACCAGCATCAGAGGCATCAGTCTGTACAGTAAACACCTTTTTGAAATCTGGGGTCACCAACACTCGTTGTCTACAAAGGGCAGACTTTAACTCCTGAAATGCACTCTCAGCTTCTGTGCTCCATTTTACCATGGCCGACTTACTTCCCTTGGTGAGGTCTGTCAAGGGTACTGCTACACTAGCAAAGTTTGGGATAAACCTACGGTAATACCCCACAATTCCCAAAAAGGCTCTCACTTGTTTTTTGGTTATTGGCCGGGGCCAATCTTGGATGGCTTCTACCTTATTCACTTGAGGTTTTATTACACCTCTCCCAATTATATACCCTAGATAACGTGCTTCCTCAAGACCTAAAGCACACTTCTTAGGGTTTGCTGTTAACCTGGCTGCCCGGAGGGAATCCAACACCACCTGCACTTTTGGTAAATGACTTTCCCAGTCATCACTAAAAATGATATCATCATCTAGATAAGCAGAGGCATATCTACGATGAGGTTTGAGGGTGACATCCATTAACCTTTGGAAGGTTGCTGGTGTCGCATGTAACCCGAAGGGCATGGTGACATACTGAAAAAGGCCTTCTGGGACGACAAAAGCCGTTTTTTCTTTAGCACTGTCAGTAAGGGGCACTTGCCAGTACCCCTTGGTTAGGTCAAGGGTAGAGAAATACCTTGCATGGCCAAGTCTCTTAATTAATTCATCTACTCTTGGCATTGGGTATGCGTCAAACTTTGACACTTCATTTAACTTTCGGAAGTCATTACAGAACCTCACTGTACCATCTGGCTTTGGGATTAGGACTATGGGATTGGACCACTCACTTTGCGACTCTTCAATCACCCCAAGTTCTAACATCTTTTTTACTTCTTCAGATATAGCTTGTCTCCGAGCTTCAGGTACCCTATATGGTTTCAAGTGAACTCGTACCTGCGGCTCAGTGATTATGTCATGTTTGATAACTGAGGTGCGCCCAGGCAAATCTGAGAACATATCAGTGTTTCTTGAGACAAATTCTTTTGTCTCCTGCATTTGAAACTTGGACAAGGACTCTGAAATATGCACACCTACGGTATTATTACAAGGGTTGTTTATCTTGTTTGTCGATAACTCTGGGGCAACACTGCCAGGGGAACTCACTGCTGACAGAGTCTCTCTGTCCTTCCAGGGTTTGAGCAAATTTATATGATACAACTGTTAAGGCTTTCTTTTACCAGGCTGGTAAACTTTATAATTTACCTCTCCCACTTTTTCTATTACCTCGTATGGCCCTTGCCACTTAGCCAGGAGTTTACTTTATACAGTGGGCACTAGCACCAACACTCGGTCACCGGGGTTAAAGGTTCTAACTTTAGCTGACCGGTTGTAGACACAACTTTGTGCCTCTTGAGCCTGCTCTAAGTGTTCTTTGACGATGGGCATGACAGCAGCTATTCTGTCTTGCATGAGAGCAATATGCTCTATTACACTTCGGTAAGGGGTGGGTTCCTGTTCCCAAGTTTCCTTAGCAATGTCAAGGAGACCACGTGGGTGTCTGCCATATAAGAGCTCAAATGGGGAGAAACCTGTTGAGGACTGCGGTACTTCCCGAACTGAAAACATCAAATAAGGTAATAAACAATCCCAAACTTTTCCATCCTTGCTAACCACTTTTTTTAACATGCCCTTCAGTGTCTTGTTAAATCTTTCAACTAGGCCATCAGTTTGAGGGTGATACACGGAAGTACGCAGGTGTTTAATCTTCAAGAGCTTACACATTTCTTTAGTGACCTTGGACATGAAAGGAGTCCCCTGATCCGTAAGGATCCCCTTTGGTATGCCTGTGTGAGAAAACATGTAAAAAAGCTCCTTGGCAATAAGCTTAGCAGAGGTGTTTCGTAAAGGCACTGCCTCAGGATAGCGTGTGGCGTAATCTAACACTACAAGTATATGTTGATGTCCCCGTGCAGACTTTACAACAGGGCCCACCAAATCCATGGCCACCCTTTCAAATGGTACTTCTATAATGGGTAAGGGTACCAAAGGACTTCTAAAACGTGACACAGGAGAGGTTAGTTGACACTCTGGGCAGGATTCACAAAACCTCTGTACCTCAGAAAAAATCCCTGGCCAAAAAAATTGCTGGAGGATGCGTTCTCTGGTCTTTTCAGACCCAAGATGACCTCCCAGCACATGCTTGTGTGCTAGATCCAATACCAGTCTGCGATACGGTTGGGGCACCACCAGTTGCTCAACAATTACCCCACGTATTTTATCTACCTGGTATAATAGATCCTGGTTAACAGCCATATGGGGAAACTCACCATCAGCACCTGGATACTGTGGTACACCATTCAACACCTTCACATTTTCCCTTGATCGTGTCAAAGTGGGGTCTCTGAGCTGAGCAGTCCCAAAATTGTCACGAGACACCTCTAAATTAGGCATATCAGGAACCCCCCCACATCTTCAGTATCACCAGCTAGAACGGCTAGAGGAAAATGATCAACTTCGTCAGTGGTCACCCCTACTGCGGGAACCTCAGAATCGGGGTCATATGGTTCAGGGGTAACCTCAGTACACACATTATCAGTCAGATTTTCTCCACAGGTTACATGTCTGCTCTGCCATAAGTCCCAGAATAAGGAAAAGTCTCTTCCCAGTATCACACTATGCATTAGTGATTTCACCACACCCACTTCATGACATGATACACCACATGGAGTTTCTATTGTGACCCGAGCAGTTGGGTACTCTCTGGTTTCTCCATGTATGCACAGTACCCCAACAGTATGTCCACTGTATGTCCCAAGGTTTACCAGAGAGCCATGTACCAAGGTCACCAAGCTCCCAGAGTCCAACAGCGCCTCAGCTGTACAACCTCCTATGGACACAGTACACATTTGAGGTTCTAACTTAGACACAGTTTCTGCAGAATACACGGTTGTGCAAACAGAGAAATACGTCTGGACATATTGCAGTCCATTGGCTCAGTTGTGAGGGGGCAATTAGCAACCACATGTCCAAATTCATGACACCGCCAGCACTGTACACGGCACTGTTCCCCATTTTGGGACCCTGGCCTGGACCTCCAGGTCCCAGCGGAACGTGGCCCAGCTGGCTCCCCCTTTGAGCCATCTCCCCTTAAAGCATTTCTCTTGTCTCTAGCAATTGGTACCGTCTTACCAGTAGACTTCGGTGACCTGCTGTCCCTGGGGCTGGCATACCTGGAAGATGCTTGGAGTAGGTCCTCTGTTGCACTGTACTGCTCCATGAGACTCACCAATTGGTCAGCAGTTGTAGGTCCTCCTTGTCCAACCCAGTGCTGGATCTTGGGGGGTACTGACCTGATGAACTTATCCAGGACAACTTTTTCTACAATTTGACCTGGGGTACTTTCCTCAAGCTGCAGCCATTTTCTCACGAGATGGATCAGATCGTGCATCTGTGAACAGGGTGGCAAGCTCTCAGAGAAAGTCCAGTTGTGCACACGGCCTGCACGCACATGCATGTTTACTCCAAGTCGAGCAAGTATCTCACCCTTAAGTTTTGCATAATTTTTCGCCTCTGGCTCACCCAAATCGTAGTAGGCCTTCTGCGGTTCCCCAGTTAACCTCCTCAGGACCGCCGTACGCAGGATTGCGTCTTTGCGGCGGCCCTGCTCTTCTGGGTGGACGTGACGGTGCGTCCTCTCGCGAGACGCGAGATTTCCTGTGAACGCGCGCACACAGGCGCGCGCGTTCACAGGATCAGAAGGTAAGCGAGTGGATCTCCAGCCTGCCAGCGGCGACCGTTCGCTGGCAGGCTGGAGATGTGATTTTTTTAACCCCTAACAGGTATATTAGACGCTGTTTTGATAACAGCGTCTAATATACCTGCTACCTGGTCCTCTGGTGGTCCCCTTTGTTTGGATCGACCACCAGAGGACACAGGTAGCTCAGTAATATGTTGCACCAAGCACCACTACACTACACCCCCCCCCTGTCACTTATTAACCCCTTATTCACCCTTGATCACCCTTGATCACCCCATATAGACTCCCTAATCACCCCCCTGTCATTGATTACCCCCCTGTCATTGATTACCCCCCTGTAAAGCTCCATTCAGATGTCTGCATGATTTTTACGGATCCACTGATAGATGGATCGGATCCGCAAAACGCATACGGACGTCTGAATGGAGCCTTACAGGGGCGTGATCAATGACTGTGGTGATCACCCCATATAGACTCCCTCATCACCCCCCTGTCATTGATTACCCCCCTGTCATTGATCACCCCCCTGTAAAGCTCCATTCAGATGTCCGCATGATTTTTACGGATCCACTGATAGATGGATCGGATCCGCAAAACGCATACGGACGTCTGAATGGAGCCTTACAGGGGCGTGATCAATGACTGTGGTGATCACCCCATATAGACTCCCTGATCACCCCCCTGTCATTGATTACCCCCCTGTCATTGATCACCTCCCTGTCAGGCTGCATTCAGATGTCCGTATGATTTTTACGGATCCATGGATCGGATCCGCAAAACACATACGGACATCTGAATGGAGCCTTACAGGGGGGTGATCAATGACAGGGGGGTGATCACCCCATATAGACTCTCTGATCACCCCCCTGTCATTGATCACCCCCCTGTAAGGCTCCATTCAGACATTATTTTTGGCCCAAGTTAGCGGAAATTATATTTTTTTTCTTACAAAGTCTCATATTCCACTAACTTGTGTCAAAAAATAAAATCTCACATGAACTCACCATACCCCTCACGGAATCCAAATGCGTAAAATTTTTTAGACATTTAGATTCCAGACTTCTTCTCACGCTTTAGGGCCCCTAGAATGCCAGGGCAGTATAAATACCCCACATATGACCCCATTTCGGAAAGAAGACACCCCAAGGTATTCCGTGAGGGGCATATTGAGTCCATGAAAGATTGAAATTTTTGTCCCAAGTTAGCGGAAAGGGAGACTTTGTGAGAAAAAAAAATAAAAATCAATTTCTGCTAACTTGTGCCAAAAAAAAAAATTTCTATGAACTCGCCATGCCCCTCATTGAATACCTTGGAGTGTCTTCTTTCCAAAATGGGGTCACATGTGGGGTATTTATACTGCCCTGGCATTCTAGGGGTCCTAAAGCGTGAGAAGAAGTCTGGGATCCAAATATCTAAAAATGCCCTCATAAAATGAATGTGGGCCCCTTTGCGCATCTAGGCTGCAAAAAAGTGTCACACATGTGGTATCGCTGTACTCAGGAGAAGTTGGGCAATGTGTTTTGGGGTGTCATTTTACATATACCCATGCTGGGTGAGATAAATATCTTGGTCAAATGCCAACTTTGTATAAAAAAATGGGAAAAGTTGTATTTTGCCGAGATATTTCTCTCACCCAGCATGAGAATATGTAAAAAGACACCCCAAAACACATTGCCCAACTTCTCCTGAATACGGCGATACCACATGTGTGACACTTTTTTGCAGCCTAGGTGGGCAAAGGGGCCCACATTCCAAAGAGCACCTTTAGGATTTCACAGGTCATTTACCTACTTACCACACATTAGGGCCCCTGGAAAATGCCAGGGCAGTATAACTACCCCACAAGTGACCCCATTTTGGAAAGAAGACACCCCAAGGTATTCCGTGAGGGGCATGGCGAGTTCCTAGAATTTTACATTTTTTGTCACAAGTTAGCGGAAAATGATGATTTTTTTATTTTTATTTTTTTCCCTTACAAAGTCTCATATTCCACTAACTTGTGACAAAAAATAAAAACTTCCATGAACTCACTATGCCCATCAGCAAATATCTTGGGGTGTCTTCTTTCCAAAATGGGGTCACTTGTGGGGTAGTTATACTGCCCTGGCATTCTAGGGGCCCAAATGTGTGGTAAGGAGTTTGAAATCAAATTCTGTAAAAAATGACCAGTGAAATCCGAAAGGTGCTCTTTGGAATATGGGCCCCTTTGCCCACCTAGGCTGCAAAAAATTGTCACACATGTGGTATCTCCGTATTCAGGAGAAGTTGGGGAATGTGTTTTGGGGTGTCATTTTACATATACCCATGCTGGGTGAGAGAAATATCTTGGCAAAAGACAACTTTTCCCATTTTTTTATACAAAGTTGGCATTTGACCAAGATATTTATCTAACCCAGCATGGGTGTATGTAAAATGACACCCCAAAACACATTCCCCAACTTCTCCTGAATACCGAGATACCACATGTGTGACACTTTTTTGCAGCCTAGGTGGGCAAAGGGGCCCACATTCCAAAGAGCACCTTTCGGATTTCACCGGCCATTTTTTACAGAATTTGATTTCAAACTCCTTACCACACATTTGGGCCCCTAGAATGCCAGGGCAGTATAACGACCCCACAAGTGACCCCATTTTGGAAAGAAGACACCCCAAGGTATTCCGTGAGGAGCATGGCGAGTTCCTAGAATTTTTTATTTTTTGTCACAAGTTAGTGGAAAATGATGATTTTTTTTTTATTTTTTTCTTACAAAGTCTCATATTCCACTAACTTGTGACAAAAAAAAAAACTTCCATGAACTCACTATGCCCATCAGAGAATACCTTGGGGTTTCTTCTTTCCAAAATGGGGTCACTTGTGGGGTAGTTATACTGCCCTGGCATTCTAGGGGCCCAAATGTGTGGTAAGGAGTTTGAAATCAAATTCTGTAAAAAATGACCAGTGAAATCCGAAAGGTGCTCTTTGGAATATGGGCCCCTTTGCCCACCTAGGCTGCAAAAAAGTGTCACACATGTGGTATCTCCGTATTCAGGAGAAGTTGGGGAATGTGTTTTGGGGTGTCATTTTACATATACCCATGCTGGGTGAGAGAAATATCTTGGCAAAAGACAACTTTTCCCATTTTTTTTTATACAAAGTTGGCATTTGATCAAGATATTTATCTCACCCAGCATGGGTATATGTAAAATGACACCCCAAAACACATTCCCCAACTTCTCCTGAATACGGAGATACCACATGTGTGACACTTTTTTGCAGCCTAGGTGGGCAAAGGGGACCAAATTCCAAAGAGCACCTTTCGGATTTCACCGGCCATTTATTACAGAATTTGATTTCAAACTCCTTACCACACATTTGGGCCCCTAGAATGCCAGGGCAGTATAACTACCCCACAAGTGACCCTATTTTGGAAAGAAGACACCCCAAGGTATTCGCTGATGGGCATAGTGAGTTCATGGAAGTTTTTATTTTTTGTCACAAGTTAGTGGAATATGAGACTTTGTAAGAAAAAAAAATAAAAAAAATCATCATTTTCCGCTAACTTGTGACAAAAAATTAAAAGTTCTATGAACTCACTATGCCCATCAGCGAATACCTTAGGGTGTCTACTTTCCGAAATGGGGTCATTTGTGGGGTGTTTGTACTGTCTGGCCATTGTAGAACCTCAGGAAACATGACAGGTCGTCAGAAAGTCAGAGCTGCTTCAAAAAGCGGAAATTCACATTTTTGTACCATAGTTTGTAAACGCTATAACTTTTACCCAAACCATTTTTTTTTTACCCAAACATTTTTTTTTTATCAAAGACATGTAGAACAATAAATTTAGAGCAAAATTTATATATGGATCTCGTTTTTTTTTGCAAAATTTTACAACTGAAAGTGAAAAATGTCATTTTTTTGCAAAAAAATCGTTAAATTTTGATTAATAACAAAAAAAGTAAAAATGTCAGCAGCAATGAAATACCACCAAATGAAAGCTCTATTAGTGAGAAGAAAAGGAGATAAAATTCATTTGGGTGGTAAGTTGCATGACCGAGCAATAAACGGTGAAAGTAGTGTAGGTCAGAAGTGTAAAAAGTGGCCTGGTCTTTCAGGGTGTTTAAGCACTGGGGGCTGAGGTGGTTAAGAAAGGCTCCACCACATCCGCCCACTGGTCGACTGGTAACTTTTCATGCTCTGCTACTCTCTCAAAGACCATAAGATAGGCTTCCACATGATCTGTGGGCGTCATCTTTTGGAGTGAACTTTGTACCGCAGCCCGTGCTGTTGGCAACGCTCCCCGGCTTCCTGACACGGCAGCATTTTCACCGGTAAGTCGCAAATCCGACATTGCCTCACTCAGCACCGCCATTTTCTCCATTAATTGGCGATTCATATCATCCTGCCTGGCCTGTGCCTGGTGCTGTCGTTTGTCAGCCTGTGCAAAGGTTTGCTGCTGCTGCAAAATCAGCTGTTGCTGTTGAAGAATGGCTTGTCCAAACTGTTTGCCAAAGTCCTCCATTACACCAGCCGTGAAGTGAACTGGCAGGTCTGTGCAACAAACTTTTTAGGTGTCTGTCTCTTTAAGACTGCATTTTTGGATCCAAGTGCCCGCATCCTTCACCATATGTGGGGGTCAGCTCAATAGTAGTAGGCACAGCAGTCAGAGACAGTGACACAATGGCACAGTTCACACAGGGGTTTGCCTGTTTTCTTTATTCTCATCCACAAACAAAATATAAGGCCTTTACATTCAGGCAAAGATACAAAATAAATCCCTGCTCGGCTGAGCACTAACTAAACATAAAGTCACCCTTTCTATACGGGTGGCCTACTACCAGCCACACGACACAATTCAAAATAAACTCACAGTGTCCTTTTTGTTGTTTGCACAGACTTCAGCAGCAATGGTGAAAGCCAGTCAGTTCAACCAGTCCCCACACAGACATGCTCATAGTGCAAACCTTTATAGCCCAGAAATGAGCTGAGCTCCATCACCTGTCTGAGAGCTCTATATGAAACCTGTTCTGGACAGGAAGGGAATGAGGAGCCCCGCTACCAACCTGCATCCTCATTCCATTAAAATCCAGGCCCGACAACACAATTTACCAAAGTCCTCAGCAAACTATGCTTTGCTAAAGCAGACCATCTTTTCCTGGATTTCTGATATCTCACCCAGGTTTTCTAGTTGAGATATCCACCTCCTGTAGCATAGTACATGGTATATGAAAGAAACCTAGGCGAAATATAACGATTCTCTACTACTTTTCCAGTCACTCTCTCACAATATATATATATATATATATATATATATATACCAAATAAATCAACAGCAGCACAGTGAAAAAAAAGGTAGTTAGGGTGCAAATCCTCTGAAAAGGTAGGCAACCTTTCCTCCCAATATAGTATATCCAAAGAATAGGCAGCACTCCAAATGTGATAAAAGGTGATGACAACGTTTCAGCCCACTCTATGGGGCCTTTGTCAAGCAATACAATAGTATCACACATGGGTATATATATCCGAATCAAGTCATGTGATGAAAGTGGACAATTTAACCATTCAGTGCATCAAGTAGTCACAACATATAGTTATAGAATCAAACTTATCAGAATAATACAGTGAATACATGATTACATATAAATAGACAAAATGTCTCCATGATTAAAGTCGTGATAAAATATAAATACAAAATATCCATCTGTATATACATAAATAAAAATAAATTACAGTGCATCGATCAAGTAAAGGGTTAAAATAGAGGTAAGGCTAAGCTGATCTTTCACAGCTGACCTATAATAAATGTAAGTAAATATCAAAAACAGCGTACCATTGGTGGTTCAGTGTGTCTGCATGTAATCGGCGTTCCCCTGTGATCACCGTGCAAGCGTGAAGTCAGACAAAACGCCCATCACCAACGGACATCAGCGGTGTTCCTCCCAAGCGACGCCCACGTGACCTAGGGTGCGCTGACGAGGACACTACCGCCTATACCAGAGGAAAATAAAGGCAGATCATGTGACCAAGCCTCGGCCAATCCACAAAAGGGGCATGTATGTCAACTAGGTAACTAAATAGTTTATGCCATCCAATAAATAAATACAATAATACTTAAACGGGCTGCATCAGTGGAGTCATTTATGAAGTAACATTGAGTATGGGGTGGATTTAGGCGGACTTACATGTGGTGTCCCAGGGATGTGGTGGGGCATCCAATGAAGGGACCCCGCGGCACCCGATCGCGAAGTGTCGCCCCCCATGTGAATGTAAAGAGGCACATCACAGCATGGGGCAGCACATGTGCCCTACCCACCACCTACAAGTTTATGATATGCATTACATTGGCTGATGAGATGACTTCCTCCGGTATAGTGTTAAAATAAATTTGAGTTGTTTCTTCCTCTTGTAGATACAATACATGTCCAGTAAACCTTTGTATTATTGAAGGTTATTTATTCCTGACCGTGACGTCACTTTGTCTGGTTCAAAGTATGGTTTACATGCTGCATCTGTGGAAAATTTCAAGTTTGTTACAAATGCTGACTGTGTTTTTCCATGTTTTACAAGCTGAAAATATCCAAATATATCTCAAGATATGGAAAGTAATAGCTATATAGATAATTTTCTTGGAAAACGCTGGAATCATTGGAAAATAAATGCTAACCTGCTTAGTTTAGTGTGGACATCAGCTTATGAGCTGATATCATTGGAGGTGTTGCTACCAAGGCATACTGTGTTAAGTTATCTACATACAGGAAATGAGATGTAGAGCATAGTTTTGCCTCTTTACAAAAGGCTAGTCAGAGAACATATGTTATATTGTGTGCAATTTTGGGCTCCTGTGTATAAGAAGGACATAGCTTGACTATAGCTATATTCCCTATTAATGAAAAGTTGTAAAAAAAAAATTGTCATACTTGGGTTCAATCAGTTTGGAAAATACTGCTTAAAGGGTAATTTATTCACAGGAGTCAATGAGACCTTTCTAATGATATTTGTATACCTAGACCTTTAACCATGACAAGGGGCATCCATCAATTACATTTAGGGGTCAAAAAATTTTGTAGAGTACATCAAGATAAATGGGAACTCTTTACAGAATGTTTTTAGGATTCCTCTGGATTAATATTGCATAATTACAGGTTACACTTGCTGAAATTGATTTAGGTGAACTAGTTGATATAATAAGGGAGACTACAGATTTTGTATCTGTTTTGTATAAAGTGAACTTCGGCAGTAAATTTGAAGATGTATGGCATCCATTACACATCTACAGCAGTACTTCTCAAGATGTGAGACAAGCCCCTCCAGTGAGACTCACCAAGTTATTTTTGGTGAGGAGCAATTGAAAAAGCAGGTTGGCAGAAGTATCTAAATTGACTACTAGGTTCAAGAGAAATATTTTGAGACAAATTACAGTATATATAATGGACTATGATCAATGGGGAGATTGGGGAAACCTGATCTACGGCACATCTTGAAGTTCTTCACGATTGGAAATATAGAAATAAGTTAGATACAAAATTCTTACATTTTCCGACATTAAACTATAGTATAGATGTTAAAAATTCTGAGTGAAGTTCCACTGCTATTAAATGTTACACTTTTTAAAGACTTTTGCTTCAGAGTTATTATCAGTGGTATTAACCAAACTTTAGATTAAATGGAAAAAGCATTAAACCTGGGTATTTCAAAAAGTCTTCTGCACTATAACCTTTTCATTTTCTTAAAACATGAGTTCTGTTCCTTTGCTGTATGATCCATTTTGAACATGTTCATTGTGCTGCCCTTTAAATCAGACTGCAAACCTTTCATCATGCTGTAGCTGTGTCTGGTTATATGGCCTGTTTAATGCCTGTAACCTATTTGTACCCAAAGGCAGTATTTTTTCACTTCAACCACAATTCACATTATTGCCATGTTGCTGGTAATGCTTTAAAAATAAATGTCTTGTCAAAACAATCAGTTTAAGATATAGTTGTCAATTATAATTAGTGTTGAGTGAATTGAAGTGAAACTAATTGGCTTTGATCCGAATTTCAGAAAAAATGTCCTCGGCTTCATGGTAATGAATCTTTATTTTTATTTTTTCATAAAATGCCATCTACATGTGTTACAAAGTGAAAGTAAGAAGCCAGGGAATGCAATATGACCCATAATGCAATGCAGCCAGCCAATCAGCAGATAGACATCTCCTCTGATGTCACAGCCCTATAAAAGCATAATCCCAAGCGGTCTCTGCCATTTCTCTGTGTACTGAGCAAAGGGACAGATGAGGCAAGTATTAAGTTGTAGAATATTGGATAGGGACAGTGCAGGGACAGTGTAAGGAGATTGTAGGAGAGTTTTAAACACTGTAGGGAGAGCAGAGGGAGACTGCAGGGAAAGTGCAGGCTGAGAGTCATCACCCTGTGCATCTTGTTCACCTGCTGTGCCATTTATTCTTAATCTGTCCTGTCATACATAGACTTATTGTGCATTAGACTCATTGTCAACAAGCGGTCTAATATATAGGTGTGTTTATCTAGTTCATCTGCTTCGCTATTCATACTTAATCTGTTCTGTTAAAGATAGACACATTGATTAATAGATAAGCAATTCTATTAAGCCCTGATTCACAATGTGGGGTGATACGCCTGTCTCATTCTACTGTTTGTGGCGTGTCCAATTTGATTAAAAGGTAAGTAATTCTATTAGGCCTTGATTCACAAATTGGGGTGATATGTCTCATTCTACTTTTTGTGGCATGTCCACATTGAGTATTAGATAAGCAATTCTATTAGGCCCTGATTGACAAATTGGGGTGATATGCCTGTCTCATTCTACTGTTTGTGGCATGTCCACATTGATATTTATCAGCTATTTTCTAATTAAGGGGTATATTCTCAATAATATTAATGACAATAATATTCATTAATGTAATATAATCATTATTATTATCATTTTAAACACATTAATCACCCGCATTCTCACTAGGATGGATCCTGGTCTTTCTGAATCTATTGAAGTTTCCTGTCAAATGGATTCCTTCCCAGGATATAGAATGAAGTGAGCAGAGCAAGTTTTCAAGAAGATTTAAGAGATTTACAAGGTCTGCATGCCTGTTACCTAAATTCCTATGATATATGGATTGATTTACTGACTACTGTTAGTTATAAGAATATTAAAAGTCTGCATCTGCAGTAAGACATGAGCAGCTCTTGTGTAACGCCACTCATTTCTGTATTACAGCATATATTGATGGCAGCTGAGGATTTCTTAGTTAAGAAGAACTGAAAGAAGATTTATGAATAAAGCCGGTGCTAATGGAAATAGATAGCATGGGAAACAACAGATGACACCAGACTAGGTAGAAGAGAAGAGCTGGAGAAAGTTTGGAGCCCCACTACATTAGTTTTATGTATAAAAATACATTTACATTATATTACATTTATTTCTCCCTTTTTAATATCTATATTATTTTCAGATTCTGACATCAGAAAAAGATGACTGGGTCAAATCAGGTCTGTGGGGGTGTTGTCAATGTATAGTGGTTAGTAGTACCTTCTAAAAGTGGTCCAAGAAACATGGTCATGGGCACTCAAGGCTCACTGATGCATGTGGAAACCTAAGGCTTCTTATAGAAGAGCTATTGTTGCACAAATTACTAAAAATGTTAATGCTGGCTAGAACAGAAATATTTCCAAACATTTCCAGTGTATCGTACAATATCTTGTAACTTGTTACATATGTAAACTATGTATGGGGATGTGCAGCCAAAAATTGGTCAGAGTGCCCATGCTGACTCCTGTTCTCCACTGAAAGTGCCTATAATGGGCATAACCCACATAATGGCTGGGTGAATTATTCATGCAACTTTGGGTAATATTGTGTTTTTTCCATAAAAGATGGCTGGACCATTGTACAAAACAAGAGCATTTATCTTTTGTGCTATTCATGTTTTCTCATAGATCATAAACTGGCCCACTGCTCTTATTGCTTGAATTTCTGCTTTTCTTTATACATGTAGTTAGTGTTGAGTGAGTTCAAGTTAATAAAGTGGACTTCATATGAATTTCAGGAAATATTCATCACAAAGCAGAATTTCCTAAAGCTTTGTGGTAACGAATCAATTTTTCCAGAAATGGTTTTAAAAAAGCCAAAAAAGACATACTCACCTCATCCATTTGCTTGTGGAGAAGCCGCTATGGCCATCTTAATTGAAGAAAATGAGCTAAATCTTGTGTGTGCTGAGGTGTGACGTCACCACATTATCACGCTGGCTAGGCATGGTCACGTCATCAGTCATCATGTCATCACATCAGCGTGCATGAGATTTGGTGCGTTCCTTCAACCAAAATGGCCGCGACAACCTCTCTGCATGCAAATGGATGAGGTGAGTATGTATTTTTTTGTTTTTAACTCCTGATTAATCCCTGAAAGGCCTCAATGTGACATAGCTGTCATATCTACTTCATACTTCATACTGTTAGCTGTAGAGTTACTGTGCCGTCAGTATTACAGGCAGGTCTAAATTAATGCTGTGTACATAAGTGTGCAGTGACAGAGTGGGGAGGGTGGCAGCAGAGGCAGCAGTGGCAGTAACAGGGACAGTAAGGGCCCCATGACGGAGTGAGGAGGGTGGCAGCAGTGGGAGTAATGATGACAATATTGGCCCCATGACAGAGTGGGGAGGGTGGTAGCAGCAGAAGTGACAGTAACAGTGACAATAGTGGCCCCATGACAGAGTGGGCAGGTTGGTAGCAGTGGAAGTAATGATGACAATAGTGGCCTCATGACAGAGTAGGGAAGGTGGCAGCAGTGACAGTAACAGTGACAATAGTGGTCCCATAACATTGTGGGGAGGGTGGCAGCAGGGGCAGTAAGAGTGACAATAGTGGCTCCATTACAGAGTGGGGGAAGTGGCAGCAGCGGCATAAGGCTTTGTTCCCATCACCATTTATTTTTCAATTCTTCTGATCTATGAGACAGGGGCGTTGCTAGGTTAAAACATTTGGGGCCTGGGCCACTGATGTTTTGTCCCAGGCCCAACTGTACTGCCTGCCAGATAGATCCAACTGTATTGCCATCCTCAGGACAGCAATACAATTAAATCTAATGCCTTGCAAGAGCTGAAGGACCTTTGATGACATCACAGTCCATATGATCAGTTCTAAATGCAGTAGCTGAAAAGGACCTGCGATAATGTCACCATCATGTAACCAGTGCAGGAGAGGACGGCTCAGCAGTGAAGAGAAGTCCTAGGAAGAAGCTGTGGTGAGGTCTGCTACATGAGGAGAGGTAAGTGAAGGGGTAGATTACTCTGTGTGAGAGGCAGAGCAATGTTGGGATTTGTAGTTATTTAACTGGGACTGTATGTTAGGGCTGAAGTTATTTAACTGGGACAGTGGGGTGGAGTGATGTTATTTACATGGGACTGAATATTGAGGGGTGATGCTATTTACATGGGACTGTATATTGAAGTGGCTGGGGAGGGGGTGATGTTATTTACATGGGACTGTATTTTGGAGGGGGCTGTAGATAGAGAGGGATGCTATTTACATAGGACTGTATATTGGAGGGTGCTGGAGAGAGGTGTAATGTATTTACATGGGACTCTATGGCGGAGGAGGGAAATAATATTATTTACATGGGACTGTATGGTGGAGGGGCTGAGAAATTATAATTTCTGAGGACAGTAAATGGAGGAATATAACTACAGGGGGCATTTCAGATGGCATTATAAATACTGGGGGCACTTCAAGGCGAGCATTATAACAGTAGGGGGCGATATAAATACTGGGGCACTTCAGGGTGAGCATTATAACAGTAGGGGGTATTATAAATACTGGGGGCATTGTGGGTACATTTTAAATCCAGGGTAAATTAAGCTTTCTTATTACTACTGGGGGCTCTATAGGAGAGACTAAGGGTCCATTCACACGTCCGCAAAATGGGTCCGCATCCGTTCCGGAATGTGCTGTCCGCATCCGCACTTGCGGATTCGCACTTCCGGATCCGCACTTCCGTTCCGCAAAAAAATAGAACATGTCCTATGGATCCATCCTCATTTGCATTTGCCTTAGTAACCATGCCAATGTGATGTCATAGTGACATAACACACGCAGCCCCGGTCACATGACCAGGCCGGGTTTTTCATAATATCTTTGCATTACCATTGAGAAATCACTCACCATGGTTCCTGTGAGAACCTTAATGTTATAGGATACATTAACATGCTTTCCTAATTGTTATTATTTTCATCTGTGTATATTCCATCTATCAATCCTTGTTTGTATCTATCATGGTTACCGTGCCAATGTGACATCACAGTCACATGACACAAGCAGCCCAAGTCACCTGACCAAGGGCGGACCATTTAAATGTTTGATCATGTCTTCACCTATCTATTCTGCTGCTCACATTGTTTTGATAAAGCACTTGCATGTGCCGAAACGCGCGTCACCGCTTCTATGAGTGCCGAATAAACCTGATATAATTGCAGTACAAAGGAGTGCCGCTTCCTTCCTTCATTCAAGCATCCGGAGTGACGTCCGCTAACCGCGCACCCATAACTTCACGCAGTGCCACCCGACTATTCGTAACCATGTCCTATTCTTGTCCGCAATTGAGGACAAGAAAAGGCATTTTCTATGAGAGTGTCGGCAATGTGCGGTCCACAAAATGAGGAACGCACATTGCCGGAGTCCATGTTTTGCAGATCGAATGGCTCACTTAGAGAATTGTGTAATATTGATTGGGGCTTAAGCCCCGGATCTTTTGAGACCGTAGCAATGCCACTGCTATGAGAAGAACAGAAAAATGCAGCCTGCTCCATACATTACCTGAACCACCATGATGTATGGATATGTCACGGTGGTTGAATGGGTTAATACTACTGTTGATCGAGCACTAAAGTGCTCGGGTGCTCTGGTGCTCGAGTAGAACACTTTGGGATGCTCGGGTGCTCTACAGAGCACCCGAGCACAATGGAAGTCAATTGGAGAACCCGAGCATTAAACAAGGCACCCCCTGCTCTGAAGAGGGGAGGGTGTCTGGTTCACAGGAAAAGGTCAGAAATTGATGGAAACACCAATGAAATGGTTCGGGAACAGCATGGGGAGGATGTCTGGATGCATATTGGACTCCCAGATCGCTGCTGGTAACGATGTTGTCCGAGTAGTACGCCACTTTTACAGACTGACAATAATACACACAAAACCAAAGATAAAATCGATTTTAGAGGAAAAATTGTTAAGAAACATTCTTTCCTGTATATTTACTTGTATATAAAGTGCAAGTGCTGCCAAAAATTACAAGAAAGAGGCACTCCGATACAACCTGTATATCACATAAAGGAGGGCCTCATTCACATTGTGGTACAATTGTTCAGGTAGTGGGACTCCTACACTCATAAAGCCTATGCACTAAGTGAAAGGGCTGCCAAAATGACAAGGAACCGACACTCCAATAAGTCCTTTATTACACATAAAGAAGGGCATCATACACACCCTTGAAAAATTATGATTGATGGCCTGCCTGTGACCCTCTAAAACATTAGGAGCAAGGGCCTGCAGGTGACCCTCTAAAACATTAGGGGTGAGGGTCTGCTGCTGAGCTGACCCTCTAAAACATTAGAAGCAAGGGCGGCCTAATAAGCATGTTGATATGATGGAGGAGGAGGAGGACGAGAAAAGGAATGTTGAACAAGATACCCTTTTTTGTGGTGAAAGAGGTGCATGGGAATACAGTGTATTCAATATACCATAAAAGCCACATTTAAAGAGCCTTTATGTCAACCTGTCAGCATTTTCAGTTGACAGGCGGATGCGCTTATAAATGATTATGTCCCCAGCAGCTCTAAATACCCGCTCTGACAAAACGCTGGCGGCAGGGCAGGCCAGCACCTCCAAGGCGTAGAGCGCAAGTTCGGGCCACGTGTCCAGCTTGGACACCGAATAGTTGTAAGGCACAGAGGGATCACTGTACTCTGCCGGCAGTGTTGTCAGCTAGAAGTTTTGGGAGAAATTTTTCCACAATGACCTTCTGGTATTGCACCATTTTGCTAGTCCTCTCCACCACAGGAATGAGAGGTCAGAAGTTCTCTTTGTAGCGGGCGTCGAGAAGGGTGAACAACCAGTAATTAGTGTTGGCCAAAATGCGTATAACGCAAGGGTCAAGGGAAAGGCAGCAGACCTAAGAGACAAGACTTTGCTGTCCTCATCAGCAGGATGACTCTCAGTCTCCTCATCCTCTTCTTCGGCCCATCCACGCTGAACAGATGGAATAAACCTGCTATGGGTACTACCCTATATAGCGGAGGCAACCGTCTCCTGCTCCTCCTCATCATCATCATCCAATTCGCGCTGAGAAGACAAACTGAGGGTGGTCTGGCTATCACCCTGTGTACTGTCTTCCCCCATTTCCACCTCTTCCACATGCAAAGCTTCTGCCTTTATTGTGAGCAGTGAGCGTTTCAGTAGACACAGAAGTGGGATGGTTACGCTGATAATAGCATTATCGCCACTCACCATCTGTGTTGATTCCTCGAAGTTGCGTTAAACCTCACAGAAGTGAAGAGCTGAAGCTGACTGGAAAGGCGATGACCATGTTGTAGCTGGTATTTCACTACTGCCCTCTGCTGCTCACAAAGCCTGGCCAACATGTGGAACGTGGAGTTCCAGCGCATGCTCACATTGCACAACATTTGGTGAGCTTTCAATTGCAAGCGCTGCTGCAGCGTTGCCAGACTAGCAGCAGCTGTGGATGTCTTTCGGAAATGGGCACACACGCGGCGCACCTTCACCAGTAGCTCAAGCAAATTGGGGTAGGTTTTGAGAAACTGCTGAACACGTGGGCTAAGATAAGATAAGATAAGATGCCTTTATTGTCACTGTACAATACAATGTAATACAAAGTACAATACAATGAAATGTTGTTTGGAGCAATCCTAGATGCCATGGATAGAGGAACAAGAACTGACATTCAAACTAAAGCATTGTACTAGAAAAAAACAAAACATTGCACTAGAAAGCACTACTATTCACAGTTCACAGCATATATATAGCAAGAGCAAAGTAGGAAGTGCTTATGAGTATATATACACACTGATCAGACACCACTGCAGACAAGAGATCATCATGCGTTCATGAATGCAGCAGTCACTTTCAGTCTGTGGTAGTTTCTATCCTAGGAAAGGGCAATAATCTCCGAGCATTTAGGAGACTGATTGCTTTGAGGTAAAAGCTGTTCTTCAGCCTAGTGGTGCGGGCATGTAGGGCTCTAAGACGCCTACCAGAGGGTAGGGGAATGAAAAGGCTGTGGCCGGGGTGAGTTGGATCCCCGCAGATAATTTTTGCCCTGTTGCTGCAGCGAGCAGTGAAGATGTCATCCAGTGATGGTAACTGAGTTCCAGTGATTCTGCCAGCCATTCTGATGATGCGCTTGAGGGTCTTCTTGTCCTCAGAAGAGCAGCCGGAGTACCACACTGTAATGCAGTATGTGATCACAGATTCTATGGTGCACCTGTAAAAATTGACTAGCAGCTGTTTTGGGAGTTGTGCAATGTTCAGACTCCTCAGAAAACAAAGCCTCTGAAGGCCTTTTTTGATAATTTCTGTTGTGTTTTTTTATCCATGACAGATCCTGAATAATAGGAACTCCCAGGAATCTGAAACTTTGAACTATCTCCACGTTTCCACCATTAATGCTAATGGCATGGTGTCCATTTCGTTTCTTCTTCCTAAAATCCAGAATTAGCTCCTTTGTTTTCTTGGTATTGAGTATGAGGTTGTTGTTCTTACTCCATCTCTCTAGGTTCTCAACCTCTTTCCTATAGGCTGTTTCATCATTGTTGGAGATTAGGCCTATCACGGTCGTGTCATCTGCAAATTTTATAATGGTATTGGTATTGTGAATAGGTTTACAGTCATTTGTGAAGAGGGAGTAAAGGAGAGGGCTCAACACACAGCCTTGCGGTACCCCAGTGTTTAGTGTTAAGGATGAAGAAAAGTGCTTGCCCATGCGTGCGATTTGTGGTCTTTTTGTAAGAAAATCCAGTATCCAGTTGCACAGGTGTGAGCTGAGACCCAAGTTGTTCAGTTTCGTTGCCAACTTGTTGGGAGGGATGGTGTTAAAGGCCGAGCTGTAATCAATGAACAGCATCCGCATATAGCTGTCTCTCTGCTCCAGGTGTGACAGCGCAGTGTGAAGGGTAAGTGAGACAGCATCCTCAGTTGACCTATGTGCTCTGTAAGCAAACTGGTATTGGTCCATGGAGGTGAAGATCTTGCTCTTCATGTGCCTGAGGACAAGTTGTTCAAAGCACTTCATAGCAATAGGAGTGTGAGCCACCGGGCGATAATCACTTAACGTCTTCACCCCTGCCTGTTTTGGAATTGGGACAATTGTGGAGGACTTCAGGCAAGTGGGGACAATGGCCTGCTCTAGTGAGCTGTTAAACATACTGGTAAACACTGTTTTCAGCTGTTTAGCACAGTTTTTTAGGACTTTTCCAGGAACTTCATCAGAGCCAGCTGCTTTGTGGGAATTAATGTGGTTTAAGGCCCATTCTACCTCATGTGCTCTCAGCATCAGGGAACATGATGGAGCCTCTTGCTGGGCTAATTTGATGATAGGCAGCTCATTGTCTTTGTCAAATCGTGCAAAAAAATGATTTAGGTCATCAAGAGAGAAAGAATTTCCAGTGTTGATAGAACAGGTGTTGCTCTTATAATTCGTAATGGACTTGATACCCTGCCACATGCGTCGGGAATCAGAGCTTGTAAAATGATGTATTTTTGTTTTGTAGCAGTGCTTTGCCTACTTAATGCACCTCTTCAGATTGAACCTGCTAGGCATGGTATGTGTGTGAGCTTGCCGAGCTCCAAAGCCGCCACCAAGTTACAGCCATTATCAGACACAACCATGCCTGGTTGTAGGTTGAGTGGCGAGAGCCACAGCTCAGTCTGGTCCTGCCACAGCTCTGCGGCGGTGTGCTGTTTGTCACCTAAGCAGATCAGTTTGAGCACAGCCTGTTGCCGCTTCCCCACTGCAGTGCTACACTGCTTCCAGCTACTGACTGATGTCTGACTTGTTCTGCGAGATGATAATTCAGAGGTGGAAGTGGAGGAGGAGGTGGAGGAGGAGAAGGGGGGGGGGGGGTTGCAGCTACTAATGTAGGTGGTGGCAGAAACCCTGATGGAAGTAGGGCCCGCAATCTTTGGCGTCGGTAGCTCCTGTGCCATCCCAGGGTAAGACTCACTCCCGGCCTCCACAACATTCTCCCAGTGTGCCCTCAGGGAAATGTAGCGTCCCTGACCAAAAGCACTTGTCCATGTGTCAGTCGTTTAGTGGACCTTCCCAATAACTGCGTTGGTCAGGGCATGGGTGATGTTACGGGACAGCTGCTGGTGTAAGGCTGGGACTGCACACCGTGAAAAATATTGGCGGCTAGGACAGATTAACGCGGGACGACCACTGCCATCAGGCTGCGGAAAGCCTCAGTGTCCACAAGCCTAAATGGCAACATTTCCAGGGCCAGCAATTTGGAAAGGTGCATATTTATTGCTATGGCCTGTGGGTGGGTGGCTGGGTATTTGCGCTTTCGTTTAAAGGCCTGGGGTATGGACATCTGTACGCTGTGCTGGGACACAGAAGTGGATGTGCTAGCTGATGGTGCTTGCGAAGGTCCAGGTGCAGGGCGGGAGGCATCAGGGCCAGTGTCTTGGACAGGGGATTGGCCAGCATGTAACACAGGGGAAGAGGAGGCAGGGGTGTGACCCGCAGACACTGATTGTGGACCTAGGCGTTCGGCCTACCTATTATGGTGCTTTTATGCCATGTGGCGGATCATGCTGGTGGTGAGGTTGCTATTGTTCATGCCCCTACTCATTTTAGTACAGCACAGGTTGCAAATGACAATTCTTTTATCAACCGAAGTTTCCTCAAAAAAGCGTCAGACTGCGGAACACCTACCCCTTGGCAAGGGATATTGCCGAAAGGGGGTGCTCCGGGGAACAGTTGCGGGCCTGTTTGGTGTGGCCCATAATTTACTTTTTGCCACCCCACCGCCTCTTCCAGCCTGTTGCGGTGCTGCAGATCCCTCCTCCTCTGTACTTCTGTCCTCGCTCGGCTTGCCACCATCCCAGGTTGGGTCAGTGATTTCATCGTCCACCACCTGCTCTTCCACTTCCTCACTCTGGTCCTGCTCCTGACTTGTTGACCTAACAACAACCTCACTTATTGACAACTGTGTCTCATCCATATCATCAACCTCTTGAGACACTAATTGCCGTTGACTTATTGGCAACTGTGTCTCATCATCATCATCTACCTCGTGAAACACTAATTGCCTTTCCCACCGTCATCTTCTTCTGACTGTGGATGCTCAAGAGTTTGGGAATCAGTGCACAAGATCTCCTCATGTCCCTCTTCAAGTCGGCTTGGTGAGAGGCCCAAATCAAGGAATGGCGATGAAAAGAGCTCCTCGGTAAATCCGAGTGTGGGATTACTTGTTTGCCAAGACTCTCCATGGTGGGAGGAAGGAGGATCAGGGTGAGGATTTTGTTTACCAGACTCTTGGCTACTGAGACTGGACTTTCTGGAAGACAGGGTGGTGCTTAACCGACTGGAAGCATTATCTGCTGCAATCCAGCCAACCACCTGGTCGCACTGGTGTGACTTCGCCAGTGGTGTCCTGCGCCACCCTGCAAACTGGGACATGAAGCTAGGAATTGTGGATGAGTGTGTTTCTTGTGCTCTGGCTGCAGGCACAGTATCACCGCGCCCAAGGACATGGCCTCTTACTTGCACCATCAGCAGCACCACCACTTCCCTTACTGCTCGCCTTGAGCATATTAAATGGTATATATGCTTGCAAGTATGTCACAAGTACAGTCGCGCAGGTTTTGTAAGTGTATGCGCAAATAAATTACACTGAATGTCACAGATATTTAGGATGTGCAAACGTTATACAGGAGATGTAGCACAGATAATGTCGCTGTCACCAGCGGCTAAGAAAAAATTACACTGAATGTCACAGATATTTAGGATTAACGATAGACTAACATCGGTCGGGACGGTTCGCGAATTTGATCGCGCGAACGCGATCAAATGTTTGCGAACCGCAAGGTCGCAGCGGGCCCCATTCACTTTAATGGCAGGCGAGCCTGAAAAACCTTCAGCTCATATTTGCAGCCACCAAATACTTAGTAGAAGTGCACAAATAGTCCCACAACATGGACAGTGACATACTAGAGGGGGATCAATGACAAAAATTCCAACCAAAAATATGTGTCTTAATCAGGGGACTTTTTATTTTATTTTTATTGAAAAGTTTTTTTTATAAAAAAAAACATTGTTTATACAACATCAACATACAGTTCTCAAGTTGTATGCATAATAGTGAAGTACCAACATCCTTGAAACATGCGAAAGACATGTTCTGCCTTTGTGAGAAAAGACAAAAACAAACAAAAGAAAGCTACAAAAACCTTCCATGACCAGACTTAAAAGACAGTGAGAGCTCTCCATGCTCTTTATTCTTTTGCCTAATAATGGTGTGATGCTATTTCCTTAGTTCCAATCAGCCTAGCACCCTTCAATTGCTCTGTCAAATACCACCGTCAACATGAAGAGCCTCATTATACTTTCTCTCTGTATGGGAAAGTATGTGAACCATAAAGCCGCGCCATCTTTTGAAAAACTTTCCAACTTTCCACTCCTTGAACCTCTCCACCTCCCTCCATTCCAGCGCTAACAGACCCTTCAGACTTTGCAAGATTGCTTCTATTGTGGGAATTGTGGGTTGCAACCAGTGTTGTAACAAGCTTATTTTAGTCACCATGAACATGGCATGGAACAGGGCTGGTAGGTACCATGCTGAAGAACCTCCACTGTCCCCTTCTTCCCAAAAATGAAATAGATAGATCATTGGCTTTAGGGGAATATGAAGATTACATATGTCTTTCATACATTTTGCTACTTGGCCCCACAGGGGATAGGACTGTGGGCGTTTCCAGAGGCCATGATATAAGTCAGTACTTGAAGTATGACATTTGGGGCATCTTGTCAGTCTGTTGGGTCTGCTAAGGGCAAAAGGCAAATTAAAGGCATAAATAGCATTGTGAATTAGCATAAGTTGAAAAGAGAAATATCCGTGCTTCTAAAATTACCTTTATTTATATATTGTGGGTAATAGGACAAACCTACTGATAACAAAAATATGAGAGAATAGCACTCGCCTAACAATAAAAATAAAATAGATAAATTTACAGGGACGGTGCAGGTATAAGCAATATTCTGGGGTGGCAGATGTAAAAAGGATGGGTAGATACAAAATCTACCCTATCCGGCCCTGAGGTAATCTCTGCCCAGGGATGCCCCCTAATGGTGGAGGCACCCTGTCCCATGCCTAAGCCCTAAACAACACCCTGTTAAAGCCCTACATGCAAGTATATACTGTAACGGTCGCGTACACACACACAGGGGGGAGGGAAGTGACCACGGCGCTCCACCCTCACCCCTGGCCCTGCCTACTTGCCTCGCGAGTCCTAATAACAGGGGACAACTGGACAGCAATCCCTAGCTTGGAATAAGTGCAGGGAGGACAGACCAGACAAACAACAGAATGTGAACGGACTGAGTCTATACCAGGAAAGCTACGAAGTACAAATGAAGCAAGCAGAGAATAGTCAGGAGAAGCCGGGGTCATAAATACCAGGAGAGTCGTGAAGTACCAAAGGAGTCAGCAGAGGATAGTCAGGAGGAAGCCGGGGTCAGAATACCAGGAGAGTAGCAAAGTACACAAGGAGCAGGCAAAGGATCATCAGGAATTCCGCAGGAGGTCAGTACGCCAGGAAAGACAAAGTCGCAGGTGGAACCTAAATAACAGGCAATCTGTGGCCAGCAGACTGCCTGTTTAAATTGGGAGCCAGAAGGGTCATATGATGTGGCCAGCGTCACATGATTCCACACAGACTACACAGCCGAGCGCCGAGTGATTAGCTCGGCGCTCAGCCCTAAAACCATTCTCATGAATGCGCATAGACGTGTAGGGGGCGTGCATAGTATTATCAGTAGTGCGGGCGACGCTGGACACGCTGATGATGAGTGCGCACTCCGGACGTGCCCGCCTCCTAGACCGCGCCATGACATATAACAAGCATATATATATATATATATATATATATATATATATATATATATATATACTGCTGAAAGTATACAGATGACCTTAAATATTGCGAACCCAACGCGTTTCCTCCGCAACTCGCGGCTCATCAAGGGGTGATCACTAAAGAAAATAGTAAGGATAATTCAATAGATAAAGAGGTTACTTAGCTCTCTGAGGTCATTTGTGGAGTTGAAATGAAGCGCACCATGCGAGTCGATATAAAAGGTGGCATGGATAAACCCACAAAGCCTGGCCCATCGGTATTCAGGGGAGCTATTCTAGACAGAATAGAATAGCTCCCCTGTATATCTGTATACTTTCAGCAGAATATATATATATACAGTGGGGGAAATAATTATTTGACCCCTCACTGATTTTGTAAGTTTGTCCAATGACAAAGAAATGAAAAGTCTCAGAACAGTATCATTTCACTGGTAGGTTTATTGTAACAGTGGCAGATAGCACATCAAAAGGAAAATCGAAAAAATAACTTTAAATAAAAGATAGCAACTGATTTGCATTTCATTGAGTGAAATAAGTATTTGAACCCCTACCAACCATTAAGAGTTCTGGCTCCCACAGAGTGGTTAGACACTTCTACTCAATTAGTCACCCTCATTAAGGACACCTGTCTTAACTAGTCACCTGTATAAAAGACACCTGTCCACAGAATCAATCAATCAAGCAGACTCCAAACTCTCCAACATGGGAAAGACCAAAGAGCTGTCCAAGGATGTCAGAGACAAAATTGTAGACCTGCACAAGGCTGGAATGGGCTACAAAACCATTAGCAAGAAGCTGGGAGAGAAGGTGACAACTGTTGGTGCGATTGTTCGAAAATGGAAGGAGCACAAAATGACCATCAATCGACCTCGCTCTGGGGCTCCACGCAAGATCTCACCTCGTGGGGTGTCAATGGTTCTGAGAAAGGTGAAAAAGCATCCTAGAACTACACGGGAGGAGTTAGTTAATGACCTCAAATTAGCAGGGACCACAGTCACCAAGAAAACCATTGGAAACACATTACACCGCAATGGATTAAAATCCTGCAGGGCTCGCAAGGTCCCCCTGCTCAGGAAGGCACATGTGCAGGCCCGTCTGAAGTTTGCCAATGAACACCTGAATGATTCAGAGAGTGACTGGGAGAAGGTGCTGTGGTCTGATGAGACCAAAATAGAGCTCTTTGGCATTAACTCAACTCGCTGTGTTTGGAGGAAGAAAAATGCTGCCTATGACCCCCAAAACACCGTCCCCACCGTCAAGCATGGGGGTGGAAACATTTTGCTTTGGGGGTGTTTTTCTGCTAAGGGCACAGGACAACTTATTCGCATAAACGGGAAAATGGACGGAGCCATGTATCGTGAAATCCTGAGCGACAACCTCCTTCCCTCTGCCAGGAAACTGAAAATGGGTCGTGGATGGGTGTTCCAGCACGACAATGACCCAAAACATACAGCAAAGGCAACAAAGGAGTGGCTCAAGAAGAAGCACATTAAGGTCATGGAGTGGCCTAGTCAGTCTCCGGACCTTAATCCAATCGAAAACCTATGGAGAGAGCTCAAGCTCAGAGTTGCACAGAGACAGCCTCGAAACCTTAGGGATTTAGAGATGATCTGCAAAGAGGAGTGGACCAACATTCCTCCTAAAATGTGCGCAAACTTGGTCATCAATTACAAGAAACGTTTGACCTCTGTGCTTGCAAACAAGGGTTTTTCCACCAAGTATTAAGTCTTTTTTTGTTAGAGGGTTCAAATACTTATTTCACTCAATGAAATGCAAATCAGTTGCTATCTTTTATTAGTTATTTTTTCGATTTTCCTTTTGATGTGCTATCTGCCACTGTTACAATAAACCTACCATTGAAATGATACTGTTCTGAGACTTTTCATTTCTTTGTCATTGGACAAACTTACAAAATCAGTGAGGGGTCAAATAATTATTTCCCCCACTGTATATATATACTGGGTATATACTTGAATGTAGGGCTTTAACAGGGTGTTGTTTAGGGCTTAGGCACGGGGACAGGGTGCCTCCACCTTTAGGAGGCATCAATGGGCAGAGATTATCTCAGGGTCGGATAGGGATAGATTTTGTATCTACCTAGCTTTTTTACATCTTCCACCCCAGAATATTTCCTATACCTGCGCCATCCCTGTCAATTTATCTATTTTATTTTTATTGTTAGGTGAGTGCTATTCTCTCATATTTTTGTTATCACTAGGTTTGTCCTATTACCCACAATATATAAATAAAGGTAATTTTAGAAGCACGTATATTTCTCTTTTCCACTTATGCTAATTTAATTATTACGTGTCTAGTATCTGAAACATCTGTTATTGTATTCTAATTAGCATTGTGCATTATTCTAAAGTGTGTGTCTCTCCAGGTTTAATTTAAAATGGCTTTCCTCATTTCCCACCACCCCTTCAAGATCTTATCTTCCGCCTCAGGATCTTCAAGTAATTTAGCCCACGGTCTAAAGGTCCCTGGAGGCAACCTGTCTCCCAGTGCTTCCCTAAGTTGAGAATACAAGAACAAAATAGATTGTGGGCTCGATCCCCTCTGTAAGCTCTTGTCAAAACTGTTTTGGTTGATCTCTCCCGAGACATCTGCTAACCTATCAGTGAGGAATTTCTTCACTTGAGCAAACTGGATGTGCTGGAATGGTCTTAACCCATAAGGGTGGTGGGAAATGAGAAAAGCCATTTTAAATGAAACCTGGAGAGACCTTATCTATCACCTCTTGATAAGTCAACCATCTTTTTTCCATGCATCATATTATAGGCCCTTAAAATGCCTTTCAGTCTCCACTCTTTGAACAACCCACTACGCCTACCCTGTTCAAATTCTGGATTTCCCCATAAAGGTAGGTATTTCGAGACCTTCTGACATAAACAGAAGCTTTTTCTTAAAGTTTTCCATGCTGCCCATGTATGTCTGAACAATACTGAATTTTTTAGATACACAGCATATCTCTCAATCCCAAGTGGAGTAGGGTACAGGGGTCCCAAGGGGAGCAAAGGCTCCTTTTCAACAGATAGTCTGAGTGATAACTGGTATAGTTCACCCAGTCTATGATATGTCGGAATAAACACGATAGGTTGTACAGTCTGATGTCTGGCAGATTCATACCACCTTTTACTTTAAGGGCCATGAGTTTTGTCATACTTATTCGTGGGCATTTACCCTGCCATAAGAAGTGTACTATTGCACTATATAATTTAGCTATGTCTGTATGCTTGATCAATAGGGGAAGTGTTTGAAGAGGGTATAAAAGGCTTGAGAAACTCATCATTTTGACTAAATGCACTCCTCCCAAAAGTGACAGGGGCAAGTTGTGCCAATTACGTAGCTCACAAACTATCTGTCACGAGGGTGTCAAGAGCCACGCCTGACTCCGTTATACCCGGGGTCAGGAAGTCGCAGCGGGCGGCTGCGCGCTCTATGTCTAAAGACAGTCCTGTTTATTAATGGTAGCTTTCTGGGTTTGCCTTGCAATCCTTCTTGGCTCACTCAGGGATCCGTAGCTTCTCCTCCTCAGCTGTTTCTTGTCCAGCAATCCCAACCTCCTTATATTCCCATCTCTCACTTCTCTGGTTGCCAGATATAGAGCTTCCTGCCTGGACTTCTATACTGACCCACTGGAGCTGTGTAGCTGTGTTCCCTGGTTGTTGTTCCAGAACGTTACCCTCCGGATCCCTGTTGGGCTTTGGTGGTCTGCTGTTGTCGCCCACCTGGGATTATATGTTTGTCTGTATTGTCTGTCCTCTCCTTGGTGTTTTCCTCTTAGTGTCAGTGGTGTGGACTAGTGATCTCACCGCCCCGTTCACTACATAGGGCTCATCTTAGGGAAAGCCAGGGTTTAGGCACGTGATCGGCGTACGGGTGAGGAACCCGTCTAGGGACGTCAGGGCAGTCAGGTGCCAGCCGCAAGGTGAGTCAGGGGTCACCACCTTTCCCTCTCCCTTGGACAGGGCCTTCCCATTTCCCTCCCTTTGCGTGACGCCGGTCATTACACTATCCTATTAATTAGGGGACTATAATTAAGCTTGTACAATGACTCACTCCTATGTCCTATTTTAATCCCCAGGTAGGTTATACTATCTTTTGCTATCGGAATGTCACAAAATGTGGATTCTTTACAGGTCTTTCTGGTATTATGGCGCAGCTGCAGAAGTGCACATTTTGATGTATTAATTCTGAAGCCTCACAACCTTCCAAAGTCCTTAATATTATTTAGAACAATTTGCAGCTCCTCCCATGGCCATTCCATAAAAAGCAAAATATCATCCGCCAAGAATGCTGCCTTTTAGTTCCACCGACCCTAACTTAATAACTTCAAAGTTTTTAGTAGTGTTTAAAAAAAGCACTAGAGGCACTAGAGGCTCCAGAGGCTCAATTGCTAAATTGAACAGAAGGGGTGACAGGGGGCACCGCTGTCTGGTGCCTCTGTGTAGGTTAAAGGGATCATATAAAAAGCCGTGAGCGCCTATTCTAGCTAGTGGTTTGGTATATAATTGTGTCAAGTACATCCGAAAAGGACCCACCAGACCCAATTTATCCATCAACCGCCCCAGCCACTCCCAATGTATGTTATCAAATGCTTTTTCAGCATCCAGTGTGACTAGGGCAGGTGCCAAGACCCCCGCTCCTCCATGATCCCTCACATCACGGGCAGCCAGAACTCTACGTATGTTAATAACCGCTGATCTCCTCTCAACTAATCCAACCTGAGGTGAGCTAATCAAGCTCGGCAGAATCATAGCCAGTCTTTTAGCCATCACTTTTGGGAGCAATCTTATATGGGCCATATTCATTTGTGATAATAGCTTCTCCCCCTGCAGAAACGAATACCCTACACAGGACAGGATAAGGCAAACCTGACCCGTCAGTAGTTTGTAGAAGTCGCCTGAATACCCATCGGGTCCCGGGGTCTTATCTCCTGGTTGCTGAGCAATTGTGTTTTGGATCTCCGTCGCTGAAATAGAGGCATTCAAAACAGCTAAGTTCTCTGATGATAGAACTGGGAGATTTAACCCCTCCAGAAAAGTGCCTTCCCCTTCCCTGTTATCTTGTGGCTTACTATACAGAGTGGAATAGTAGTTAAAAAAAAAAAAAGCCTCCCTTCTCTCCGCCCATATTTCATAATTTCGTCTTGCCTCAATCTAAGCTTGTTTATGTTGTGGCAAATGGGTTTGTATGAATTCCCTATACGTTCTTTGAACTTCCTGGCTCGTTTGAATATACTTCGTTTTAGTGGATTTTTTAAGACCTGCAACATGCGTAATAAGTTTACCACGTAGCACTTCCCAAAACAAGATTGGATTTGTGACATGTTTTTGGTTTAGAGAGCTATACTCTAGCCACCAACCTTGTAGCAACACCGCAAAGGATTCATCTTTTGCTAGAAAGGACGGAAATTTCCAGATAAACTCAGTTTCCCTCGGAACTGTGTCAGCTAAGGTCAAAACAACTGGGGAGTGATCTGAAATCACCAAGTTTTCAATAGACACCTCCTGCACCCTAGACAACAGTTCTGGTCTGGAAAGCCAATAATTATATCTCGACCAGGAATTTTGTGCGTGAGAGTAGTGGGTGTATTCCTTCTCATCAGGGTGAAAGCTTCTCAATCGATCCATCAGAGAGGTGGCCTCTAAAAAGGAGGGTAATATCCTTCCCGTCCTGTCAGTAGGGGTTTTAGATTCGTCTTCCTGTCTACGATCCTCCTTTATTTTGGCCACAATATTCAGATCCCCACCTATCAATTTGTTCACTATCGGATCCTGCAGTACCCTATCTCTTAAAGACAGAAAAAAGGATTTCTGCGCTACATTGGGTGTGTATATATTATAGAGGCTAAGGTCACCTCCTGAGTCTGTTACTTTTAACACGTGAATTCTCCCTTCTGCATCCGAGGACTGATCTTACGTCTTATGAGCTAAATTCTTGTAAACTAATGTAAGTACCCCTGCTTTACCTTGAACTTCCGTAGAGCCATATACCCTGCCCACCCAAAGTTTAGCCATTTTCTGAAAATCAGCCTCTACCAGGTGCGTTTCCTGCAGAAGCGCAATGTCAGCGCCCAAACATTTCAAATTACTTTGCTGCATACCTCGGTTGTAACGAGTGGTTATTTCAGTCAACGTTGCTCTTCTATCAGCTTGAATAAGTCGGCCCATTCTCCTCTGACCTCTAGCATCCACAAGGCATTTTCGCCCACAGGACTGCCGCATACTGGATGTTTTTCCCTTTTCACACCATTCTTTGTAAACCCTAGAAATGGTTGTGCGTGAAAATCCCAGTAACTGAGCAGATTGTGAAATACTCGGACCGGCCCGTCTGGCACCAACAACCATGCCACGCTCAAAATTGCTTAAATCACCTTTCTTTCCCATTCTGACATTCAGTTTGGAGTTCAGGAGATTGTCTTGACCAGGACCACACCCCTAAATGCATTGAAGCAGCTGCCATGTTGCATTAATGAGAAATAGAACAGGTGTTCCTAATAATTCTTTAGGTGAGTGTATATGTATTTTATTATATTTGGTAATTGTACAATAAACTTTTTTCTATTATTAATTGCTTTGTAGTGTATTTTTAGGGGTTATCTGTGGATTAGCTGGCTGTGCGACATTTTGGGTGATCTCACTTTCCCGGGCTTGTCTCCTCTACACTTACTTTCACTTTCTAACATGTGCAGCCACCATTTTAAGAAAACTGATTAGTTAGCAGAAAGCACAATAAATTCTGTTTAGTTTAGAATCTAAGTTTTCCGAAACTTCAGATCGAATTCCTCTTTGAATCTTCCGCTTTACTCAACATTAGAGGGAATACATAAAATTTCTAAAGTTGCAAATCTTGTTGCAAATCTTTTGTGACTTTTTGATGTTTTGAGCTGCTCTCGCCAGTTTAAAAAGGTTGGCAGAAAAGTGGATATGGATAGCTATGTTAATTAGTTTCACTCCAGATTTATCTCTTTTTTTTTAAAAGTAAAAAAAAAAGTCTAATTTCAGTAGAGGTGGTGTAATAAAACTGGAGTATCATTTCTAGACATAATTATTAGGTTTAAGGATGAAATGCATTATCAAACAAAGTGTAATTTTTGATACATTTGGCACAAATGTTGAAAACCAAATTCAAAGTAAAACTGATTTCAAAGTTCCCTCATGAGAAATGAACCCCTTTGTGTGTCATTGACAGACTTTAACTCTAGGTTTTAAGTTGAATTTATAAAAATGATATTGTAGGTAAACATATTCAGTTACAACTCTTTTGAGGTCAGTTATCAAACTGATGTAAAGTAGAACTGGGTTAGTTGCCCATAGCAACCAATCAGATTCCAACTTTCCAAAGGTGGGCAACTAAGCCAGTTCTACTTTACACCAGCTTGATAAATGACCCTATTTATGCTCTGAATTGTAAATTGCTGCAGAATATGTTGGTGCATGGGATAGGCATAAGGCCATCCTTCATATAAGATAGGGCCAGGGGCTATTCATAGTATTCAGTATATTGGGCAGACTAGATGGGCCAAATGGTTCTTATCTGCCAACACATTCTATGTTTCTATGTTTCTATGTTTGAAGTGAGGTTATCATTATTACTATTATTTTTATTATTATTATTGTTATTGAACCATGGAGTAATAGAAGAAAGTGACCAGTACAGATGAGCAAAGTTTTAAAAAATTTGAGTTGGACGCTTCGACTATTTTTTTCAAGAAATATGTTTCGTTATAAATTAATTCATCACTAAGCGTGTTAAATCAGCTATATCATGGCCTGCAGGAAAGAGTATATCTCAGTGTACATCAGTGTGCATTGCAGCAACATGCATAGCCAGTGAAACAGTTTCTGTGCCTCAATATGACAGGTCTCATACAGTATATAGACATCCACATAGTCGTGCAGGCCACCAATAGTCCTAGCTAACCAAAAGAAAACAGTGGCAGCCCTGGTATGTTGCTGTGGCTGCTGCTGCTACCAACAACCCCCTCTCCCCTTCTGCCAGCTCCAGCAACATTTTTGCCACTGCTTATTCCTTTGGAGGGCTCTGGCAACTGTCTGTTGGGTATACTGTACTGTAACACTAACTGTAAATGTCAAATAAGATAATGTCAATGTGGGAACCCCACTAACAGTAAAAGTATACAGTTTATTTATCCCAATTTGAGAATCAAGGCCTTATAGTATTGCTTATCTTTTAAACAAAGTGGACACCCCAATACCAGTAGAACTAGACAGGTTATTTACCCCAATTTGGGGTGAATGGTGTAATAGAATTGCTTATCTATTAAACAAGGAGAACACTGTTCAATTAGATAGCTCTGTGCCCTACACAGGCATTGATACAAGCTGCGCTGTCTCCTATAGATCCCTTCAGCTTCAGATTACAGTCCCTGCACTGTCCCTGCAGTCTCCCTTTGTTCTCCCTATGCTGTCCCTGCAGTGTGCAAAACCTCTCCCTGCGACCTCCCTAAACTGTCCCTGCACTGTCCTTCCACTCTCTCTATCCAATATTCCACAATTAAAAGCTTTTAGCAACACTGCCCCTAGCACTTGTCACATCTCTCCCTATTCTCAGCTCACAGTGAAGTGACCATGCAGGATGAAACTTTTAAAGGGTTGTGACATCACAGGGGCTGGCTAACTACTGATTGGTTGCCTGCACAGCATTGTGGGTGATCTTGCATCTCCCGGGTTTCTTACTTTTACTTTGTAACACGTGTAGCTGCCATTTTAGGTAAAAAAAAAACAAAAAACAATTCTTTACCATGAAGCGCAAGGAAATTCGATCCACTACTAACTGAATTTTTCCTAAATTTTGGATTAAACTCCACTTTGGATGCTTTTATTCTCTCAACACTAGTGGCCGGGTTTGTAATGGTTGGCCCAAGGATGGATTATGGAAATAAAGCAAGCTGGTTAAAGCAGTGTTGTTCTGGGCAATGTTCTGCTGAAACCGTGTATTCTGGTATTCATGTGGATGTTACTTTGGCATGCACAGATGTACCCTGTGTTAACTGTTGTCTTGACTCCAGATATCCCAATAAGAGGGGTTTGAGATGGTCAGCTTTGACAACTGAAAAACTGTTACTCTGTCGGGTGTTGTTTATGCTATAAATGTCTATGTGAAAATGTATTATGAGAAATTATAATCTTTAGTGAAATTTTCAAAAAGGTACCTGTCACGGATGGTGTACAGGAAACAAGACAATGCAATATAATCAATGACTCACTGGATCCACAACTAAGGAACAAAAGGGAGACCCCTGCATGAGGACTGCCACTCTCCCTGACTGCTCAGCCTATGCGAACACCCCAAAGGTGGATGGGCGCATATCCACGTACCTCGGCTATCTAATACCTGAAGACCCAACAATAGTGAGGGGACACGACCACCGGCTCCCTACACTAGACACGGAGGGAGTCAGGGTCTCCTGAAATCCAGCAGACAGAAAATCACAAATAAAGGAGCAGCACTTATCTTGCAGAGGACTGGGAAATAGGAACAGCATGCACACACACTCCAGGAAGTTGTATAAGCCGCACACTACTGCATAATGGGGAGGAACTTAAAGGGAAGCAATCAGTCCAACTGCATGACAGCTGAGATAGACTAACGAGATGAGGAACTGAAACCAAAACAAAGAAACTCAAGGAGGAGGATCTGGAAGGCTCCTGTCAGAGCTTCTCAGCTGTCTGGTTGTGACAGTACCCCTCCCTCTACGAGTGGACTCCGGACACTCAGAGCCCACCTTCTCAGGATGGGACCTATGGAAAGCCCTGATGAGACGAGTGGCCTTAATGTCCGTCACTGGGACCCACATCCTCTCCTCAGGACCATAACCCTCCCAATGAACGAGGTACTGGAGGGAACCGCGGACAAGACGAGAATCCACAATCCTAGAGACCTGAAATTCAAGATTTCCATCAACCATAATCGGAGGAGGAGGCAAAGGCGAGGGTACAATAGGTTGAACATAAGGTTTCAATAAGGACTTATGGAAAACAAGTCTAAGGAAGATCAAGACGGTAGGCAACAGGATTGATGACAGACAGGATCTTGTAAGGCCCAATAAACCTAGGACCCAACTTCCAGGAGGGAACCTTCAATTTGATATTTTTGGTAGACAACCACACCAGATCACCAACATTCAGGTCCGGACCAGGCACACGTCTCTTATCTGCCACACGCTTATATCTCTCACTCATGCTCTTTAGATTATCCTGAATCTTTTGCCAAATAGATGACAAAGACGAGGAGAATCTGTCCTCATCAGGTAAACCAGAAGACCCCTCTCCCGAGAAAGTCCCAAACTGCGGATGAAACCCATATGCACCAAAAAATGGTGACTTATCAGAGGACTCCTGACGACGGTTATTTAAAGCAAACTCAGCAAGGGACAAAAAAGAACACCAATCCTCCTGATTCTCCGCCACAAAACAGCGCAGATATGTCTCCAGATTCTGATTGACGCGCTCTGTCTGGCCATTCGACTGCGGGTGGAAAGCAGAAGAGAATGACAACCGAACCCCCAAGCGAGAACAGAAAGCCTTCCAGAATCTGGAAATAAACTGCGTGCCCCTATCAGAGACTATGTCTGAAGGAATACCATGCAATTTGACAATGTGGTCAATAAATGCCTGCGCCAGCGTCTTAGCATTGGGCAAACCAGGAAAAGGGATGAAATGCACCATTTTGCTAAAACGGTCCACCACCACCAGAATCACAGTCTTCCCCGAGGAACGAGGCAAGTCCGTTATGAAGTCCATGGACAGATGTGTCCAAGGACGGGAAGGAATGGGTAAGGGAAGGAGAGGACCTGATGGCCGTGAATGAGGGACTTTGGCACGAGCGCAAGTCTCGCAAGCTGCCACAAAACCCTCAACCGACTTACGAAGCGCAGGCCACCAGAATCTCCGAGCGATGAGATCCAGTGTGGCTCTTGCCCCCGGGTGCAAAGCAAGGACCATATCGTGGTGTTCCTTAAAAATTTTGTGTCTCAAAGCGAGAGGCACAAACAACCTCCCAGGAGGACAAAGATCAGGAGCCTCTGACTGGGCTGCCTGCACCCCTGCCTCCAATTCAGGAAAAAGAGCAGAGACCACCACACCTTCAGCCAAAATGGGACCCGGGTCTTCAAAATTCCCACCTCCCGGAAAATAACGTGACAGGGCATCTGCCTTCACTTTCTTAACCCCAGGGCGGAACGTGACAACAAAATTAAACCTTGAAAAAAACAAAGACCATCTGGCCTGTCTCGGGTTCAGACGCTTGGCTGACTCCAAGTAGGCCAGATTTTTTTGGTCAGTAAACACGGTAATAGGGTGTCTGGCTTCCTCTAGCCAATGGCGCCATTCCTCAAAAGCCAACTTGATGGCCAACAATTCCCTATCTCCCACATCATAATTTCTCTCTGCGGAGGAGAGTTTCTTCGAGAAAAAGGCACATGGTTGCCATTTGGCAGGAGAGGAACCCTGAGACAAGACCGCACCCACCCCTACCTCAGAAGCATCAACCTCAACTATGAAGGGTAACGAAATATCAGGTTGTACCAGGATGGGAGCGGAAGCAAAACTCTCCTTGATATTAGAAAAGGCCTTACGCGCCTCTACCGACCAGGAAGAAAAATCTACCCCCTTTCTGGTCATATCAGTGAGTGGTTTAACAACAGAGGAATAATTCAAAATAAATTTCCTGTAATAATTGGCAAAGCCCAAAAAACGCATCAGCGCCTTCTGATTCTCAGGAAGCTCCCACTCAAGCACAGCGCGGACCTTCTCGGGGTCCATGCGAAAACCAGAAGCGGAGAGAAGAAACCCTAGAAATTGAATTTCTGGAACCGCAAACACACATTTTTCCAGTTTCGCGTATAATTTATTCTCCCGCAGGATGAGCAAGACCTGACGTAAGTGTTCCTTATGAGTCTTGAAATCAGGAGAAAAATGTCATCCAAATACACTAATACAAATTTTCCCATTAAATGATAAAAAATGCTGTTCACAAAATGCTGAAAAACGGCTGGGGCATTCATCAAACCAAAAGGCATAACCAAATTCTCAAAATGGCCCTCAGGGGTATTGAAAGCCGTCTTCCATTCGTCTCCTTCTCTGACCCTGACCAAGTTGTATGCCCCTCTTAGGTCTAATTTGGAAAAGACTTTAGCCCCAACAACCTGGTTAACCACCTCAGCCCCCATAGCTTAAACACCCTGAAAGACCAGGCCACTTTTTACACTTCTGACCTACACTACTTTCACCGTTTATTGCTCGGTCATGCAACTTACCACCCAAATGAATTTTACCTCCTTTTCTTCTCACTAATAGAGCTTTCATTTGGTGGTATTTCATTGCTGCTGACATTTTTACTTTTTTTGTTATTAATCGAAATTTAACGATTTTTTTGCAAAAAAATGACATTTTTCACTTTCAGTTGTAAAATTTTGCAAACAAAACGACATCCATATATAAATTTTGCTCTAAATTTATTGTTCTACATGTCTTTGATAAAAAAAAAATGTTTGGGTAAAAAAAAAATGGTTTGGGTAAAAGTTATAGCGTTTACAAACTATGGTACAAAAATGTGAATTTCCGCTTTTTGAAGCAGCTCTGACTTTCTGAGCACCTGTCATGTTTCCTGAGGTTCTACAATGGCCAGACAGTACAAACACCCCACAAATGACCCCATTTCGGAAAGTAGACACCCTAAGGTATTCGCTGATGGGCATAGTGAGTTCATAGAACTTTTTATTTTTTGTCACAAGTTAGCGGAAAATGATGATTTTTTATTTTTTTTCCTACAAAGTCTCATATTCCACTAACTTGTGACAAAAAATAAAAACTTCCATGAACTCACTATGACCATCAGCGAATACCTTGGGGTGTCTTCTTTCCAAAATGGGGTCACTTGTGGGGTAGTTATACTGCCCTGGCATTCTAGGGGCCCAAATGTGGGGTAAGGAGTTTGAAATCAAATTCTGTAAAAAATGACAGGTGAAATCCGAAAGGTGCTCTTTGGAATGTGGGCCCCTTTGCCCACCTAGGCTGCAAAAAAGTGTCACACATGTGGTATCTCCGTATTCAGGAGAAGTTGGGGAATGTGTTTTGGGGTGTCATTTTACATATACCCATGCTGGGTGAGATAAATATCTTGGTCAAATGCCAACTTTGTATAAAAAAAATGGGAAAAGTTGTCTTTTGCCAAGATATTTCTCTCACCCAGCATGGGTGTATGTAAAATGACACCCCAAAACACATTCCCCAACTCCTCCTGAATACGGATATACCACATGTGTGACACTTTTTTGCAGCCTAGGTGGGCAAAGGGGCCCATATTCCAAAGAGCACTTTTCGGATTTCACTGGTCATTTTTTACAGAATTTGATTTCAAACTCCTTACCACACATTTGGGCCCCTAGAATGCCAGGGCATTATAACTACCCCACAAGTGACCCCATTTTGGAAAGAAGACACCCCAAGGTATTCGCTGATGGGCATATTGAGTTCATGGAAGTTTTTATTTTTTGTCACAAGTTAGTGGAATATGAGATATTGTAAGGGAAAAAAATAAAAATAAAAAAATCATCATTTTCCGCTAACTTGTGACAAAAAATATAAAATTCGAGAAACTCGCCATGCCCCTCACGGAATACCTTGGGGTGTCTTCTTTCCTAAATGGGGTCACTTGTGGGGTAGTTATACTGCCCTGGCATTTTCCAGGGGCCCTAATGTGTGGTAAGTAGGTAAATGACCTGTGAAATCCTAAAGGTGCTCTTTGGAATGTGGGCCCCTTTGCCCACCTAGGCTGCAAAAAAGTGTCACACATGTGGTATCGCCGTATTCAGGAGAAGTTGGGCAATGTGTTTTGGGGTGTCTTTTTACATATACCCATGCTGGGTGAGAGAAATATCTCGGCAAAAGACAACTTTTCCCATTTTTTTATACAAAGTTGGCATTTGACCAAGATATTTATCTCACCCAGCATGGGTATATGTAAAATGACACCCCAAAACACATTGCCCAACTTCTCCTGAGTACGGCGATACCACATGTGTGACACTTTTTTGCAGCCTAGATGCGCAAAGGGGCCCACATTCATTTTATGAGGGCATTTTTAGACATTTGGATCCCAGACTTCTTCTCACGCTTTAGGACCCCTAAAATGCCAGGGCAGTATAAATACCCCACATGTGACCCCATTTTGGAAAGAAGACACCCCAAGGTATTCAATGAGGGGCATGGCGAGTTCATCTAAAAAAAAAATTTTGGGCACAAGTTAGCAGAAATTGATTTTTTTTTTTTCTCACAAGGTCTCCCTTTCCGCTAACTTGGGACAAAAATTTCAATCTTTCATGGACTCAATATGCCCCTCACGGAATACCTTGGGGTGTCTTCTTTCCGAAATGGGGTCACATGTGGGGTATTTATACTGCCCTGGCATTCTAGGGGCCCTAAAGCGTGAGAAGAAGTCTGTAATATAAATGTCTAAAAAATTTTACGCATTTGGATTCCGTGAGGGGTATGGTGAGTTCATGTGAGATTTTATTTTTTGACACAATGTAGTGGAATATGAGACTTTGTAAGAAAAAAAAATAACAATTTCCGCTAACTTGGGCCAAAAAAATGTCTGAATGGAGCCTTACAGAGGGGTGATCAATGACAGGGGGGTGATCAATGACAGGGGGGTGATCAATGACAGGGGGGTGATCAATGACAGGGGGGTGATCAGAGAGTCTATATGGGGTGATCACCCCCCTGTCATTGATCACCCTCCTGTAAGGCTCCATTCAGATGTCCGTATGTGTTTTGCGGATCCGATCCATGTATCCGTGGATCCGTAAAAATCACACGGACATCTGAATGCAGCCTGACAGGGGGGTGATCAATGACAGGGGGGTGATCAGGGAGTCTATATGGGGTGATCACCCCCCCTGGAAGGCTCCAGGGAGACGCCTGTATGTGTTTTGCGGATCCGATCCATCTATCAGTGGATCCGTAAAAATCATGCGGACGTCTGAATGGAGCTTTACAGGGGGGTGATCAATGACAGGGGGGTAATCAATGACAGGGGGGGATCAGGGAGTCTATATGGGGTGATCACCACAGTCATTGATCACGCCCCTGTAAGGCTCCATTCAGACGTCCGTATGCGTTTTGCGGATCCGATCCATCTATCAGTGGATCCGTAAAAATCATGCGGACATCTGAATGGAGCTTTACAGGGGGGTGATCAATGACAGGGGGGTAATCAATGACAGGGGGGTGATCAGGGAGTCTATATGGGGTGATCACCACAGTCATTGATCACGCCCCTGTAAGGCTCCATTCAGACGTCCGTATGCGTTTTGCGGATCCGATCTATCTATCAGTGGATCCGTAAAAATCATGCGGACATCTGAATGGAGCTTTACAGGGGGGTGATCAATGACAGGGGGGTGATCAATGACAGGGGGGTGATCAGGGAGTCTATATGGGGTTATCAGGGGTGATCAAGGGTGAATAAGGGGTTAATAAGTGACAGGGGGGGGTATAGTGTAGTGGTGCTTGGTGCAACATATTACTGAGCTACCTGTGTCCTCTGGTGGTCGATCCAAACAAAGGGGACCACCAGAGGACCAGGTAGCAGGTATATTAGACGCTGTTATCAAAACAGCGTCTAATATACCTGTTAGGGGTTAAAAAAATCACATCTCCAGCCTGCCAGCGAACGATCGCCGCTGGCAGGCTGGAGATCCATTCGCTTACCTTCCGCTCCTGTGAACGCGTGCGCCTGTGTGCGCGCGTTCACAGGAAATCTCGCGTCTCGCGAGAGGACGCACCGGCGCGTCCGCCCAGAAGAGCAGGGCCGCCGCAAAGACGCAATCCTGCGTACGGCGGTCCTGAGGAGGTTAAACAGGTCCGGGATCAGAGGAAGCGGATAAGGGTCACGAATACTGATACTGTTCAGCTCCCTGAAATCCAGACAAAGTCTTAAAGAACCATCTTTTTTCTTAACAAAGAAAAAACCAGCAGCAACAGGTGACTTCGAGGGTCGTATGTGTCCTTTTCTCAGACTCTCAGAGATATAAGCACGCATAGCGACCCTCTCAGGTTGGGAAAGATTGTATAAACGAGATTTAGGCAGCTTGGCGCCTGGGATGATTAATAGGGCAATCGTACTCCCTGTGCGGGGGCAAATCCTGAACTCCACTCTCAGAGAAGACATCCGAAAATTCAGAGAGGAAAGGTGGTACAGTCTTAGTAGAAACCTCAGAAACAGATGTCATGAGGCAGTTCTCTCTGCAAAAGTCACTCCAAACATTTATTTGCCTCGCTTGCCAATCAATGGTGGGGTTATGTTTAGTGAGCCAGGGTAGCCCCAACACTAGAGGAGTAGGCAAACCGCTAAGGACGAAACATGACACATCCTCAACATGAGCATCACTCACAATTAAACGGATATTGTGAACTATGCCCTTTAATGATTTCTGAGAAAGTGGAGCGGAATCAATAGCAAAAACAGGAATATCCTTTCCCAAAGTGCATACCTGGAAACCATGAGTTATTGCAAATTGATTATCAATGAGATTGACAGCTGCTCCACTATCCACAAATATCTCACAAAAAATGATTTTGCTCTCTAGCGCCACCCTAGCAGGCAGGACAAAACGGGAACTACAAGCAAACGGAAAACCTTCATTTTCCGCCTCAACCCTGCCAATAGTAACAGACGGAACATTTTTAAAAGATTTTTTCCTTTTTGTTTCTTTATTACTCCCAGAAAACTGCCTGAATCTCTTAGAGGGACAAACATTTGCCAAATGATTTATACCTCCACAACAAAAACAAACCCTCCCATGCGGGCTGAATCTTCTATTGTCAGAGGCAATCAACCCCAGCTGCATGGGCTCCTGCTCAGAAGGGACTGACAGCGACTGAGACCCCTGCGCACAGAAAGAGACCGCTGCACTGTCCCGGGACTGAGTATGACAGGAAGGAGAGATCTCTCCTCTCTCTCTAAGACGCCTGTCAATACGAACGGCCTGAGACATAGCAGAATCCAAGGAGGTAGGTCTCTCATGAAAGGCAAATGCATCTTTCAATCTCTCTGAAAGACCATGGCAAAATTGACTTCGGAGTGCAGCATCATTCCAACCAGTATCAGCTGCCCTTCTCCGAAATTCTGAGCAGTATATCTCTGCGGATTGTTTACCCTGGCATAACAGACGTAGTCTAGACTCAGCCAGAGCAATACGATCCGGATCATCATATATCTTACCCAGGGCTAAAAAGAATTCATCCACTGAACCGTGCCCCCTCCGGCAGCGAAAAGGCCCAGGATTGAGCGTTACCCCTGAGCAGCGATATAATGATCCCCACCCTCCGTTCTTCATCACCAGAGGAATGGGGAAGAAGGCGAAAATGGAGTTTGCAAGCCTCTCTAAAACGCACAAAATACTCACTACCCCCGGAGAACGTATCCGGGAGCGAGATCTTAGGCTCAGAACAAACTCCATGAACGCAAGCTGAACCGGTCACTTGAAACTGAGAAAAAGTCTTACGGAGATCAGCTACCTCCAATGAAAGACCCTGGAAGCGCTCCGCCAAAAGTGAAACCGGATCCATGCTTGAGACGGTTTTGGCGGCTTATAATGTCACAGATGGTGTACAGGAAACAAGACAATACAATATGAACAATGACTCACTGGATCCACAACTAAGGAACAAAAGGGAGAACCCTGGAAGAGACCTGCCGCTCTCCCTTATTGCTCAGCCTATGCGACCACCCCAAAGGTGGATGGGCGCATATCCACGTACCTCGACTATCTTACACCTGATGACCCTACAATAGTGAGGGGACACGACCACCGGCTCCCTACACAGACACGGAGGGAGTCAGGGTCACCTGGATCCAGAAAACAGAAAATCATAAATACATAAACAGAACTTATCTTGCAGACGACTGTGGACTGTGGACTGAGAACTAGGAACAGCATGCACACACACTCCAGGAAGTTTTATAAGCCGCACACTACTGCATTCTGGGGAGGAACTTAAAGGGCAGCAATCAGTCCAACTGCATGACAGCTGAGATAGACTAACGAGATGAGGAACTTAACCAAAACAAAGAAACTCAAGGAGGAGGATCTGGAAAGCTCCTGTCAGAGCTTCTCAACTGTCTGGTTGTGACACACTCCAGGAGGTTGTATAAGCCGCACACTACTGCATAATGGGGAGGAACTTAAAGGGAAGCAATCAGTCCAACTGCATGACAGCTGAGATAGACTAACGAGATGAGGAACTGAAACCAAAACAAAGAAACTCAAGGAGGAGGATCTGGAAGGCTCCTGTCAGAGCTTCTCAGCTGTCTGGTTGTGACAGTACCTTAAAATTGTTGCAGACCAAGTTGTCTCCCTTTCTCATCATGGCAATAGAATTCCCTAATGGCAGTGGTCTCTTTTACTGCATAAATTTACCCCATATTCTCTATAGATCAGTCTAATTGATCATCTGTGGGACCCCTGGACTCCCCATCTCACAACTTACAGAACTTGGAGGATATCTTGCTAACGTGTTGATAGCAGATTGCACTTTCAGAAGTCTTTTGTAGTTAATGTCCCGACAGATCATAGCTGCTTTGGAAGCACATGCACAATAAAAAATATAAAAAAAACCTGTTTTTATATATAGACAACTTACTGAAGCACAATGTGTCTTTGTAGCAATACCATTTAGGTCAGCTCAGAATCTGATGTCCAAACTAAACTAAACTGGTCAGCATCTGTTTTCCAATGATTCCAGCAGAATATTTTTAATATAGCTATCACTTTCTATAGCTTGAGATATATTTGGATATATCAGCTTGTAAATCATGGAAAACACAGTCAGCATTTGGAACATACTTTAAATTTTCCACAAATGCAGCATGTAAACCATATTCTGAACCAGTGAAAAAGTGACGTCACAGTCAGGATTGAATAACCTTCAAGACACCATAAGACAAAGGTTTAATGGACATATATTGTTAAGTACAAGAGGAAAGGTCAGCACATATTTATTTTACCTTTTTGTTAGAGGGAAACATTTCAATGGCTAATGTCCCTGGAAAAATTGCTGAATCTTAATCCAATAGAGCATGCAAAAGAAGTCTAGTCCTTGGACACCCAAACCATGCAACTTTCGCAACTTTAAAGATCCTGCTGCTAATTCTTGGTGCCAGTCTGATTGGAGTATAATCATTAAACATTTAAGTAACTTTGTTAATGCACTGCATTACTTGTGTTAATCTTAAACTTCATGTTAATCTTAAATTATAGCTTGAATTATGATGCAGTGCTTTTTTAATGGTGCAGCTGGTCGTGATTGAAAACTGTCAAAATACCTGTGATTTAATAAATCCTTACAGCTTATCTGAGCTCCTATAATGCAGTTATACAATTAGTATATCAGTTTGCAGACCATAGTGCATTTTGGACTGCCAAACAAGTAAACATCTTAAGATGTGTTCCTGCTTGTCTCTTCTTCAATTTGCAGCTCAACTGATCAGGCTGCAACTTCTCTCCGCTTAGTGTCACATTCCAGCGGGTGTGAACCCACTGTTCTACGTGTCCTACCTCCTCTAAAGGAGTTGTCTAAGTGAACTCCTCGATCTTCACAGTACCCCTGATGGTGGGGATAGACTTTCCCAAGGGGAACACCAGGTCACTACCTCTTGAAGAGGATTGGCACACAGGGCAGCTGGTCCAGGCAGACCAGGTGGTACCAGAGCAAGATACCAGAGGTACAGACGTAGCCAGCAGGCCAAATTTTAACCAGGAGCAACAGTGCAGGACCAAAGGATGAGACAGAGGCAAATTCAAACAAGCAATAGGTCAGGGCAGGCGGCAGAGGTACAGGTCAGGCAATTCGGGTCAGCAACAAAAGAGTCAAGGCAAGCAGGCAGGGATCAAACAGGTAGCGGAGTCCAAAAACACAAGCACGAGTCAGGTACACAGAAACACAAGCAGAGATAACAGCAACCTAGCAGAACACAAGGACCTTGACGCTGAGGCATTTTGGAAGGGGGCTGAGCCAGTTATATACATACAGAAGGGCTAGGGTTGGTCAGTGAGGTCCCATGATCTAACCCATAAAACAGAGGAAGTGATGCACGCCCGCCCTTAAGGAAGTGCTGCAGGGAACAAGCAGCAAGTATGCTGTGGCCAGGGCTGAATGTAAACTGTGGAGCAGATCCCAGAACAGTACCTACCTGGACAGAGCCCAGGACTGCAGCAGTGAATGGGGAAGCACTGGTAGCAGATCACTGCTGATAATGGCGACCGCGGCAGTAAGCAGGGGAACAGCGGCACACAGAAGCCTCTATTACATTCAGGAGCATCTGGTTGCCATGTTTCTCTGGCATCACTAGTACAGCCTAGTCAATGGAGACCTCTCCTTGCATGACAATCAAATTACATCTTTGTCCTGTTGATTGTTCCTGTTTTTTTACTCTTCTCTGACTTTGATCTCAACTCTGAACTTGACCTTGTTCCTGGATTACATTCCTGTCTCATCCATTGAATTTGTCACTTGGTATCTGTGACTTGACATTGGGAATCCAACTGGAAAAAGTATGCCTTGTATGGAGAATGGAGATACAAATTAAGAACACAGAGAGATCCCTCTTCCTCTCCACACCATTCCAGTCAGGGTCCACCAATTGTGCATTAGAAGATCCACTTCTCTGGTGAGAAATGTAACAGTTGCAATGATGATATTTCTCATAGTGCAAATTCTACCAGCTCTGAAGATTGCAGAATTATGATTTTCATTTGAAAATACAAATTAATTTATTGAATTGAAAAATGATTTAAATGTTTTTATAACCTTGATTTTATTTTTGCTTTAGACCACTTTAATAAGAAGTACTCTCTCTAATTAAGAGAAAACACCAGTACATGTCATGTAACAAATATCTATAAATATATATATTATCAAACTAATGCATTATTTTGACAAGTTGAGCTGGAAAATGTAAATACTCTTAGTTACATATCTGTGTTGTTTTGGTCTCCAAGTAGAGTTGAGCGAACACCTGGATGTTCGGGTTCGAGAAGTTCGGCCAAACTTCCCGGAAATGTTCGGGTTCGGGATCCGAACCCGATCCGAACTTCGTCCCGAACCCGAACCCCATTGAAGTCAATGGGGACCCGAACTTTTGGGGACTAAAAAGGCTGTAAAACAGCCCAGGAAAGAGCTAGAGGGCTGCAAAAGGCAGCAACATGTAGGTAAATCCCCTGCAAACAAATGTGAATAGGGAAATAAATTAAAATAAAAATTAAAAAAATAAAAATGAACCAATATCAATTGGACAGAGGTCCCATAGCAGAGAATCTGGCTTCACGTCAGCAGAGAATCAGTCTCTTCATGCCATAGCAAAGAATCTGGCTTCATGTCAGCAGAGAATCAGTCTCTTCATGCCATAGCAGAGAATCTGGCTTCATGTCAGCGCAGAATCAGTCTTCATGTCATAGCAGAGAATCAGGATTCACGTCACCCACCACTGGAACAGGCCACTGTCACATATTTAGGCCCCGGCACCCAGACAGAGGAGAGAGGTCCCGTAACAGAGAATCTGGCCTTATGTCAGCGCAGAATCAGTCTTCATGTCATAGCAGAGAATCAGGCTTCACGTCACCCACCACTGGAACAGGCCACTGTCACATATTTAGGCCCAGGCACCCAGGCAGAGGAGAGAGGTCTCGTAACAGAGAATCTGGCCTTATGTCAGCACAGAATCAGTCTTCATGTCATAGCAGAGAATCAGGCTTCACGTCACCCACCACTGGAACAGGCCACTGTCACATATTTAGGCCCCGGCACCCAGACAGAGGAGAGCGGTCCTGTAACAGAGAATCTGGCCTTATGTCAGCGCAGAATCAGTCTTCATGTCATAGCAGAGAATCAGGCTTCACGTCACCCACCACTGGAACAGGCCACTGTCACATATTTAGGCCCAGGCACCCAGGCAGAGGAGAGAGGTCCCGTAACAGAGAATCTGGCCTGATGCCAGCACAGAATCTGTCTTCATGTCATAGCAGAGAATCAAGCTTCACGTCACCCACCACTGGAACAGGCCACTGTCACATATTTAGGCCCCGGCACCCAGACAGAGGAGAGAGGTCCCGTAACAGAGAATCTGGCCTTATGTCAGCGCAGAATCAGTCTTCATTTCATAGCAGAGAATCAGGCTTCACGTCACCCACCACTGGAACAGGCCACTGTCACACATTTAGGCCCCGGCATCCAGACAGAGGAGAGCGGTCCCGTAACAGAGAATCTGGCCTTATGTCAGCGCAGAATCTGTCTTCATGTCATAGCAGAGAATCAGGCTTCACGTCACCCACCACTGGAACAGGCCACTGTCACACATTTAGGCCCAGGCACCCAGGCAGAGGAGAGCGGTCCCGTAACAGAGAATCTGGCCTTATGTCAGCGCAGAATCTGTATTCATGTCATAGCAGAGAATCAGGCTTCACGTCACCCACCACTGGAACAGGCCACTGTCACACATTTAGGCCCCGGCACCCAGACAGAGGAGAGGTTCATTCAACTTTGGGTTGCCCCACAATATAATGGTAAAATGAAATTAAAAATAGTATTGAATGAGGAAGTGCCCTGGAGTAGAATAATATATTGTTAAGGGGAGGTAGTTAATATCTAATCTGCACAAGGGATGGACAGGTCCTGTGGGATCCATGCCTGGTTCATTTTTATGAACGTCAGCTTGTCCACATTGGCTGTAGACAGGCGGCTGCGTTTGTCTGTAATGACGCCCCCTGCCGTGCTGAATACACGTTCAGACAAAACGCTGGCCGCCGGGCAGGCCAGCACCTCCAAGGCATAAAAGGCTAGCTCTGGCCACGTGGACAATTTGGAGACCCAGAAGTTGAATGGGGCCGAACCATCAGTCAGTACGTGGAGGGGTGTGCACAGGTACTGTTCCACCATGTTAGTGAAATGTTGCCTCCTGCTAACACGTTCCGTATCAGGTGGTGGTGCACTTAGCTGTGGCGTGTTGACAAAACTTTTCCACATCTCTGCCATGCTAACCCTGCCCTCAGAGGAGCTGGCCGTGACACAGCTGCGTTGGCGACCTCTTGCTCCTCCTCTGCCTTCGCCTTGGGCTTCCACTGGTTCCCCTGTGACATTTGGGAATGCTCTCAGTAGCGCGTCTACCAATGTGCGCTTGTACTCGCGCATCTTCCTATCACGCTCCAGTGCAGGAAGTAAGGTGGGCACATTGTCATTGTACCGTGGATCCAGCATGGTGGCAACCCAGTAGTCTGCACATGTTAAAATGTGGGCAACTCTGCTGTCGTTGCGCAGGCACTGCAGCATGTAGTCGCTCATGTGTGCCAGGCTGCCCAGAGGTAAGGACAAGCTGTCCTCTGTGGGAGGCGTATCGTCATCGCCCTGCGTTTCCCCCCAGCCACGCACCAGTGATGGGCCCGAGCTGCGTTGGGTGCCACCCCGCTGTGAACATGCTTCATCCTCATCCTCCTCCACCTCCACCTCCTCCTCATCCTCGTCCTCCTCGTCCTCCAGTAGTGGGCCCTGTCTGGCCACATTTGTACCTGGCCTCTGGTGTTGCAAAAAAACTCCCTCTGAGTCACTTCGAAGCGACTGGCCTGAAAGTGCTAAAAATGACCTCTCTTCCTCCTCTTCCTCCTGGGCCACCTCCTCTTCCATCATCGCCCTAAGTGTTTTCTTAAGGAGACATAGAAGTGGTATTGTAACGCTGATATCGGCGTCATCGCCACTGGCCATGTTAATGGAGTACTCGAAACAGCGCAACAGGGCACACAGGTCTCGCATGGAGGCCCAGTCATTGGTGGTGAAGTTGGTCTGATCCGCAGTGCGACTGACCCGTGCGTGCTGCAGCTGAAACTCCACTATGGCCTGCTGCTGCTCGCACAGTCTGTCCAGCATATGCAAGGTGGAGTTCCACCTGGTGGGCACGTCGCATATGAGGTGGTGAGCGGGAAGGCCGAAGTTACGCTGTAGCGCAGACAGGCGAGCAGCGGCAGGGTGTGAACGCCGGAAGCGCGAACAGACGGCACGCACTTTATGCAGCAGCTCTGACATGTCGGGGTAGTTGCGAATGAACTTCTGCACCACCAAATTCAGCACATGCGCCAGGCAAGGGATGTGCGTCAAACCGGCTAGTCCCAGAGCTGCAACGAGATTTCGCCCATTATCGCACACCACCAGGCCGGGCTTGAGGCTCACCGGCAGCAACCACTCGTCGGTCTGTTGTTCTATACCCCGCCACAACTCCTGTGCGGTGTGTGGCCTGTCCCCCAAACATATGAGTTTCAGAATGGCCTGCTGACGTTTACCCCGTGCTGTGCTGAAGTTGGTGGTGAAGGTATGTGGCTGACTGGATGAGCAGATGGAAGAAGAGGAGGAGGAAGCTGAGTAGGAGGAGGAGGAGACAGGAGGCAAAGAATGTTGCCCTGCGATCCTTGGCGGCGGAAGGACGCGCGCCAAATAGCTCTCCGCCTGGGGCCCAGCCGCCACTACATTTACCCAGTGTGCAGTTAGGGAGATATAGCGTCCATGGTCGTGCTTACTGGTCCACGTATCTGTGGTTAGGTGGACCTTGCCACAGATGGCGTTGCGCAGTGCACACTTGATTTTATCGGACACTTGTTTGTGCAGGGAAGGCACGGCTTTCTTGGAGAAGTAGTGGCGGCTGGGAACAACATACTGTGGGACAGCAAGTGACATGAGCTGTTTGAAGCTGTGTGTGTCCACCAGCCTAAATGACAGCATTTCATAGGCCAGTAGTTTAGAAATGCTGGCATTCAGGGCCAGGGATCGAGGGTGGCTAGGTGAGAATTTACGCTTTCTCTCAAATGTTTGTGAGATGGAGAGCTGAACGCTGCCGTGTGACATGGTTGAGATGCTTGGTGACGCAGGTGGTGGTGTTGGTGGTACATCCCATGTTTGCTGGGCGGCAGGTGCCAACGTTCCTCCAGAGGCGGAGGAAGAGGCCGAGGCGGCGGCAGCAGCAGCAGAAGAGGCCGAGGCGGCGGCAGCAGCAGAAGAGGCCGAGGCGGCAGCAGCAGAAGATGTAGCAGGGGGAGCCTGAGTGACTTCCTTGTTTTTAAGGTGATTACTCCACTGCAGTTCATGCTTTGCATGCAGGTGCCTGGTCATGCAGGTTGTGCTAAGGTTCAGAACGTTAATGCCTCGCTTCAGGCTCTGATGGCACAGCGTGCAAACCACTCGGGTCTTGTCGTCAGCACATTGTTTGAAGAAGTGCCATGCCAGGGAACTCCTTGAAGCTGCCTTTGGGGTGCTCGGTCCCAGATGGTGGCGATCAGTAGCAGGCGGAGTCTCTTGGCGGCGGGTGTTCTGCTTTTGCCCACTGCTCCCTCTTTTGCTACGCTGTTGGCTCGGTCTCACCACTGCCTCTTCCTCCGAACTGTGAAAGTCAGTGGCACGACCTTCATTCCATGTGGGGTCTAGGACATCATCGTCCCCTGCATCGTCTTCCACCCAGTCTTGATCCCTGACCTCCTGTTCATTCTGCACACTGCAGAAAGACGCAGCAGTTGGCACCTGTGTTTCGTCATCATCAGAGACATGCTAAGGTGGTATTCCCATGTCCTCATCATCAGGAAAAATAAGTGGTTGTGCGTTAGTGCATTCTATCTCTTCCACCCCTGGGGAAGGGCTAGGTGGATGCCCTTGGGAAACCCTGGCAGCAGAGTCTTCAAACAGCATAAGAGACTGCTGCATAACTTGAGGCTCAGACAGTTTCCCTGATATGCATGGGGGTGATGTGACAGATCGATGGGCTTGGTTTGCATGCGCCATCTGTGCGCTTTCTGCAGAAGACTGGGTGGGAGATAATGTGAACGTGCTGGATCCACTGTCGGCCACCCAATTGACTAATGCCTGTACCTGCTCAGGCCTTACCATCCTTAGAACGGCATTGGGCCCCACTAAATATCGCTGTAAATTCTGCTGGCTACTGGGACCTGAGGTAGTTGGTTCACTAGGACATGTGGCTGTGGCAGAACGGCCACGTCCTCTCCCAGCACCAGAGGGTCCACTAACACCACCACGACCATGTCCACGTCCGCGTCCCTTATTAGATGTTTTCCTCATTGTTCCCGTTCACCACAATTTTGAGAATGGCAAATTTGGGAATGCTTTTTCAACCCAGAACAAAAAGTCTGCTTTTACGGTCACTACAAATAACTTGACCAGCTAAAACACTGCAGATTTGGTTGAATAGAGATGTGAGACCTGTTTTTTTTTGCGCTGTGTGACAGTTATAGGTTTAATCACAGAATGACACTTCTATCAGCACGCTAGCGTGTGTCTTAGGTTTTTCTGAATGACACTATCAATAACTTCAATGTAAGATTTTCTTTTTGGGATAGATTTCAAGTAGGCCTGAAATACCACAAACTAGTTATTTTCAGAATGGCAAATTTGGGAATGCTTTTTCAACCCAGAACAAAAAGTCTGCTTTGACGGTCACTACAAATAACTTGACCAGCTAAAACTGTGCAGATTTGGTTGAATAGAGATGTGAGACCTGGTTTTTTTTGCGCTGTGTGACAGTTATAGGTTTAATCACAGAATGACACTTCTATCAGCACGCTAGCGTGTGTCTTAGGTTTTTCTGAATGACACTATCAATAACTTCAATGTAAGATTTTCTTTTTGGGATAGATTTCAAGTAGGCCTGAAATACCACAAACTAGTTATTTTCAGAATGGCAAATTTGGGAATGCTTTTTCAACCCAGAACAAAAAGTCTGCTTTTACGGTCACTACAAATAACTTGACCAGCTAAAACTGTGCAGATTTGGTTGAATAGAGATGTGAGACCTGTTTTTTTTTGCGCTGTGTGACAGGCTCAACTTGCCCCTGATGTAATATATGGCCAAAAAATAACCACACTGTTGATGGTTAAATGCACTTGGGTGACACAGGCTCAGCCTGCAGCTGATGTAGTATATGGCCAAAAAATAACCAGACTGTTGATGGTTAAATGCACTTCGGTGACACAGGCTCAGCCTGCAGCTGATGTAGGATATAGCACAAAATAACCACACTATCGATGGTTAAATACACTTGGTGATAGCTCGTGCTGGCGCACCACAAGTCACAAAATGGCCGCCGATCACTTCAGAAAAAAAGTGACTGAAAAACGCTCTGGGCAGCCTCAAAAAAGTGAGCAAGTCAATAATAGCACTTCAATGATCCACAGCTGCAGATCGATCACAGAATGAAGTCTTTTGGAGGAGTTAATCTGCCTAATCTCGCCCTAACGTCGCAGCTGCAACCTCTCCCTATGCTTGAATCAGCAGAGTGACGTGCAGCGCTACGTGACCCAAGCTTATATAGAGGCTGGGTCACATGCTGCACTGGCCAATCACAGCCATGCCAATAGTAGGCAAGGCTGTGATGGCCTCTTGGGGCAAGTAGTATGACGCTTGTTGATTGGCTGCTGTGCAGCCTTTCAAAAAGCGCCAAGAAAGCGCCGAACACCGAACCCGAACCCGGACTTTTACGAAAATGTTCGTGTTCGGGTCCGTGTCACGGACACCCCAAAATTCGGTACGAACCCGAACTATACAGTTCGGGTTCGCTCATCCCTATCTCCAAGCTCTCAAACTGCAACAAAACCAGTGAATGTTTGCATTAAATTAACACAGAAATGTCTATCAATTGTTATTCCTTAATTAATACTTCACATTCCAAGTGTATAGATATATAAATCTTGAGCAATTTATGAAATTTTAAGCCTGTTTGTTTTAAATACAACACCAGATATAAATAACTGTACTACAACTCAATAGGAAAAAAACATCACTGACATTCCATATCAAGTTGCAAAGTCAAATTGCGTGCGGTGCGTTCATACTGACAAGTCAACAATACAATGCCTCCTTAACATACACAATTTTTTCATCAAATTTAAAGTCATTGTGCAGTGGGATTATATAGATGACCTATCCTCAAGATAGGTCATCAATAGGGATGAGCGAAGTCCGGGTTCGGGTTCGGTGTTCGGCGCTTTCTTGGCGCTTTTTTAAAGGCTGCAAAGCAGCCAATCAACAAGCGTCATACTACTTGCCCCAAGAGGCCATCACAGCCATGCCTACTATTGGCATGGCTGTGATTGGCCAGTGCAGCATGTGACCCAGCCTCTATATAAGCTTGGGTCACGTAGCGCTGCACATCACTCTGCTGTTACAAGTGTAGGGAGAGGTTGCAGCTGCGACGTTAGGGTGAGATTAGGCAGTGATTAACTCCTCCAAAATACTTAAGACAGTGATCGATCTACAGCTGTGGATCATTGAACTGCTGCTATTCAATTGCTCACTGTTTTTAGGCTGCCCAGAGCGTTTTTCAGTCACTTTTTTTCTGGGGTGATCGGCGGCCATTTTGTGGCTTGTGGTGCGTCAGGGGCAAGCTGTCACCAAGTCCATTTAACCATCAATAGTGTGGTTATATTTTGGCTATATCCTACATCAAGGGCAAGCTGCCACCAAGTCCATTTAACCATCAATAGTGTGGTTATATTTTGGCTATATCCAACATCAGGGGCAAGCTGCCACCAAGTCCATTTAACCATCAATAGTGTGGTTAATTTTTAGCTATATCCTACATCAGGGGCAAGCTGCCACCAAGTCCATTTAACCATCAATAGTGTGGTTATTTTTTGGCAATATCCTACATCAGGGGCAAGCTGCCACCAAGTCCATTTAACCATCAATAGTGTGGTTATTTAAATCTATCCCTAAAAGGGTATATTAGATTCAAGGTGCTGATAGGGTCATTTTCAATAACTTCACACACACGCTACTGTGCATATCCAAGTCTAATTCTGTCTGTAAACGTATACCTGTCACCCAGCGCCTAAATAATAGGCCTCAAATTTATATTCAGCTAAATCTGTGGCTATTGCTGTAGCTGGTCAAGTTATTTTGTGTCCGTCAAAGCACAGTTTTTGTTCTGGGTTGAAATACAATTCCCAACCTAGCAATTTTCTAAATAAGTGGTTTCTGCTGTATCAGGCCTACTTTAAATCTATCCCTAAAAGGGTATATTAGATTCAAGGTGCTGATAGGGTCATTTTCAATAACTTCACACACACGCTACTGTGCATATCCAAGTCTAATTCTGTCCGTAAACGTATACCTGTCACCCAGCGCCTAAATAATAGGCCTCAAATTTATATTCAGCTAAATCTGTCATTACTGCTGTGCCTGTATTAGTGTAATACGGTACCTAAATAGATAGCCAGATAGTGTTAGGTGTCTGTAAAAAAAGGCCTGAATTTGAATTCAATACATTGGGCCAAATAATATTTTTCTTATTGTGGTGAACGGTAACAATGAGGAAAACATCTAGTAAGGGACGCGGACATGGTCGTGGTGGTGTTAGTGGACCCTCTGGTGCTGGGAGAGGACGTGGCCGTTCTGCCACAGCCACACGTCCTAGTGTACCAACTACCTAAGGTCCCAGTAGCCGCCAGAATTTACAGGGATATTTGGTGGGGCCCAATGCCATTCTAAGGATGGTAAGGCCTGAGCAGGTACAGGCATTAGTCAATTGGGTGACCGACAGTGGATCCAGCACGTTCACATTATCTCCCACCCAGTCTTCTGCAGAAAGCGCACAGATGGCACCTGAAAACCAAGCCCATCAGTCTGTCACATCACCCCCATGCATATCAGGGAAACTGTCTGAGCCTCAAGTTATGCAGCAGTCTCTTTTGCCGTTTGAAGATTCTGCTGGCAGGTTTTCCCAAGGGCATCCACCTAGCCCTTCCCCAGCGGTGGAAGACATAGAATGCACTAACGCACAACCACTTATGTTTCCTGATGATGAGGACATGGGAATACCACCTCAGCACGTCTCTGATGATGATGATGACGAAACACAGGTGCCAACTGCTGCGTCTTTCTACAGTGTGCAGAATGAACAGGAGGTCAGGGATCAAGACTGGGTGGAAGACGATGCAGGGAACGATGAGGTCCTAGACCCCACATGGAATGAAGGTCGTGCCACTGACTTTCACAGTTCGGAGGAAGAGGCAGTGGTGAGACCGAGCCAACAGCGTAGCAAAAGAGGGAGCAGTGGGCAAAAGCAGAACACCCGCCGCCAAGAGACTCCGCCTGCTACTGACCGCCGCCATCTGGGACCGAGCACCCCAAAGGCAGCTTCAAGGAGTTCCCTGGCATGGCACTTCTTCAAACAATGTGCTGACGACAAGACCCGAGTGGTTTGCACGCTGTGCCATCAGAGCCTGAAGCGAGGCATTAACGTTCTGAACCTTAGCACAACCTGCATGACCAGGCACCTGCATGCAAAGCATGAACTGCAGTGGAGTAAACATCTTAAAAACAAGGAAGTCACTCAGGCTCCCCCTGCTACCTCTTCTGCTGCTGCCGCCTCGGCCTCTTCCTCTGCCTCTGGAGAAACGTTGGCACCTGCCACCCAGCAAACATGGGATGTACCACCAACACCACCACCTGCGTCACCAAGCATCTCAACCATGTCACACGGCAGCGTTCAGCTCTCCATCTCACAAACATTTGAGAGAAAGCGTAAATTCCCACCTAGCCACCCTCAATCCCTGGCCCTGAATACCAGCATTTCTAAACTACTGGCCTATGAAATGCTGTCATTTAGGCTGGTGGACACAGACAGCTTCAAACAGCTCATGTCGCTTGCTGTCCCACAGTATGTTGTTCCCAGCCGGCACTACTTCTCCAAGAGAGCCGTGCCTTCCCTGCACAACCAAGTATCCGATAAAATCAAGTGTGCACTGCGCAACGCCATCTGTGGCAAGGTCCACCTAACCACAGATACGTGGACCAGTAAGCACGGCCAGGGACGCTATATCTCCCTAACGGCACACTGGGTAAATGTAGTGGCGGCTGGGCCCCAGGCGGAGAGCTGTTTGGCGCACGTCCTTCCGCCGCCAAGGATCGCAGGGCAATATTCTTTGCCTCCTGTTGCCTCCTCCTCCTACTCGGCTTCCTCCTCCTCTTCTTCCACCTGCTCATCCAGTCAGCCACACACCTTCACCACCAACTTCAGCCCAACCCGGGGTAAACGTCAGCAGGCCATTCTGAAACTCATATGTTTGGGGGACAGGCCCCACACCGCACAGGAGTTGTGGCGGGGTATAGAACAACAGACCAACGAGTGGTTGCTGCCGGTGAGCCTCAAGCCTGGCCTGGTGGTGTGCGATAATGGGCGAAATCTCGTTGCAGCTCTGGGACTAGCCGGTTTGACGCACATCCCTTGCCTGGCGCATGTGCTGAATTTGGTGGTGCAGAAGTTCATTCGCAACTACCCCGACATGTCAGAGCTGCTGCATAAAGTGCGGGCCGTCTGTTCGCGCTTCCAGCGTTCACATCCTGCCGCTGCTCGCCTGTCTGCGCTACAGCGTAACTTCGGCCTTCCCGCTCACCGCCTCATATGCGACGTGCCCACCAGGTGGAACTCCACCTTGCACATGCTGGACAGACTGTGAGAGCAGCAGCAGGCCATAGTGGAGTTTCAGCTGCAGCATGCACGGGTCAGTCGCACTGCTTAACAGCACCACTTCACCACCAATGACAGGGCCTCCATGCGAGACCTGTGTGCCCTGTTGCGCTGTTTCGAGTACTCCACCAACATGGCCAGTGGCGATGACGCCGTTATCAGCGTTACAATACCACTTCTATGTCTCCTTGAGAAAACACTTAGGGCGATGATGGAAGAGGAGGTGGCCCAGGAGGAAGAGGAGGAAGAGGGGTCATTTTTAGCACTTTCAGGCCAGTCTCTTCGAAGTGACTCAGAGGGAGGTTTTTTGCAACAGCAGAGGCCAGGTAGAAATGTGGCCAGACAGGGCCCACTACTGGAGGACGAGGAGGAGGTGGAGGTGGAGGAGGATGAGGATGAAGCATGTTCACAGCGGGGTGGCACCCAACGCAGCTCGGGCCCATCACTGGTGCATGGCTGGGGGGAAAAGCAGGGCGATGACGATACGCCTCCCACAGAGGACAGCTTGTCCTTACCTCTGGGCAGCCTGGCACACATGAGCGACTACATGCTGCAGTGCCTGCGCAACGACAGCAGAGTTGCCCACATTTTAACGTGTGCGGACTACTGGGTTGCCACCATGCTGGATCCACGGTACAATGACAATGTGCCCACCTTACTTCCTGCACTGGAGCGTGATAGGAAGATGCGCGAGTACAAGCGCACATTGGTAGACGCGCTACTGAGAGCATTCCCAAATGTCACAGGGGAACAAGTGGAAGCCCAAGGCGAAGGCAGAAATGGAGCTAAAGGTCGCCAACGCAGCTGTGTCACGGCCAGCTCCTCTGAGGGCAGGGTTAGCATGGCAGAGATGTGGAAAAGTTTTGTCACCACGCCACAGCTAACTGCACCACCACCTGATACGGAACGTGTTAGCAGGAGGCAACATTTCACTAACATGGTGGAACAGTACCTGTGCACACCCCTCCATGTACTGACTGATGGTTCGGCCACATTCAACTTCTGGGTCTCCAAATTGTCCACGTGGCCAGAGCTAGCCTTTTATGCCTTGGAGGTGCTGGCCTGCCCGGCGGCCAGCGTTTTGTCTGAACGTGTATTCAGCACGGCAGGGGGCGTCATTACAGACAAACGCAGCCGCCTGTCTACAGCCAATGTGGACAAGCTGACGTTCATAAAAATTAACCAGGCATGGATCCCACAGGACCTGTCCATCCCTTGTGCAGATTAGACATTAACTACCTCCCTATAACCATATATTATTGTACTCCAGGGCACTTCCTCATTCAATCCTATTTTTATTTTCATGTTACCATTATATTGCGGGGCAACCCAAAGTTGAATGAACCTCTCCTCTGTCTGGGTGTCGGGGCCTAAAAATATCTGACAGTGGCCTGTTCCAGTGGTGGGTGACATGAAGCCTGATTCTCTGCTATGACATGAAGACTGATCCTCTGCTGACATGAAGCCAGATTCTCTGCTATGGGACCTCTCTCCTCTGCCTAGGTGCCTGGGCCTAAATATGTGACAATGGACTGTTCCAGTGGTGGGTGACGTGAAGCATGATTCTCTGCTATGACATGAAGACTGATTCTCTGCTGAGTCGCTGACATGAAGCCTGAATCTCTGTTATGGGACCTCTCTCCTCTGTCTGGGTGCCGGGGCCTAAAAATATCTGACAGTGGCCTGTTCCAGTGGTGGGTGACATGAAGCCTGATTCTCTGCTATGACATGAAGACTGATTCTCTGCTGAGTCGCTGACATGAGGCCTGAATCTCTGTTATGGGACCTCTCTCCTCTGCCTGGGTGCCGGGGCCTAAATTATATGACAATGGACTGTTCCAATGTTGGGTGACGTGAAGCATGATTCTCTGCTATGACATGAAGACTGATTCTCTGCTGACATGAAGCCAGATTCTATGTTATGGGACCTCTCTCCTCTGTCTGGGTGCCGGGGGTCTAAAAATATCTGACAGTGGCCTGTTCCAGTGGTGGGTGACATGAAGCCTGATTCTCTGCTATGACATGAAGACTGATTCTCTGCTGACATGAAGCCTGATTCTCTGCTATGGGACCTCTCTCCAATTGATATTGGTTAATTTTTATTTATTTTATTTTTATTTTAATTAATTTCCCTATCCACATTTGTTTGCAGGGGATTTAACTACATTTTGCTGCCTTTTGCAGCCCTCTAGCCATTTCCTGGGCTGTTTTACAGCCTTTTTAGTGCCGAAAAGTACGGGTCCCCATTGGCTTCAATGGGGTTCGATACGAAGTTTGGGTCGGGTTCGGATCCCGAACTTAAACATTTCCGGGAAGTTCGGCCGAACTTCTCGAACCCGAACATCCAGGTGTTCGCTCAACTCTAGTCATCAATATAAGATTGGCTGGGGACCAACTCCTCACACCAAGTCCTTACTCACCTGAGATCGCTGTTTCCTCTTCAAGATTACCTGTGCATTGTCCCGCTTGCAGGAGCAGCGCAGTGTAATTACAAGTGCTTATCCCATTAAAGTGAATTGGATAAACTGCTGTAAGTACTCAGCACAGTCTCTTCAAGTGAGACGATGACCTGGTCATTATGAAGAAAAAGTAGTGCTTGCATGATCGCCGCTAGTGCTGAACGAAGCAAGGCATTCAAAGCGAAATGCAGTCCGAATTTTCTTGTGCTTCGTTACTAATCAGCTTAACTAAAATGGCGGCTGCACATGTTAGAAAGTGAAAAAGTGTAGAAGAGACAAGCCCGGGAATACAACATCACCCATTATACCGTGCAGCCAGCCAATCCACAGATAGCCATCCCCTGTGATGTCACAGCTTTATAAAACCCACATCCCTCTCGATCTCCGCCATGGTCCTGATGCGCTAGGGACAGTGTTACTGAAAACTGTTTTAAAGAACAGTATTGTAGAGGGAGACTGCAGGGAGACTGTAGGTGCACTGCTGGGAGAGTGTATCACAGTGTGCATCACTGTGCAGGTCACCGACATTCATAGTTAATCTGTTCTGTTAGCAATACAGTTACTGTGTCACAGTTTTAAAGGCCAGTGTAATATATTGCAGTGTGTATCACTGTTAGAGATGAGTGAAGTTCTAAAAATTTTGATTTAGTTGCTTCGCCGAATTTCACAAAGACATATGCTTCGTGACACGTTACTTTGTCACGAAGTGTATTTCTTTTTGAGTAGCGGGTGCAATGACGGGGAACGGTGATTGTGCTGTCCCTCGTCATTGAAGCCCTCAGATGCCACGTTCATCGCTGATCGCAGTATCTGAGATGAATATTAAGGCCTTTCAGGGGTTGATCAGTTAAAACAAAAAATTAAATTGTACTTACCTTATCCATTTGAGTTTGAGCACGAAGAGGCCGCAGTGGCCATCTTGCTTTAAGATCCAGCGCAAAATCTTGTGCGGTGTGTGATGATGTCATCATGCTCGCCAGCGTGGTGACTTCATGTGTCACTACGCAAGAGATTGTTTGCAGGATTTTCAATCAAAATGGCTGTGGAGGACACTTCACGTGCAAATGGATGAGGTGAGTATGATTATTTTTTGTTTTGCCACCATTTTAGGGAAATTTGGCTTTTTGGCAACTCAAATTTTCACTCATCAATGTGAACTGCACCGACATTCACAGTTAAAACGTTCTGTTAGTGATACAGTTACTGTGCCTCACAATTAAAGGCAGGTGTAATATACTGCTGTGTGCATCACTGTCAAGTGCATTGACATTCATAGTTAATCTGTTCAGTTAGCGATACAGTTACTGTGTCTCAGTACTAAAGGCAGGTGTAATATATTGCCACGTGCATCACTGTCAAGTGCACTGACACAGTGGCGTACCGCCAATATAGGCAGACCACGCATCTGCTACGGGGCCCGTGCTGAGGGGGGGCCCGGAGTGGATAGAAGACCCCGCCCCCTACAATGTCTCCTCTCCAGTTGTGTGTTATGCCATTGCCACTGACATATATAGTTAGTCCATTCTTTTACTGATACAGTTACTGTGCCTCAGTTTTAAAGCCAGGTGTAATATATCACCATGTGCATCACTGTACTGTTCAGTGCACCAAAATACATAGTTAATCCGTTCTGTTAGCGATACAGTTACTTTTTCTCAGTATTAAAGGCAGGTTTAATATATCGCTGTATGTATGACCAACATACATTTTCGTGGGCCCTCCAAAGGGTAGTAGCAAAAATGATGGTGTAGCCGGCACAAGTAGCAGCAGAAGAAAAGGTGGTGGTAGCAGCTGCTGGAACAGCCATAGCTGCCACTGTCAATCAAGTGGCTGTGTTTTGACCAACAATCCAGTTGTACTGGAATGGTTGACGCATTTTTCACAATCATCTCTATTGACAGCAGATACGCACAGCCAGGAATCTATGGGTTCTTCTGACATAATGCTTAGTTGGCATGGCCCAGGAACAGACTATATGCCCTCACCTGTCCTGAACCAGCCTGTTGCTGCTCCTTCTGCTATCCACGTAATGATAGCCGCCGGCTCTGCTCTGCTTTTCAGGGAGAAATACATTTATGAAGACAGCAGTCACAGGCCAGCCCAGACTTGGAGGAGAGGTCCACTGTGAACTCCTTTTGGCGTGCAACTACTGATGATTACAACTTCACACAAAAAATTTAACTACGGCTCCTCCATATAGATAAATAGAAAATTCTTTATTTAATGTACGTTAGACAGAAATTGTAACATATAAAATCGGCAGTAAGAAGACATACTTCAGTGAGTAATAAAACCCTAGAGGGGGCTGAGGGGTCGGCACATAGGAGTACCCAGGATCCAAGAAAAAGCCACACAGAGGACCAACAAAGAACATATAGCCCCCGGACATAAAGGCCCAATGAAAAAGTTAGAATCAGAAGGTAAAGTATAGAGGTCAGATCAATATATATCTGCGCTCTGGATCATCTGGGGTATATGCAAAATTCTGAAAGAATAATCCTAAAACATAACATTTATTAGTTAATGCTAATAAAATCCTAATTAGTGTGTGCAAAAAAACTGTATACAGGGATAAGCATGAAAGTGAACCGCTATATGGAGTGGTCCATGGTCATCCCGGTATCAGAAACAAAGATATTTAAAGTGCACGGCGGCACTAAGGTGGTAACCAGTGTGTCCTACCGGTACCCAGGGAAGGTCGTCAGGTGCTCCACCACACGATGTTGTAGCAGTTGTTCATCCTGTATGGATGGTCGGATGAATAACAGGGTAAGGGATATTTCAAGTCAGACATATGCATGTAGGGTCCCTAGGGTGATCCCTATAGCTGTCTAACCGCGAACTCTAATGCTATAGATATAGTAGCAGCCTGACCACAGGGCACTCGTCCTTGAAAGGACGACCCCGTCCGGAACCTGTCCTTGTTCTAGAATACTAAAATGTCCCTAAATATGCATAGGCAAATCCCTACATGCACGTTTCGCTGCCAGGACATGGGGCAGTTCATCAGGGGAGATGGTAAGAAGTCAGGCAAGTCAAACCTAGATAAAGTGATCAAGCCTGCAGACCAAAATGACACGGTCAGTCATATGGTCATGAGGTGCACGAAGATATTCGGCCCCTGCATGGGCTACCTCATCGGTAGGAGGTTAAGGAAAGATGCAGTATACAAATGAGAGTGACTGCATATGGGACGCCACATACGGGCGTCCCATATGCAGTCACTCTCATTTGTATACTGCATCTTTCCTTAACCTCCTACCGATGAGGTAGCCCACGCAGGGGCCGAATATCTTCGTGCACCTCATGACCATATGACTGACCGTGTCATTTTGGTCTGCAGGCTTGATCACTTTATCTAGGTTTGACTTGCCTGACTTCTTACCATCTCCCCTGATGAACTGCCCCATGTCCTGGCAGCGAAACGTGCATGTAGGGATTTGCCTATGCATATTTAGGGACATTTTAGTATTCTAGAACAGGGACAGGTTCCGGACGGGGTCGTCCTTTCAAGGACGAGTGCCCTGTGGTCAGGCTGCTACTATATCTATAGCATTAGGGTTCGCGGTTAGACAGCTATAGGGATCACCCTAGGGACCCTACATGCATATGTCTGACTTGAAATATCCCTTACCCTGTTATTCATCCGACCATCCATACAGGATGAACAACTGCTACAACATCGTGTGGTGGAGCACCTGACGACCTTCCCTGGGTACCGGTAGGACACACTGGTTACCACCTTAGTGCCGCCGTGCACTTTAAATATCTTTGTTTCTGATACCGGGATGACCATGGACCACTCCATATAGCGGTTCACTTCCATGCTTATCCCTGTATACAGTTTTTTTGCACACACTAATTAGGATTTTATTAGCATTAACTAATAAATGTTATGTTTTAGGATTATTCTTTCAGAATTTTCCAATGAAAAAGTTGGTAAACTGGATGTGGAAATAAAAAAGCAATGATAAATACCCCAAAGGTGCGTGTCGATCCCTCAGCCACCTCCTCCCAACGTCGTTCCGCCAGTGAACTGGCTTCTACCGGGGATAAGAAATTAATGAAACAATCCGCTTTTGTAGCGTCCTCCCAGGTGCAAATTAACAATAAAATCATTACTGGGTGTGTCATGGAAACAAACTCTCCAATAAGGCATCACATAATACGTCAGGTGGTCTCAAAGGGCGCCAGTTCAACACAGTGGTGTGGAACTGAGCGTGCGACCTCCATGACGCACCGGTCACGTAGGACACACGTGACCGATACATCAATGCAACGTCACGCCGTCCACACCTACCAATACCAGAATGGTACGATCATGCGAGATACTAGGTATCATATATAAATTGCAGGAGCAACAATAATAATAATAATGTTAATGAACAAATCCCCCTAAGAGAGAGACATCTCTAAGACATTTTATAGTAGTATGTGCGGCCACCCCTAGACAGAAGGGGCCGATCCAGAGCAAAATGACCAATTAAGTCACATGACTGATGACGCGCCAGACACGTGGAACACGTGATCGGAACGTCAACATAGCGTCACACAAATGACCTCCCATAGATACAACAAAACATAGACCACAAGACTACATGATATATGAATTAGGACCAAGAAAGGTGAAGAGTGAGTGAAAAAGGGTGATAAGCGTGAATGAAGTGAAAAGAGAAAAGGAAAAACTGAAAAGTGAGTGAAATAAGAACTACCGTATCTTTCGCCACACTTTTTTCCCCCCAAAAGTGTGTGTGTGGGGGGGAATTCCATTGCGTCTTGAGGGGCGAATGCTGCAATTTTACACTGATACATACCGTTACACTGATACATGCAATTTTACACTGTACAGTGCAGCCGGCGTGTGTATCAGCGGGAGGGAGGAGGGACTGGGGGCCGGCATCTTGTTTTGTAATGGCAGCAGGGCTCGATGCAGTAACTGTATTCTACTACACCGGGCCCCGCTCACTGTAGTAATCATATAGGCAATGTTAAACTGTAAATTCATTCATCCAGGTTGTAGTACGGTATTTACTACTAACTTCCATAGCAGGCAGGAGGCCTGCTTCATTCATAAAGAGGGCGGCGCAGACGCGTGACGTAGTGAGTTATGCTGCCGCCTCCCGCTCGCTCGCCCGGCCTCCTGCCTGCTATGGAAGTTAGTAGTAAGTACCACAGATCCCCCCCCATAGCAGTGTCATGTCATCCCCAGATACACCCATAATAGTGCCATCGCCAGATGCCCCCATAATAGTGCCATCCCCAGATGCCACAATAGTGCCATCCCCAGATGCCCCCATAACAGTGCCATCCCCAGATGCCTCCATAACATAGCCATCCCCAGATGCCCCCATAACAGTGTCATCCACAGATGCCCCCATAACAGTGTCATCCACAGATGCCCCTATATCAGTGCCATCCACAGACCCCCATAACAGTGCGTCATCCACAGATCCCCCATAATAGTGTCATCCACAGACCACCATTAGTTCAAAACCCACCAAAAGCACACCTTTTGGTTCAAATATTTTTTTTTCTTATTTTCCTCCTCAAAAATTAGGTGCATCTTATGGGCCGGTGCGTCTTATAGCGGGAAAAATATGGTACATATCATAAATATACACTGCTCAAAAAAATAAAGAGAACACTTAAACAACACAACGTAACTTCAAGTCAATCACACTTCTGTGAAATCAAACTGTCCACTTAGGAAGCAACACTGAGTGACAATCAATTTCACATGCTGTTGTGCAAATGGGATAGACAACAGGTGGAAATTATAGGCAATTAGCAAGACACCCCCAATAAAGGAGTGGTTCTGCAGGTGGTGACCACAGATCACTTCTCAGTTCCTATGCTTCCTGGCTGATGTTTTGGTCACTTGAATGCTGGCGGTGCTTTCACTCTAGTGGTAGCATGAGACGGAGTCTACAACCCACACAAGTGGCTCAGGTAGTGCAGCTTATCCAGGATGGCACATCAATGCGAGCTGTGGCAAGAAGGTTTGCTGTGTCTGTCAGTGTCCAGAGCATGGAGGCGCTACCAGGAGACAGGCCAGTACATCAGGAGATGTGGAGGAGGCCGTAGGAGGGCAACAACCCAGCAGCAGGACCTCTACCTCCACCTTTGTGCAAGGAGGAACAGGAGGAGCACTGCCAGAGCCCTGCAAAATGACCTCCAGCAGGCCACAAATGTGCATGTGTCTGCTCAAACGGTCAGAAACAGACTCCATGAGGGTGATATGAGGGCCCGACGTCCACAGGTGGGGGGTTGAGCTAACAGCCCAACACTGTGCAGGGTGTTTGGCATTTGCCAGAAAACACCAAGATTGGCAAATTCGCCACTGGCGCCTGTGCTCTTGACAGATGAAAGCAGGTTCACACTGAGCACATGTGACACACGTGACAGAGTCTGGAGACGCCGTGGAGAACGTTCTGCTGCCTGCAACATCGTCCAGCATGACCGGTTTGGCATTGGGTCAGTAATGGTGTGGGGTGGCATTTCTTTGGAGGGCCGCACAGCCCTCTATGTGCTCACCAGAGGTAGCCTGACTGCCATTAGGTACCGAGATGAGATCCTCAGACCCCTTGTGAGACCATATGCTGGTGCGGTTGGCCCTGGGTTCCTCCTAATGCAAGACAATGCTAGACCTCATGTGGCTGGAGTGTGTCAGCAGTTCCTGCAAGACGAGGACATTGATGCTATGGACTGGCCCGCCCGTTCCCCAGACCTGAATCCAATTGAGCACATCTGGGACATCATGTCTCACTCTATCCACCAACGTCACGTTGCACCACAGACTGTCCAGGAGTTGGCAGATGCTTTAGTCCAGGTCTGGGAGGAGATACCTCAGGAGACCGTCCGCCACCTCATCAGGAGCATGCACAGGCATTGTAGGGAGGTCATACAGGCACGTGGAGGCCACACACACTACTGAGCCTCATTTTGACTTGTTTTAAAAACATTACATCAAAGTTGGATCAGCCTGTAGTGTGTTTTTCCACTTTAATTTTGAGTGTGACTCCAAATCCAGACCTCCATGGGTTGAAAAATTTGATTTCCATTTTTTTTTTTTTTTGTGATTTTGTTGTCAGCACATTCAACTATGTAAAGAACAAAGTATTTCAGAAGAATATTTAATTAACTCAGATCTAGGATGTGTTATTTTTGTGTTCCCTTTATTTTTTTGAGCAGTGTATATAAATATATACAAGTGAATAATTAAGATCATGAAAAAGATTTTTCATGATCTTAATTATTCACTTGTATATATTTATGATATGTAGTTCTTATTTCACTCACTTTTCAGTTTTTCCTTTTCTCTCTTCACTTCATTCACGCTTATCACCCTTTTTCACTCACTCTTCACCTTTCTGGGTCCTAATTCATATATCATGTTGTCTTGTGGTCTATGTTTTGTTGTATCTATGGGAGGTCATTTGTGTGACTCTATGTTGACGTTCCGATCACTTGATCCACGTGTCCGGCGCGTCATCAGTCATGTGACTTAATTTGTCATTTTGCTCTGGATCACCCCCTTCTGTCTATGGGTGGCCGCACATACTGCTATAAAATGTCTTAGAGATGTCTCTCTCTTAGGGGGGATTTGTTTATTAACATTATTATTATTGTTGCTCCTGCAATTTGTATACGATACCTAGTATCCCGCATGATCGTACCATTCTGGTATTGGTAGGTGTGGACGGCGTGACGTTGCATTGATGTATCGGTCACGTGTGTCCTACGTAACCGGTGCGTCATGCTGGTCGCACGCTCAGTTCCACACCACTGTGCTGAACCGACCCCCTTTGTGACCACCTGACCTATTATGTGATGCTTTATTGGAGAGTTTGTCTCCATGACACACCCAGTAATGATTTTATTGTAAATTTGCACCTGGGAGGACGCTACAAAAGTGGAGTGTTTCATTAGTTTCTTATCCCCGGAAGAAGCCAGTTCACTGGCGAAACGACGTTAGGAGGAGGTGGCTGAGGGATCGACGCGCACCTTTGGGGTATTTATCATTGCTTTTTTATTTCCACATCCAGTTTACCAACTTTTTCATTGGACCTTTATGTCCGGGGGCTATATGTTGTTGCTCTGTGTGGCTTTTTCTTGGATCCTGGGTACTCCTCTGTGCCGACCCGTCAGCCCCCTCTAGGGTTTTATTCCTTACTGTATGTCTTCTTACTGCCGATTTTATGTTACAATTTCTGTCTAACGTACATTGAATAAAGAATTTTTTATTTATCTTTATGGAGGAGCCGTAGTTTAATTTTTTGTGTGGAGTTTTGATTAGTGGAGGCTCATCTCAGTGCTACTTTAATGACCCGGTGTTAAATTTTGGTGGGTACTGATGATTACAATCGAGTGGGAGCACATGTTGCATGTGGTCAAGGATGTACGCAAGAGACAGGTGAGGGTGACACAAGTGACAAACAAACATATGACGAACAAACATATGATGATATACGTAGCTTGTGGAAGGTGGGTGAAGAGGAGGCATAATCATCAGGGGGCGAGGGTGACAGTGTGCACGTAAGACAACAGGGTGGAAGCATTGGGAGACTTGCAGCCAAACCTAGGAGGTGTACAACGCCTGCTACTCGGGAGACTACCTGTGAGGAACACTCTAGCAGTGTATGGGTTTATAAAAGCAGCGATAGACATGCATAATGCAGTGGTGGAGGGAAAATGCCATATTTGCCAGAGTAACAATTTTTCACCAAGTCGCTGGGGGACGTTACTGTGGCGGTATGAAGGATGTGTGGGCAGAAGGTGAGGCGTGGCCAGAGTGCTAATGTTGGCATGACGGCCCTGTGTTAACACATGGAGAGTCACCATAAAGTGACATGGGAAAACTATGCCACTCATTTAGTGTTACAGCCTCATGCAGCAACAGCTGCATCTCCCACCGGCCCGCACCCCTCTCCAACAGTCAGGGCTCATCAACGTCAGCAGAACTAAGCTATTGTTCCTTCCCATCAACTTCAATGTTGTCTATTGCTTCTAATGCTCCTCCCACTACTACTTCTTGCCACTTGTTTTCGACAGCAATCGATCACCTAGGCGATTGCAAAAAGAAGTGTCTTCCACCTGTAGGGAAGGAGAGCGGTTGGAGTCGGAGAAGTGGGTTTGCAACTAGGGGGTCTGGGGAAGGCTGGGGAGGTTGGGGCTTTCTTCTTGTGTCACTCTGGGAATGCCCCATGATCATTTTTCTCTCCTCTTTTATCAGTTTGTTGGATCCAACTGCCGTTAACCTGCTGCACCACGAGGTACTTTTCATATGTAGTTTCGGAATGCAAGGGTTAAAGGTAAGTATGACTTTAATTATTAGGTAAAATATATATAGTGATCAACTATTGGCCCCATGTTGCCACTTTATTTAATTCTCATACAAAAGGGGCATTTTCAGGAGATTGCAGGCCACAACAGCAATAGTTGCCATATTCTGCCACACACCTAACCAGCCAAACCCCTCACCAGCAACAGCCCCTGTGTGGACAACATATTATAAGGCAGCTAGTTTTCAGGCTCCTGTCCCTTATGGCAATAATTTAGCAGCCATGCGTGATCCATCCACCATGTTCGGCCCATCTGGTATTAAAAGTAATACATGTTTAAAGCGAAATACCATCCGGGTTATATTATTTATTTGTATAGTTTTCTATTTTACATTTGGAATATAGAAATCATTCTTGTCTTTTTAAGGGATTTCTGTCTACAGTGTTAAAAACTTATTTCTGTTCTTTCAGTAGCTTTCCATTTCACAGAATAGAGCCATTAACAATTTTAATGTGTACATTTTTATATGTACTCTCAGTCCTTTTTGGAAAGTTTTTCATTGTTTGTTTTGTTTTCAGAGCATATACATGGCCTATTATTGGTTTTGCATCTTCCTTTTTTCCTCCCAATGTTCCAATAGCTATAACTTTTTAAATTTTCTATTCATATCGCCATACAGGAGGGCTTGTTTTTCGGGGGATAAGTTGTACTATTTAAGAGCACCATTCAATTTATAATGTCTGTTATTGGAAAATGGAAAAAATATATTATTTTGGGGTTAAATTGAAAAAAAATAACTATTCTGCCAAGGTTTGGTTTTTTTTTTACACAGTGTACTAAAAATGTTTGTATTCTGCGGCTCAATACGAATACGGAGATATCAAACTTATATACACTCACCTAAAGAACTATTAGGAACACCAGTTCTATTTCTCATTAATGCAATTATCTAGTCAACCAATCACATGGCATTTGCTTCAATGCATTTAGGGGGTGGTCCTGGTCAAGACAATCTGCTGAACTCCAAACTGAATGTCAGAATGGAAAAGAAAAGTGATTTAAGCAATTTTGAGCGTGGCATGGTTGTTGGTGCCAGAGTATTTCACAATCTGCTCAGTTACTGGGATTTTCACGCACAACCATTTCTAGGGTTTACAAAGAATGGTGTGAAAAGGGAAAAACATCCAGTATGCGGCAGTCCTGTGGGCAAAAATGCCTTGTGGATGCTAGAGGTCAGAGGAGAATGGGCCGACTGATTCAAGCTGGTAGAAGAGCAACGTTGACTGAAATAACCACTCGTTACAACCGAGGTATGCAGCAAAGCATTTGTGAAGCCACAACACGCACAACCTTGAGGCGGATGGGCTACAACAGCAGAAGACCCCACAGGGTACCACTCATCTCCACTACAAATAGGAAAAAGAGGCTACAATTTGCACAAGCTCACCAAAATTGGACTGTTGAAGACTTGAAAAATGTTGCCTGGTCTGATGAGTCTCGATTTCTGTTGAGACATTCAAATGGTAGAGTCCGAATTTGGCGTAAACAGAATGAGAACATGTATCCATCCTCTGATGGCTACTTCCAGCAGGATAATGCACCATGTCACAAAGCTCGAATCATTTCAAATTGGTTTCTTGAACATGACAATGAGTTCACTGTACTAAAATGGCCCCCACAGTCATCAGATCTCAACTCAATAGAGCATCTTTGGGATGTGGTGGAATGGGAGCTTCGTGCCCTGGATGTGCATCCCTCAAATCTCCATCAACTGCAAGATGCTATCCTATCAATATGGGTCAACATTTCTAAAGAATGCTATCAGCACCTTGTTGAATCAATGCCACGTAGAATTAAGGAAGTTCTGAAGGCAAAAGGGGGTCCAACACCGTATTAGTATGGTGTTCCTAATAATTCTTTAGGTGAGTATATATATATATATATATATATATATAGTACAGACCAAAAGTTTAGACACACCTTCACATTCAAAGAGTTTTCTTTACTTTCATGACTATGAAAATTGTAGATTCACACTGAAGGCATCAAAACTGTGAATTAACACATGTGGAATTATATACATAACAAACAAGTGTGAAACAACTGAAAATATGTCATATTCTAGGTTCTTCAAAGTAGCCACCTTTTGCTTTGATTACTGCTTTGCACACTCTTGGCATTCTCTTGATGAGCTTCAAGAGGTAGTACCCTGAAATGGTTTTCACTTCACAGGTGTGCCCTGTCAGGTTTAATAAGTGGGATTTCTTGCCTTATAAATGGGGTTGGGACCATCAATTGCGTTGAGGAGAAGTGAGGTGGATACACAGCTGATAGTCCTACTGAATAGACTGTTAGAATTGTATTATGGCAAGACAAAAGCAGCTAAGTAAAGAAAAACGAGTGGCCATCATTACTTTAAGAAATGAAGGTCAGTCAGTCGAAAAATTGGGAAAACTTTGAAAGTAAGGGCTATTTGACCATGAAGGAGAGTGATGGGGTGCTGCGCCAGATGACCTGGCCTCCACAGTCACCAGACCTGAACCCAATCGAGATGGTTCTGGGTGAGCTGGACCGCAGAGTGAAGGCAAAAGGGACAACAAGTGCTAAGCATCTCTGGGAAATCCTTCAAGACTGTTGGAAGACCATTTCAGGGGACTACCTCTTGAAGCTCATCAAGAGAATGCCAAGAGTGTGCAAAGCATTTACCTCTTAAGGACACATGACGTACCGGTACGTCATGATGTCCTGGTACTTAAGGACACATGACGTACCGGTACGTCATGTGTTGTTCCGATCACTGCCGCCCGGCCGGCAGTGATCGGAACCCGGTGCCTGCTCAAATCATTGAGCAGGCACCTAGGCTAAATGCGCGGGGGGGTCCCATGACCCCCCCATGTCGGCGATCGCGGCAAACCGCAGGTCAATTCAGACCTGCGGTTTGCTGCGATTTCTGCAGTTTCTGGTCCCCGCGGTCAGAAACTTTATATGCCTAAAATAACGTTTTATTAAGCCCCCCTGCACCCCCGAATGATTTTATGGTGGCGGGAAGTGCAGGGGGAGGGTTGCGGGCGGTGTGGGCGGTGCGGGAGGCGGGCGGTGCGGCAGGCGAGATCGCTATCCCCCGCCCGCCTCCCCTTGTATAATCGTTGGTTTCTAGTGGGTATACCAGGGTGCCAGCACATTGCTGGCACCCTGGTATAAACGGCTGACATCTGCGATGCGATGTCAGCCGTTTAACCCTTTCCATACAGCGGTCCGTACGGACCGCTGTATGGAAAAGGTTAACAGCGCAAGGAGCTCCCTCCCTCCCTCTCCCATCGGGGGGCTGCTGTGCCTTTGCAGCCACCCGATGGGGAGGGAGAGAGCCCCCAGACAGCCCCCCGACAGATCCCCTCCTTACCCTTCCCCGTCTGCGCAGTTCTGACCAGTACTGAGCAGACGGGGAAGGTTCCCATGGCAACAGGACGCCTCTCAGGCATCCTGCTGTCCATGGTTCTGAACAGATCTGTGCTAAAAGGCATAGATCTGTTCAGACAAGTGTAAAATACAGTGCAGTACAATATATATTGTACTGTACTGTATTATACAGACATCAGACCCACTGGATCTTCAAGAACCAAGTGCGTCTGGGTCAAAAAAAAAGTAAATAAAAGTGAAAAGAAAGTAAAAATCAAAAAACAAATTTATCACTGATTAAAAATGAAAAAAATAAAATTCCCTACACATGTTTGGTATCGCCGCATCCGTAACGACCTGATCTATAAAACGGTTATGTTACTTTACCCGAACGGTGAACGCCATAAAAATAAAAAATAAAAAACTATGATGAAATTGAAATTTTGCCCACCTTACTTCCCAAAAAAGGTAATAAAAGTGATCAAAAAAGTCGCATGTACGCCAAAATTGTAACAATCAAACCGTCATCTCATACCGCAAAAATCATACCCTACCCAAGATAATCGCCCAAAAACTGAAAAAACTATGGCTCTTAGACTATGAAAACATTAAAACATGATTTTTTTTGTTTCAAAAATAAAATCATTGTGTAAAACTTACATAAATAAAAAAAAAGTATACATATTCGATATCGCCGCGTCCGTATCGACCGGCTCTATAAAAATATCACATGATCTAACCCCTCAGATAACCACCGTAAAAAAAAAAAAAAAAACGGTGTAAAAAAAAGCCATTATTTGTCATCTTACGTCACAAAAAGTGTAATAGCAAGCAATCAAAAAGTCATATGCACCCCAAAATAGATGCCAATAAAACCGTCATCTCATCCCTCAAAAAATGAGACCCTACTTAAGATAATCGCCCAAAAACTGAAAAAACTATGGCTCTTAGACTATGGAGACACTAAAACATTTTTTTTGTTTTAAAAATGAAATCATTGTGTAAAACTTACATAAATAAAAAAAATTGTATACATATTAGATATCGCCGCGTCCGGGACAACCTGCTCTATGAAATTACCACATGATCTAACCTGTCAGATGAATGTTGTAAATAACAAAAAAAAAAACGGTGCCAAAAAAGCTATTTCTTGTTACCTTGCCGCACAAAAAGTGTAATATAGAGCAACCAAAAATCATATGTATCCTAAACTAGCACCAACAAAACTGCCAACCTATCCCGTAGTTTCTAAAATGGGGTCACTTTTTTGGAGTTTCTACTCTAGGGGTGCATCAGGGGGGCTTCAAATGGGACATGGTGTAAAAAAAAAACGTATGGCATTCCTTTCCTTCTGCGCCCTGCCGTGTGCCCGTACAGCTGTTTACGACCACATATGGGGTGTTTCTGTAAACTACAGAATTAGGGCCATAAATAATGAGTTTTGTTTGGCTATTAACCCTTGCTTTGTAACTGGAAAAAAAAAATTTAAATGGAAAATCTGCCAAAAAAGTGAAATTTTGAAATTGTATCTCTATTTTCCATTAAATCTTGTGCAACACCTAAAGAGTTAACAAAGTTTGTAAAATCAGTTTTGAATACCTTGAGGGGCGTAGTTTCTTAGATAGGGTCACTTTTATGGAGTTTATAATCTAGGGGTGCATCAGGGGGGCTTCAAATGGGACATGGTGCCAAAAAAACAGTCCAGCAAAATCTGTCTTCCAAAAACCAAACGGCGCACCTTTCACTCTACGCCCCGCTGTGTGCCAGTACAGTAGTTTACGGCCACATATGGGGTGTTTCTGTAAACAGCAGAGTCAGGGCAATAAAGATACAGTCTTGTTTGGCTGTTAACCGTTGCTTTGTTAGTGGAAAAAATGGGTTAAAATGGAAAATTAGGCAAAAAAATTAAATTCTCAAATTTCATCGCCATTTGCCAATAACTCTTGTGCAACACCTAAAGGGTTAACGACGTATGTAAAATCAGTTTTGAATACCTTGAGGGGTGTAGTTTCTTAGATGGGGTCACTTTTAGGGAGTTTCTCCTCTAGGGGTGCATCAGGGGGGCTTCAAATGGGACATGGTGTAAATAAACCAGTCCATAAAAATCAGCCTTCCAAAAACCAAACGGCGCACCTTTCACTCTACGCCCCGCTGTGTGGCCGTACAGTAGTTTACGGCCACATATTGGGTGTTTCTGTAAACGGCAGAGTCAGGGCAATAAAGATACAGTCTTGTTTGGCTGTTAACCCTTGGTTTGTTAGTGGAAAAAATGGGTTAAAATGAAAAATTAGACAAAAAAATGAAATTCTCAAATTTCCTCCCCATTTGCCAATAACTCTTGTGCAACACCTAAAGGGTTAACAACGTATGCAAAATCAGTTTTGAATACCTTGAGGGGTGTAGTTTCTTAGATGGGGTCATTTTTGGGTGGTTTCTATTATGTAAGCCTCGCAAAGTGACTTGAGACCTGAACTGGTCCCTAAAAATTGAGTTTTTGTAAATTTCTGAAAAATTTCAAGATTTGCTTCTAAACTTCTAAGCCTTATAACATCCCCAAAAAATAAAATATCATTCCCAAAACAATTCAAACATGAAGTAGACATATGGGAAATGTAAAGTCATCACAATTTTTGGGGGTATTACTATGTATTACAGAAGTAGAGAAACTGAAACTTCGAAATTTGCAAATTTTTCCAAATTTTTGTTAAATTAGGTATTTTTTGGTGCAAAAAAAAATATTTTTTTGACTTCATTTTACCAGTGTCATGAAGTACAATATGTGACGAAAAAACAGTCTCAGAACGGCCTGGATAAGTCAAAGCGTTTTAAAGTTATCAGCACTTAAAGGGACTCTGGTCAGATTTGCAAAAAATGGCCTGGTCCTAAGGTGTAAAAAGGCTGTGTCCTTAAGGGGTTAATCAAAGCAAAAGGTGGCTACTTTGAAGAACCTAGAATATGACATATTTTCAGTTGTTTCACACTTGTTTGTTATGTATATAATTCATAGTTTTGATGCCTTCATAGTCATGAAAATAAAGAAAACTCGTTGAATGAGAAGGTGTGTCCAAACTTGTGGTCTGTACTGTGTGTATATATATATATATATATATATATATATTTTACTACTTAAAAAAAATGTTTAACTTTAAAAAAAAAAAAAAATCTTTGAATTTTTTTTTTTTTTCATTTTCTTAGAGCCAACAACTTTTTTATAATTTGCTCTGTGTGACAGCTTATTTTTTGCAGGGCAAAATGTAGATTTTATTGGTACCATTTTTTGCAGAATGTTCAACTTTTTGATCACTGTAAGGCCTCTTTCACACTGGCGTGTGCACCCCGTTCCAAAATGCGGGCCGCAATGCACAAGCACAGTCCGTGGGGCAGCCGCAGTGGATCGCGGACCTATTCACTTGAATGGGTCCATGATCCGGCCGTTCCGCAAAAAGATAGGACATGTTCCATCTTTTTGCGGAACGGAAGTACGGGACGAAACCCCACAGAAGCACTCCGTAGTGCTTCCGTAGGGTTCCGTTCCGCACCATTCCGCATCTCTAAATTTGCGGACCTATTCAAGTGAATGGGTCTGCATCCGTGATGCGGACTGCCCTCAGAATGGCACCCGTGTATTGCGGATTCGCAAATGCGGTGCGCAATACGGCAACGGGGCGCACACGCAAGTGTGAAAGAGGCCTTATTCAATTTTTTGGGAGGAGGAACGGTGACAAAAAAAAAAAAACTGTGAAACATGTGTTTTTAATTATTTTCATTACGACGAGTGCGCAGGAAATTTTTCTTAATATTATAATAGTTTAGACATTTTCGGAAAAGGCGATACCTAATATGTTGGGACACAGTGATGCATATGATACTTATTTTTAATTTCTTATCTATTTTTATTTTAATTATGGGGAAAAGGGAGGGATTTGAATGTTTACTAGAACTTTCTAGAACTTCTAGATCTGTCTCTACACAATAAGGCAAAAAGAGGAAAAGGTCACAAAAATGTCACACCAAGAGAATAAAAAAAAATGAGAATATGATCAAAATGTCCCAAAAATAAACCTTGAAAATATCATATTTACCTGATGAAAAATGCACAGAAAAATACCAGAACAAAAGTAAATGGGATAGATTTATCAACACTGTTATAAAGGAAAACTGGCTTAGTCGCCCAAAGTAACCAATTGTGATCGGATCGGCTATCAGAAATGTACCTGACCTACCTCACCCTAGCTATGCCTAGCAGTTGAGTTATGCCATAACTGCTGTAGTAGGGCAACCTAAAGGGGGCTACCCTAATATGAAATAACAGTAAGATGGTGTGGGTGGGTGAAAGGCCGGCGTGCTGACGTCACCCTAGGGCCCGAGGACGTCCATAAATAGGGCCGTTAACAAGCCTCCCCTCCCACAAACATGGCAAATAAATTTGCCTACAACTTGTGGTCGGATCGGATATCAGAAACGTACCTGACCTACCTCACCCTAGCTATGCCTAGCAGTTGATTTATGCCATAACTGCTGTAGTAGGGCAACCTAAAGGGGGCAAAAAGATCAGACCGTAGGTTCAGAAATATTTATTTAAACAATTATTACATGACCAGTTTCTGAAAAGCAAGAGACATTTCATGATGAGGGTCTGGAATATACCGTACATAACAGGATGATTTCCACCTACCCAACCTCTTAATGATATTCACCGGGATGTTGTATTTTGAAGCAGCGGACACCGCTCCAATTCTGAAAGAGTGGCCAGATATCGACATAGGATTCACCCCCATATTGACTAACAAAATGCGAATGTACTTCATGAAGGTCTGAGTACTGAGGGGGACGCCATTAATGGCTAACAACAGCGACTCCTCCGGAGCATCCCTGACTATCTCTAACCACTCATGAAAGACCCTTACCAGGCACCAATTGTTACCTGTGGCAAAATATTTTACCTCTACTAGTTCCCCAGGATGAGATGTTTTTTAACAAATCCAAGTATTAAAATATAACATGAGTCCCACCACACAAGCTGACCTTTTTTCGTAAGAAAGCTTTCAGTAATGCTGAATGGGTAAAGTCACTCAGCCTAAGGAAACCGTAGAAACTTAAATACATAGCTGTTTTAATCAATAAACTAAAAGTATGGCCGAAGGGTTCGTTTCGCAACAAGTCAGATAATGACCTAAATATCTGCCCTGACTAGGGTTGCCACCCATACGGGAATGACCTGGACAGTCCGGGTTTGTAATCCTGTGCCCGGGTACAAGCCTTTCTCTGACCCCCAGGCACACCGATCTCTTTACTCTCCCGACTTCTGTAGCAGGTAGCCAATGAGCAGCAGTGCTGGTGGTGACGTCTAATCATGCTGCCAGCCCTGCGGTCCGGCACTCAGCAGCCTGAAGACATCATAAGAAGACTCCTCCTCCCAGCCTGCTCCTGGTCAGAGGAGCCGACATTGCAGTAAGAACTGCTGGTCACTGCCCCCCTTCCCCATGGCTAGCTGGTGCCCTGTTAACCCTTACCCTCTTATTTACACAGCTGCTGGTGTTTAAACAGCCAGAGCTGGTGTAAATGATGCAGCTATGTAGTCTGGACCGAGGTCGGAGGGGGAGGGTTGTCAGGAGAGGCAGTGTTACTAGCTGCAGGACTGCCCTTCCACTGCATGATGGAGCCCATCAATCCTGCATAAAAGTGAGTGCACATGTGATCTGTATTATGTGCCTGTATGTAATAACATGTGTGATGTGTACTATGAGCCTGTATGTAATAACATGTGTGATGTGTACTATGTGCCTGTATGTAGTAACATGTGTGATGTGTACTGTGTGCCTGTATGTAATAACATGTGTGATGTGTACTATGTGCCTGTATGTAATAACATGTGTGATGTGTACTATGTGCCTGTATGTAATAACATGTGTGATGTGTACTATGTGCCTGTATGTAATAACATGTGTGATATGTACTATGTGCCTGTATGTAGTAACATGTGATGTGTACTGTGTGCCTGTATGTAATAACATGTGTGATGTGTACTAGGTGTCTGTAGTATTTTCTTTTTCATAATTTTTTTTTTATTCCTGGAGAGCCCCTATTAAACACCATGCTAGCTTCAGGATGAATGTTCCTAGTTATATTTTAGTTGCAGCCTATGGAGAGTATCCCCAGCGTCTGGTACTTGTATGCCATAGTGATGTCCAGTACATCCTGGCCCCGGATTCTGTGCTTAGCATCTGAAGAATTGCACACCATGGATGTTCCTGGTATCATTATACTGAGAGTTCTTTCTATCCTCCACCTAGTAAGATTGTTACCATCTTCAAGTTTATTAAATGTCTGTTATGCCATAATAGAGCATGCCCAGCTCACTTCAGCCTTGGAGGCCTGCTCTTGGAAGATAGCGACTTCAGAAATCTCTAGCAGCAGGTTCTCAGATCCTGTTAGGGGCACATATCTAGCTATAACTACTGTGAGGGGGCATATATCTGGGCATAATTACAGCCAGGGGGCACAAAAGTAGGCATAACTACTGTGACAGGAACAAAGGTGGGCATAACTGCTGTGAGGGGCCACTAGGAGGACATAACTATTTTGAAGGGACCACAAGGTGGGCATTAGTACTGTGTGGTAGCACTTAGGGAAAATGTCCTAGATTACCCTGCTATACATTGGCATGGCTCAGTCTTACAGGCGAGCACAGCACCCCCTGCTGGTGATTTCACAGGGGCAGTCACCATCCTTTCCTTATGTGATTATTCTTTTTTTCTCTATCACCACAGGGACCTTGTTCTGGATCCAGTGGACATCACGCCGGCGCCCTGGATGAGGTAGGACCAGATTTTATTAGGACTGGGTAAGTGTAGCCATGCATTGGGCTTAGGGCTCTTTAACACGAGTGGATCCTGTGCGGGTAATCCGCTGTGTGAAAGAGAGCCAAGCCCCATTCCGGACAGCAGAAAACGGAGAATTAACATGATTGATAATGCTTCGTGCCTCTCCGTGATCTTTTTACTACAAAATCACTGTGGCAACTTTATCCCACTGTGATTTTGTAGTAAAATGATCACTGGGAGGCAAAGAGCATTATCAATCATGTTAGTCCTCTATGTCTCTGCTTTCCGGAACAGGGCTTGGCTCTCTTTCACTCAGCAGATTACCCGAACGGCTCCACCTGTGTGAAAGAAAATCTGACACCTCTTTGTAAAAATTGGGGGGGGGGGGGGATTCCAAAGGTTGCACTGGGGCTCATAACACTCTAGTTACGCGGCGCCACTGAGCTCATGTATGAGTGCGTCCATGTATGTGGTGAGTGTGTGTATGAATGCGTCCATTAAGTTGGGGAGGGGCCCTGTACAAGAACTGCCCAGTCAGTTCTAGCTACGCCCCTGGACACGCCCACCCTCCCTTCTGTTCGGGTATGGCTTTAAGAAAAGGTGGCAACCCTAGCCCTGACACTGGCTGATGAGTAGGCTAACTTTTGGCCGTCACTTTCTGAATTCCTCTTAACAATGAGTTGATGGGATGCGCTGAAAAAAGAGACGGCTGATCGGGGTATTGAACATAGTAGTAATGCTGTATGCAGGCAAGGTATACTTTAATAGTACTATACACTAGCTTAAGGTCAGAGTGGCAAAAAGCTAAAAGAGCCATTAAATAGGATATGTGCCCCGTGCCACCAGGTGGGTACGTTCCCTTAAACTCATTGAATAACACCCAAGCGGTCTTATATGCTTTAACTGTGTTGCTGGATAATAACTTAGCAACAAGACTCCTGGCCGCGGCGAGGTGCAACACTAATCCATCACCAGTTGATTGTGATGAGGAGTTGGTGTCAGCAAGGAGTCTGCCTCTGGGAATACCTGGAAGAATAGCTGAAAGTTAAGCCGGGAAAGGACGTCTGCTGCAACATTCTTATCACCACTAATATGTGTACACACGAAATGAAACCCATGCTGTAGTGCCAGCCAAACAAGCCTTCTAACAAACGACATGATTTCTATGGAACCTGATCTTCCCTTCATAAGGATGTCTGCAGTAACAGTATTATCTGTCAAAACCAAAACTGTACGATTTCTCCACTGCCTACCCCAGGCCTATGCCGCCCCCACTATGGGGTAGATCTCGTATAACGGAGACGACTGATTAGAACCCGGAATGTTTGCTACCTCAGATGGCCAAGGACTCGCTAACCAATGTTTCCCATATTTTATCAGCAAACCCAACTGATGACGCCGCATCTGTATAGACACAGGGGGACTGCTTTGACACTGTAGTAACAAATAAAGAAATACCATTCCACTGTGCTAAAAAGGTGTCCCACATGAGTAAATCGGCCATAGCTTGTTGATCTAGATACACTGAACTGTCTTGATCTGGGGCTGAAGGAAGCAGCTTCAGTAACCTAGATATAAACGTCCTCCCTTAAGGAAAAATACGCATTGCAAAATTCATCATGCGCAGAAGGGATTGGAGATTTGCTCTCGTGGTGACCCTAACATATGCTAACCTGTGTACCACATTTCTGATCCTGTACAACTTATCTTGCAGAAGACTAGCCTGCCTCTTTACTGTATCTAGCTGCAAACCCAAAAAGGGAATTGAAGTGCTAGGGCCCTCCACCTTATTAGGTGCCACTGATACTCTGAGATCACTGAACACGGAAAGTAACGTATGCAGGTCTCATAGAAACATAGAATGTGTCGGCAGATAAGAACCATTTGGCCCATCTAGTCTGCCCAATATACTGAATACTATGGATAGCCCCCAGCCCTATCTTATATGAAGGATGGCCTTATGCCTATCCCATGCATGCTTAAACCCCTTCACTGTATTTGCAGCTACCACTTCTGCAGGAAGGCTATTCCATGCATCCACTACTCTCTCAGTAAAGTAATACTTCCTGATATTACTTTTAAACCTTTGCCCCTCTAATTTTAAACTATGTCCTCTTGTAGCAGTTTTTCTTCTATTAAATATTCTCTCCTCTTACCTTGTTGATTCCCTTTATGTATTTAAAAGTTTCTATCATATCCCCTCTGTCTCGTCTTTCTTCCAAGCTATACATGTTAAGGTCCTTTAATCTTTCCTGGTAAGTTTTATCCTGCAATCCATGTACCAGTTTAGTAGCTCTTCTCTGAACTCTCTCCAAAGTATCAATATCCTTCTGGAGATATGGTCTCGAGGGGCTTGTGACGGAGGTTCGATTAACAAAAAATCATCCAAATAATGAATGACATGATTGGCATGAAAACTATTAGCCAAAATCCAGTGCAGGGCCTTAGCAAATTGGTCAAATAACCATGGACTGGATTTTGAACCGAAGGTTAACTTATTGGAAAAATAATATTGACCTTTCCACCTAATACCGTGCCACTGCCATAACTTCGGTTGTAACAGGAGTAACTTAAACCCGTCTGTAACGTCCGCTTTTTGACAACCATGCACCTTTACCTAAAAGGAGTATCATCTGGATAGTCTCACCAACAGAAGAGTACTTCATAGAGAACTCCTCTGATGGTATCAAGGAGTTCAGACTAGGGATAGGTAAAGAATGTGGTGCTGACAAATCGTATATTAATCTTTTGTTATTAGAAAATTTTCCGGTTACCACCCCCACAGGGTTTACCCTCCAACAGTCAAAAGGAGGCTGACTCAATGGTCCCATCAGATACCCCTTATCTAACTCTGTCTGAATCAGCTCCGAGACTGACCCATGGTCTTTGAGGATCGACAGAAGGTTCACACAGCCATAAACTGAACCATTTAAACCGTAGCTTGTGATGTTGAGGCCACTGGAGGTTTCTGTACCACTAAGCTAGACAAAACATCCCTACTTTCAACCGTCTCCAGCCTAGCCTGAATGTCTGAAATGGACATGGCCATTGAATTGATCACTGCATGAAGTTGGGTAAGAGATGTCTGTATAGTGTTCATGGACACCATCTCCTGACTGGGACCTGCAGTCTCTGAGGAGAGGAGGCGGAAAAGTTCTGCTTTCCTAGTTGTTGCTGGGAAAGGTATTCCCCTCTTCAACAACTCCGCCGCCAACTTAGGAATAGTCCAATACCTCATTGAAGGAACAGCACCCTGTTCAGATTGGAGATAAACACTTCCATGTAACGAAGATGTTCAATCGATGTCGGAGGCGTGTGACATTGTGTAACTAAAATCAAGATGAACAACATAAATGAAAAAGTAACTTACCTTAACCAGACCCCTACTTTTGACATCTCTAACGGACCCATGCCACCTAGTGCCTGTAACATGACTAGCTTCTGTAACCGTGCCAGTAGACGTGACATTGATATCGAAAATATCATGCCTATACCTACCACCAATCACCTAATAATCATGGCTATAGTCCTAACAGGACTAATATCACTTCTGTGCTGTACGTTGTAGTCGTGACCGGACCGTCGTAACCATAATGCCTGTAGACATGACAGGCTTATGTAAACCTCGTACCTGTCGTTGTGACAGACTTTGTAACATAGTGCCTGTAGACTTGACAGACTTCGTAATATCGTGCCTGTAGTCGTGACAGGACTTATAGCTAGGGATGAGCGAACCCGAACTGTATAGTTCGGGTTCGTACCGAATTTTGGGGTGTCCATGACACGGACCCGAACCCGAACATTTTCGTAAAAGTCCGTGTTCGGTGTTCGGCGCTTTCTTGGCGCTTTTTGAAAGGCTGCAAAGCAGCCAATCAACAAGCGTCATACTACTTGCCCCAAGAGGCCATCATAGCCTTGCCTACTATTGGCATGGCTGTGATTGGCCAGTGCAGCATGTGACCCAGCCTCTATATAAGCTTGGGTCACGTTGCGCTGCACGTCACTCTGCTGATTCAAGCATAGGGAGAGGTTGCAGCTGCGACGTTAGGGCGAGATTAGGCAGTGATTAACTCCTCCAAAAGACTTCATTCTGTGATCGATCTGCAGCTGTGGATCATTGAAGTGCTAATATTGACTTGCTCACTTTTTGAGGCTGCCCAGAGCGTTTTTAGATCACTTTTTTTCTGGGGTGATCGGCGGCCATTTTGTGACTTGTGGTGCGCCAGCACAAGCTATCACCAAGTGTATTTAACCATCAATAGTGTGGTTATTTTGTGCTATATCCTACATCAACTGCAGGCTGAGCCTGTGTCACCGAAGTGCATTTAACCATCAACAGTCTGGTTATTTTTTGGCCATATACTACATCAGCTGCAAACTGAGCCTGTGTCACCGAAGTGCATTTAACTATCAACAGTCTGATTATTTTTTGGCCATATACTACATCTGGTGCAGGCTGAGCCTGTGTCACCCAAGTGCATTTAACCATCAACAGTGTGGTTATTTTTTGGCCATATACTACATCAGGGGCAAGTTGAGCCTGTCACCCAGCGCCTAAAAAATAGACCTGACATTTCTATTCAACCAAATCTGTACTGTTTTAGCTGGTCTAGTTATTTGTAGTGACCGTAAAAGCACACTTTTTGTTCTGGGTTCAAAAACTATTCCCAAATTTGCCATTCTCAAAATAACTAGTTTCTGGTATGTGAGGCCTACTTGAAATCTATCCCAAAAAGGATATCTTACATTGAAGGTACTGATAGTGTCATTCAGAAAAACCTAAGACACACGCTACCGTGCAGATAGAAGTCTGATTCTGAGATTAAACCTTAACCTGTCACACAGTGCAAAAAAAAACAGGTCTCACATTTCTATTCAAGCAAATCTGTACTGTTTTAGCTGGTCAAGTTATTTGTAGTGACCGTAAAAGCACTTTTTTTTTTCTGGGTTGAAAAACTATACCCAAATTTGCCATTCTCAAAATTGTGGTGAACGGGAACAATGAGGAAAACATTTAATAAGGGACGCGGACACGGATGTGGACATAGTCGTGGTGGTGTTAGTGGACCCTCTGGTGCTGGGAGAGGACGTGGCCGTTCTGCCACAGCCACACGTCCTAGTGTACCAACTACCTCAGGTCCCAGTAGCCGCCAGAATTTACAGCGATATTTGGTGGGGCCCAATGCCGTTCTAAGGATGGTAAGGCCTGAGCAGGTACAGGCATTAGTCAATTGGGTGGCCGACAGTGGATCCAGCACGTTCACATTATCTCCCACCCAGTCTTCTGCAGAAAGCGCACAGATGGCGCATGAAAACCAAGCCCATCAGTCTGTCACATCACCCCCATGCATATCAGGGAAACTGTCTGAGCCTCAAGTTATGCAGCAGTCTCTTATGCTGTTTGAAGACTCTGCTGCCAGGGTTTCGCAAGGGCATCCATCTAGCTCTTCCCCAGGGGTGGAAGAGATAGAATGCACTAACGCACAACCACTTATGTTTCCTGATGATAAGGACATGGGAATACCACCTCAGCACGTCTCTGATGTGGTCAGGGAGGTCAGGGATCAAGACTGGGTGGAAGACGATGCAGGGGACGATGAGGTCCTAGACCCCACATGGAATGAAGGTCGTGCCACTGACTTTCACAGTTCGGAGGAAGAGGCAGTGGTGAGACCGAGCCAACAGCGTAGCAAAAGAGGGAGCAGTGGGCAAAATGAGAACACCCGCCGCCAAGAGACTCCGCCTGCTACTGACCGCCGCCATCTGAACCGAGCACCCCAAAGGCAGCTTCAAGGAGTTCCCTGACATGGCACTTCTTCAAACAATGTGCTGACGACAAGACCCGACTGGTTTGCACGCTGTGCCATCAGAGCCTGAAGCGAGGCATTAACATTCTGAACATTAGCACAACCTGCATGACCAGGCACCTGCATGCAAAGCATGAACTGCAGTGGAGTAAACACCTTAAAAACAAGGAAGTCACTCAGGCTCCCCCTGCTGCCTCTTCTGCTGCTGCCGCCTCGGCCTCTTCTGCTGCTGCTGCCGCCGCCTCGGCCTCTTCTGCTGCTGCTGCCGCCGCCTCGGCCTCTTCCTCTGCCTCTGGAGGAACGTTGGCACCTGCCGCCCAGCAAACATGGGATGTACCACCAACACCACCACCTGTGTCACCAAGCATCTCAACCATGTCACACGGCAGCGTTCAGCTCTCCATCTCACAAACATTTGAGAGAAAGCGTAAATTCCCACCTAGCCACCCTCGATCCCTGGCCCTGAATGCCAGCATTTCTAAACTACTGGCCTATGAAATGCTGTCATTTAGGCTGGTGGACACACACAGCTTCTAACAGCTCATGTCGCTTGCTGTCCCACAGTATGTTGTTCCCAGCCGCCACTACTTCTCCAAGAGAGCCGTGCCTTCCCTGCACAAACAAGTGTCCGATAAAATCAAGTGTGCACTGCGCAACGCCATCTGTGGCAAGGTCCACCTAACCACAGATACGTGGACCAGTAAGCACGGCCAGGGACGCTATATCTCCCTAACTGCACACTGGGTAAATGTAGTGGCGGCTGGGCCCCAGGCGGAGAGCTGTTTGGCGCACGTCCTTCCGCCGCCAAGGATCGCAGGGCAAAATTCTTTGCCTCCTGTCTCCTCCTCCTCCTACTCAGCTTCCTCCTCCTCCTCTTCTTCCACCTGCTCATCCAGTCAGCCACACACATTCACCACCAACTTCAGCACAGCCCGGGGTAAACGTCAGCAGGCCATTCTGAAACTCATATGTTTGGGGGACAGGCCCCACACCGCACAGGAGTTGTGGCGGGGTATAGAACAACAGACCGACATGTGGTTGCTGCCGGTGAGCCTCAAGCCCAGCCTGGTGGTGTGCGATAATGGGCGAAATCTCGTTGCAGCTCTGGGACTAGCCGGTTTGACGCACATCCCTTGCCTGGCGCATGTGCTGAATTTGGTGGTGCAGAAGTTCATTCGCAACTACCCCGACATGTCAGAGCTGCTGTATAAAGTGCGGGCCGTCTGTTCGTGCTTCTGGCGTTCACACCCTGCCGCTGCTCGCCTGTCTGCGCTACAGCGTAACTTCGGCCTTCCCGCTCACCGCCTCATATGCGACGTACCCACCAGGTGGAACTCCAGCTTGCATATGCTGGACAGACTGTGCGAGCAGCAGCAGGCCATAGTGGAGTTTCAGCTGCAGCACGCACGGGTCAGTCGCACTGTGGATCAGACACACTTCACCACCAATGACTGGGCCTCCATGCGAGACCTGTGTGCCCTGTTGCGTTGTTTCGAGTACTCCACCAACATGGCCAGTGGCAATGACGCCGTTATCAGCGTTACAATACCACTTCTATGTCTCCTTGAGAAAACACTTAGGGCGATGATGGAAGAGGAAGTGGCCCAGGAGGAAGAGGAGGAAGAGGAGTCATTTTTAGCACTTTCAGGCCAGTCTCTTCGAAGTGACTCAGAGGGAGGTTTTTTGCAACACCAGAGGCCAGGTACAAATGTGGCCAGACAGGGCCCACTACTGGAGGACGAGGAGGACGAGGATGAGGAGGAGGTGGAGGAGGATGAGGATGAAGCATGTTCACAGCGGGGTGGCACCCAACGCAGCTCGGGCCCATCACTGGTGCGTGGCTGGGGGGAAACACAGGACGATGACGATACGCCTCCCACAGAGGACAGCTTGTCCTTACCTCTGGGCAGCCTGGCACACATGAGCGACTACATGCTGCAGTGCCTGCGCAACGACAGCAGAGTTGCCCACATTTTAACATGTGCGGACTACTGGGTTGCCACCCTGCTGGATCCCCGGTACAAAGACAATGTGCCCACCTTACTTCCTACATTAGAGCGTGATAGGAAGATGCGCGAGTACAAGCACACGTTGGTAGACGCACTACTGAGAGCATTCCCAAATGTCACAGGGAAACCAGTGGAAGCCCAAGGCGAAGGCAGAGAAGGAGCAAGAGGTCGCCAATGCAGCTGTGTCACGGCCAGCTCCTCTGAGGGCAGGGTTAGCATGGCAGAGATGTGGAAAGGTTTTGTCACCACGCCACAGCTAACTGCACCACCACCTGATACGGAACGTGTTAGCAGGAGGCAACATTTCACTAACATGGTGGAACAGTACCTGTGCACACCCCTCCACGTACTGACTGATGGTTCAGCCCCATTCAACTTCTGGGTCTCCAAATTGTCCACGTGGCCAGAGCTAGCCTTTTATGCCTTGGAGGTGCTGGCCTGCCCGGCGGCCAGCGTTTTGTCTGAACGTGTATTCAGCACGGCAGGGGGCGTCAATACAGACAAACGCAGCCGCCTGTCTACAGCCAATGTGGACAAGCTGACGTTCATAAAAATGAACCAGGCATGGATCCCACAGGACCTGTCCATCCCTTGTGCAGATTAGATATTAACAACCTCCCCTTAACAATATATTATTCTACTCCAGGGCACTTCCTCATTCAATACTATTTTTAATTTCATTTTACCATTATATTGCGGGGCAACCCGAAGTTGAATGAACCTCTCCTCTGTCTGGGTGCCGGGGCCTAAATGTGTGACAGTGGCCTGTTCCAGTGGTGGGTGACGTGAAGCCTGATTCTCTGCTATGACATGAAGACAGATTCTGCGCTGACATAAGGCCAGATTCTCTGTTACGGGACCTCTCTCCTCTGCCTGGGTGCCTGGGCCGAAATGTGTGACAGTGGCCTGTTCCAGTGGTGGGTGACGTGAAGCCTGATTCTCTGCTATGACATGAAGACAGATTCTGTGCTGACATAAGGCCAGATTCTCTGTTACGCGACCTCTCTCCTCTGTCTGGGTGCCGGGGCCTAAATGTGTGACAGTGGCCTGTTCCAGTGGTGGGTGACGTGAAGCCTGATTCTCTGCTATGACATGAAGACAGATTCTGTGCTGACAGGAAGCCAGATTCTCTGCTATGGCATGAAGAGACTGATTCTGTGCTGGCGTGAAGCCAGATTCTCTGCTACGGGACCTCTGTCCAATTGATATTGGTTCATTTTTATTTTTTTAATTTTTATTTTAATTCATTTCCCTATCCACATTTGTTTGCAGGGGATTTACCTACATGTTGCTGCCTTTTGCAGCCCTCTAGCTCTTTCCTGGGCTGTTTTACAGCCTTTTTAGTGCCCAAAAGTTCGGGTCCCCATTGACTTCAATGGGGTTCGGGACGAAGTTCGGGTCGGGTTCGGATCCCGAACCCGAACATTTCCGGGAAGTTCGGCCTAACTTCTCGAACCCGAACATCCAGGTGTTCGCTCAACTCTACTTATAACATTGTGCCTGTAGTCGTGACAGGACTTGTAACCTTGTGTCTGTAGTCGTGACAGACTTCGTAATATCATGCCTGTAGTCGTGACAGGTCTTGCGTACAATTGTGCCTATTGACGTGACCGCCTGAATTGTGACAGAACTACACATATCCACCACGCCAACCAGTAAGATCTACTATGTGGGATCTACCTGAACCAACCACTGCAAATAACCTAAGTGAAACCTAGTGCACCCCTACAGTGACTTGACCATCCAGACCATACCTACCCTCTGGCAAGCATTAACAGCGAAATGACACCAATCTTACCCAAGACGACACCCACGTTCCTAACAAAAACGTATACATAACGGTCAGAAAGGCACCCTGAACATGCCCCCCTATAAGTATGTGCAACCATACACACATAATTTGCTGAATTCTGAATGCAGCTCCCTTGTGCTGATAGATAGATTAAACCATACTGTGAAGAGAAAAACAAAAACCCACAAACAATACACCCACAATACACCCACAGAAAATATACTGGTGCCAATGCTACTCCCATTTGCAATCCGAGATTCTCGGCAAACACACTCACACATAACCCTCTGGGGCAGTCTACCAAACTCCCCGGCATTCCCCACAAGACAAGAACCCCACACCAAACACTACCTTTGATGTGCCACAATGGCCACCAAAGCACCCAGGGAGTGCACTACCACATGCATGTTGGGTCCACTCGCCTCAATCCAGGGAATGCAGGGCCCAACATGCATGTTCAGCTGACTCTACACCTCCGCTGGGGTCACAATACCACGGAGTTTGAAGGGTTACGTGTATGAGATTCGAAACTGTTTTTGGTCACAGATACTGCTGACAGGTATCTATTATGAAAAACAGCAGAGCACCGACCAACCGAGGCATCTGCTCTCTTCCTGAGCTGGTGCCATCTTAAAAGACCTAAGCTTCTATGTGCAGCAGATGTCATGGAGGGAATTTGACGAACCTATTCCGTATTGTCACGGAAGAGGTCCACAAAATTACAGTACCTACTATTCAAAATAACCCAATATTCAATATCACTCAAACAGTGAATAGCCTCAGGATTCATGGATTGCTGTGCATGATACCAAAGTTGACCGAGCTGACAAAAAAGAATTTTTTTTATATACCGTATGAACACGAACTAAGTACCGGACCAACACTGCCACCCCCAACCAGAAAGATAGAACACAAACACCCCGACTCAGTACATGACTGCGTCCGACCGTGAGCGTGGCCCCTCAGCATATCACATGCACGCCGAACAAACATTTCCTTAGCATGGCACCTGACCCCCGGCTGTGCCGACATCACCCGCCGCCATAGGCCAGCACCGAACTGGGACGTAAGCCACCACACGCACCATCCCTGATCCTACCAAGTCAGCCGTGGCTCCCCAGAGCCAGAAAAGCACTCTCCTATTGCCTCGCACCTGAGACGACGCTAATGTGTAGCCACGAGACTCGGCCGAGACCGCCCTCACGCTGACCCGGAAGTGAAAAGCCGGCGTGCTGACATCACTCTAGGGCCAGAGGACGTCCATAAATAGGGCCGTTAACAAGCCTCCCCTCCCACAAACACGGCAAATAAATTTGCCTACAACTTATATTTCACCTTTTATTTTTCAGAGCCACTTTGAAAAGTGAAAAGTGGAAGCATATTGGTTGATATGGGCAACTAAGCCAGTTTTCTTTTACACCCGTTTTTATAAATGTGTGAAAAAGGAAATTAAAACAGAAATAAACTTCTTGAGACCTGGATGAGTCAGTATCACAAAACAGAAGTTGCCCCTAGTAGGGGGATGTTAAGCAACAGTTTTATTCTTTTACCAGAAGAACAGGAACATACATGATGATATCTAATAACAATAGGGTTTTATTTGATGTAACACACTTTTATTATGATTGTCTACATTGTCATAGTGTTGGGCGCGAATATTTGAATAGCGAGAATTTGCGAATATTTAGAATATAGTGATATACAGTTTCTTTTCAAAAAATTAGCATATTGTGATAAAGTTCATTATTTTCTGTAATGTACTGATAAACCTTAGACTTTCATATATTTTAGATTCATTACACACAACTGAAGTAGTTCAAGCCTTTTCTTGTTTTAATATTGATGATTTTGGCATACAGCTCATGAAAACCCAAAATTCCTATCTCAAAAAATTAGCATATCATAAAAAGGTTCTCTAAACGAGCTATTAACCTAATCATCTGAATCAACTAATTAACTCTAAACACCTGCAAAAGATTCCTGAGGCTTTTAAAAACTCCCAGCCTGGTTCATTACTCAAACCGCAATCATGGGTAAGACTGCCGACCTGACTGCTGTCCAGAAGGCCATCATTGACACCCTCAAGCAAGAGGGTAAGACACAGAAAGAAATTTCTGAACGAATAGGCTGTTCCCAGAGTGCTGTATCAAGGCACCTCAGTGGGAAGTCTGTGGGAAGAAAAAAGTGTGGCAGAAAACGCTGCACAACGAGAAGAGGTGACCGGACCCTGAGGAAGATTGTGGAGAAGGACAGATTCCAGACCTTGGGGGACCTGCGGAAGCAGTGGACTGAGTCTGGAGTAGAAACATCCAGAGCCACCGTGTACAGGCGTGTGCAGGAAATGGGCTACAGGTGCCGCATTCCCCAGGTCAAGCCACTTTTGAACCAGAAACAGCGGCAGAAGCGCCTGAGCTGGGTTACAGAGAAGCAGCACTGGACTGTTGCTCAGTGGTCCAAAGTACTTTTTTCGGATGAAAGCAAATTTTGCATGTCATTCGGAAATCAAGGTGCCAGAGTCTGGAGGAAGACCGGGGAGAGGGAAATGCCAAAATGCCTGAAGTCCAGTGTCAAGTACCCACAGTCAGTGATGGTCTGGGGTGCCATGTCAGCTGCTGGTGTTGGTCCACTGTGTTTTATCAAGGGCAGGGTCAATGCAGCTAGCTATCAGGAGATTTTGGAGCACTTCATGCTTCTATCTGCTGAAAAGCTTTATGGAGATGAAGATTTCATTTTTCTGCACGACCTGGCATCTGCTCACAGTGCCAAAACCACTGGTAAATGGTTTACTGACCATGGTATTACTGTGCTCAATTGGCCTGCCAACTCTCCTGACCTGAACCCCATAGAGAATCTGTGGGATATTGGGAAGAGAAAGTTGAGAGACGCAAGACCCAACACTCTGGATGAGCTTAAGGCCGCTATCGAAGCATCCTGGGCCTCCATAACACCTCAGCAGTGCCACAGGCTGATTGCCTCCATGCCACGCCGCATTGAAGCAGTCATTTCTGCAAAAGGATTCCCGACCAAGTATTGAGTGCATAACTGAACTTAATTATTTGAAGGTTGACTTTTTTTGTGTTAAAAACACTTTTCTTTTATTGGTCGGATGAAATATGCTAATTTTTTGAGATAGGAATTTTGGGTTTTCATGAGCTGTATGCCAAAATCATCAATATTAAAACAAGAAAAGGCTTGAACTACTTCAGTTGTGTGTAATGAATCTAAAATATATGAAAGTCTAATGTTTATCAGTACATTACAGAAAATTGCTTAAATTACCTTTCTTTCCCATTCTGACATTCAGTTTGGAGTTCAGGAGATTGTCTTGACCAGGACCACACCCCTAAATGCATTGAAGCAACTGCCATGTGATTGGTTGACTAGATAATTGCAATAATGAGAAATAGAACAGGTGTTCCTAATAATTCTTTAGGTGAGATATATATATATATATATATATATATATATATATATATATATATATATATATATACATATACATACATACACATACATACACACACAGGAAAAAAGCTACTGGCAGCACCACCTTAAAGGCAATTGCAGGCGGGTGCAAGGTCCAAGTACGGTAACTGGATCTTACCCACTTGAAGATAATGAAGAAAATTGGACTGCACTCCAGACGGTTTCTTTAGTAAAACAAGTGGTGTTTATTCACACATGTGATAGCAGCATAGGAGCGACGTTTCGGCTCAACATGAGCCTTTCTCAAGCATTGATACAAGTGCAAAAGCAAGCATATATAGGTGAACCAATCAAATCCTTGAAAATATCAACATGATTGATACGTAATAAAAAACTGTAAAATTTACATATATTTATAAGGGAGACCTCCCAGTGATCATAAACAAAGTGACTACTGCTGTCAGAGAAACAAGTACATAATGGAGCTGACTATTATATGATAATACATAAAAATACATAAATCCTGTCAACTGTTCCTTATACATTCATTATATTTAATGATACTTTAATTGTGCACATATGTGATGGGGATATAATGATGAACTAATACCTGGAGGAGTGATGCAGCCCACACATACCATTGCGTTGTTGAGCGCGTCTCTCGGGTGAATGTGCGCATGTCACAATCACAAATACCTCATCAATTTGCGTTCGAGCAACATCACATGGGTTCAGTGATGACGCTCTCAAGTTACGCAATAGACGCACGTTGTTGACTTATGTTGAGTCGCGTCCGCTGTCAATAGGAAAAAAGCGCGCATGCCCACTCTCGACATTGAGCCTCGGAATCACCATTTTTATAGAGGGAAATTGGCCAGTATATGTTATCTGCTAAGTTAGATACTGTAGAATAACTAGATTCAATATCGGGTCACAGTGGATGATTTCCACTAGTTGCAACCAAGAGGAGCGTCCCCACTTTTCCAATACAGGAAACTCTCCTCTAACATAGGCCCCAATGCTATGTGCACGCCAGTACCACCAGCATCGCGGGTCACATATAAGTTGCGGCTCGTAACCCAGAGGGTTCTCCTCATCGATATATGCCAGAACCATATACTCCAAGCAGTCAGGATAACCAATCCACATATAGCCCTACCTTATATGTGATTGAGACAAGAGCACTACCCCCCAGAGAGAAAACGCAACAATTTACATAATGAAATAAAAGCGAATATTTTGTGGGCTCCTCATCCACCGTCCAGGCTCATCATTGTTCTTTCATTTCTTTCCCCGAAATTCAAGTGAATCTGTAATGATACACAAAATTAGTAATATAAGTGACACAAGAAACCCATTGACCTTGTTTTACTGATTTTTTGTTAATGTTTTTTTAAAGGATGTTATTTTTTCACAATTTGCATTTTTTATAAAAAATTTTATCAATGAACATATCTCCCGCAGGAAGGATACTCAACATAAATCAGCAACAGCATACATCTTGGGCAAACTTTTCTCCTCACAGTCCACCTCCATATCTGTAATCAATGTTCAAACCATTAGGCTGCAAAGTATTAAGAGTTTGAATCCAATGTGATTCTTTCTTTTTAAGTAATGATACACGATCACCTCCCCTATGGGGCATTTGTATCTGGTCAATAATCCAGCATCTCAAGTCTTTTTCACTATGTTGTTTAAGTGAAAAATGCCTTGGTACTGGAAGATCTGTCCGGCCCTTTTTTAATAGTGAACCTATGATTGTTGAGCCTAGTTTTCAGGTCGGTCGAAGTTTCCCCTACATACAGGAGATGACAGGGACAAGAGAGAACATACACTATGAAAGTAGAATCACAAGATAAGTGATATTTGATGGGGTATGATATACCAGTATTGGGGTGTATAAAGGACCTGGATCTATTAATGAGACGGCAATTGACACAATGCAGGCACGGGAAACATCTAGTGCCTGATGGTGCCAGTATAATCTGTCTGGTGACACTTTTAGGTCCTACATCTGCTCTGATTAGTTGGTCTTTGATATTTTTGCACCTTCTATATGGACAAAGGGGAGGTATCTTAAACTCTGGCACAACCTTTTTGCAACCACTTAACACAGGCCAGTGTCTTTTCAAGATCTTGTTTACATCATTACTATACTCGGAGTAGGTGGACACAAATGTAACTCTCCTATCAATCTTCTTGTTTTTGTTTTTGTTGCTAGCTTGTAACAGAACATCTCTATCAATAGCTAATGCCTTATCTTTCTGGGCTTCTAGTAATCTACTGGGGTACCCCCGTGCCTTGAATTTGGAGATCATTTCCTCAATAGTTTTATCAAGAATGTCCCCATCAGTGACTATCCTCCTTGCCCTCAAAAACTGAGAGTATGGTAGATGTTTTACCATACTACGAGGGTGACAACTCTCATATCTCAGTGTTGTGTTCCTGTCCGTAGGTTTAATAAATCATTGCGTACTCAAAGATCCATTGGACCAAATGACATTAGTGTCCAAAAATTGTCTTATTAAACCTACGGACAGGAACACAACACTGAGATATGAGAGTTGTCACCCTCGTAGTATGGTAAAACATCTACCATACTCTCAGTTTTTGAGGGCAAGGAGGATAGTCACTGATGGGGACATTCTTGATAAAACTATTAAGGAAATGATCTCCAAATTCAAGGCACGGGGGTACCCCAGTAGATTACTAGAAGCCCAGAAAGATAAGGCATTAGCTATTGATAGAGATGTTCTGTTACAAGCTAGCAACAAAAACAAAAAAAGAAGATTGATAGGAGAGTTACATTTGTGTCCACCTACTCCAAGTATAGTAATGATGTAAACAAGATCTTGAAAAGACACTGGCCTGTGTTAAGTGGTTGCAAAAAGGTTGTGCCAGAGTTTAAGATACCTCCCCTTTGTGCATATAGAAGGTGCAAAAATATCAAAGACCAACTAATCAGAGCAGATGTGGGACCTAAAAGTGTCACCAGACAGATTACATTGGCACCATCAGGCACTGGATGTTTCCCGTGCCTGCATTGTGTCAATTGCCGTCTCATTAATAGATCCAGGTCCTTTATACACCCCAATACTGGTATATCATACCCCATCAAATATCACTTATCTTGTGATTCTACTTTCGTAGTGTATGTTCTTTCTTGTCCCTGCCATCTCCTGTATGTAGGGGAAACTTCGACCGACCTGAAAACTAGGCTCAACAATCATAGGTTCACTATTAGAAAGGGCCGGACAGATCTTCCAGTACCAAGGCATTTTTCACTTAAACAACATAGTGAAAAAGACTTGAGATGCTGGATTATTGACCAGATACAAATGCCCCGTAGGGGAGGTGATCGTGTATCATTACTTAAAAAGAAAGAATCACATTGGATTCAAACTCTTAATACTTTGCAGCCTAATGGTTTGAACATTGATTACAGATATGGAGGTAGACTGTGAGGAGAAAAGTTTGCCCAAGATGTATGCTGTTGCTGATTTATGTTGAGTATCCTTCCTGCGGGGGATATGTTCATTGATAAAATTTTTTATAAAAAATGCAAATTGTGAAAAAATAACATCCTTTAAAAAAACATTAACAAAAAATCAGTAAAACAAGGTCAATGGGTTTCTTGTGTCACTTATATTACTAATTTTGTGTATCATTACAGATTCACTTGAATTTCGGGGAAAGAAATGAAAGAACAATGATGAGCCTGGACGGTGGATGAGGAGCCCACAAAATATTTGCTTTTATTTAATTATGTAAATTGTTGCGTTTTCTCTCTGGGGGGTAGTGCTCTTGTCTCAATCACATATAAGGTAGGGCTATTATGTGGATTGGTTATCCTGACTGCTTGGAGTATATGGTTCTGGCATATATCGATGAGGAGAACCCTCTGGGTTACGAGCCGCAACTTATATGTGGCCCGCGATGCTGGTGGTACTGGCGTGCACATAGCATTGGGGCCTATGTTAGAGGAGAGTTTCCTAACTTGGAAAAGTGGGGACGCTCCTCTTGGTTGCAACTAGTGGAAATCATCCACTGTGACCCGATATTGAATCTAGTTATTCTACAGTATCTAACTTAGCAGATAACATATACTGGCCAATTTCCCTCTATAAAAATGGCGATTCCGAGCCTCAATGTCGAGAGTACGCATGCGCGCTTTTTTCCTATTGACAGCGGACGCGACTCAACATAAGTCAACAACGTGCGTCTATTGCGTAACTTGAGAGCGTCATCACTGAACCCATGTGATGTTGCTCGAACGCAGATTGATGAGGTATTTGTGATTGTGACATGCGCACATTCACCCGAGAGACGCGCTCAACAACGCGATGGTATGTGTGGGCTGCATCACTCCCCCAGGTATTAATTCATCATTATATCCCCATCACATATGTGCACAATTAAAGTATCATTAAATATAATGAATGTATAAGGAACAGCTGACAGGATTTATGTATTTTCATATAATAGTCAGCTCCATTATGTACTTGTTTCTCTGACAGCACTAGTCACTTTGTTTATGATCATTGGGAGGTCTCCCTTATAAATATATGTAAATTTTACACTGTTTTTTATTAAGTATCAATCATGTTGATATTTTCAACGATTTGATTGGTTCACCTATATATGCTTGCTTTTGCACTTCTATCAATGCTTGAGAAAGGCTCATGTTGAGCCGAAACGTCGCTTCTATGCTGCTATCACATGTGTGAATAAACACCACTTGTTTTACTAAAGAAACCGTCTGGAGTGCAGTCCAATTTTCTTCATTATATATATATATATATATATATATATATACAGTTGCAAGAAAAAGTATGTGAATACTTTGGAATGATATGGATTTCTGCACAAATTGGTCATAAAATGTGATCTGATCTTCATCTAAGTCACAACAATAGACAATCACAGTCTGCTTAAACTAATAACACACAAATAATTGAATGTTACCATGTTTTTATTGAACACACCATGTAAACATTCACAATGCAGGTGGAAAAAGTATGTGAACCCCTAGACTAATGACATCTCCAAGAGCTAATTGGAGTGAGGTGTCAGCCAACTGGAGTCCAATCAATGAGATGAGATTGGAGGTGTTAGTTACAGCTGCCCTGCCCTATAAAAAACACACAACAGTTCTGGGTTTGCTTTTCACAAGGAGCATTGCCTGATGTGAATGATGCCTCGCACAAAAGAGCTCTCAGAAGACCTACGATTAAGTATTGTTGACTTGCATAAAGCTGGAAAGGGTTATTAAAGTATCTCCAAAAGCCTTGCTGTTCATCAGTCCACGGTAAGACAAATTGTCTATAAATGGAAAGTTCAGCACTGCTGCTACTCTCCCTAGGAGTGGCCGCCCTGTAAAGATGACTGCAAGAGCACAGCGCAGACTGCTCAATGAGGTGAAGAAGAATCCTAGAATGTCAGCTAAAGACTTACAAAAGTCTCTGGCATATGCTAACATCCCTGTTAGCGAATCTACGATACATAAAACACTAAACAAGAATGGATTTCATGGAGGATAACACAGAGGAAGCCACTGCTGTCCAAAAAAAAACTTGCTGCACGTTTACAGTTTGCACGAGAGCACCTGGATGTTCCACAGCAGTACTGGCAAAATATTTTGTGGACAGATGAAACCAAAGTTGAGTTGTTTGGAAGAAACACAACACTATGTGTGGAGAAAAAGAGGCACAGCACACCAACATCAAAACCTCATCCCAACTTTGAAGTATGGTGGTGGGGGCATCATGGTTTGGGGCTGCTTTGCTGCATCAGGGCCTGGACGGATTGCTATCATCGAAGATAAAATGAATTCCCAAGTTTATCAAGACATTTTGCAGGAGAACTTAAGGCCATCTGTCCACCAGCTGAAGCTCGACAGAAGATGGGTGTTGCAATAGGACAACGACCCAAAGCATAGAAGTAAATCAACAACAGAATGGCTTAAACAGAAGAAAATACACCTTCTGGAGTGGCCCATTTAGAGTCCTGATCTCAACCCGATTGAGATGCTGTGGCATGACCTCAAGAAAGCGATTTACACCAGACATCCCAAGAATATTGCTGAACTGGAACAGTTCTGTAAAGAGGAATGGTCAAGAATTACTCCTGACCGTTGTGCACGTCTGATCTGCAACTACAGGAAACGTTTAGTTGAAGTTATTGCTGCCAAAGGAGGTTCAACCAGTTATTAAATCCAAGGGTTCACATACTTTTTTCACCTTCACTGTGAATGTTTACATGGTGTGTTCAATAAAAACATGGTAACATTTATATCTTTGTGTGTTATTAGTTTAAGCAGACTGCGATTGTCTATTGTTGTGACTTATATGAAGATCAGATCACATTTTATGACCAATTTGTGCAGAAATCCATATCATTCCAAAGGGTTCACATACTTTTTCTTGCAACTGTATATATATAATTAATAGAGGTAGTTAGTGGGAGATAGTCAGTGTAGGTTAGATCGTGATATAGTGTAGCTGATAGGTACTGCTGTCCATACATACATGCTACAGACATAGTGCTGTGATGTCACAAGTTCACAATAATACTTGGTGCGCCAATCACTAATAAGTAGTCAGACCTGTTAAAATGTGAAGTTGCCCGTATTGCGCAAAAATATTCGCAATTGCGAATATATTGGGGCACTCTATCTGCATATAAAGATATTCTAATGTTCTGCCGTGCTAACCATATTCTCCAGTCTCAGGAAACTTCTAGCAGCTTGAAAAATGTGGCTATAGTTACCCACACCTGTATTTCGCGCAAATTATGCAAATATTACATTGCCGATTTTTGGCGATCAAGAAAATTATCTTGAATTTGCGAATATACAGGTCCTTCTCAAAAAATTTGCATATTGTGATAAAGTTCATTATTTTCTGTAATGTACTGATAAACATTAGACTTTCATATATTTTAGGAAAAGAGAAATGTAGCAGCTCTCACCTGCCCTTCCTTTAGTTGTGAGCACAGATGGCCCGTGTCAGGTGCGGGCAGCAAATGCAGAAAGAAGTTGAGAAAAATCCAGCTCCACTTTAAAGGAATGTGCGTTTATTCAGCTTGCGGTTAAAAACTCATCCATGAAATACAAAATTTAGCAGTCTTGTCTACATGTTTCGGGCTACCAGAGACATTTCCAGCCCTTCTTCATGACACAGAAAGACATTTAAAGTCAGACCTTTTAAAGGGGAGGGTGCACCTGTGTTCACTGATTGTTTCCACAGGCCTGTAACCGCCCCCAAGAAAGGGTGCCACACCTTCAGTTAACTCTTCTCATGAAAATTAAATGAAAGAAAAAACAAAAATATAACCATATGTATGCATAGAGAAAATAAAAGTATAATAACTATGAAAAAAACTATGTCATACAAGGGTATACATATAAAGAGGATACATGGGGTATGAGCCGGATATGTAGCAATATTTTAGCAAACTATGGTGGAATGTGATGGAAATCAGATCATCAGAAATTTACTGTAGCATTCTCAAGAAAGGAAGAAATTTGCATGCCAAATTTGTTAGTGTGTGGATTATTGCTGCAAAATCAGATCTAGGCGTTTATTAAGCCCCTCAGGTTGGCGTGTGTTCAGTGAAAAAATCCAAAAAGATTCCCTGTTTAATAATTTTCTTCTATGGTCTCCTCCACGTTTAGGCAGGAAAACTTTTTCTATGCCTTGTACTATCATATCTGATGTGTCCCCACCATGGCAGACAGCAAAATGCAGACTAGCTGCAGACACATTGCGACTGCCATGGTGGAGCACATCAGAGATGTGTTTGCATATCCTAGATTTTATTGCATTGATAGTACAACCCACGTATTGCAGTTTGCACTTTGTGCAGGTGATCAAATATACAGCGTGGGTTGTATTGCAGTTAAGATACGCTTTCATTGGAAAAACTCTGTTGCTTGCAGTTGAGGAAAAGGTTTTGGATTTCATCATATGTGTGCAGCAAATGCATCTGTGGTGTCCACACCTATAACTCCCCTTGGTCCTAAGCCACACAGGTTGCGACTTTTTGTCTTCTTGGTATAGGCTAGGGCTGACATAGTTTGCAATTGTGGGCGCCCTTCTGGCTGCGCATTTAACCCCATCTGCAACTATGTCAGTCCATTCTCTGTCATAAGACAGGACAGGAAAATGTTTTTTTTATTTTTATAATATGACATGTGTTGGTACTCTGTACTATATTGTGTTACAAACAGATTCCTTCTGTCCTTGTCCTTGATAATGTTGTTTGTGTTTCTATTTTTGTTTTCACTATTGGTGCCTATGTCCAGTAGTGGAACCTCCCTATGCAAAGGATTTTGCTGTTTAGGATAAAGGAGAGATCCCCTTTCAATGGTTGAGACCTGAGCTATAGCATCTTTTACATGTTTGATGTTATAGTCTCTTTTACCCAGTCTATGGCAAATGTGTCCAGCTTCCTCCATAAAGCTAATTTCTTCCGTGCAATTCCTTTTTGCACGGATGATTTCCCCCCTGGGTATATTGGCAGTTACATGTTTTGGATGACATTAAACAGGCAATCTTTTTGGATTTTTTCACTGAACACACGCCAACCTGAGGGGCTTAATAAACGCCTAGATCTGATTTTGCAGCAATAATCCACACACTAACAAATTTGGCATTTGAATTTCTTCCTTTCTTGAGAATGCTACAGTAAATTTCTGATGATCTGATTTCCATCACATTCCACCATAGTTTGCTAAAATATTGCTACATATCTGGCTCATACCCCATGTATCCTCTATATATGTATACCCTTGTATGTTTTTTTCATAGTTATTATACTTTTATTTTCTCTATGCATACATATGGTTATATTTTTGTTTTTTCTTTCACTTAATTTTCATGAGAAGAGTTAACTGAAGGTGTGGCACCCTTTCTTGGGGGCGGTTACAGGCCTGTGGAAACAATCAGTGAACACAGGTGCACCCTCCTCTTTAAAAGGTCTCACTTTTAATGTCTTTCTGTGTCATGAAGAAGGGCTGGAAATGTCTCTGGTAGCCCGAAACATGTAGACAAGACTGCTAAATTTTGTATTTCATGGATGAGTTTTTAACCGCAAGCTGAATAAACGCACATTCCTTTAAAGTGGAGCTGGATTTTTCTCAACTTCTTTCTGCTTTCATATATTTTAGATTCATTACACACAACTGAAGTAGTTCAAGCCTTTTCTTGTTTTAATATTGATGATTTTGGCATACAGCTCATGAAAACCCAAAATTCCTATCTAAAAAAATTAGCATATTTCATCCGACCAATAAAAGAAAAGTGTTTTTAACACAAAAAACGTCAACCTTCAAATAATTAAGTTCAGTTATGCACTCAATACTTGGTCAGGAATCCTTTTGCAGAAATGACTGCTTCAATGCGGCGTGGCATGGAGGCAATCAGCCTGTGGCACTGCTGAGGTGTTATGGAGGCCCAGGATGCTTCAATAGCGGCCTTAAGCTCATCCAGAGTGTTGGGTCTTGCGTCTCTCAACTTTCTCTTCCCAATATCCCACAGATTCTCTATGGGGTTCAGGTCAGGAGAGTTGGCAGGCCAATTGAGCACAGTAATACCATGGTCAGTAAACCATTTACCAGTGGTTTTGGCACTGTGAGCAGGTGCCAGGTTGTGCTGAAAAATGAAATCTTCATCTCCATAAAGCTTTTCAGCAGATGGAAGCATGAAGTGCTCCAAAATCTCCTGATAGCTAGCTGCATTGACCCTGCCCTTGATAAAACACAGTGGACCAACACCAGCAGCTGACATGGCACCCCAGACCATCACTGACTGTGGGTACTTGACACTGTACTTCAGGCATTTTGGCATTTCCCTTTCCACAGTCTTCCTCCAGACTCTGGCACCTTGATTTCCGAATGACATGCAAAATTTGCTTTCATCCGAAAAAAGCTTCTCTGTAGCCCAGGTCAGGCGCTTCTGCCGCTGTTTCTGGTTCAAAAGTGGCTTGACCTGGGGAATGCGGCACCTGTAGCCCATTTCCTGCACGCGCCTGTACACGGTGGCTCTGGATGTTTCTACTCCAGACTCAGTCTGGAATCAGTCCTTCTCCACAATCTTTCTCAGGGTCCGGTCACCTCTTCTCGTTGTGCAGCGTTTTCTGACACACTTTTTCCTTCCCACAGACTTCCCACTGAGGTGCCTTGATACAGCACTCTGAGAACAGCCTATTCGTTCAGAAATTTCTTTCTGTGTCTTACCCTCTTGCTTGAGGGTGTCAATGATGGCCTTCTGGACAGCAGTCAGGTCGGCAGTCTTACCCATGATTGTGGTTTTGAGTAATGAACCAGGCTGGGAGTTTTTAAAAGCCTCAGGAATCTTTTGCAGGTGTTTAGAGTTAATTAGTTGATTCAGATGATTAGGTTAATAGCTCGTTTAGAGAACCTTTTCATGATATGCTAATTTTTTGAGATAGGAATTTTGGGTTTTCATGAGCTGTATGCCAAAATCATCAATATTAAAACAAGAAAACTACTTGAACTACTTCAGTTGTGTGTAATAAATCTAAAATATATGAAAGTCTAATGTTTATCAGTACATTACAGAAAATAATGAACTTTATCACAATATGCTAATTTTTTTAGAAGGACCTGTATAACAAATATTCTACAAAATATTCGCGAAATATCGCAAATTCGAATATTGCCCATGCCGCTCATCACTAATTGTCATATCTGAAAGCCTGTTTCCATATTCAACAGGCAGTAAAATGTAGTATATAATATGATATTTCCATTTTTGCACAATTTTCCCATTCAATTGTTGTCTGGTAAGGCTGACAATAAGCTCAGACATTTATGACACTTTTAAGTCCTGGCATGAAAAGATCTGAACGTTAGCAGTTTATTTAATGCACATTTTTACTTTCTTTCAATCTAGTCAGAGCAATAAACCCTATGATATAAAACGCAATGCTCATGTGCCAATCCTGCTTGGGTCGTAGTTTATAGTGTGATTAAAATTGGATTTTTCTTAACTTGATTAGAGGGCATATGCTATGGACAATGGGACTTTACAGACAGGTTTATTAACTGTGGTATACATTCACTGCACACTTGATAAATTCTGTTTATAGTTTACTGGCACATTCAGATGAAGACATTATTGTGTCACAGGAAATAACGGGTTTCTTTACTGAATATCCAAATTTAAGCCTGCTCCCTTTCTAAATCCAAATGAAACAATTAGCTGTATCGGATTTACACCTCTGAAACCTGTAGGCACAATACGATGTTTTAGCCTAATAAACATACCAAGAAAATCCACTTTCAACTGTAACAGGTTATACCTTATAATGAATATTATATGGCAGGGATGCTCAACCTGCGGCCCTCCAGCTGTTGTAAAACTACAACTCCCACCATGCCCTACTGTAGGCTGATAGCTGTAGGCTGTCCAAGCATGCTGGGAGTTGTAGTTTTGCAACAGCTGGAGGGGCGCAGGTTGAGCATTCCTGTCATATGGGGTACTCCACATACTTGTTTGCTCAGGATGGTCAAGCGTACTTATGCTCACAATAAAAAGAGTGGAGTAAGTCGTTGCAGGGTTCGTGCAGGGAGAGTCTTCCCCGGCATTAGCATTAGTATTAAACTAAAGTGCCTGACTAAAGTGCTTTGTCCCTAATTCATGGTACCTATACATTTCATCATCCGAGCTATTGAGTGGATGTTATATGTACAGTGGTAGCTGGGCTATATATGTTTGCCCACGATTAATAAGTATCTATCCGATACTCCATATAGGGCGATTTTAGTTATATCTTTATTAAAAGTTATGTTTAAAGGGTCCAATTTTCCAATGATAAGTATACCCCTTTCTACACTCACCTAAAGAATTATTAGGAACACCATACTATTACAGTGTTGGACCCCCTTTTGCCTTCAGAACTGCCTTAATTCTACGTGGCATTGATTCAACAAGGTGCTGATAGCATTCTTTAGAAATGTTGGCCCATATTGATAGGATAGCATCTTGCAGTTGATGGAGATTTGAGGGATGCACATCCAGGGCACGAAGCTCCCGTTCCACCACATCCCAAATATGCTCTATTGGGTTGAGATCTGGTGACTGTGGGGGCCATTTTAGTACAGTGAACTCATTGTCAGACCAGGCAACATTTTTCCAGTCTTCAACAGTCTAATTTTGGTGAGCTTGTGCAAATTGTAGCCTCTTTTTCCTATTTGTAGTGGAGATGAGTGGTACCCGCTGGGGTCTTCTGCTGTTGTAGCCCATCCGCCTCAAGGTTGTGCATGTTGTGGCTTCACAAATGCTTTGCTGCATACCTCGGTTGTAACGAGTGGTTATTTCAGTCAACGTTTCTCTTCTATCAGCTTGAATCAGTCGGCCCATTCTCCTCTGACCTCTAGCATCAACAAGGCATTTTCGCCCACAGGACTGCCGCATACTGGATGTTTTTCCTTTTTCACACCATTCTTTGTAAACCCTAGAAATGGTTGTGCGTGAAAATCCCAGTAACTGAGCAGATTGTGAAATACTCAGACCGGCCCGTCTGGCACCAACAACCATGCCACGCTCAAAATTGCTTAAATCACCTTTCTTTCTCATTCTGACATTCAGTTTGGAGTTCAGGAGATTGTCTTGACCAGGACCACACCCCTAAATGCATTGAAGCAACTGCCATGTGATTGGTTGACTAGATAATTGCATTAATGAGAAATAGAACAGGTGTTCCTAATAATTCTTTAGGTGAGTGTATAAGGACTGCAGCATTATCCTTTATTATCAAATTTTTATGGCCAGCTTTATCCTGGTGTTAACTGATATAGTGTTGATCTAGGTACTAATTTTAAGTAATTATTTGGGTCCCTCAAAGTAAAAGAGACCTCCATTCACCTTTACGTGCCTCTTGTAAATCAAATAATAGTGAGTGCTTGTATTATGGAAGCACTCACTAGTCTGCAGGAGGCTGGGGAAGTGAAGCGCTAGACGTTCTGTACCCACCCCTCCTCACTGGACTTCTCTGGGCCGCGCTGCACTTTTGTGACTGCGTACAGCACCATGTGTGCACTATGATCTGACCCTGCATTCTAAGAAGATCAGCAAGCAATGAATGCAAGGGACTGCCGGACCTGAAGAGGAGCGCCGGAGCATGAGAGGTAAGTTTTTTTAATTTATTTTAAGTTCTGATATGGAGGTCTAATGGGTTCTGATCTGAGGTCTGTTATTGGAGGGAGGAGTCTGACATGGAGGTCTAAAGGGGGTCTGATCTGAATTCTGATGTGAAGGGGGTTTGATCAGAATTCTGATATGGGGGTCTGATCTGAGGTTCTGATATGGGGTACTGATTTGAGGTCTGATATGGGAGTCTGATCTGAGGTCTAATGTTTGGGGTCGTGGTCTGACATGGAGGTCTAAAGAGGATCTGATCTGAGGTCTGATATGGGGGGTCTGGTCTGAGGTTCTGATATGAGGGTCTGATCTGAAGATCTGATATGGGGTTCTGATTTGAGGTCTGATATGGGAGTCTTATCTGAGATGTGATATGGGGGTCTGATCTGAGGATCTAATATAGGCAAGGGGGTATTTTCTGTACTGATACATCATATAAGGGGGTATTTTTTGTATTGGCACACTTTATAAGGGGGTATTTTTTGCACTGGTGTAAATTATAAGGGAGTATTTTTTTGTACTAGCACCCCTTATAAGGGGTTGCTTTTGTACTGGCACATATTAGGGGGCATTTTTCTACTAGCACTCATTATAAGCAAAAGTATTAGTACTGCAGGGGCTATGGGGAACATGATTACTAATATGGGCATAATGGGGATATTATTACTATTGGGGCACTGTTAACACTATGCACTCTGGGAGATAATTATTTCTATTGGTGGTCTTTGGGGAGCACTATTACTGTGGAGGGAACCCTGGCACATTATCAGCTTAGCACAATTATTTTTGGGGGACATTATGTTTACACTATTAGTGTCAGGGACACTATTTGCTGGGCACACTTATTTTTTAGGGCACTGTGTGGCAATAATTTTTGAAGAGGTACTATCTGTGTTGTACTAGTATTTTCATGGGGGCTGTTTCTGCATATGGGGCAACCCCTTTAAGTTACTTATGGCTTTAAAATGTTTGCATGTTCTTACAATGTAAAGATTCCATAGTCAACAATTGACATACCTAAGCTATGATCTTTCATACACTATAGACAGATGGACTGTTCTTTTCCTAGCTGGTGTGGAATAGTGTGCATTACACAAGGCCAATATCTTCAAAAATCTTTTGAAGAATATGCTGCCATATTTTGACCACTATCATCTAACATATACCCTTAGCAGTCAAACTGTATGTAGTAATTTATTTCTAAAGTTAATGGTAAAAACATAAGGAAAGTTGATTATTGGTCACCAAGTTTTTAGTACAGGTATAGCAAACCCATTGGCAAACACTATAGTAGACACTATTGTATTCTTATCATTTTGTTTTTGCATTCTACACTACCTTTGGTGCCATGATTTTCAGCTTAAGCATTTATGGCTAAGACTTGTCATACTCATGCAAAAAATAAATTAAAAAATTCATAAAATCAATGGAGTAAAAACATGTGGTTTTCAACAATCTGTTGTGACAAGTATTAATTAAGGTTAATGTCGACCGTTTCCTCCAAAGATGCCAAAGGCACGTTAAGAAGTTGTGTTTCAATTAATATAACAATATAACAAAACAATAACGAACACAGGTGCACTCTGCAGTAATACTAAATCCTCAAACTGATTTTAAAATTGAGAGATTAGTCAACATGTCCCACGGTGTAGAACATGTCTAAGCCCGGACACCGCGACAAGGTTTCTCAAGTAGCCCGGGACCCTACACTCTCCAACCTGAGCCATATGGGCAATACCAGGAGCCAGTGGGCAAATTACAGGAGCATTGGGCCGACTCACAAACAACTCACCAGTTACCTCCAGCATGTGGCCATGCCTGCAATGGGAGGAGGGAGGAGTCTGTGAGTCCCACTCAAGACTTGCTGATATGTCCCAGGCCTCACAGGTGCACCTTAATGTGACCTGTAGATGGAAAACAGGCACATTTAAATAGGAGTTTATACACCTCCAGAAATCTATATATACAAACTAAGAAGACAGGTTGGCATTAGCAGGAGGTGCTTCAAACCCACATGCAGTTGTGCATATATATAGGGGAGCAGATCCTGCATTTGTGGCCCGTTGCTAATGGCAATCCCCAGCAAAATGCATACAATGAAGGATGCCCGCAGCGAACCACAAGTACCACAATAGACATCCTACACAAGGTAACAAGTGCGGATGTAATAATTAATATAACAATATAACAAAACAATAACGAACACAGGTGCACTCTGCAGTAATACTAAATCCTCAAACTGATTTTAAAATTGAGAGATTAGTCAACATGTCCCACGGTGTAGAACATGTCTAAGCCCGGACACCGCGACAAGGTTTCTCAAGTAGCCCGGGACCCTACACTCTCCAACCTGAGCCATATGGGCAATACCAGGAGCCAGTGGGCAAATTACAGGAGCATTGGGCCGACTCACAAACAACTCACCAGTTACCTCCAGCATGTGGCCATGCCTGCAATGGGAGGAGGGAGGAGTCTGTGAGTCCCACTCAATACTTGCTGATATGTCCCAGGCCTCACAGGTGCACCTTAATGTGACCTGTAGATGGAAAACAGGCACATTTAAATAGGAGTTTATACACCTCCAGAAATCTATATATACAAACTAAGAAGACAGGTTGGCATTAGCAGGAGGTGCTTCAAACCCACATGCAGTTGTGCATATATATAGGGGAGCAGATCCTGCATTTGTGGCCCGTTGCTAATGGCAATCCCCAGCAAAATGCATACAATGGAGGATGCCCGCAGCGAACCACAAGTACCACAATAGACATCCTACACAAGGTAACAAGTGCGGATGTAATAATTAATATAACAATATAACAAAACAATAACGAACACAGGTGCACTCTGCAGTAATACTAAATCCTCAAACTGATTTTAAAATTGAGAGATTAGTCAACATGTCCCACAGTGTAGAACATGTCTAAGCACGGACACCGCGACAAGGTTTCTCAAGTAGCCCGGGACCCAACTGGTGAGTTGTTTGTGAGTCGGCCCAATGCTCCTGTAATTTGCCCACTGGCTCCTGGTATTGCCCATATGGCTCAGGTTGGAGAGTGTAGGGTCCCGGGCTACTTGAGAAACCTTGTCGCGGTGTCCGGGCTTAGACATGTTCTACACCGTGGGACATGTTGACTAATCTCGCAATTTTAAAATCAGTTTGAGGATTTAGTATTACTGCAGAGTGCACCTGTGTTCGTTATTGTTTTGTTATATTGTTATATTAATTATTACATCCGCACTTGTTACCTTGTGTAGGATGTCTATTGTGGTACTTGTGGTTCGCTGCGGGCATCCTCCATTGTATGCATTTTGCTGGGGATTGCCATTAGCAACGGGCCACAAATGCAGGATCTGCTCCCCTATATATATGCACAACTGCATGTGGGTTTGAAGCACCTCCTGCTAATGCCAACCTGTCTTCTTAGTTTGTATATATAGATTTCTGGAGGTGTATAAACTCCTATTTAAATGTGCCTGTTTTCCATCTACGGGTCACATTAAGGTGCACCTGTGAGGCCTGGGACATATCAGCAAGTCTTGAGTGGGACTCACAGACTCCTCCCTCCTCCCATTGCAGGCATGGCCTCATGCTGGAGGTAACTGGTGAGTTGTTTGTGAGTCGGCCCAATGCTCCTGTAATTTGCCCACTGGCTCCTGGTATTGCCCATATGGCTCAGGTTGGAGAGTGTAGGGTCCCGGGCTACTTGAGAAACCTTGTCGCGGTGTCCGGGCTTAGACATGTTCTACACCGTGGGACATGTTGACTAATCTCTCAATTTTAAAAACAGTTTGAGGATTTAGTAATACTGCAGAGTGCACCTGTGTTCGTTATTGTTTTGTTATATTGTTATATTAATTATTACATCCGCACTTGTTACCTTGTGTAGGATGTCTATTGTGGTACTTGTGGTTCGCTGCGGGCATCCTCCATTGTATGCATTTTGCTGGGGATTGCCATTAGCAACGGGCCACAAATGCAGGATCTGCTCCCCTATATATATGCACAACTGCATGTGGGTTTGAAGCACCTCCTGCTAATGCCAACCTGTCTTCTTAGTTTGTATATATAGATTTCTGGAGGTGTATAAACTCCTATTTAAATGTGCCTGTTTTCCATCTACAGGTCACATTAAGGTGCACCTGTGAGGCCTGGGACATATCAGCAAGTCTTGAGTGGGACTCACAGACTCCTCCCTCCTCCCATTGCAGGCATGGCCACATGCTGGAGGTAACTGGTGAGTTGTTTGTGAGTCGGCCCAATGCTCCTGTAATTTGCCCACTGGCTCCTGGTATTGCCCATATGGCTCAGGTTGGAGAGTGTAGGGTCCCGGGCTACTTGAGAAACCTTGTCGCGGTGTCCGGGCTTAGACATGTTCTACACCATGGGACATGTTGACTAATCTCTCAATTTTAAAATCAGTTTGAGGATTTAGTATTACTGCAGAGTGCACCTGTGTTCGTTATTGTTTTGTTATATTGTTATATTAATTATTACATCCGCACTTGTTACCTTGTGTAGGATGTCTATTGTGGTACTTGTGGTTCGCTGCGGGCATCCTCCATTGTATGCATTTTGCTGGGGATTGCCATTAGCAACGGGCCACAAATGCAGGATCTGCTCCCCTATATATATGCACAACTGCATGTGGGTTTGAAGCACCTCCTGCTAATGCCAACCTGTCTTCTTAGTTTGTATATATAGATTTCTGGAGGTGTATAAACTCCTATTTAAATGTGCCTGTTTTCCATCTACAGGTCACATTAAGGTGCACCTGTGAGGCCTGGGACATATCAGCAAGTCTTGAGTGGGACTCACAGACTCCTCCCTCCTCCCATTGCAAGCATGGCCACATGCTGGAGGTAACTGGTGAGTTGTTTGTGAGTCGGCCCAATGCTCCTGTAATTTGCCCACTGGCTCCTGGTATTGCCCATATGGCTCAGGTTGGAGAGTGTAGGGTCCCGGGCTACTTGAGAAACCTTGTCGCGGTGTCCGGGCTTAGACATGTTCTACACCGTGGGACATGTTGACTAATCTCTCAATTTTAAAATCAGTTTGAGGATTTAGTATTACTGCAGAGTGCACCTGTGTTCGTTATTGTTTTGTGAAGTTGTGTTTCAGCAAAATAAATAGAGACCAATGAGAAAAATATCACATATTCTACCAATTAATGGGGTTGTGTCACTTCAACAAATGGCATATTTCATGTAGACAAAGTTAATACAAAGCAATTGCTAATGTATTGTTGTTACCCATGTTCCTTCCTTTGCTGGTTTGATTTATTTTTCCATCGCATTATACACTATGTTTCCATGGTTACGACCACCCTGCAATTCTGCAGCGTTGGCCATGCTTGCACACTATAGGAAAAAGTGCCAGCCTCTCTGGTGGCCTGGACCGTGGGAGCTCACATAGACTGGTGATTTTTCCTATAGTGTGCAAGCACAAGTACCACTGCTGGATTGAATTAACTTCCTCTACATAAGGCTCCATTCACACATCCGTAATTGTGGTCCGCATCCGTTCCGCAATTGTGCGGAACGGGTGCGGACCCATTCATTCTCTATGGGGATGGAATGGATGCAGACAGCACACAGTGTGTTGTCTTCATCTGCATTTCCGGAGCGCGCCGTCAATCTTTTGGTCCACGACTCTGGAAAAAAATAGAACATGTCCTATTCTTGTCCGCAATTACGGACAAGATTAGGCATTTCTATGGGGGTGCCGGCCGGGTGTATTGCAGATCCGCAATTCACTATAGACGTGTGAATGGACCCTAATAAATGCTATTTGCTGAAGTGAGACAAACTTTTTAAGGCACAATCAGTTGCATCAATCTACACAGTAAGATTGAGAATTATGGGGGTCATTTATTAAGACGCAGGTCTTAATAACCCCTATATCTGGTGGTGCCAGCCTAAACATAACTTTTGCGTCAGTCTAAATGTAAGCCATTCCAAGCTGGCTTACATTTAGACCATTTTTTACACCTAAAACAAGCGAGAAAATTATGAATGAGACGGGGCCGCCAGCCCATCCGCTTCCCCGCCCACATCAGGCCCACTTTTTAGACCTGTCGCAGGCGGGGAAAAGTCACAGATTGCAGCGCAAATCTCTAATATAGGCATATTTCTGGATAATAAATTACCCCCTATATGTCTATCTTCCCATATGTGGGTTCATGCATAAAACAGCCACATATCTAAGGGGTTCTTCAGGAATTAAGAAAATGAAAATATGTAAATATTACTTTATTATAAATATATTCCCAATTACTTTTCATTAGTTATAATAGCTCATTATGTCTAGGGAGAACTCATCAGGGGAAATAAAATGGCTGCCATCCGAATAGTACATTCAAAACCTGTCCTAATCACACAGCAGGACAAGTTACTTCAGAGCTGTGATTGAAAGAGCTGCCTCATCCTCCTCTCTGCTCTACTTGTCAGGGATTATGATCCTGAATAAAGATGATAAAATCTTCAGATGAAGATCTATAGGAATGGAGTTCATGAGGAGACATGATGTACAGAGAGGAGGTGAGTATGTGGGAATGAGCAGCAGCACTTGTAAGCAGTCTCCATTACCACAGCCTGTCCTTTCTGTACTTCATGTCTCCTCATGAACTCCATTCCCACAGATATTCAGCTGAAGATTTTATCATCTGTATTCAGGATTATAATCCCTAACAGTTCCTGTGTGATTAGGGCAGGTTTTGTGTGTACTAATAAGACATTGGCCATATTTTTCCTAATGATGGCTCCCTTGACAAAATAAGCCATTATACCTAATGAAAGGTATTTGGGAATATATTTATAATAAAGTAATATTTATGTATTTTCATTTTCTTGATTCCCAGAGAACCCCTTTAACTCTTTTGAAAGCAATTAGTAGAGCAGTCCTAACTATTTGACAATTAGAGATGAGTGAATCGAAGCTAACAAAGTGGAATTCATTCTGAATTTCAGGAAAAATTTGTTTCACACCAAATGCGAATTTCCTTGCGCTTCATGATAATGAATCGCATTTCTTCCTAAAATGGCTGCTGCACGTGTAAGGACATGAAGAAAGGAACTCTGGGAAGGAAAGATTACCCATAATGCCATGCATGCAGCCAATCAGCAGCCAGCCCTGTGATGTCACAGTCCTATAAATAGCGGCAGCCATCTTAAGTTCTGCCATTTACCAGTGTACTTAGTGCAGGGAGAGACATCTGCAGGCACTAGGGACAGTGATAGGAAAGACTTGAATGTGTGATTTATAAGTGCAGGGAAAGGATAGGGAGGAATCGTTCCACAGCATTTGTTTAGAACAGGGTTCAGTAGAGGAGGTTACAGACTGTGTAATAGGAACAATCCTAGTCAGAAGTCTTTCTAGTCAGTAGACCTAAATGTGTCTGGCAAGACTATTGCATACCCACCATCAGGGTCACAATAGATGATGTCGGACGAACATTAGGTCTAAAGCTCCTGAATTAAAGGGAAACGCGTCGAGCATTTAACTGCAGTGCAGAGAACATGTGCAGACTGACTCTTGTTTTCATATTGAGCCCGGATAGGGATTTATCCTCTAAGTGTGAGATCCTATATTGCATTCATCAAGGGGTCCACAGCCCTGTGTATGAAGAGCATTAACAATCCTTCAGGATCACAAGAGGACATACCCCTTAATTTCATACTCCTAAATATAAAGGAGTTTCTTGTGGTAGGGTGGATCTAGGAACCAGCATATAATTGGTCTGTAAAGATCCAGCTCACCCTATCAGCCTATTCATGTGGAGATTTACTTTTAATATTACTAAATAAAGTGTTTTTAACGTACTTCAGCTAGGCAGTAAACAACTTATCTGTTGAAAAGCCTTTTGTGTAGTGTAACAGTTGAAAAAATTAGGGCCTAATTGCCATTCAGCTGTGCAGTTATATATTCTACAGTCTGCCGTGTATTAGTGGCGAAATAAAAATATATTCCCGATCCAGTGTTGCACTTATCTGTTGAAAAGCCTTTTGTGTTGTGTAAAAGTGGAAAAAAATTAGGGTTTAATTGCCGTTCATCTGTGCAGTGATATATTCTACAGCCATAACAGAGAAGTGCCATGCCATGCACAGTGGAGTAGCAGAGGCCCAAATGTTTCTGGTGCAGGCAGAGGTCGCAGCAGAGTAAGGGGGCACGGCAGCAGGTGTTGCAGCGAGAGGCCTGAGCTCCCGGTGTCATCTAGCTGTCGTTGTCTTGACCAGCAACCCAGCGGTTCTTGAATGGTTGACTTGGTCATCCACTTCGTCCCAAGTCACATCAGACAACCCCAGCCAAGAGTCGGTGGGTTCCTCTGACACAAAGCTTAGTTGGCATGGCCCAGGAGCAGAACCTGTGCCCCCACCTGTCCTGAACCTTCCTCTCTCATTTTCAGTTCCCTCACCATGAGAAGTATTATATGCTGTAGGCTCGGCTCCACTTTTCAGCGAGGAAGAGCTACTAGAGGGCAGTCAGCAGCTACTGCCCAGCCAAGATCTGGAGGAGACATCTGCTGCTTCCTCTGTTAGGCGGGCAAGTAGTGATGAGGAGAGTGGCGTGGGAGCTGGTGTTGAGAGCGGTCAGGCTCCTGACCCAGAGACGGTTGAGGAGGACACCAGTGACATGTAGACAGTACTCGATGATGATGTAGCTCATCGCATTTGGGAGCCTGGGGATGAAGGGGCTTCATCATCATCGGGATAAGAGGGTGGCAGCTTGCCTGTGAGCCAGCAAGTTGCTATTGTGGGCTGGAGTCAGCAGGGTGGCAGCAGTGGGAGATCGGGAGCCACCCGCTTCACGGGAGCCTACCTGCCCGGGAAGTAGCGGTGCAGGGGTTCAAGGAGGCAGTGGCGGTAGTCAGTAGGTCAGTGCATAGTGTTGGGGTTAAAATCCCCTACTGGGCGGTGTGGCAGTTTTTGTTAAGCTGCCGGAGGAAGTGAACGTGGCCATATGTAGAATCTGTGGGCAGAAGGTAAAGCGTGGCCAGGGTGCCAATGTTGGCACCACGGCCCTGCGTCAACATATGCAGCACCGCCATAAAGTGGCCTGGGAGAACCGAGGTTCTGATGTGGTGGTCCAGCCTGCCACAGCAACCACTGCATCACCCAGTAGCAGACACCCAGTTTCAGGCAGTCAAGGCTCCACCACCTCAGCCAAAGGGAGCTGTCTGTCCTTACTATCATCTGCTGGTCCTGATGCTCGTGATCTTTATCCTCCTATTCCTCGTCACTCATTCCATCAGCAATCGATCACAGAAGAGATTGCCAAGAGACAACACTCATCCAACGGTGCAGGAGCTGAACGTGCTCCTGTCCAAGTTGCTGCACCTTTCAGAGAACTGATGGCTTGTGCCGAGCCAGGGTGAAGAGTCCCAAGCCATCTTTTTTTGCCAAAAAGGCACTACTAGCCCTGCATACACATGTAGAACAGAAGGTGGGCCAGTCCTTGAGCCTGTCGGTGTCTGCCAAAGTGTACGGCAGCGCCAATGTGTGGAGCTGTAACTACGGTCAGGGACAATACAATCTTCTTTACGGCCCACTGGGTGAATGTGGTTCCTGCACAGCCACACCAGCAACTTGGCGATTTGACGCCGCTTCCGCCTCCACCTCCACATTGCCACGCCGTGGGTCCGGCAACAATGTCCACCTCTGCCTCCTTACCCTCCACCGTGTCCTCAACCTCCACTGCAGGGACAATTCACAGTGCCCCTCCAGCATACCACATGTGCAGGGCACGGCGGTGTCACGCTATTCTTAACCTCGTTTGCCTTGGCGAACTGAGTTACACAGGGGAGGAACTGCTCCATGTCCTTCAGCAAGAAATAAAATCCTGGCTTTCTGGCTGCAGCAGTAGAACGGCATCCCCCAACATAGGCTGATATGCGACGTTTCCACCAGTTGGAATTCCACCCTCCATATGTTGGACCGACAGTATGAACAAAGAAAGGCCATAAACGATTTCCTGATGATCCAACCGGACCGGAGTACACCCCTGTGTAACTTCAATGTCAGCCAGTGGCAGCTCATGTGTGACACCTGCTGTTTGCTCAGGCCCTTTGAGGTGACCACATTATTTGTCAGTCGCCAGGACTACGGGATGAACAATGTAATTCCACTGCTTCATGTCCTGGAACAGATGCTGATAAATCTGGCTGGTCAGGGAACTGGAGACGTGGTGCCTAGATCTTAGGGCAACATGAGCCCTGTGCGAGCTGAACTGGAGAAGGAGGAGGACATTGGAGCACAAGCAATGTGTAGCGAAATGGGTGGTTTTTCTACTGAGGTGACAGAAGAGGAGGAGCAGGAGCAGGCAGAGGAGCTACAGGGCGATAAGAAAGACGAGGCAGAGGACCCAGTCACACCGTGGCAGTATGCAGTGGAGATGGAAGAAGGGAGTCCCTCTGAGTCACTTGTGCAAATGGCCCTTGCATGCTCACTTGCTTGGGTAGTGACAGCTGAAATTTCACCATTCAGCACTACCAGTCCAAAATGGGGGCCTTTTTTACACCCGCTGAGAGGGAGGACAAACTGAACTACTATAGAGACGTCCTATGTAGCCAGTTGGCCGCTGTCTATCTTTGCCATCCTCCATCATCTCGCAGGTCTGTGGCAGGAGCACTACCAGCTCCATCAGCAGCAGCATAAGTCTAGAGTTGCTGATGACCATCTTTCTTCACCCGCCTAGTGAAGAAATTACTCACCAGCAGCTAGACATAGAGCAGTACCTGAACCAGGAGGTGGTGGCCTACTTGGAGTGCACCCTGTCAGCCATCATTGACGATCAGCTGGATAACTGGGCAGCCAAACTGGATTTGTAAACGCAACTGACAGCGTTTGCCCTGGAAAAACTGCCCTGCCCGGCCAGTAGTGTGGCATTAGAGTGGGTATTTAGTGCGGGGACCATAGTTACCCCAAGAAGAACTTGCCTGTCCACCCAAAATGTGGAGAGACTGACCTTTGTCAAGATAAATCAGGTGTGGATCAGCCAGGATTTCCACCCACCAATTCCTGATACAACAGACTAGATCATCCATGGTGCCACAGCAACACTTTGACAAAAGAGACTGGTTTCTTCTAGCTACCTGCCTCAGCTACTATTCTGATACTGCCACTCTCCTGATGCCACACATCTGATGCCAAGTGCTCCTTCTTTTACCCACCATCTTCAGCGGGTACTGGCGTTGACTTCCACCTCCACACTATGTCACCTTGCCAATTTGTGGCCTCCTCATGCTGCTGCCACCTCCACACCATGTCACCTTGCCACTCTTTGGCCTCCTGATGCTGCTGCTACCTGCACACTATGTCACCTTGCTACTTTGTGGCTTCCTGATGCTGCTGCCACCTCCACGCTATGTCATCTTGCCAATTTATTTGTGGCGAATCACGTTAAAAAATGGCTATTTCCTGGCTGCTGAGAGCCTTTATATTGGTGTAGAACACTGTGCCTGCAGTAACACGCATAAGGAGTCTGCTTTGGTAGTGAAATAATATTGTTAGTCGATATGACATGCAGATGACTGATATCACTCATAGAATCACTGCACACTTCACTTATTTGGGCAGTCTTGGTTCCAAAACTAACCAAATATCTCAAGTATGAACTCAACCTTACAGGTCGATTTTAGCGCCAAGAAGAAGCGCACTCCTTTTACACCGTCATCAGCTGATTCCACATAAATATCTACAGAACCTGTTCTATTAAACGCTTATACAAGTAGAGCCCTCCGACAGAGTGGAGCGGGTGTCAGCAGTAAGTTTGTGTTGATGTCACTGATTATTTTGCCCTTCCTCTGATCCATCAGAACAAAAGCCGCCAAAAAACAGATCCTGTCTGTTGTGCATCCACCTTCTCTCGATCAGAATTTGGTCAGTAATTCATCAGTATGTCACGGAACCATGAACCAGACGTACAACAAGAGATAAGTGAAAATAAGAAGGCTTTATTGAAAATAAAGCTGTAAAGCAAAAGTCCAAACGGATGGTGAAACCGAGCAGAGTCTTTGCGAAGCCAGAGGTCAGGAACCAGAAGGGTAGTCAGACGAAGCCAGGATCAGGAACCAGCAGGGTAGTCAGACGAAGCCAGGATCAGGAACCAGCAGGGTAGTCAGACGAAGCCAGGATCAGGAACCAGCAGGGTAGTCAGACGAAGCCAGGATCAGGAACCAGAAGCAGCAGCAGTCTTAGGAGCATGTGAACACAAGAGGACCAAGCAAGGAACTGAAGCCACAGACCTCCTATATATATGAGCTAGGCATCCAGCTCCTCCCAGGGGAAGGAGGAGCCGCAGGGTGGAAGGCTACAAGAAACCCAGGACCCAAGATGGCCGCCAGCACATGTCAAACGAAGGAGAGCAGCAAGCAGGTAAGACCATGACAGTACCTCCCCCTCAAGGGCCCCTCCTCCGCGGAGCACAAAACGGTTTCTGAGGGAAGCGTGCGTGGAAGGCTCGGAGCAAGGCAGGAGCATGGACATCTGCGGAGGGAACCCAGGAACGCTCCTCTGGACCATAACCACGCCAATGGACCAAAAACTGCAACCGACCGCGGACCAGGCGTGAGTCCAGGATATTGCTCACCTCATATTCCTCACGATTGCCCACTTGGACCGGACGAGGCCGAGGAACCGAGGAAGTGAAACGATTACACACCAGTGGCTTCAACAGGGAGACATGAAACACGTTGGAGATCCGCATGCCAGGAGGAAGCGCAAGGGCATAGGCTACCGGGTTTACCCTGCGAAGCACTCGGAAGGGACCAACAAAGCGAGGCGCCAGCTTGGGAGTGGGCACTCGAAGGTTGAGGTTGCGGGTGGACAACCATACACGGTCTCCGACCTGGTAGGAAGGAGCAGGCGCTCGTCTGCGATCAGCCTGGAATCTCTGGCGCTGCGCAGAGACCTCAAGGGACTTCTGGATCTGTACCCAAGAAGCACGTAGGACGGAAAGGTGATCCTCCACAGCCGGAATATCCTGGGGAGAGAATACCTCCGGTAACACGGCAGGTTGGAACCCATAATTGGCCATGAAGGGAGACGTCCCAGAGGAAGAGTTCACCGCCGTGTTCCTGGCAAACTCAGCCCAAGGCAGGAGGTCAACCCAATTGTCTTGGTGATCGGAGACATAGCAACGAAGGAATTGCTCCAAGGCCTGATTGGATCGTTCTGCGGCCCCATTGGACTGAGGGTGGTAGGCCGAGGAGAAGGAGAGATGAATCCCCAACTGGGAGCAAAAGGCGCGCCAGAACCTGGACACAAACTGACTCCCCCGATCCGACACAATCTCCTTAGGCAAACCGTGCAACCGGAAGACCTCCCTGGCAAAAATCGTGGCCAACTCTTGTGCAGAGGGTAACTTCTTGAGAGGAACACAGTGGCACATTTTGGAAAACCGATCCACAATCATGAGAATGACCGTATGGCCTCGGGATGCAGGGAGGTCCACAATGAAATCCATCCCCAGGTGTGACCATGGGCGCTCCCCGGTGGCTATGGGTTGCAGAAGGCCCAACGGAAGGTGCCGAGGGGACTTACTCTGGGCACAAACGGAGCATGCCGCTACATATGCGGCGATGTCGGAACGTAGGGAAGGCCACCAGAACAGACGTGAAACAGCCCAGGACAGCTGATTCTTTCCAGGATGCCCCGCGGTCTTGGAGTTATGGTAGGTTCGCAACAACCGAGTGCGCAACTCCTCAGGCACAAAACATCTGCCGTTGGGTCTCCCAGAGGGAGCACCAGATTGAGCCGCCAAAATCTGCTCACCCAGGGGAGAGGTCAGGCTGGTGCGAATGGCGGCCAGGATCTGATTCGGAGGTATGACCGAAGTCGGAATCGACTCCTCCCTGGACAGCTCGGAGTACTGCCGTGATAAGGCATCCGCCCTGATGTTCTTGGAACCGGGTAGGTAGGAGACCACGTAATTAAAACGTGACAAGAACAGAGCCCATCTGGCCTGACGTGGTGTCAATCTCTTGGCCTCAGAAAGGTAGGTCAGATTCTTGTGGTCCGTCAGGATGAGAACCGGAACCACCGAACCCTCGAGCAAGTGCCTCCATTCTTTAAGGGCCTGCACGATGGCCAATAACTCCCTGTCACCAATCTGATAGTTGCACTCCGCGGAAGACAGTTTCCGGGAGTAAAACCCACAAGGAAGCAGAGGACCCTCTGGTGTTCTACGCTGAGACAGAAGGGCGCCTACTCCCGTCTCAGACGCGTCCACCTCGAGGACAAAGGGCAACCCAGGGTTGGGATGCGACAGAATCGGAGCCGACACAAAGGCGGACTTTAGGGCCTCAAAAGCTCGGATGGCCTCGAGCGGCCAGACCTGGGAATTACTGCCCTTCCTGGTCAGATCCGTGAGAGGCTTGGCCAGCATGGAAAAGTCCCTGATGAACTTCCGATAATAATTGGCGAAGCCCAAAAAGCGCTGCAGGGAACGAAGACCACTGGGCTGGGGCCACTGTAAGACAGCCGAAACCTTCTCAGGATCCATGGAGAACCCCTCAGCGGAAATGATGTAACCTAAGAAAGTTACCTGGGATCGGTGAAATTCGCATTTCTCAAGCTTACCGAACAGCTTGTTCTCTCGTAACCGTTGCAACACTCGTCTGACATCCAGAATGTGGGCCTCCATGGATTCAGAATATACCAAGATGTCATCCAAATAGACTACCACACACTGCTGCAACAGGTCACGGAAAACATCGTTGATGAATTCCTGAAAGACTGCGGGCGCATTGCACAACCCAAAGGGCATAACCAAGGATTCGTAATGACCGGTCCTGGTGTTAAACGCGGTCTTCCACTCATCGCCCGCCTTGATCCTTACCAGGTTATATGCCGCCCTCAGGTCGAGTTTGGTAAAGACCGTGGCCCCTTTAAGGCGATCGAACAGCTCAGAAATCAAGGGTATCGGGTAAGCGTTCTTGATCGTGATGCGATTGAGACCCCTGTAATCGATGCAAGGCCTCAACTCACCGTCCTTCTTTTTCACAAAGAAAAATCCAGCCCCTGCCGGGGACGAAGATTTGCGAATGTGTCCGCGTGAAAGCGCCTCCCTCACGTACTCCTCCATGGCCTCATTCTCCGCTACCGACAGTGGATAGACTTTGCCACGAGGAGGAACGGCACCAGATTGTAACTCTATGGCACAATCGTATGGGCGGTGCGGAGGTAGGGCAACCGCGCGCACCTCATCGAATACATCCCGGTACTCCTCATATTCAGGAGGCAATAGAGAGTCCGAGGAAGTACACAGCAACTTGACAGACCCATGGATGCAACTAGCCCCACACTGCGGTGACCACGAGAGGATCTCGACCGATCTCCAATCGAAAGTCGGATTATGCTTCTGGAGCCAGGGGTACCCCAAGACCACCGAGTAGTGTGGAGACGAAATAACCTGGAGGCAGACCGACTCTCTGTGAACGGCACCAATGGCTATCCCCACTGGAAGGGTCTCATGAGTCACGTGTGGCGGCAGAAGGGGTCTGCCGTCTATCGCCTCAAGAGCCAGTGGGGAACCTCGAGCCTGCAGAGGAATGGAATTGGCGGCAGCGAACACACTATCAATGAACAAACCACCAGCACCAGAGTCCACCAACGCCTGGGTCGTCACCGAGCCCCCGACCCAGGAGAGGACAACAGTGATCAGTGGTTTGTCAACACGGGAAACCGGGGACGAGGAGACTCCACCCAAGATCTGCCCCCGACAGGATCTCAGGGTACGAGCGTTTCCCGGACGGTTCGGACATGCCAACCGAAAATGCCCACCGAGACCACAGTACATGCATCGGCCCTCGCGTCTCCGGAGTGCCCTCTCCCCCTCGGACAGGCGAGCAAACCCCAGCTGCATGGGTTCACCCCCAGACAAGTCATCCCCAGGAGGCGTGGGAGGAGAGGGAGGCACGGGTGGGACAGCAAACGTAGGCACCAACCTGTTAGAAGACCTCCGCAGGTTCTCCTTAAAGGAAGGTCTCTCCCTGAGTCTGGTGTCAATCAAAATCAGGAAAGAAATAAGAGACTCGAGCTCAACTGGTAGGTCCTTAGCTGCAACCTCATCCTTCAAGGCATCCGAGAGACCATGAGAGAAAGCAGCGACCAGAGCCTCATTATTCCAGCCCACCTCTGCTGCCAGGGTACGAAACTCAATGGCGTATTCAGCTACGGATCGTGAACCCTGTCTGATGGACATAAGGAGCTTCGCAGCAGAGGCAGCACGAGCCGGCACATCGAATACCTTCCGAAGAGAAGCAACAAAACCGGAAAACTCGGCAACCACCGGATTGTTGTTCTCCCATAAAGGGCTGGCCCAGGCCAAGGCCTTGTCCGAGAGCAGCGAGATCAAGAAGCCCACCTTTGATCTCTCAGTAGGAAAGGCATGTGGCAGCAACTCGAAATAAATGCCCACCTGGTTAAGGAAACCTCGGCACTGAGTTGGCTCTCCCCCAAAGCGCTGTGGAAGAGGGGCAGAACCGGTCATACCCCGAAACACCGCAGGCGCAACAACAGGTGTCGGGGTAGACTCTGGCGCAACAACCGGAGCGGCAGTAGGAGCGAGCCCAGGAGCGACAACCGACCCATCGGCAACGGGAGCGAAATGAGCCGTGCGTTCAAGCAGGGTTTGCAACGCCACAGCGAACCGACCCAACAGGTGATCCTGCTGATCAAGTCTGGCAACCAGCGTGGGTAGCGAGGATGGCCCTGTACCGTCAGAATTCATGGCTTGGTCCTAATGTCACGGAACCATGAACCAGACGTACAACAAGAGATAAGTGAAAATAAGAAGGCTTTATTGAAAATAAAGCTGTAAAGCAAAAGTCCAAACGGATGGTGAAACCGAGCAGAGTCTTTGCGAAGCCAGAGGTCAGGAACCAGAAGGGTAGTCAGACGAAGCCAGGATCAGGAACCAGCAGGGTAGTCAGACGAAGCCAGGATCAGGAACCAGCAGGGTAGTCAGACGAAGCCAGGATCAGGAACCAGCAGGGTAGTCAGACGAAGCCAGGATCAGGAACCAGAAGCAGCAGCAGTCTTAGGAGCATGTGAACACAAGAGGACCAAGCAAGGAACTGAAGCCACAGACCTCCTATATATATGAGCTAGGCATCCAGCTCCTCCCAGGGGAAGGAGGAGCCGCAGGGTGGAAGGCTACAAGAAACCCAGGACCCAAGATGGCCGCCAGCACATGTCAAACGAAGGAGAGCAGCAAGCAGGTAAGACCATGACACAGTATGACTAATGCCAAAAAAACAGGAGTGGATCCAAAACAGAGATGACACGTGAATGGAATATTTGTATGTCTTCTGTGTTTTGTGAGGTGGAATCAGCATGAGGAGACCATAGAGTGGCCTAATGACAGAGTCTGGAGGTGGCGGCAGCATCAGGAGAAGGCCACAGAGTGGCACAATGACAGTGTGGAGGTGGCGGCAGCATCAGGAGACCACAGAGTGGCACAATGACAGAGTAAGGAGGTGGCGGCAGCAGCATCAACAGGAGGAGGCCACAGAGTGGCACAATGACAGTGTGCAGGTGGCAGCAGCATTAGGAGGCCAAAGTGTGGCAAGGTGACAAAGTGTGGAGGTGGCAGTAGCATGAGGAGACCACAGAGCAGCAAGGTGATATAGTGTGCAGGTAGCAGCAGCATCAGGAGGCCACAGAGTGGCAAGCTAACATAGTGTGGAGGTGGCAGCAGCATCAGGAGGCCACAGAGAAGCACAATGACAGTGTGCAGGTGGTAGCAGCAGCATCAGTAGGCCACAGGGTGGCACAATGACATAGTAAGGAGGTGGCGACAGCGCCATCATCAGTAGGAGGCCACAGAGTGGCACAATGACAGTGGGGAGGTGGCAGGAGCATTAGGAGGCCAAATAGTGGCAAGGTGACATAGTGTGGAGGTGGCAGCAGCATGAGGAGACCACAGAGTGGCAAGGTGACATAGTGTGGAGTTGACAGCAGCATCAGAATACCACAGAGTGGCAACGTGACATAGTGTGGAGGTAGCAGCAGCATGAGGAGACCACAGAGTGGCAAGGTGACATAGTGTGGAAGTGGCAGCAGCATCAGGAGGCCACAGAGTGGCAAGCTGACATAGTGTGAAGGTGGCAGCAGCATCAGGAGGCCACAGAATGGCAAGCTGACATAGTGTGGAAGTGGAAGCAGCATGAGGAGACCACAGAGTGGCATGGTGACATATTGTGGAGGTGGCAGCAGCATGAGGAGCCCTTAGAGTGGCAAGGTGACATATTGTGGAGGTGGCAGCAGCATCAGTAGACCACAGAGTGACCCATTGACAGAGTCTGGAGGTGGGTGGTGTAACGGATCTCCTAGCACCCCGACAATGTCTTCTGTCCTGGAGACAACCGAGGAGTAATTCAATTATCTCTCAGGACAAAGGGAAATCACCAATACACACATGGAGACCATAGGACAGACATCACTACTCAAATATACAATGTCCCACCAATTACAGTACACATAGACATTTAACATATCCCAAAATTACACGAATTAGACCAGGGGTTCAAAAGTTTAGCATGGGCTGATGAGAGGGCCCATAATCCTGGGGCAAGAGGATGGCAAACAGGCCCCTCCAAAACCCAGTGGCGAGGTTGGTTTCGCCACACATCTCCCCCTCCCAGGGAAGACTAACCAGATACCTGACCTCACGCCAGTCGGTATCTGAGTTAGTCTGGCAGTCCACCCACCACCAAATACTGGACCTGTTGAATTTGGTAGCCTGTCTCTGTCCAGTGAGTCCACCAAGGTTATGTTGGTAACTGGTACTCCCAGTCTCTGTGTTGCTCCCTGGCTTGGAGTGGAGGTTTCTTTGTGGGCAGGGATCAGCGGTACTCTGCCCTGGTGCCAGCGCTACCACGGAAGAAGCCTGGTTGGAGCCTGGTTGTTGGAGGGGGAGACCGACTATCTCCCCTTTGGATACCCAGCTCTGCTGCTGGAGGGGGAGACTGACTGTCTCCCCTTTGGCTAAACAGCCCTGTTGCTGGGGGACAGGACCGACTGTCCCTACCCCCTGTGCTGTAAGTGCAGAGACCACGGTCCCATCTGCACTGTTGTGGGGCTTACTGTCTCCCCCTGGTAAGTTAAGCTGCCGCTGGGGAATGGAGACTGGGCTCTCAATTCCCAATAAATCACACGGCCGCTGAAGAATGGAGACTGGGCTCCCAATTCCCTGTAAATCCCACTGCTGCCACCAATGTAACGGATCTCCTAGCACCCCGACCGGGTTCCTTCGTCGATGGATGCTCCTAGTGCTTTCCGAGAACTCCAAGCACTCCACTTGACACCATAACCGCCACAGACCCCACGAACCGCCGAAGCTTGGTTGAGGTCTCGCCATCTCCTACCCACCCTGGACCTACGACAAGGCTCCAGGCTCCAGTGGGTGAACCTCTCCTAATTCCAGAGAGCAGGAACAGCTCTTACAAGAACTAGTAGTTATAGCCAGGAGAGTATAGCAAATCTTCAGCGTATAGCAATCCCCAGTGTCGATCAGTTACCCAAACACCAGCCTCAACATGATGAAGGGTAAAACAGGAACTCTTTATTGAACACACAAGCATTGACTTATACACATTTTCCAACAAGGTTACCACCCACAGGGTTTTGTAAAAACAACCAATAAACACGTACAATACAGTAAAACACTCCCACACAAAATCCTCCCCTCTGCCTGTGATACAATTACCTTACACGGGTTAATGTAATCATCACAGGCAGGAGAATACACAATGTCTTCTGTCCTGGAGACAACCGAGGAGTAATTCAATTATCTCTCAGGACAAAGGGAAATCGCCAATACACACGTGGAGACAATAGGACAGACATCACTACTCAAATATACAATGTCCCACCCTTTAGAGTACACATAGACATTTAACATATCCCAAAATGGCACGAATTAGACCAGGGGTTCAAAAGTTTAGCATGGGCTGATGAGAGGGCCCATAATCCTGGGGCAAGAGGCTGGCAAACAGGCCCCTCCAAAACCCAGTGGCGAGGTTGGTTTCGCCACAGGTGGCAATACCAGTACCGGCTGAAGATGGTGGGTGAAAGAATAAGCACTTGGCATCAGATGTGTAGCATCAGGCGGGTGGCAGCATCAGAATAGTAGCTGAGGCAGGTCGCCAGAAGAAACCGGTCTCTTTTGAGTGTTGGTGTGGCACCATGGATGATCTAGTCTGATGCATCAGGCATTGGTCGGTGGAAATCCTGGCTAATTCACTCCTGATTCATCTTGACAAAGGTCAGTCTCTCCACATTTTGGTTCTTCTTGGGGTAAATATGGCCCCCGACGCACTTAACACCAGCTCTCATGCCACAATACTGGCCAGGCAGGACAGTTTTTCCAGGGCAAACTCTGCCAGTTGTGGCCACAAGTCCAGTTTGGCTGCCCAGTCGTCCAGCAGATCTTCAATGTGGGGTGGCAGGGTGCACTCCAAGTATGCCACCACCTCCTGGTTCAGGTTATGTTCTATGTCTAGCTGCTAGTGAGTAGATTCATCCCTATGTGGTTTAAGAAAGCTTCTCATCAGCAACTCTAGACTCAAGCTGCTGCTGATGGAGCTGGTACTGCTCCTGCCACCCCACCCCTTCCCAGCAGCCATTGCAGTGGAACGTGAGTGCATAGGGCCCCCACGGTCAGACCTGTGAGAGGATGGACGATGGAGCAGATAGGCATCGGCCAACTGGCTACATAGGATGTCTCTATAGTAGATCAGTTTGTCCTCCCTCTCAGCGGGTGTAAAAAAGGCCCCCATTTTGGACAGGTAGCCAGGGTCCAAAAAGGTGGAGAGCCAGAAGTCATCCCTCTGCCTAATGGTGACAATTCGGATGTCACTACGCAAGCAATTGAGCATGCATCAGGCCATTTGAGCAAGTGAATCGGAGGGACTCCCTGCCTCCATCTCCACTGCATACTGCCACGGTGTGTCTGGGTCATCTGCCTTGTCTTCCTCATTGGCCTGTAGCTCCTCTGCATGCTCCTGCTTCTCCTCTTCTGTCACCTGTGTAGTAAAATCGCCGATTCCGCTACACATTGCTTGTGCTCCAATGTCCTCCTCCTCATCCTCCAGTTCAGCGCCCATGAAACAGTGGAATTACATTGTTCATCCCGTAGTCCTGGCGACTGACATATAACACGGCCTCCTCAAAGGGCCTAAGCAAACGGCAGGTGTTACACCTGAGCTGCCACTGGCTGACATTGAAGTTACACAGGGGACTACTCCTGTCCGTTTGAACCATCCAGAAATCGTTTATGGCTCAGCCCTGCTTGACATAGCGCCGACACCATGTTCTTTTCTGTCACCATGGTTCCGATTTTAAGTTGTCAAGGAGAAAGCCAGGATTAAATTTATTGATGAAGGACACGGGAACAGTTCCTCCCCTGTGTGACTCCATTCATCCAGGCAAACGAGGTGCAGAACAGCGTGACACTGCTGTGCCCTGCACATGTGGTATGCTGGAGGGGCACTGTGAACTTTCCCTGCAGTGGAGGCTGAGGACACGGTGGAGGATGAGGAGGCAGAGGCGGATATTGTTGCGGGATAAAAGGCGTGAAAACATGGAGGCATAAGCAGCATCACCATCGCCAAGTTGCTGGTGTGGCTATGCAGGAACCACATTTACCCAGTGGGCTGTAAAGGACATGTATCGTCCCTGAGCATAGTCACAGCTCCACACGTCAGCGCTGCTGTGCATTTTTGCAGACACCGACAGGCTCAAGGACTAGACCACCTTCTGTTCTACATATGTGTGCAGGGCTGGTACTGCGTTTTTGGCAAAGAAATGATGGCTTGGGACCAGGGCCGGTTTTAGAAAAAATGTGGCCCTGGGCAAAATCAAAAGAGGGGGCCCACATCTTGTAATAATGTGCTAAAATCACAGTGCGACATCCGACCCCCCCGGCGATCAGCTATTTGAGGAGACGGCGGGTGCTGTTCACTGCTGCTGTCCCATAGACATACAACAGCAGAGCAGGAAGATAGAAGGGAGACGGCACGTGCACATAGCGCACACAGTCTCCTCAAACAGCTGATCGTCGAGAGTGCCGGGTGTCTGACCCCCGCAATCTAATATTATGGACCTATCCTATGGATAGGTCATCCATATGAAAAAACCCAGAGAACCTCTTGAAGCTACCCCCAATACTGTGCCTGTCGTGCTCCCCCCCATGTCCACAAACACTATACTATACACCCAGACTGCCCTCATTAGTAATGGTACCCCCAATAGTGATAATACTTCCCAATATAGCCCCCATTAGCAGCAATGCCCTCCATATTGCATCAAATAATAATAACGCCCCTACAGTACTCTAGTAGTAATAATTTTAACCATTATGCTCCCAGTGGCTCTAATGTCCCCCTGTAGTTCCCCCCACTAGTTCCAATATATAATGCTTCCCCCCCATAGTGCCAATATACACTCACCTAAAGAATTATTAGGAACACCTGTTCTATTTCTCATTAAGGCAATTATCTAGTCAAAGAATCACATGGCAGTTGCTTCAATGCATTTAGGGGTGTGGTCCTGGTCAAGACAATCTCCTGAACTCCAAACTGAATGTCAGAATGGGAAAGAAAGGTGATTTAAGCAATTTTGAGCGTGGCATGGTTGTTGGTGCCAGACGGGCCGGTCTGAGTAGTTCACAATCTGCTCAGTTACTGGGATTTTCACGCACAACCATTTCTAGGGTTTACAAAGAATGGTGTGAAAAGGGAAAAACATCCAGTATGCGGCAGTCCTGTGGGCAAAAATGCCTTGTGGATGCTAGAGGTCAGAGGAGAATGGGCAGACTGATTCAAGCTGATAGAAGAGCAACGTTGACTGAAATAACCACTCGTTACAACCGAGGTATGCAGCAAAGCATTTGTGAAGCCACAACACGCACAACCTTGAGGCGGATGGGCTCCAACAGCAGAAGACCCCACCGGGTACCACTCATCTCCACTACAAATAGGAAAAAGAGGCTACAATTTGCACAAGCTCACCAAAATTGGACTGTTGAAGACTGGAAAAATGTTGCCTGGTCTGATGAGTCTCGATTTCTGTTGAGACATTCAAATGGTAGAGTCCGAATTTGGCGTAAACAGAATGAGAACATGTATCCATCCTCTGATGGCTACTTCCAGCAGGATAATGCACCATGTCACAAAGCTCAAATTGGTTTCTTGAACATGACAATGAGTTCACTGTACTAAAATGGCCCCCACAGTCACCAGATCTCAACCCAATAGAGCATCTTTGGGATGTGGTGGAACGGGAGCTTCATGCCCTGGATGTGCATCCCTCAAATCTCCATCAACTGCAAGATACTATCCTATCAATATGGGCCAACATTTCTAAAGAATGCTATCAGCACCTTGTTGAATCAATGCCACGTAGAATTAAGGCAGTTCTGAAGGCAAAAGGGGGTCCAACACCGTATTAGTATGGTTTTCCTAATAATTCTTTAGGTGAGTGTATATAATGTTCCACCGTAGTGCCAGTATGTATATAATGCTCCTCCATTCCTCCCCAGTAGTGCCAAGTATATATAATTATCTCCTTCCCCCCATCCCTGGTGCCCCCAGCAGTGTGGACATTTTGTATTTTAAAAAAAATAAATGCCTCCCTCCCGTCCCCCCGACGCAGTTTTATCTGTGGCTTGTGTTGCTGCGTCCTGATGCATGCGATCCCAATGACATCACCACTCCTGCTCCGGATCTCACATGATGACGTCATCATGCGAGACCCAGAGCAGGAGGTTGCAGTTATGTCATTTCAGCTTCTTGCTCTGTTCTAACGCCTCACAGGCTTGAGGCCTAGCAGCCTGAGGCTTGTGAAGTTGGACATCCATGAGTGCTCCCCCTTTATGGGTAGCGAAGTGGCACCCTAGGTGGATGGCTACCCTTCCCTATCCATCGTCCCAGCCCTAATTCAGAGCACATTACTGCAGGAGGTATAACAAGAGAGAACTATAACTCCCAGCTTTTCTATTATTTAATATCAGAGCACATTACAGGGGAATGTATAAGAGGATAGGGCTGCAACTCCCAGCATGTCCAAGACATTATTATGTAATATCAGAGTACATTACAAACAATACTCAAATAGAAAATCTTCTGTAACCTTAAGCCTAGAACCATATTATTCAGAATTTTACTGATAATAGATTTTACTTTCTGTTGTTGAAAGGACAGTAGTTTGTAGACCAAATAAACCTAATTATTCCTCAACATGGGAAGTGGATCTACTATTAGAGTATCTAAGTTAAATGCCAACAGTATAAAATTACCATGTCTCTTAGGGCTCATGCACACGATCGTATGCCCTCTGAGACATACGGTCTGTTAGTGGGCCATATGCCCCAGAGTGGCATATATCGTGCACATCGGCCCGCTCGCGGGACTATTGTCCCCCACTTGTATGATATTATGAGTGCGGGACGATAGCCCCACGGGCAGCCCGATGCGCTCAGCATTATGGTAACTAGTGATGAGCGAGCACCAAAGTATTCAGGTGTTCGGCCCGAACACATTGCTATATTTGTGTGGTCGGCCGAACACCCGAGTATAATGGAAGTCAATGGGAGACAACCAGGCACCCCCTGCTCGGAAGAGCAGAGGGTGTTTGGTTCATAGAAAAAGGTTAGAAATTGATGGAAACCCCATCAAAATGGTTTGGAAATAGCATTAAGAGGATAGATGGATGCGTCTTAGATTCCTATGATGTACAACATACAATAGACAACCACACAAAGGCTGTATGCCAAAAGCCAGGTATGTGCAAGCCATCAATCTATCCATGAGACAGATGACAGGCTTAGTCAGCATACCTTACAATGGCAGCCTTGTGCACTATGAGATATTCCAAACCAGCTCTCATCTGACTGAGAACCAGTAAACCTCAAATATAATATTCAATAACCTTTCTATACAGTCTTGTCATGTAAAAACTCATTTGCATAAACATGGGCATATGGGAAAGACATGCAAATGAGCAGAATCTGCCTTGTTTTTCAGCTGTCATAAGACTATGAAAACCAATAGATGGCACTATTGAATTATGAATAGCGCCCTATATTGATTTTACAGTCTTATGACAAGACAAATATTCTTGTCAGAAGACTAAGAAACCAATATAGGGTGCTATTGAGTTATGAACAACGCCCTCTATTGGTTTGACAGTCTTATGACGAGACAAATATTCTTGTCAGAAGACTATGAAACCAATAGAGGGCGCTGTTCATAACTCAATAGAGCCCTCTATTAGTTTCATAGTTTTCTGACAAGAATATTAGACTGAGTCTGTATGACAAGCTTATTAGTGTAACCTTTTGCATGTAAAATCCGCGATTAGAATATTCGCGATCTACACAAGGATGATATCTGACATTGGAAAAGCTGGGTATTATAGGATGGATCCTTTCTGCTTTGAATTCAAGCATGGACAATGCTACGTTTAAAGCCCGCTACATTAGAGCAGCTGCTTCGTCAGGGGCATCTGCAAAAGGAGCTCCATTAGAAATAATATTGAAGTCAGCTACTGTAGATGGTCTTCAGAATGAACCTTCATTAAATTTTATTGGTGCCCAACAGAAATAGAATGTTTACAATTTAAGAGGGCTACCATTAGAGATGAGCGAATCGAATGCGAATTTCCTCGCGCTTCGTAGTAACGAAATGCATTTTTCCTAAAATGGCTGCTGCAAGGGTGAGGACATGGAGAAAGGAAGTGTGGGAAGGCGGGATCACCCATACTGACATACATGCAGCCAATCAGCAGCCAGCCAGCCCTGTGATGTCACAGCCGTATAAATACAGCAGCCATCTTAGTTTCTGCCATTCACCAGCATACTTAGTGCAGGGAGAGACGTGTCTGCAGGCGCTAGGGACAGTGATAGAAAAATCGTCATTGTGCTAAAAAAAAATAAAAAATTTAAAGTGCAGGGAAAGATTATTCAAGGTGTAGGGAAAGGATAGGGAGAAATCATTCCACTGCATTTCTGTTGAACAGGATTCAGTCGGGAAGGTGACAGCCTGGGTAATAGGAACAATCTGATTACACTTTGCTGCACTGATTGGCGATACAAATTGCCATTATACAGCTCTGTAATTTCAGCAAACCGTTCTCCGTTCTTATTAGGGTGCAAGTGCTGTTTGATACAGCCATTAACAGGGTTTATTACAAGGAAATATTTTAACGTTTTATTTGCCCTTGTGGGGTGCAGTTATATGTTCTAAAGCATATTTTGGCTTGTATTAGTGGGGAAAAAAGGGCTTATTAGCCAATGTGTGGTGAAGTGCAAAGATTACAGCCCTTTTTGTTGTGTATTAGTGGCAAAAGTAAAATATATTTGTCGCTCAGCTGTGCACTTATATGTTTTAAAGCCTTTTTTTTACATGTATTAGTGGAAAAAGAAAAAAATATATTTGCCACTCTGCGGTGCAGTTATGTGTTTTACAGCCCTTTTTTGCATGTATTAGTGGAAAAAGGAAAAATATCTTTGCCGCTCAGCGTTGCAGTGAGATATTTTACAGCCCAATTTGCCGTGTATTACTGGCAAAATACAAACATATTCACCTTTCATTGTTGTACTAATCTGTTGAAAAGCCTTTTGTTAAAAATAGAAAAAAAAATGGGCCTAATTGCTGTTCAGCGGTGCAGTGAGATATTTTACAGCCCATTTTGCCGTGTATTACTGGCGAAATACAAATATATTCGCCTTTCATTGTTGCAGTTATTTGTTGAAAAGCCTTTTGTGTAAAAATAGAAAAAAATTAGGGCCTATTTGCCGTTCAGCTGTGAAGTGAGATATTTTACAGCCCAGTTTGCCATGTATTACTGGTGAAATACAAATTTATTTGGCGTTCATGGTTGTACTTATCTGTTGAAAAGCCTTTTGTGTAAAAAAAAATAAAAAATTAGGGCCTATTTGCCGTTCAGCGGTGCAGTGAGATATTTTACAGCCCAGTTTGCAGTGTATTACTGGTGAAATACAACTATATTCGCCTTTTATCGTTGCACTTATCTGTTAAAAATCCATTTGTGTTAAAATCTTTAAAAATTTGGTGGCGCAGGCGGTGCAGTTATATACGGTAAAGCACTTTTCATGGTATGGACCCCTCTCATCACTCTCACGCTGTTCTACACCTGGTTTGCCTGGACGAACGGAGTCACACAGGGGTGGAACTGCTCTGTGTCCTTCAGCAAGAAATTGAATTCTGGCTTTCTCTGCGACAACTCAAAATCGGAACCATGGTGACCGACAACGGGAAGAACATGGTGTCGGCGCTGCATCAAGGATGGCTGTGCCATGCGCTCTGCATGGCACACGTGTTCAATCTGGTTGTCAAGCGGTTCCTGAAGTCTTCCACCCATCTGCAAGACATCCTAAAAATGGCCAGGAAACTTTGCATGCACTTCAGCCACTCGTACACCGCAAAGCACACCATCCTTGAGCTGCAGCGGCAGAACGGCATCCCCCTGCTTGGACTGGTATGCAATGTTTCCAACCATTTGAATTCTACCCTCCATATGTTGGACCGAGTGTACGAACAGATAAAGGCCATAAACGATTTCCCGATGATCCAAGCGGACAGGAGAAGTCCCAAGTGTAACTTCGATGTCAGCCAGTGGCAGATCATGTGTGACACCTGCCGTTTGCTTAGGCCCTTTGAGGAGACCATGTTATTTGTCAGTCGCCAGGACTATGGGATGAACAATGTCATTCCACTGCTTTATGTCCTGGAACAGATGCTGGTAAATCTGGCTGGTCAGGGGACTGGAGATGTGTTGCCTAGAAAGATGGCGGCAGAATTTGATATGTTTTTCTGGCAATATCGCTGTTTACAGTCAGTGAACGGTAACATCATTTATCGCTAGGATATGCAAACACCAACTAATAGGGTGTTAACCGCCAGAATTAGGTTATCGGCACGAAGGAGCAGTAATTTTCACAGCTCGAGGTATCCTCCCAGAAGCTTGACCTCTGCACGCCGACGTTCTGCATTGCGAAACTTGTCTAAAAGAAAATCCCACAGTGCACCCCCTTGTAGGAAACTCTTGATCCAGCACAGGCTACTTTGCTCCTTCAAAAACAATGGACTCTGTACAGCGTGACACCGATGTATAATTTCTCATACACCAGACTGATAGAGTATTCCAAGCACCTGTCTGCCCACATAGCTGCCGAGAAGCAGAAGGGTCTTGCCATTGAAGTGGGCTGAGAGCTGAACCTAAAAGCCAAATTTTCCTGTTTACCCATACTCAAAGGAAAGGACAGAGCTCCACTGGCTGTGCTCATACAGATTTCATTAAAGCCTCCACTCACCAAGGCGAGCACAGAGGATCGGATTGTGTGTACAGGTTGGTTCTGCAGAAATGTCACGGCTGTATGTGAGCAACAATAGTATACACAGTAAAAGAGCTACTGACCGGACCCAAACTAGGGAGGATAAAGGGTGACCCCTGTCAGACCCTCAAAGCTCTCCCTATGCTGCTAAAGCACATGCCCGGATCCAAATGGCGGAACGAGGCATGCCCACGTGCCTAAGACTGATGACCACTGTAACCCCTACAATAGTGGAAGGGGCACGGCCACCGGTGCCCTACTCAGTATATGGAGGGAACCGTGGCCACCTCAGATCCAGTCAGAAAATAATCAGGTACACAACAATGTCTGTACACTTAGCTGAAGGTGTTGCAGCCGCAGAGAAGACGGATCCAAGGACAGCTGGCAATATCCGGAGTGCTTGCTGCAGCAGAACACAGGTCCAGTGAACTGATAGCTACAAGTGAAGATACTAAAGCAAGAGCTACAACTGAAATGAGAACTATAATCCACGCCCTACAATAGGAGGAGGGGTGATATAAAGAGAAGGAAATCAAACGCATGAGGAACAGCTGGGAGGAAGGAAACCAAAAGTAAACAGAGCAGTGAGTACTCCTCCCAGCTCTAGTAGTGACATCATCACAGGGGTGGAGAAACAGAGCTGTGAGAACGTCCCAAAGCTCTGGTAGTGACAGTACCCCCCCCTCTACGGTGGACTCCGGACACCCAGGACCCACCTTCTCAGGATGAGCCCTATGAAATGCCCTGATGAGGCGAGTGGCTTTAATGTCCGACACCGGAACCCACATCCTCTCCTCAGGACCATAACCCTTCCAATGAACGAGGTACTGAAGAGAACCGCGGACAATGCGAGAGTCCACAATTCTGGAAACCTCAAACTCCAGATTGCCATCAACCAAAATCGGAGGAGGAGGCAAAGAGGAGGGTACCGTGGGCTGGACATAAGGTTTTAAGAGAGATCTGTGAAATACATTATGTATCTTCCAAACCCGTGGAAGATCAAGACGGAAGGCAACAGGATTGATGACTGACAAGATTTTATAAGGCCCAATAAACTTGGGACCCAATTTCCAGGAGGGAACCTTCAGTTTAATATTTCTTGTAGACAACCACACCAGATCACCCACATTCAGGTCCGGACCAGGCACACTTCTCTTATCAGCCACACGCCTATACCTCTCACTCATCTTTTTAAGATTACTCTGAATCTTTTGCCAAATGGTAGACAAAGACGAGGAAAATCTCTCCTCCTCAGGTAAACCAGAAAGAGCCCCTCCCGAGAATGTCCCAAACTGCGGATGGAACCCATATGCACCAAAGAATGGTGACTTATCAGAAGATTCCTGACGACGGTTGTTCAGAGCAAACTCAGCAAGAGGGAGAAATGAACACCAATCCTCCTGGTTCTCTGCCACAAAACAGCGCAAATATGTCTCCAGATTCTGATTGAGGCGCTCAGTCTGACCATTCGACTGCGGGTGAAAAGCAGAAGAGAAGGACAGCCGAACCTCCAGGCGAGAACAGAAAGCCTTCCAGAACCTGGACACAAACTGCGTGCCTCTATCGGAAACAATATCAGAGGGAATGCCGTGCAATTTAACAATATGGTCGACAAAAGCTTGCGCCAACGTTTTAGCATTGGGTAAACCAGGGAAAGCTACGAAATGAGCCATCTTGCTAAAACGGTCCACCACCACCAGGATCACCGACTTCCCAGAGGAACGAGGAAGATCCGTGATAAAGTCCATGGACAGGTGTGTCCAAGGACGGGAAGGTATGGGTAACGGGAGAAGGGAACCTGAAGGCCGTGAACGAGGGACCTTAGCGCGAGCGCACGTCTCACAAGCAGCCACAAAACCCTCCACCGACTTACGAAGAGCCGGCCACCAAAATCTCTGAGCAATGAGATCTACCGTGGCTCTACTCCCGGGGTGACCAGCAAGAACCGTATCATGATGCTCCTTAAAGAGTTTGTGACGTAGCTCAGGAGGCACAAACAACTTCCCAGAAGGACAACGGGCAGGTGCCTCAGTCTGGGCAGCCTGGACCTCGGCCTCCAAATCGGAATATAGAGCAGAAACAACTACCCCCTCCGCCAAAATGGGACCCGGGTCCTCGGAGTTTCCTCCTCCTGGAAAACAGCGAGAGAGAGCATCAGCCTTCACATTTTTTTATCCCAGGTCGGAATGTAACAACAAAATTTAATCTGGAGAAGAACAGAGACCATCTGGCCTGTCTCGGATTCATACGCCTGGCCGACTCCAAGTATGCCAGATTCTTTTGGTCAGTAAAAACGGTGATAGGGTGCCTGGCCCCCTCCAACCAATGGCGCCATTCCTCGAAAGCCAACTTGATGGCCAACAACTCCCTATCTCCCACATCATAGTTTCTCTCTGCCGGGGAGAGTTTTTTAGAGAAAAAGGCACAGGGTCGCCATTTGGCAGGAGAAGGGCCCTGGGACAAAACCGCACCCACACCCACCTCGGAAGCATCCACCTCAACAATAAAAAGTAAGGAAACATCGGGATGCACCAAGACGGGAGCAGACGCAAAGCTCTCTTTAATCTTAGAAAAGGCTGCAAGCGCCTCCTCCGACCAAGAGGAAAAATCCGCCCCCCTTTTTTGTCATGTCAGTAAGGGGTTTGACAACAGAGGAATAATTCAAAATGAACTTTCTGTAATAGTTCGCAAAACCCAGAAAGCGCATCAATGCCTTCTGATTCTCAGGAAGCTCCCACTCAAGTACAGCACGGACCTTCTCCGGATCCATGCGAAAACCAGAAGCAGAGAGGAGAAAACCCAGAAATTGAATCTCCGATACCATAAAAAGACATTTCTCCAGCTTGGCGTACAATTTATTTTCCTGCAGGATCTGCAGAACCTGAAAAAGATGATCCTGATGGGTCTGAACATCAGGGGAAAAAAATCTAAATATCATCAAGATACACCAATACAAATTTCCCCATTAAATGGTAGAAAATACTATTAACAAAATGCTGAAAGACGGCCGGAGCATTCATCAGGCCGAAAGGCATAACGATATTCTCGAAATGCCCGTTAGGGGTATTAAAGGCCGTTTTCCATTCATCCCCCTCTCTGACCCTGACGAGGTTGTACGCGCCTCTCAAATCCAATTTGGAAAACACCTTGGCCCCAACAATTTGGTTGAAGAGGTCCGGGATCAGAGGAAGGGGATAGGGATCGCGAATCGTGATCGTTCAGCTCCCTAAAATCTAGGCAAGGTCTCAGAGAGCCATCTTTTTTTTTAACAACAAAAAAAACCCGCGGCCACAGGTGACTTTGAGGGACGAATATGCCCCTTCTCGAGACTCTCGGAGATATAAGTTCGCATTGCGATTCTTTCCGGTTGTGAGAGATTGTAGAGGCGTGCTTTTGGCAGCTTGGCGCCGGGAATGAGGTTAATGGGACAGTCAAACTCCCGGTGAGGAGGTAGCTCCTGAACACCGCTCTCGGAAAACACGTCCGAGAAATCAGAGAGAAATGATGGCACAGTTTTAGTAGACACCTCTGCAAAAGTCGCTGTGAGACAATTCTCTCTACAAAAGTCACTCCACTCATTTATTTGCCTTCCTTGCCAATCAATAGTGGGGTTATGTCTAGTGAGCCAGGGTAACCCCAAAACTAGAGGAGAAGGCAATCCGTTAAGGACAAAACAAGATATATCCTCCACATGAGTGTCACCTACAGCTAGCCGGATATTGTGAACAATGCCCTTCAGAGATCTCTGTGAGAGTGGAGCAGAGTCAATAGCAAAAACAGGTATATCCTTTTCTAATGTGCAAACCTGAAAACCATGCATGGCTACAAATTGAGTGTCAATAAGATTGACGGCCGCTCCACTATCGACAAAAATCTCACAAGAAATGACTTTGCTCTCTAGCGCCACCCTGGCAGACAGGAGAAAACGGGAACTGCAGGTCAGAGGAAAAGCATCAATTCCTACATCAACTTTGCCCAAAGTAGCAGATGAAGCAGAATTTGATGATTTACCTTTTGAGGTTTTTCTCTTATTATCGCTCTTAGTACAGTTCAAGAATCTCCTAGACGGACAAACATTTGCCAAATGACCTATGCCCCCACAACAAAAACACACCATACTCTGAGGACTAAATCCTCTTTTATCAGGGGCAAGTCGACCTAGCTGCATGGGCTCCTCCTCAGAGGGGAGCGAGACAGGATGAGGCCCCTGCACACTGAATGAGTCCGCACCACTGCCCCTAGACTGACAATGGCTGGACAGAGAGGTCTCATTTCTTTCTCTTAGACGCCTGTCAAGGCGTACCGCCAATGACATGGCAGACTCTAAGGACGTTGGTCTCTCATGGAAAGCAAACGCATCTTTCAATCTCTCTGAGAGACCATGACAGAACTGACTCCGGAGTGCAGCATCATTCCAACCCGAATCAGCTGCCCATCTCCGAAATTCAGAACAATAAAGCTCCGCAGACAGTTTGTTCTGGCATAAAACACGTAAGTTAGATTCGGCCAGAGCAACACGATCCGGGTCATCATAAATCTGCCCCAGGGCCACAAAAAATCTTTCCACGGATCGAAGGGAGGGATCCCCTGATGGCAGCGAAAAAGCCCAAGTCTGAGCATTACCCCTGAGCAGGGAGATGACAATCCTCACCCTCTGCTCCTCCTTACCAGAGGAGTGGGGACACAAGCAAAAATGGAGTTTGCATGCCTCTCTGAAGCAAGCAAAATTCTCACTGCCCCCGGAGAACGTTTCCGGAAGTGAGACCTTTGGCTCGCAACAGACTCCATGAGCCGGAGCAGAGCCCAATGCTTGAATCTGAGTCATAGATTGACGGAGATCCGCTACTTCCAAAGAAAGACCCTGCATGCGGTCAACCAGGCCAGAAAGCGGATCCATGTCAAAAAAGGGTGGTTTTGGTGGATTATAATGTCACGGCTGTATGTGAGCAACAATAGTATACACAGTAAAAGAGCTACTGACCGGACCCAAACTAGGGAGGATAAAGGGTGACCCCTGTCAGACCCTCAAAGCTCTCCCTATGCTGCTAAAGCACATGCCCGGATCCAAATGGCGGAACGAGGCATGCCCACGTGCCTAAGACTGATGACCATTGTAACCCCTACAATAGTGGAAGGGCACGGCCACCGGTGTCCTACTCAGTATATGGAGGGAACCGTGGCCACCTCAGATCCAGTCAGAAAATAATCAGGTACACAACAATGTCTGTACACTTAGCTGAAGGTGTTGCAGCCGCAGAGAAGACGGATCCAAGGACAGCTGGCAATATCCGGAGTGCTTGCTGCAGCAGAACACAGGTCCAGTGAACTGATAGCTACAAGTGAAGATACTAAAGCAAGAGCTACAACTGAAATGAGAACTATAATCCACGCCCTACAATAGGAGGAGGGGTGATATAAAGAGAAGGAAATCAAACGCATGAGGAACAGCTGGGAGGAAGGAAACCAAAAGTAAACAGAGCAGTGAGAACTCCTCCCAGCTCTAGTAGTGACATCATCACAGGGGTGGAGAAACAGAGCTGTGAGAACGTCCCAAACTCTGGTAGTGACAAGAACGCACAAAGAGGACGATCTATTGGAGGTGTTACCTAAGATATTTAATTGCCTCCCACTATTCCTGTATAATAGCTCCAAAGCGCTCACGGCTATCGTAGAGACGTGGTTCCAAAGAAAATGTGTTGTTTCGGTAATCTGGTGATCAGTTCTCAAGACCTTACGTGGCTAGCAGTGATGTGGACAGTGTATGACGTGTCTGGATCAGTGTCAGCCACAGAGCTTGTTTTCTCTGTTTCCGTCGAACCTTGCATGGACATCTCTTATGCCATCCACGCAGAGGACTTCAAGACTTTATGGAATGATATTCATAAATCAAAGGACGAGGTCACGTTGGAGGAAGTGGACAATTTATTAGCATTTCTTCAGACACTTTAGAATCCACTTGTCAGCAACCCAGCTCGTCACGGAATGAGCTGGTCATGGATTGATTGCTGGTATGTCCTCCAGTTATCAGGAATAACCCCATACATTTCTTGATCTGTATGCATTACCCTCGTGGTCACCCCGACACTGGTCGTAAATCCATTCTTGTTGATGAAGCATTTTGTTTTTCCAGTTTGTCTTGGTTTTGCCCCTTCTGTGTTGTATTTTATGTGCGTTAATATCCTGTTTGTTAAATAAACTTTGTTTTTTCTCCCACGTTAAAAAATAAAATGTGTTTGTGATTTAGTAGCCAAAAGCGTGAGTGGGTACAAAACACAGAAGACATGCAACTATTCCATTCACGTGTCATCTCTGTTGATCTGCTCCAGTTTTTTTTGGCATTAGCAATACTGATGGATTATTGACCAAATGCTGACAGAGTGAAGGTGGATGCTCAAAAGACAGGGTCAGTTTTTTTGCGTGTTGTTCTTATGACGGTTTAGACGAAGGGCAAAATAATCAGTGACGTCAACACAAACTTACTGCTGACACCCTCTCCACTCTGTCATGGTGGCACTACTTGTATCAGCTTGTAAAAGAACAAGTTCTGTAGACATCTATGTGGAATCAGCTGATTACAGTGTAAAAGGAGTGCGCTTCTTCTTGGCGCTAACATTGGCCTGTAAGGCTGAGTTCATACTAGAGTTATTTGGTCAGTTTTGGCCCCTTCACTGGCCAAATAAGTGAAGTGTGCATTGATTCTAAGTGTGATGCCTGTCATCTCCATGTCATACGGACTCACAGTATTATTTCACTACCAAAGCAGACTCCCTCGGCGTGTTATTGCAAGGCACAGTCTTCTACACTACTATAAAGGCTCTGTTCAGCCAGGAAATAGCAGTTTTTTAACGTAATTTGCTGCAAATTTATTCGGATCAAAATGAATTTTTCCCAAAATATTTGGCGACCCGGCGAATTTAATTTTTGATTGTTTCCAGGAATATATGATCTGCAAATAGTTTTTGTTCAAGGGAGAGTGACATCCCCCTATCAACAACAGCTCTTTAAATACCCTACCCAGTTATTTCCTCTGGTAGCCAAGCATACTAATTATTTTCTGTATATATTCTTGGCCAACAAAATACCCAGAAATAAGGTTTGCAACCATAAACAGATCCCAAGAAGTAAATGATAACAACATACAAGAAATTCAAGACTGTTTAATTCACATTACTTCATGTTGAGTTGTCCACTTCCCGAACCTACATTCATTATATGATCCTTCAAACCATTTGTTTTTGGAAGTTAATTTTATAAAATATTATACAGTTATAACCAAATGACCAAATAAATTATTGCAGTTCTTCTGGTTTCAGTTATTAAACTGTTGAAACCCTTCAAGTCTAGCTGTCTTTTCTTAATATTATTTGTGATCTTCAGTTGATGGGAGAAGGGAAAAGTCACCATGCCTCTAAAAGAAAAAATTCTGGGAAAGTTCTAGCTCTCGTGAAAAGCACTTGAATGCTAGCAAAATCTTGCTCTTTTTCAATGGCAGATGGAGGCAGCAGCCAGCACCCAACAAAACATTTGCAGATCATAAATTCCTGCAAACTGTGCTTTCACAACAAATCAAGGAGATAAAAGGTCCGGCGTTTATTTCAAGTGTTCATCGTAATTTCCATTGTGCGGCCACTTTTGTGGTGTATATCAGTCACAGATTTTGTCACATGCCATTTTGTGGCAATATCTGTGACCTCTTCCAAAAGATGAAGAAAATGGGTGATGGGGGGGGAGGCCTGTCTCATTCATAATTTTCTAGGCCAGTATTTGGCTTAGAAAATGGCTTAAATCTATGCAAGCAAGGGAACTGTCGCATGGCCACGGCCTGTTGGAGGAAGCTCCAAAGTCATGCACCTCCACATAATTTTGGCACTTCCACCAGCAGCACAGAAAGAATTTAGAACAGCATGGAAAATGGCAGTCTTAATAAATGATCCCCGGAAAATCCAAATATCTGGTGCAGAAATGTTAGTGAACTTGCTGGGGCAAATGGCCACACATCTGATATGCCCTAACCACTGCCCAGTGTCATGGACAGCATAAAACATTATATGGGCCTAAATGTAGGCACACTGGATTTTTAAAAAGTCACAAAACAGGGTCTTGCTATGTTTTATGCCAAAATCTGGTGTAATTGTAATAAATGATTATAAATGACCCACAGAGAGTTTGTCTCAAGATGCAATTCACTGTTAACTCATAAGAACAGAAAAGCCATTGCTAAAAAAATATCTATAAAAGCTGCCCAGTTCTGGAACAAGATTCTTTGGACAGATGAAATCAAGATTAACTTGTGTATGAAGAAGAGGAGAAGAAAATGAGAAGATCGTGATCAAACTTGGTGATAGTAGACTTATGACAAGGTCACTTGTGGTTATTCATGAAATGGCTGCAAATAGATGTAGCAGGATGAAATCTAAAGTTTCTAGAGCTATACATTTTGCTCAGATTCAGTTAAATACTGCAAAATTGATAGGATGTTACGTGACAGTACAGATGGATAATAACCACAACTATATTGTGAAAGCAACCAACAAGCTTCTTAAAGGGGTTGTCTCACTTTAGCAAGTGGCATTCATCATGAAGAGAAAGTTAATACAAAGCACTTACTAATGTATTGTGATTGTCCATATTGCTTCCTTTGCTGGCTAGATAAATTTTTTCATCTTATTAAACACTGCTTGTTTCCAGGGTTATGACCACCATTCAATCCATCAGTGGTGGTCCTGCTTGCACACTATAGGAAAAAGGACTGCCCTCTCTGGTGGCCGGGACCGTGGGAGCGCACATAGGATTGTGCTTTTTTTATAGTGTCCAAGCACGACCACCACTGCTGGATTGCAGGGTGGTTGTAACCATGAAAACGAAAAGAGTATAATGAGATGGAAAAATTAAACCAGCCAGCAAAGGAAGCAATATGGATAATAACAATACATTAGTAAGTGCCTTGTATTAACTTCCTCTATATAATAAATGCTATTTGCTGAAGTGAGACAACCCCTTTAAGCCAAAAAGTATTCAATGGATGTCAATTACCTGACCTGAACTTGATTAAGTATGCTTTTCACTTACTGAAGATGAAGTCGAAGGTTGAAAGACCCACAAACAGGGCAACCACTGAAGGCGGCTGCAGTAAAGGCCTAGCAAAGTATCCCAAAGAAGCTCAGCATTTGATGATGTTCACGGGTAAAAAGACTTTAGACAGTCTAAAGCATTTCCATCCAAGTAGTATAATTACAGTATGTCTAATAAAGATACAGTACAGACCAAAAGTTTGGACACACCTTCTCATTCAAAGAGTTTTCTTTATTTTCATGACTATGAAGGCATCAAAACTATGAATTAACACATGTGGAATTATATACATAACAAACAAGTGTGAAACAACTGAAAATATGTCATATTCTAGGTTCTTCAAAGTAGCCACCTTTTGCTTTGATTACTGCTTTGCACACTCTTGGCATTCTCTTGATGAGCTTCAAGAGGTAGTCCCCTGAAATGGTTTTCACTTCACAGGTGTGCCCTGTCAGGTTTAATAAGTGGGATTTCTTGCCATTGGGATATTTTGTGGGTGCAGTGCAACATTTTTGTACCCTGCCCTGAGCCCAGTGACACACAAAAATACGTTTTATCTGTCTGTTAGTTAGGTGGGCGTCGGCGGCCATTTTGTGCAAGTACAGTGTACCAGCACTGCATATGTGTCAGGGACAATAATTTAATCCTGTTCTTTTAGTTCAGTGGGCAACATATACCCATTTTTTAAGTGCACCTGCACTGCATATGTGCCAGGGGAAGGGAAAATAATATAGGTAATCCGTCTGTGAGTTCAGGGACCTAGGGGGTGACATATTCAAAATTTTTTCAGTAAAGTACAATCCAAGTAAATCCATCTGTTAGATTCTGTGTGGACAAATTATTTTTTTTTTGCTAAAAAAGTACATTTGCGCCCTGTACTGCATTCGTGAAAGAAAATCAGTTAAATCCATCTGTTTAATTGTGGGTGAAAAAGTAATATTAATTTTTTTTTCCATAAAGAACCTTTGCGGCCTGCACTGCAAATCTGATAGTGAAATAGAATCAGTAAATCCAGCTCTTTCATTGTGGGTGAAAGAAAATCATATTTATTTTGCCCAAAAAAAACTTTGCTGCCTGCACTGCAAATCTGATAGTGAAATACAATCAGTAAATCCTTCTGTTTAACTGTGGGTGAAAACATCATATTTTTTTCCATAAAGTACCTTTGCGGCCTTTGCTGCATTTCTGAAAGTCCAATACAAGCATTAAATACAGCAGTTATATTCTGGTTTTAAAAATCACCCATTTTGTGCAAGATACTACATTTGCGGCTTGGCTGCATTTCTGAGAGTCCAATACAAGCGTTAAATACTGCTGTTATATTCTGGTTTTAAAAATCACCCATTTTGTGCAAGATACTACATTTGCAGCCTTTGCTGCATTTCTGAGAGTCCAATACAACAGTTAAATACTGCTGTTATATTCTGTTTTAAAAAAAAACAACACTTTGTGCAAGATACTACATTTGATGCCTTTGCTGCATTTCTGACAGAGCAATACAAGTGTTAAATACTGCTGTTATATTGTGGTTTTAAAAAAACACCCATTTTGTGCAAGATACTACATTTACGGCCTTTGCTGCATTTCTGACAGTCCAATACAGCCTTTAAATACTGCTGTTCTATTGTGGTTTTAAAAAAAACACCCATTTTGCGCAAGATACTACATTTGCGGCCTTTGCTGCATTTCTGAGAGTCCAATACAAGCGTTAAATGCTGCTGTTTTATTGTGGTTTTAAAAAAAAAAAAAAAACATTTTGTGCCAGATACTACATTTGCGGCCTTTGCTTCATTTCTTACAGTCCAATATAGCCTTTAAATACTGCTGTTATATTGTTGTTTTTTTTAAAAAACACCCATTTTGTGCAAGATACTACATTTGCGGCCTTTGCTGCATTTCTGAGAGTCCAATACACGCGTTAAATACTGCTGTTATATTGTGGTTTTAAAAAAACACCCATTTTATGCAAGATACCACATTTGCGGCCTTCCAATACAAACGTTAAATACTGCTGTTATATTGTGGTTTTAAAAAACACCCATTTTGTGCAAGATACTACACTTGCGGCCTTTGCTGCATTTCTGAAAGTCCAATACAAGCGTTAAATACTGCTGTTATATTCTGGTTTTAAAAGACACCCATTTTGTGCAAGATACTACATTTGCGGCCTTTGCTGCATTTCTGAGAGTCCAATACAAGCGTTAAATACTGCTGTTATATTGTTGGTTGACAAATTTTCATTTTTTGTGACTGTGAAGTAATTGTATAAAATTCGCCTGTCACACTGTTGTGTGACCTTAATAGATTTTTCCTCTTCATGACACCGGCACTGCCTTACTGTCAGTAAACTTAATTGTTGACTATTGCCGGTTACATTGTCGCCTGACATAAACCATCTGTTAGTTTGGTGGGTGAACGCAAAGAATGATGAGAGCATTAAATAAGGGACGTGGCCCTGGTTGTGGTGCTGCTGGTGTTGGTAGAGCTCCTGTTGCAGGGAGAGGACGTGGTCGATCTGTGCCAGCTACACGCACAAGTGAAACACCTTCCTCAGTTGCGAGTAGGCGACGGAACCTTCAGTGTTATTTGGTAGGGCCAAATGCGGCTCTTCGAATGGTGAGGCCAGAACAAGTACAGGCGATAGTAGATTGGGTAGATGACAATGCCTCAAGTTATTTCACATTGTCTCCCACCCAGTCCCTTGCTGAAAGATCAGAGTTGGCACCTACAACCCATGGCCATCAGACTTTCACCTTACCCCCTTGCAAATCAGCCAAGCAGTCTGACCCCAAGTCATGCAGCAATCTCTTCGGCTTTTCGATGACTCTGCTAGCAGGGTTTCCCAGGGCCATCCACATAGCCCTGCCCCAGAAGTGGAAGAGATTGAGTGCACCGATGCCCAACCACTTATGCTACAGGATGAGTACATGGGAGGACCACCGCAGCACGTCTCGGATGATGACGAAACACAGGTGCCAACTGCTGTGGCTTTCTGCAGTGTGCAGACCGACAAGGAGGGCAGGGATAAAGAGTGGGTGGAAGATGATGTGGAGGATGATGAGGAACTAGACCCCACATGGAATCAAGGTCATGCGAGTGATGTGTGCAGTTTGGAGGAAGAGATGGTGGTTTCACAGAGGCACCAGCACAGCAAAAGAGGGAGCAGGGTGCAAAAGCGTCTGTTACTTTATTGGGTGACATTTTAAATTTTTTGCAGTGAATAAACCCCTGCTCTGCATAGGTGACAGGGACCTAAATGTAAAAAAATCATCTGTTACATTCTCAGGTGTCATTTTACCATTTTTGCCGTATACAAACCCTGCTCTGCATAGGTGACAGGGACCTAATTTTTGTAAAATCGTCTGTTCAATTGGTGGGGGACATGAACCCAGTTTTGCCGTGAATAAACCCCTGCTCTGCATAGTTGACAGGGACCAAAATTGTAAAAAATTGGCTGTTTTATTGATGGGTGACATTAACCCTTTTTTACCGATGAAAAACCCCTGCTCTGCATAGGTGACAGGGACTTAAATTTCTAAAATTCATCCTTAATTGATGTGCGCCCCCTCCTTTCATTCGATCCTTCCGCTTTAACAACTTGCCCCCCTTTTCCGCTCGATCACATTTCAGTCATTGATCTCCCTTGGATGTGGTACCTCTTTCTCATGCTCCCTCTCCGGCGTGGAACCCTGATTCACCGTTAACCGTGATTAACATGGTAGGCGCAGAAAAGAACATCAAAAGTTGATAGAGAAGATATCCAAATGGATCGTGGACCTCACAGGGACGTGCAATCAGGCAGAAGTTATCTAGAGTCAACAAATCGGCAGCAGGGCCTCTCCTGGCTAACGTTTCCAAATCCAAAATACCGCAGTGACATTCCCTGTAATCTTTTATTAATCATTCTAATAACAGGGCATCTTAAGAGTCCTGTATTGTTATTTATGCTGCATGCCCCCTCCTTTACTTGGATCCTTCCGCTTTAATAACTTGTCCCACATTTCAGCCATTGACCTCCCTTGGATGTGGTATCCCTTTCTCAGGCTCCCTCTCCGGCATGGAACCCTGATTCCCCGTTACCCTTGATCAACATGGTAGGCGCATAAATGAACATCGAAAGTTGATAGGGAAGATATCCAATTGGATCAAGGCCATCACGGGGACGTGCGACATGATGGAGCAGTATGTGTGCACACACCTACATGTACTGACTGATGGGTCTGCCCCCTTCAACTTCTGGGTCTCCAAATTGGGCACATGGGCACATGGCCTGAGCTTGCCCTTTACGCCTTGCAGGTGCTGGCCTGCCCTGCAGCCAGTGTATTGTCTGAACGTTTGTTTAGCACGGCAGGAGGGGGTTATCACAGACAAAGCACATCCGCCTGTACACAGCCAATGTGGACCAGCTCACGTTCATTAAAATGAACCTGGCTCGGATCCCACAGGACTTGTCCGTACCTTGTGCAGAATATACATGTATACTGGCCTCACCCAGCCATTGTTGTACTCCAGCGCACTTTCTCTTTGTTTTATTTTTTTATATTTCCCAATGTTTTGGGGTCTACCCAAATTTGAACAAAAATAATTAAATAATAAAATAAAATAAAAAACAAAAACCAGTGTTGGCTACCTCCTCCTTCTCCACCGCCGCTTCCACATACACCGCCACATCCACCGCCTCCTCAACCTCCTACTCCATATGGACCTCCTCCTCCTAGATCAAGATTATTATTTTTTATTTTTATGTATTTTATGTTATTTGAAGTCATTTCCCTATCCACATTTGTTTGCAGAGCACTTGCCATGCTCTTTACCACATTTTGCTGCCATTTGCAGCCCTCTAGCCCTTTCTTTCTTTAAATCTGTTACATAGTTCCTTCGCTCGTACCTCAAATTCACGGGAGCATAATCTCCTTATCCGTAGGAATTGACCTGTAGGGATACTTTCGATCAGCTTCTTTGGGTGTGAGGACTTTGCATGGAGAAGGCTGTTTACTGATGTGAGTTTTCGGCATAAACCAGTGTAGATAAATCCGTCATCGTCCACTTGTAGAAATATGTCCAAGAAGTCCAAATTACTTCTCCCAACTTTGTAGGTGAGATGGATGTTCTTATCATTCCGATTCAGAGACATCATAAATGTTTGTAGTTCCTCCACCGTGCCCTTCCAGATCATCAGCACATCATCAATAGAGATGTCGCGAACATAAAATTTTCCGTTCGTGAACGGCGAACGCGAGTTTCCACGAATGTTCGCGAACGGGTGAACCAGGCGAACCGCCATAGACTTCAATAGACAGGCGAATTTTAAAACCCACAGGGACTCTTTCTGGCCACAATAGTGATGGAAAAGTTGTTTCAAGGGGACTAACACCTGGACTGTGGCATGCTGGAGGGGGATCAATGGCAAAACTCCCATGGAAAATTACGTAGTTGACGCAGAGTGTGGTAAGTTGAATTCGCAATGCGATTAATATAACCCGTAATAATCGCATTGCGATTACAACTTAGATCTGAGTTCCTAATGGTTGTATTGTTAGAATTGACGAATATAACGAATATAGCACTATATTCTCAATCTTCGTTATATTCTAGCAATACAAGCTAGATCTAAGTTGAATTCGCAATGCGATTAATATAACCTGTATTAATCGCATTGCGATTACAACTTAGTCAAATTTGTGACACTGCAGCTTCAGAATGAATCTAAGAAGGATGCTGTACTTGCTTTTTGATAGGAGGTGGGAGGGTCTGGGAGGGAGGGTATGCTGATTGGCTGGAATGTGTCTGCTGACTGTGAGGTACAGGGTCAAAGTTTGCTCAATGATGATGTATAGGGGGCGGACTGAACATCGCATATGTTCGCCCGCCGCGGCGAACGCGAACAAGCTATGTTTGCCGGGAACTGTTCGCTGGCGAATAGTTCGGGACATCTCTAATCATCAATATAACGGCTCTATAAGTGTACCTTCTCAAATTGACTGTCAAGAAGATCCTTCTTTCCCACAGCCCCAGGAACAGATTTGTATAGGCGTGCGCATGTTCATGTGTTGATTTCACTTATTATGTGCATTTACATCATGGTATTCAGTTGTCTCATATGTTTTTAGGTGTCTAAATGGGCTCTGATTTATGTACATCACTTTAAATTACATTCTATGCAGGCCAATAGATCGCTGGCGTTGGTGGCGCTCTCCACCTCTCTGTGTGTTCCGGGTTGCGTTCCACCCGGATACGTGACTTCCTGCTGCGTTCTGCGGTGGAGCGCATACCGGATATCCGGTTCACCGATCCGCCGTGCCTGCGTATTCCTTATTATCGCGGGCATAGTTTTCTTTCCCTCTCTCTTATGGGTCTCCATCTAATATATGTTATGCACTATGAATCCCCCTATATGTATAATGATTGGTCCCGGCCATGGGCGGTCCGAATTGATCACAGGATGTGACTCTGTGCGTTGCAGCGTGGAACACACGCGGTGTACATCCCTACATGTGTGGCTACACAGTAACAGGTACTCTGCATATGTTTTTAATTTGCACTAACGAGTATAAGGGTATATAAAGCCATGTGAGCACAGTGTTTAGTTATCCCCTGAGGAAGCTACACGTGAAACACGCGTCAGGATCTTCAACCATTTTGGTCGGTGCTACCTTTTACAGTTAGTACTCCTTTTACTGATAATCTGGTATTTATGGCATTTTTGCACTTTAGATTGGTTTACAATCATCTATGTGATAATTATTTTGGTCTATTAAGTACTTGATCTCCACTTGGAGTTTTTTCATTGTGTATATGGTGTGATTTCACATCCTTGACACAAGTACAATAGATGTCTGCCTGAGTATCACTGATCTAGGAGTTTGCATACTTAACCCCTTAGGGACCGGGCTCATTTTCACCTTAAGGACCAGGCCATTTTTTGGAAATCTGACCAGTGTCACTTTATGTGGTGATAACTTTAAAATTCTTTGACTTATTCAGGCCATTCTTAGAATGTTTTTTTGTCACATATTGTACTTCATGACTCAATTTTGAAAAATGTGCAAATTTTCAAGTTATAATTTCTCTACTTCTATAATACATAGTAATACCTACAAAAATAGTTATTACTTTACATTCCCCATATGTCTACTTCATGTTTGGATCATTTTGGGAATGACATTTTATTTTTTGGGGATGTTACAAGGCTTAGAAGTTTAGAAGCAAATCTTAAAATGTTTCAGAAATTTTCAAAAACCCACTTTTTAAGGACCTGTTCAAGTCTGAAGTTACTTTGTCATGCTTACATAATAGAAACCACCCAAAAATGACCCCATTCTAGAAACTACACAGCTCAAAGTATTCAAAACTGATTTTACAAACTTTGTTAACCCTTTAGGTGTTCCACAAGAATTAATGGAAAATAGAGATGCAATTTCAAAATTTCACTTTTTGGGCAGATTTTCCATTTGAATGAAGTTACTTTGTCATGCTTACATAATAGAAACCACCCAAAAATGACCCCATTCTATAAACTACACCCCTCAAGGTATTCAAAACTGATTTTACAAACTTTGTTAACCCTTTAGGTCTTCCACAAGAATGAATGGAAAATAGAGATATAATTTCACAATTTTACTTTTTTGGCAGATTTTCCATTTTAATATTTTTTTTTCCAGTTACAAAGCAAGGGTTAACAGCCAAACAAAACTCAATATTTATGGCTCTGATTCTGTAGTTTACAGGAACACCCAATATGTGGTCGTAAACTGCTGTACGGGTACACGGCAGGGCGCAGAAGGAAAGGAATGCCATACGGTTTTTAAGAGGCAGATTTTTATCTGGACTGGTTTTGCTGGACACCATGTCCTATTTGAAGCCCCCATGATGCACCCCTAGAGTAGAAAATCCAAAAAAGTGAAACCATTTTAGAAACTACGGGATAGGGTGGCAGTTTTGTTGGTACTAGTTTATGGTACATATGATTTTTGGTTGCTCTATATTGCACTTTTTGTGAGGCAAGGTAACAAGAAATAGCTGTTTTGGCACCGTTTTTATTTTTTATTTACAACATTCATCTGACAGGTTAGATCATGTGGTGTCTTTATAGACCAGGTTGTCACAGATGCGGCGATACTTAATATTTATACAATTTTTTTTTTTAAAGTACGTTTTACACAATGATTTCATTTTTAAACAAAAAAAAAATCATGTTTTAGTGTTTCCATAGTCTGAGAGCTAAAGTTTTTTGAGTTTTTGGGCGATTATCTTGGGTAGGGTATGATTTTTGTGGAATGAGATGACGGTTTGATTGGCACTATTTTGGGGTGCGAATGACTTTTTGATCGCTTGCTATTACACTTTTTGTGATGTAAGGTGACCAAAAATTGCTTTTTTTACACTTTTTTTTACGGTAATTATCTGAGGGGTTAGTTCATGTGATATTTTTATATAGCAGGGTATTACGGATGCGGCAATACCTAATATGTATACTATTTTCTTAAGTTTTACACAATAACAGCTTTTTTAAAACAAAAAAAAAATGATGTTTTAGTGTCTCCATATTCTGAGCCATAGTTTTTTTATTTTTTGGGCGATTGTCTCAGATAGGGGCTCATTTTTTGCGGGATGAGGTTAGATTGGTACTATTTTGGTGGGCATACGCCATTTTGATCGCTTGCTGTTGTACTTTTTGTGATGTAAGGTGACAAAAAAATGGTTTATTTAGCACAGTTTTTATTTTTTATTTTTTACGGTGTTCATCTGAGGGGTTAGGTCATGTGATATGTTTATAGAGACAGTCGATACAGACGCGGCGATACCTAATACGTCTACTTTTTTTTTTTTTTCTATTTTTTACCAATTATTTTTTTACTTTATTCGGGGAAAATGACGTTTTTGTTTATTTTTACTTGAAACTTTTAATTAATTTTAGGGGGAACGTTATTTTTGAAACTTTTTTTTTTCTCTTTATTTTTTGTCCCACTTTGAGACTTCAACTTTTGGGGGTCTAATCCCCTTTACAATGCATTCCAATACTTCTGTATTGGAATGAATTGGCTCTATGAGTAATACAGTGTGTATTACTCATCCAGCTTCCTGCCTGTGAGATCCAGGCGGCTGGATCTCACAGGCTCCTCACCGGCCTTCCATGCCATCGGGTTCTCCTTACAGCCGCAAGGGGACCCGATGGCACTGCCGACCGCCGTCATGTGTCCTTAAGTACTGGGACATCATGCCGTACCGGTACGTCATGTGTCCCGAACAGGTTAAACCTGTGACTTTTTATATGGTTCTTCTTTTTCCTGTGTACATATGCCGCCGCTACTTTTATTAATGTCATTTTCTTATATGTATTAACCCTTAGGCTACCAGCGCCGTACATGTATGGTGCTGGTGCGATGTGTAAACATGACGCCCGCTTGCAAGTGCAGTGGGCCTCATGGTTGGCAGATCTCTGCTGTTTCATACACCAGAGACCTGCGGCTAATTACTGTGACCAGCAATAAAGCCGATCACAGTAATTAAAAGCTTTAGATGCCGTGATCAAGTGAGATCACGGCACCTAAATGCGCAAAAACCTATTCCCTGTGTGTCCAATCTGGTCATAGGTAGTTGCGCAGAATACTGTAAGCCTTACTGAGTAGGCTAACAGTATTCAAACTGCAATTCTTATTTTGGCCACCAGATGGCAGGCCAGGATAAAAAATTTTGCAAAAGTGAGCAAAATAAACTAAAAATAAATTCCTGATAAACCAAAATAAAAAAAATAAAAAAAAAATGTAATAAGCTCATATATGAGGCACATAATGATCACAATAAAATAAAATAATAAAAAAAAATATATATATATATATATAAAAGTTTAAATCACCTCCCTTTCCGTATAATAAAAAATAAATACCTAAATAACAGTAAATATAAACATCATGGGTATTACCACTACCGAAAATGCCCATACTATTTAAATAGAAAAAAACCCCTGAAAAATGGGTCAAAATGACCGATTTGCTATTTTTACATTGCTTTTCTTACCCCAAAAAATTCTATAAAATTTTATAAAAAAGTCATGCATACTCCAAAATGGTATCAATTAAAAGTACAGATTGTTTCACAAAAAATGAGCCCCTAAGCAGCTCAGTATAAAAACGTTATGGGGGTCAGAATATGGTGATATATAAAAAAAAATCTCAAAGTTTACATTTATTTTTACACTATTTAAACGTAAAGAACTGTGGGGTTTTGCTCTGGTAGACAGGCTAGCGGACGCAGTATAGAGGCAATCACGAAGTCTTTAACTTAAACAGTTCGGTGTTTATTCACACATAAGGAAAAACTAAATGACCTTTCACAGTCTTGGTGTTTGTTCACACCATGCAATGTCCATAGAACAAAATCTTCACCTGGTTAGCAGTTTTCCACCCGCAGTCCACAGCAGGCTTTAGGGGCCTGTTTCCGAGCATGCAGCTCCCAGCTTTTTAGCACGGCACAAATTCACAGGTCCCAAAACACAGAGACTCCCCAGCTTCTCTGTCAGATTAAGGATAAACCACACCCTGCTGAGACTGCTGGCTAGGTTTTACATAGGCCAAAAAAGACCCAGCCTGGAGCATGGGGAGAAGCCACCCACCCAGGACTTTGGCTACTCCCAGTAAGAGCCGGCCCAGATCGGCTTTACAGCCATACTAACAACAAACAGTGTCAGTCAGCACTAGCTGCCGCTGACACTGAAAACTACCTGCTCTTACCTCACCGAGGCCAGGAATCTCGGTGACACATACCTTCCATCAATGATGGCCCCTTGCGCCTTCCTACAGAACCCTTTACATATGGGGTATCGTTCTAATTGTACTGACCTAGAGAATGAAGGGCATGGGTCAGTTTTTCTGTAAAAAAAAACGCTGCGGGAACAAATCCCATAAAACGGTGGAGGGATTGCGTTTTTTTTTCCAATCCTCCAAATTTGGAATTGTTTTACCTCTTCCCACAACATTTTATGCCATAATTAATGGTGGCATTAAAAATACAACTAGTCCCGCAAAAAATAAGCCCTCATACAGCTATGTGACCGGAAAAATAAAAAAGTTATGGCTCACGGAAAATAGTAAAAAAAATGTAAACGCAAAAAAAAAAAAAAAAAACTCCAGTAGCCAAAGGATTAATAAAGTTTTTGTTGGACTTATTATATGCTGTATATGATTATTTGGTGGGGTGGATAGTATAATTATGTGTTATAGCGAGACAAAAACTCACAGACAGCAGGCAAGACAGCAGGCACAGGCACCTCAAATCTTATCATGCTGCTATGGTACTCCTCTGCCCACCGATAGCGGGCCTGGCTGCCAGAATCAAGTGAATCCTCCTGTACTGCAGGTCATGGCCTGTTCTCCTCTAGCTTATCCCCTGTATCCCACATGCTATCTGCCTCAGAGTACTTAAAGTACTTAAAGGGCTTGCTAGTCCTAGTGAAGGTGTACTTTCTGTCTGGCCGTCTACCGAACTTTGCCTGTTTTGGTGTGCTTAGTGCAGGAAGAGACGTCAGCAGGCGCTAGGGACAGTGCTAGGAAAGACTTTATTGTGCTGAAAAATCAATTTAGAAGTTCAGGGAAAGATTATTCAAGGTGTAGGAAAAGGATAATATCACGGATGATGTTGCAGATAGCTGGAACTTATGAATAAACGTCCGACTGGCTTGATCCCAAACTAAGGAGCATATAGGTGAGCCCTATAAAACTCTAAGAGCTCTCCCTGACTGCTATGCCCATGCAAGGGTCTCAATGGTAGACGATTGCATGCCCACGTAGCTAAGACTGTGTGACACCTGAAAACCCTATAATAGAGAGGGGACACGACCACCGGCTCCCTGCATTTAATACGGACGGAGTCAGGGTCACCTAGAATCAAGCCAGCAAGGAATACATGAAAAGACTTATCTGAGCAAACAGCAGCAGCAGCCTCTAGCAGTGAACACTTTATCCAGGAAGTAGTATAAACCGCAAAGTGAGGCAGTATGAGAGGGAATATAAAGGGAGACGATTAGTCTAAATAGGTGACACCTGGGAGAAGCAAAGGAGATGACAAAGTGAAACCAAAACAAAGAACGTCATGCAAGAGGTAGAGAAGGACGTCTGCCAGACCTTCTCACAGAACTGGCGGTGACAGATAAGGAGGCATTATGTATACTATAAAAGGAGAACAGGGTGCAATAGCAGAGTGTACAGCCTGGGTAATAGGAGCAATTCTATTACACCTTGCAGGACTAATTGGGAATCCAAATTGCAGTTATACTACTGCTTTTAAGTTGTTTGCACTATATAATACATCAGTAATTCCAGCAAATCTTGCTTGTAATTGGGCTGGAAGTTCTGTGTGATACACACATTTACGGGGTGTATTAATAGGAAATATACATACATTCTATTAGCCGTGCTGCGTTGATTTTACATTGTTTAACTTTTTTGGGGGGTTTATTAATAGTAAAAAGAATATGTCTTAATTACCATTCAGCGGTGAAGTTACATTGTACTACAGTTATTTACTGGGTGTTTTAATAGGAAATATACCTCCTTCCTAGTAGCTGTTCTGCACTGAATTTTGATTGTTTTTATATTTATATGTCATAATTGCCTTTCAGCGGTGAAGTTACATTGTACTACAGCCATTCAGCCATTTACAGGGTGTATTAAAAATATGTCCTATATATTAGCCATTCTGCGGTGAATTGTGACCGTTATATTTTTTGGGGGGGTTTATTCGGAAAAAATATGTCTTAATTGCCGTTCTGCGGTGAAGTTTTTTTTTGTACTACAGCCATTTACGTGGTGTATTAAAAGTAAATATATGTATGTCCTATTAGCCGTTCTGCAGTGAATTGTGATCGTTATACTTCTTTTTTTGGGGTGTATTAAAAAGAATATGTCTTAATTGCCATTCTGCTGTGAAGTTACATTAGTTACATTGTACTACAGCCTTTTTGGGGGTTTATTATTTTAATTTAGTTCTTTTATTATACAGTATGTCAGACAGACAGGTGACAGTCCCTTCAAAGGGAATGGGCAGTGGCCAAAATGTTTCTGTCGCAGGCAGAAGTAGCAGCAGAAAAAGGAGGGGCGGCAGCAGGAGTCGCAGTGCGAGGCCTGAGCTCTCGGTGTCATCTAACGGTCGTGACTTGACCAGCAACACAGCAGTTCTTTAATGGTTGACTCGAGCTTCAACTTCGTCGCAAGTGACATCAGTCACCCCCAGCCAAGAGTCGGTGGGTTCCTCTGACACAACGATTATTTGGCATGACCCGGGAGCAGGCCCTGTGCCCCCAACTGTCCTCAACCTGCCTCTGTCATTTTCTGTTCTCTCAGCACAAGAAGAATTATATTCCATAGGCTCGGCTCCACTTTTCAGCAAGGACGAGCTACTAGTGGACAGCCAGCAGCTACTGCCCAGCCAAGATACCTGGAGGAGACATCCGCTGCTTCTTCCGGTAGGTGGTCAAGTAGTGATGATGAGAGTCGCGTAGGAGCAGGTGTTGCAAGCGGTCAGGCTCCTGGGTCTGAGACCCTTGAGGGGGACATGAGTGACATGCAGACAGCAGCGGCACTTGGGAGCCAGGTGAAGAAGGGACTTCATCATCATCACCAAGAGAAGAGGGTGGCAGCGGGGTGGCAGCATGGCCGTGAGTCAGCAGGGTGGCAGCAGTGGGAGTTCCGAAGCCGAACGTGCCCAGGGTAGACCACCCACTTCGCAGGAGCCTACCTCCCCGGAAAGTAGCGGTGCAGGGGTTCACAGAGGCAACTGTAGCAGGCAGTTAGCGCAGAGTGTTGGGGGGAAAATTCCATACTCCGCGGTGTGGCAATTTTTCGTTAGGTGGAGGTAAACACGGCCATTTGCCGAATTTGTGGGCAGAAAGTGAAGCAAGGCCAGGGTGCCAATCCTGGCACCATGGCCCTGTGTCAACACATGCAGTATCCCCATAAAGTGGCCTGGGAGAACCATGGCTCCGATGTGGTGGTCCAGCCTGCTGCAGCAACCGCTGCAACACCCAATTTCCCCACCACCTCAGCTGAAGGGAGCTGTCTGTCCTTCCCATCATCTGCTGATCCTGATGCTCCTCGTCCTCCTACTCCTCGTGAGTCGAGGTGGATAGTCCCAAACTCTCATTTCTTGGCCAAAAGGGAAGTACCAGCCCTGCACACATATGTAGAACAGAAGGTGGGCCAGTCCTTGAGCCTGTTGGTGTCTTCCAAAGTGCACAGCAGCGCCGACGTGTGGAGCTATAACTATGGTCAAGGACAATATATATCCTTTACGACCTACTGGGTAAATGTGGTTCCTGCCCAGCAACACCAGCAACTTGGCCAGGTGACATCGCTTCCGCCTCCACGTTCTAACGGCGTTGGTCCGGCGACAGTGTCCGCCTCTGCCTCCTGATCCTTCACCGTGTCTTCAGCCTCCACTGCAGGGACAATTCACAGTGCCCCTCCAGCATACCACATGTGCAGGGTACAATGATGTCACGCTGTTCTGACCCTAGTTTGCCTGGGCGAACGGAGTCACACAGGGGAGAAACTGCCCTGCGTACTTCGTCAAGAAATTGAATCCTGGTTTTCTCCTCAACAACTCAAAATCGTAACCATGGTGACCAACAACTGGAAGAACATCAGCATCAGCGCTGCGTCAAAGAGGGCTGAACCATGCGCCCTGCTTGGTGCATGTGTTCAATCTGGTTGTAAAGTGGTTCCTGAAGTAAATGTCCAGCAACTTTGCATGTACTTCAGCCACTCGTACACCACAAAGAAACAGCGTCCCCCAACATAGGCTGATATGCAACATTTCCATCCGTTGGAATTCCACCCTCCATTTGTTGGACCGATTATATGAACAGAGAAAGGCCATAAACGATTTCTTGATGATACAGGTGGACAGAGGTACTCCCCTGTGTAACTTCGATGTTAGCCAGTGGCAGCTCATGCGTGACACCTGCCATTTGCTCAGGCCCTGTAAGGAGGCCACTTTATTTGTCAGTCACCAGGACTATGGGATGAACAACATCAATCACTAATTCATGTCCTGGAACATATGATGCTAAATCTGGCTGGCCAGGGGACAGGATACGTGGCGACTACATCGCACAGCCACATTAGACCTGTTGGGGCTAAACTAGAGGAGGAGGACATTTGAGCACATGCGTAGATAAATGGGTGGTTTTTCTACACAGGTGACAGGAGAGGAGGAGCAAGAGAAGCAGGACCAGCCAGAGGAGCTAAAGGCAATAAGAAAGACGAGGCAGATGACCCAGAAACACCGTGGCAGTATCCAGTGGAGTTTGAGGCAGGGAGTCCTTCCAAGTCACATGCACAAATGGCCCAATGCATGCCCAGTTGCTTGCGTAGTGACAGACAAATTGTCACCATTCGGAAAAGGGATGACTACTGGCTCTCCACCATGTTAGACCCTCACTAACGGTCTAAAATGGGGGCCTTTTTTATACATGCTGAGAGGGAGGACAAACTAAACTACTATCGAGACATCCTATGTAGTCAGTTGGCAGCTGCCTTTGTGCGCCATAACCCATCCTCACTCAAGTTTGACCGTGGGGGCCCTCTGCGCTAACATTCCACTGCCATGTCTGCTGAGGGGGTGGGGGGGGGGGGAGAAGCAGTACCAGCTGCGTCAGCAGCAACTTAAGTCTAGAGTAGCTGATGAGCAATTTTCTTCACCCATCTACTGAAGAAACTACTCACCAGCTTCAGCAGCTAGTCATATAGCAGAACCTGAACTAGCTGGTTGTGGCATACTTGGAGTGCACCCTGCCAGCCCACTTGCCTGTCCACCCAGAATGTGGAGAAACTGACCTTTGTGAAGATGAATCAGGCGTGGATCACTCAGTATTTTCAAACACCAGTGCCTGATGCATCAGACTAGATCATCCATCGTGCCACACTTAAAATTTGTCAAAAGAGACCTGTTTCTTCTGGCTACCTGCTTCAGCTACTATTCTGATGCTGCCACCTGCCTGATGCCACATCTGCTGCCAAGTGCTCCTACTGAAACCCTCCATTTTCAGCTGGTACTGGTATTGCCCCCCACCTGCCCACTCTGTCATTTGGCCACTCTGTGTTCTCCTCAAGCTGCTGCCACCTCATCACTCTGTCACTGTGCCACTCTGTGGTCTCCTCATGCTTCTGCCACCTCACCACTCTGTGGTCTACTCATGTTGCTGCAACCTCCCCACTATGTCACTGGGCCACTTTGTGGTCTCCTCATGCTGCTGCCACCTCACCACTCTGTGGTCTCCTCATGCTGCTGCCACCTCACCACTCTGTCACTGGGCCACTCTGTGGTCTCCTCATGCTGCTGCCACCTCACTTCTCTGTCACTGAGCCACTCTGTGGTCTCCTTATGCTGTTGCCACCTCATCTCTATGTCATTGGGCCACTCTGTGGTCTCCTTATGCTGCTACCACATCACCACTATGTCATTGTGTCATTTTGTGCGTCCCCTCATGCTGCTGCCACCTAACCACTATGTCACTGTGTCATTCTGTGGTCTCCTCATGCTGCTGACAACTCAACACTTTGTCAATGGACCACTCTGTGGTCTCCTCATGCTGCTGGCACCTCACCACTATGTCATTGAGTCACTCTGTGGTCTCCTTATTCTGCTACCACCTCACCACTAGTGTTGGGCGTGAATATTCAAATTGTGAATTTTAATTGTGAATATCGGCACTTCGAGAATTTTTGAAGATTTAAAATATAGTGCTATATATTCGTATTCGCAAATATTCTAGATTTTCTTTTCATCTGAACCCATGATCCCTCCCTGCTTTTTGCTTGTGGGCCAATGAGAAGGCTGCAATGTCTTTGTCTGAGCTTAGCAACATCCCTAGCAACTAATAGGAAAGTTGCCTACACCTTACTATATAAGAACCTCCCCAGCAGCCATTTTCTGCAGTTTTTTGCAGTTCTGAGAGAGACAGCAGTATCCTTGCTTTGCTCTGTGCTTTGCTGTGTCATTACATTAGATAGTTAGTTAGTTAGCTTATATAAGATAGTTAGTGGGAGATAGTCAGTGTTGGTTAGATTGTGATATAGTGTAGCTGATAGGTTCTGCTGTCCATACATGCATGCTACAGACATAGTGCTGTGGTCACAAGTTCACAACAATACTTAGTGCACCAATCAGTAATATATAGTCAGACCTGTTAAAATTTGAATTTGCACGTATTGCACCAAAATATGTGCATAATTAATTGCCGATTTGCGCAATCGCAAATATATTGGAGCACTCTATCTGCATATAAAGCTATTGTAATGTTCTGCCAGGCACATCATTTTCTCCAGTCTCATGAAACTTTTAGCAGCTTGAAAAATTTAGCAAAAGTGACCCACGCCTGTATTGCGCAATTAAGAAAATAATGGTGAATTCTTGAATTTGCGAATTTATGGCGAATATTCGCCCAAATATTTGTGAAATATCGCAAATTCTAATATTGCCCCGCTGCTCATCACTATTCACTACTATGTCACTGGGCCACTCTGTGGTCTCCTCATGCTGCTGCCACATCAACACTCTGTGGTTTCCTCATGCTTATGCCACCTCACCACTCTGTCATTGGGGCACTCTGTGGACTTCTCATGCTGTTCCCACCCTCCCCACTTCATGACTGGGCCACTATTTTGTCTTTTTGGCCTGGTTGACATCATCATTTATTTGACAATTTTTCTTATCTGTCAGAAGGAAGGAAAAATGAGACACACAACAGATCCTATCCATGTGGCAGCTATAAGGCCTGTATGACATGGTCCCTATTTTGCATCAGAATTGTCTGGTAGCTAAAAGCAGGAGTGGGTACAAAACACAGAAGACATGCAAGATTCAATTCACGTGTCATCTCTGTTTTGGATCCACTCCTGTTTTTCTTTGGTTTTAGCAATACTGATGGATTACTGACCAAATGCTGACCAAGTGAAGGTGGATGCTCAACAGACAGGATCTGTTTTTTGGGGGTTATTGTTCTGACTGATCAGAGGAAGAGAAAAATAATCAGTGACATCAACACAAACTTACTGCTGACACCCTCTCCACTCTGTTAGGGGGGCTCTACTTGTATAAGCGTTTAATAGAACAGGTTCTGTAGAAATCTATGTGGAAACAGATGACGATGGTGTAAAAGGAGTGCACTCTTTCACGCTATAGTAGGATCTTGGGCCTCTGTACGGTTCTTTTTTTTTTTTGTTTATAAATTTTTTATTAAGAAACTTCAGCATTCCATACAATATGGAGGGTGTAACCTCCTGTCTGTAGCGTCAAGTAACAAACAACTTTAACGTCACATAACTTAGACATATATAATTGCAAGGATATCATCGTATAATGAAGCCTCCCTTTCCAGGGAGCCGGCATACAGGAGAGAAATGGTAAGGTGTGGGCGCAAAAGCACATGATAATGAAATGTGATAATGGAGGGTATAAACCCTCAGGTTTGGACCTGTTTAGAGCATGTAGTAGTCCCCACTTAGTTCAGCCAAAACTGATTGGCAAATCGTTGGAGTCCCTAAATGTTTTCCAGGCCTCCCATATTTTTGAAAACTTTTGGAAGTTTCTCAGTTCCCAGGAGGAAAGTTCCTCAAATCTGTGGATCTGGTCAACCTTTGAAAGCCATTGCTTTATAGGAGGGATTTCTGTGGAGAGCCAGAGTCTAGGGATAAGCAATTTGGCTGCTGCAATCAGATGTTTAAAAAGACCTAGGTTTGGGATTTTATGATTAGAAGGGAAAATGTTCAGAAGAGCTATCTCGGGGGAGGGAGAGAGATCCCCACCACAGATGTGGTTGCTTATTTGGAATATTTTGTTTCACCAAGATAGTAATTTCGGACACTCCCACCAAATATGTAAGTAAGAACCTCTATCAGCAAGACATCTCCAACATTTGTCACAACCAGATGATGAGTATCGAGAGACCACGTCAGGGGTTTTATACCATCTAGTGATTATCTTGAACCCATTTTCTTGAATGCGTACACATCTAGATGCTCTGTGAGGAGAGTTCAAAATAATATGAATTTCTTTAGCTGAAAAAGTGCGCTTTAAATCTTTCTCCCACAAACCAATAAAGGAAGGTAAAATAGAAGTTGTATGGGTTCTTATTCTACTGTAAAATTGCGATATCATTTTTGTAGGGTCTTGTGAGCTCTCTACCAAGCTCTCAAACCAGTTCAACGGTCTTATAAGGTCGCTGTAAGAGATATGTTGAGATAAGTAGGCCTTAATAAAATAGATGGGATTGCTGAGTGGAAGAGATGGTGGGATTAAAAGGCTTTCTTTTAAACTATTTAGAGATATGGACCTATTATATTGGTATAGATCTCTCAACTTAACTACAGATTCTCTTAGGTTAGTTGGTAAGCTATCTTGGAAAACCTTGGGAGCGATTTGTAAAATATCTCTTATTTGGAGAAGTGGAGATGGGAAGGGGATATGGAGGTGAGTGGCTTGAAGCCATTTCCAAGTATTGTAAGTAGCTTTAATTAAAGGGGTTACATCAGGTGAGACAGGAGGAGGGCATTTATGGCCCATTAGGAGAGCTTTAAAGGATGTTTCGGCTAAGGATTGTTCAATTTGGACCCAGGATTTATGGGGGGGAGATCTCAACCAGTCTACAATTCTGGAAAGGAGGATGGCCCTTCCATACAATTCAGGATCTGGTAGTGCAATACCACCAAGAGCTTTGGGTCTGTTTAGGGATTTGTATGAGAGTCGGGCCTTCCCTCTGTTCCAGATGAATGAACTAAAAAGTGATCTAAGCGAAGCATAATAGGAGGAGGGAATAGGGATAGGGAGGACCTGAAGTAAGTAAGACAGTTTGGGTAATACTAAAGACATAAGAAGGTTTTTTCTACCAAACCAAGAAAATATTGGCAGGTCTAGGTTCTTCAAGGTGGTGAATATGTGTCTCAAAAGGGGGGTATAATTTAAGGCAAAAAGTTGGTCGGGATCATTACTTATTTTAATGCCAAGATAGGTTAAATGCGGGGCCGTCCAGTTAAAGGGTGAGTTCAGTTTTAAACGATTTTTCATGGAGTTAGAAAGACCAGAATGAATGATTAAGGATTTGCTATGGTTAATTTTAAAATTAGAAAGTTTACTAAAGTTTTCTAAGTGATGATAAATTCTGGGGAGAGCAACACTTGGGTTACTAATCATGATCAACAGATCGTCGGCAAAGGCCGCTGTCTTATGATCCTGGTCCCCAAGGCATACACCCTTAATATCCTTGTCAGTTCTAATGGACTGCAAAAGGGGCTCCATAATCAATACAAAAAGGAGAGGGGAGAGGGGGCAACCCTGACGGGTACCATTAGATATAATGAATGGGGAGGATAAGGTATTATTAATGGAGATTAAGGCAGAGGCCTTTGAATACATGGCATCTATGGCTGATAGGAAAGGTAATGGGAATTTTTGAGAGGAGAGGACAAAGTTCATAAAGGACCATTTACCCCTATCAAATGCCTTCTCAGCATCTGTGCTGAGAAGGACCAGTGGAACAGCTTTTTTTTTCCGCGTGAAAGAGGATATTAAGGACCCTAGCCGTATTGTCCTTACCCTCTCTCCCCTTAACAAAGCCAGTTTGATCACTGTGGATCAAAGAAGGTAGTATAGAAGCTAAACGATTCGCCAGCATTTTAGCTAGTAATTTAAGGTCGATGTTAAGGAGAGAGATGGGCCTATAACTAGGGCATAGTGAGGGATCCTTACCCTCCTTAGGAATTAGGACAATGTGGGCTTTGGTCATGTCCTTGGATAGGGGAATATTGGATAGGGTTTGGTTATAAAGCGGAATGAGATGGGGAATGAGAATATCATGGAATGTAGAGTAATAAGAAATAGGAAGGAAGGAGAGGGTAAAGGGAAGGAACAAAAAAAATCATAATAGTAGTTACATATGAGTGGAAAGGAATGGAAACCCGATTATTTCAACCTCATCCAAGTGAGGTCTTTTCTTCGGCGACTCAATACAGAACCAGGAGAAAGGTTCAAAAAGAGTCTGTGGAGAGACGTCTAGGAGAAATCAAGTTGGCTTTCTTCCTCTGACGATGAGCTTTGGGGGTCCTCCTGGGCTCGAAGAGTTGCGGTTTAGGGACTTCAGGTAGGGAGGCGACATCTTGGATGAAGTCCCAGTTTTCAATCTCCATGTTAGGGATCTCCAGATGCTGTAGAGCTTGTAGTAGGTCAGCGTATGTTCTAATCGTGATCCTGCTCCCCTTGTAAAGGAATGAGATGCCGAAAGGGAAAGTCCACCGATAGATGATTTTCCGCTGGATAAGCCACTTAGTCAGAGGTTTCAGTGACTTGCGTTTCTTCAAGGTAATCGGAGCTAAGTCCTGATATACATGAATGCGGTGTTCTCTAAACAGAACTTCCGATTTTTTTCCTTGCACTTTCCAAAATAGCTTCCTTGTCTTGGAAATTTAGTTGACGACATATTATGTCTCTAGGCGGTTCAGCAGGTTTAGGTTTAGGGCGAAGGGCCCTATGAGCCCTTTCTATGATCGGGCTGGGGTGATCCGGACCCAAGAGCTGTTCACAGAGAGCCATTATTGCTTCCGGTACTTCTGAGTTAATAATCGATTCAGGTAGGCCTCGAAATCTCAAATTATTTCTCCTGCCCCGATTCTCCTGATCTTCCAGGGCTGTATAAACGGAGTTTAGATGGGACTGTACCGCTCGTAAGTTGTTGGAGGCCGCGGCCTGAAAATCGAGCATAGCGGTATGTGCGGTTTCCAAATCTTCCACCCTTCCCCCGATGTGCCTAATATCTTGACGTAAAGAAGAAACTTCGCTTACCAGCGGTTCCAGGGCTTTAGTTAGGACTGACTTGAGGTATTTTCTGGATATAGGGAGATTTGAGCGACCTCCAGTGTCGTCCGAGTCGCTGTCTCTTTCAGCGGTGTCCTGGATTTCATCATCCGGATTGACTGCCGGCGCCATTTTAGAATCTTTAGCGACATGTATAGCCGCCGCTTTTTTAATGAATTTGTCCATGTCGCCCGTTGCGACAGATGATTTCGGGTGATGTGAAGGTTCCCCTTGTCTCGGGTTGCCTATTTTCACCATTCTCAGGCCGTTGGAGCTAACGTAAGCTGAGGTATAGAATGCTGGCTAGCCGGAGCTCAGACACACACCACCATCTTTGTCTGGCGCTAGCTCCGCCCTGGGCCTCTGTACGGTTCTTTATACCTGGCGCTAACATTGACCTTTAAGGCTGAGTTTACACTTGAGTTATTTGCTCAGTTTTGGCCTCATAACTACCCAAATAAGTGTGCAGTGATTCTAAGAGCGACGCCTGTCATCTGCGTGTCATACTGACTCACAGTATTGTTTCACTACCACAGCAGACTCCCTATGAGTGTTTCTGCAAGGTACAGTGTTCTACACCACTATAAAGGCTCTCTGCAGCCAGAAAATAGCTGTTTTTAATGCAATTTGCCACAAATAAATTCAGATTGAATAAAATCTTTTTGGTAAATTCGGCGAACTGTCCGAATCAAATTTTTTTGAAATTTGCTTATCTCTACCAATAATTTAGCTGCAAAATAGTTTTATCAGGGAAAGCTTAGCAAATAGAGTGAGGGACAGGTGTGTTGTTTCATAGTTAATACAGCTTGCTGGAAGGTCTATGCTGCAACAAACTCATTTGTTTTCTTTATATGAAAAGCCAGCCAGCTCTATTTTGTAAAACTAAAAACCTTAAGTTTCTACAGTTCATAGGCTTATTGTGAGCACTCCAATAATATCCATTCTGCTGCAAACACTGAGCAATTGCAACTCTTTATTTCTAAATACCTCAAATTATTGTTTGTAATTGGGAATCTTTGTCACAATGAAGTGCATCAATATATCCACGTTAGTGAACGTGTTGTATTACTTCAAGATACCGTTCAGTTACAGAAAATCATTTTAGTGAAAAAACTGCATTGCTATACCAATGTACCAATGTCATTGGATGAAGTCTACTGCAATAATTGCATCCCTATAGCCATGTTAGTGAATAAGTATTGCTGTAAAGGCCACATTATCATACCAATGTTAGTGAATGTTTTGTATTACTTTAAGATTCCGTTTCATTACTATACCTGTGTTAGTGAATGTGTCTTATTGCCAAAACTAAACTACTATCCCCATGTTATTGAACACATTTTACAGCCAAAACTGCATTACTACCATTGTAACTTGTCAATACAAGTGTGCAATATGTTTTTAGAGAAAAGAGATTTGTTTTTAGAGAAGAGAAAAGAGATTTGATTCTGCCTCTCCCTTTAAATTACAGATAAAACACTTATAATTTTGCTACCGTTTAAAAATCTGTGTACCGACCACGTAACTTTTCATTTATAAGCCTCAAAATTAATTGTCTGGTAAAAGGGAAAAGCACAATGAAAGATCCATGCTTTGTCATCCAAGACTCAGAATGTGGGTAATACTGCAAACAGCACTAGAAGCACCTGCCATCCGGCCAGTAGGAGTAATAGGCCACAGTTCTCCGTGGCCTCTAATAGACACCACATTATTATTGAGGACAAAGAGGATGAGATTATGGTCTGGGTGGATCACTCTTCCTCTGAGTGATAGCAGGATGATGTCACCTATGTCACTTCTGTGCTTTGGAGCCAACGGTCACAGCATTTCTCCTGCTCCTTTTCCTTTCTGCCCCAGAGAAGCCTTGCAATTACATCATCTCTGTGTTCACTGACTCCTTCTAGTGGAGCGTCTTCTTTTTTCTTAAGAAGAGACAATAAAACCCCCTGCACTATGGAAGATGCTTAAGAGAGTATCTCTGTTGATGACTTGTGTGAGAACAGTTGATATTTTGCTGTATATGTTTGCCACTACCCTTTTCGAACCCCTGGATATGATACCCATGCTACTTACCATGTGTAACGCACCTAGTTGATCAGTTAGGATCTCAACTGCGGAAGCAATGGACATGCACTATTATCCCACTGCCCTTGTTCTTGGCTGTGGGATTCGCGGTTACTCAGTATGTACCCCAGGCGTCTCTCTCAGTCTTGGGCGGAGAGTTTGGGGTAACAAAATCATTTACCGCTATCCATCTATTTAGTATTACTGCTGGAGAGGAAGGTCTCCCAGTATTACAGGAGTCACAAGTTAGTATAAGCTTGTGCACAGTTCAGAGTTAGTATCTAGTATGCAATAAGTTCAGGGTTAGTATATAGCATCTCCCCAGTTTAGTATATTGTATGCCATAGGTTCAGGGTTAGTATATAGCATGTCCTCAGTTTAGTATATAGAATGCAGTAGGTTAAGAGCATGTCCACAGTTTAGTATATAGTATGCAGTAGGTTCAGAGTTAGTATAGCATGTCCACAGTTTAGTATATAGTATGCAGTAGGTTGAGAGCATGTCCACAGTTTAGTATATAATATGCAGTAGGTTCAGAGTTGGTTTGGGAGTATCGTCTCACACCAGTCAGGAACCACCCCACTCAGAGTTCCAGGACATTAATCAGAGCAGGTAACAGGCATATACTTGCGGTTAGTTGGTCCTGGCTAGGAAGCCAGCAGTGGGGAAGCCAGTGGCAAGAAGGTAGACAGTCCTTCACGCTGTTGTTAGGGATCCAGGTCTGGATATGTGGACAGAGTCCTCAGATGCAGTGGAGCTAGCAGGGTGCGCACTCCATTAGTGGAACACCCTGCTTAGCACCTGTCTTCTATTTAAGGCCTGGAGGTAAGTGGGCGGAGTCACAGGACGGCCCAGCGGCCACTGCGTTCCACGCTGGAGCGCAAGCCAGCGTAACAACACAGGCGGTCGCTGCGTTCCACGCTGGAGCGCATGTCAGCGTATCGTCACAGGGAGCCGCTGTGATCCAGGCTGTACTGTTACACCATGCTTCTGTCTTTTGTTCCAGCTTTTGTCTCCTTAGGGTGTGTAAGCGCTCACCTCCAGCCTCTTGAAGGACCAGTGCACACACTTTTAAATCCAATGTCAGAGGGTGCATGAGCTTTAGGTTCTCTGCTGACCACCAAGGTGTTCTGATAGTCTTGTGTTAATGCGATTTCCCTGTGTTCATCCTAAGTTGCTCCTGTCAGTGCTTCAGCTTGCACCTGCCCTAACTATGTGTTTCTGCACTTCCAGTTTCAGTTCTGTCTGTGTTTAAGTTAACCCTGTCCATTTGTATAATTTTTGTTCCTGCCAAGTATCCAGCCTGCCTGCTTCGTATGTATCTTCACTATCACCCTCCTTGCCTGTTTATACTGTGTTTCCCAGCATCTATGCTTCAAGTGTGCTATATGGATCTCAGAAATCTTCATTCAAGTCTTAATTTTTGGTGCATTTTTTGTATCCTGAGCCTCTGGTGCTTACACTTTAGTCCCTGTATGCAATGGAACAGAAAAGAACTGCTACTCAGCGATCCTGGCCTCAACAGGTGTCATGTGACCAGTGTCGCCATGTAGCCCTTGCCTAATACCCAGATAACCCAAAAATAGAAAAAAAACATTCTAGCAAAATGGCACACATGATATCCAATAACAAAAGATAAATATCTAGTCATTATAATAAAGGTGCCCAGGTTAAGATCTGGACATTGCCTGGCCCACACACACTCCTAAAGAAGCTAGTATCCACTATTCCTGCCTTGTATTGTCATGTAGCAGAGAACACAGTCCACTTCTTGCAATTGTAGTTCACAGACAAGGTGTATGCCACTATGTAAACCTGGAGCAGCTATTAAGGGCAGGGGCAGTACAAGCCTTTCATGGCCCACTAGGTCAATGTTTTTTACAGCAGTGGCAATACAGCACTGATGACAGGTCCTAGTGACACATCCACATTTGTGTGGGTCTAGTTCCTTCACCAGGCAGTTATCCGTATCCTCCATGTAATCCTCCATGGACATCCTTCTGTCCCGAATAGAAGCCCACTCTCCCTCCCTCCTATCATATGTGTATGGTAAAGTGTTTTCATGCTGTGCTAGGGCTAATGTGCCTGAGCAAGAGTAGCCACACAGCTGAACAGTTAATAAAGTGCATCAAGCAGCAAACATCCCGCTGGCTGTCTCCCTGCCAACTCCAACGGGGCAAGGTGATCAGTGACAATGGAAGGAACATAACGGCTGTGCTGCATTTGAGGAATATAACACATGCTCCCTGCTTGGCGGATGTGGTAAATTAGTTGTGCAATGCTTTTTGAAAAAATACCATGGCTTGCAGAGAGTGCTGGTCATGTACAGGAGGCTGTCCTCACAATTTAGCCATTCTTCTTATGTTGCAAGGAACACCCTCATGGACTTTTTGCGACAGAATGGTCTGCCATTGCTCCACCTAGCCATGATGACCAATCATCGCAGTATGGGCAGAGCTAGAAACACTTGGGTCCTTCGGCACGCTTGCGAGCATGGGAAGCTGTATGTTTGCTTTTTTACTGTAGGTATTGACATTAATCAATCTGATGATTAGTGTTCAGCGAAGCAAGGCATTCGAAGTAGAATTTGGTCCGAAGTTTAGGAAAACTTTGATTCGCAAAAAATCCGAATTTCTTTGCGTTTTGTCGTAACGAATCAACTTTTCCTAAAATTACTGCTGATCATGTTACAAAGTGAAAGTAAGAAGCCTGGGAATAGTGATGGACAAACATCGGCCTGGACGACGGGCTTCATTCACTTTAATAACAGGCGAACCGGAAAAACCTTCAGGTCATATTTGCAGCCAACAAATACTTACTAGAAGTGCAAAAATCGTCCCACAAAATTGCAACTAAAAATATGTATTTTAATCAGGGGCCATTTTTATGCGTCTTAAAGGCAAACTGTCAAAAATATGGCCTGCTGGAGCCTATAAAAATTGTATTTTAGGCCCCTTGGGAGTACAGACCCCAAACATTAGGCATTCATCGGACAGAAAACATTAAGCGATTATGTGGCTGGAGGTATATACTAGACGGTTATTGGATAACAATTTTCCTTCAGGAAAGTGGAGTACAGGCCCCAAAAATTAATCATTCAATGTACAGAAAAGAACAAGTGGTTATGTGGCTGGAGGTATATTAGACGGTCATTTGATATCAATTTTACTGCAGGCCAGTACAAATAAATGTCAAATACATATGTAAAAAATTTGATTAAAAACATGGCTAATGAATCCCCCCTCTTGAATAAACCGCAAATGATAATAGTTGAAATTCAATAACACGTGGTCGTCAGTCATCACAGGTGTTGATTTTCCTCCAAGGCCCCAACAATTAGGTATTCACTGTATAGGAAAGATCAAGTGATTATGTGGCTGGAGGTATATTAGACGGTCAATGGATATCAATTTTACTGCAGGCCAGTGGAGTACAGGCCCCGAACATTAGGAATTCACTGTACATAAAAGATCAAGTGATTATGTGGCTAGAGGTATATTAGACGGTCAATGGATATCAATTTTACTGCAGGCCAGTGGACTACAGGCCCCAAAAATTATTCATTCACCGGACAGAAAACATCAAGTGATTATGTGGCTGGAGGTGTATTAGATTGTCATTGGATATCAATTTTACTGCAGGCCAGTGAACTACAGGCCCCATAAATTATTCATTTACCATACAGAAAAGAACAATTGATAATGTGGCTGGAGGTACATAAGGCGGTCACCATATAACAATTTTACTGTTGGCCAGTTAGATTACAGGCCCCAAAAATTTATAATTCATCGTACAGAAAAGATCAAGTGATTATGTGGCTGTAGGTATATTAGACGGTCAATGGATATCAATTTTACTGCAGGCCAGTAAACTACAGGCCCCAAAAAGTTTTAATTCAATGTACAGAAAAGAACAAGTGATTATGTGGCTGGAGGTATATTAGATGGTCATTGGATATCAATTTTACTGCATTGCCAGTACAAATACATGTCAAATACATATGTTTAAAAGAACTAAAAATATAAAATTGGATAAAAAACATGGCTAACGAAATCCCCCCTCTTGAAAAAAAAACGAATGAAATTAGCTGAAATTCGATAACACGTGGTCGTCACAGGTTTTGAATTTCTCTGTGGCCCAAAACATTAGACATTCACCGGACAGAAAAGGCCTTTTATGCCGCTGTATGTAAATAAGACAGGGACCATTCTTTGTTCTGGGTGGTGGCGGATATGTGTGGGCTGGCATGAGGAAATTCAATTAATAGTGGTTGTCACAGGTGTTGAATTCCTCTGAGATACAAGCCTTATTCATTTTTAGAAATGTGAGGTAGTCCACACTGACGTGAGCTACGCGAGTGAGCTTATCGGTCACGATCCCCCCTGCTGCCCTGAACGTCCTTTCGGACAGAACACTCGACAAGGTGCAAGCCAAGAGTTCCATGGCAAATTGTGCCAGCTCTGGCCACAGGTCAAGCCTGCACACCCAGTAGTCAGGGTTTCCTCTGTTCTCAGAGCGTCCACAATGACCGTTAACCCGTTAACCTTTTGGTCTAGGTGTTCCCTGAGGCTGTATCGGATCGCGGCTCTCGATGGGTTGGTTGCGAGAATGATCTCATATCCGAAGTGACCAACACATCTTCAAACTGACCTCTTCTTGCAGGCACGCTAGAATTGGTACCCGCACCAGTTTCACTGTGGGTGGAAATTCCTCTGCCAGCGCCCGCAACAGCAGAATGCAGCATCTCTCGAAGCAAGGCCTGGAAATGCTGCATTCTGGCAGCCCTCTGTGATGCTGGTAACATGTCCGCCATTTTGTGTTTGTACCTGGGGTCTAAGTACGTTGCCACCCAGTACTGGTCCTTGCCCTTTATGCTTTTTATACGAGGGTCCCTCTTCCAACACTAGAGCATGAAGGCCCCCAATTGCACTAAATTGGAAGTGGTGGAGCGGCCTGGCTCCTGCTCATCGCCCAAGAGAATGACGTCCTCGGTCTTCTCACCCCAGCCACGGACAACACCATGGATCCCAGAAAAGTTTAAAGCCTTCTCTTCTTGCTCCTCCCCCCCCCCCCCCAGGCACCATCCTCCTCTGACTCCTCTTCAGACTCCTGCTGATTTGTCTCAGATGGAATAGCCCCTCCTGGGAATTCATTCAGCATTGTGACTTCCTCATCTTCCTGCTCTTTGACGGCTTGATCAATGACACCACGCAATGCACGCTCCAAAAAGAAGGTGTAAGGTTTGATGTCACTGATGGTGCTCTGGCTGTGACTGACCAGTTTTGGTGATCTCATCAAATGGCCGCAGAAGTCTGCATGCGTCGCGCAACGGCAGCCACTGGCGCAGTGAAAAAAAAACAAGCTCCTCAGAACCTGTCCTGCCTCAGAGTTCATACAGGTAGTCGTTAACGGCACGTTTCTGCTGGAGCAGCCTATCAAGCATCTATAAGGTGGAGTTCCAGTGCGTCAGGCAGTCACAAATCAAACGTCTGATGGGCAAGTGGTGTCGCCATGTCAGTGTAAGATGTTCTAAAATGACCAGAGATTTTCCTGGCCTGCCGCAAGACGTCCTGGACCTGGGGGTATTTGCCAACGAATAGCTGCCCGACTAAGTTCAGGACATGTGCCATGCACGGCACGTGTGTCATTTTGCCCTGTTTCAGCCCGCTCAGCAGATTGGCACCATTGTCACACACCACTTTACCAACTGTCAAATTGAGCGGGGTTAGCCACTTATCAGCCTGTGACCGCAGAGCTGAAAGGAGTGCAGGACCAGTGTGGCTCTTGGCTTCCAGGCACAACAGCCGCAGCGCAGCATGGCAACGTCTCACCTGGCACATCGAATAGGTTCTGGGGAGCTGGGGGGTGCAGCGGAAGAGGCGGTAGCAGTTGAAAAGGTGGTGTCAGCCGAGGGGGAGAAGGAGGATAGAGTAGGAGGAGGAGAAGAAGAGGCAGGCCTACATGCAATCCATGGCGGCAATATCAAATCCACACGGGTGCCACGGGTTGCATGCTTGACAGCTGTCAGAAGGTTCACCCAGTGAGCAGTAAAAGTTATGTACCTTCCCTGCCCGTGTTTCCTAGACCATGTGTCTGTGGTCAGATGTATCTTGGCACCAACACTGTGTGCCAGAGATACATTCACTTGTTGCTGAACATGTTCATATAGCTCTGGGATGCCTTTCTGGGAGAAATATTTCCTTCCAGGGACCTTCCATTGCGCTGTGCCAATGGCCACAAATTTTCGAAAGGCTTCCGAGTCCACCAGTTTATATGGCAGTAGTTGGCAGACTAGCAGTTCCGACAATCCGACGGTCAGCCGTTGGGCAAGAGGGTTATCCGGCGTATATATCAATCCCCTCTAACAGTATCTTGTGGAAACAGGTATATAGAACCCAATAATGAGTATTTTCTGGAAGCTGGTATATAAAACCCCTTATCAATATTTAGTGGAAGCTCGTGTATCGCAGGCCCCAATCAATATTTTGTGGAAGCCAGTGTATCACACCCCTCAATCAGTATTTTGTGGAAGCAGCTATATCGCACCCCTTAATCAGTTTTTTTGGGGGCAACAGGTATATCACATTAGTTGCAATTAGTTATTCCAATAGCGTTTGTCCCTCTATCTAGCTGCGGTATCTGAGCATAACCGCACACAACTGCTGCACAATACAAATGCACTATAATATACTTTCTATGTTAGAAGGTATATTATAGGTATATCACACCGCCCAATCATTTTTTTTTTTTTTTTTTGGGGGGGGGAACAGGTATATCACACCAGTTGCAATTAGTTATTCCAATAGCGTTTGTCCCTCTATCTAGCTGCAGTATCGCAACAGAACTGCACACAACTGCTGCACAATACAAATGCACTATAATATACTTTCTATGTTAGAAAGTATATTATAAGTATATCACACCCCTCTGCTTGTCACACCTATCGATAGCACACCTATACCAATCCTTAAAAGGACTTTTGTGGCCCTATTAGCTAGCGTTTGGTGTCCCTAACAGTCTATCCCTGCTCCACACAGCAACCTCTCCCTACACTGGCAAAAAACTGAATGTAAAATGGCTGCCAGATCGGGTTTATTTATACGGTAGGGGGTGTATCCATGTGCTGAAACTTCTCAATTGGCTGTCTTGTTTCACCTGATAGATGTGTCATGGGTCAAAGTTCTGCAAAATGCAAAGAATATGGCGCCGGCGGACATCTCCATATGTTCGCCTGTTCGGCGAAACGCGAACGAGGAAAGTTCGCCTCAAAACAACCACCGGGCGAACCGCAAGGCCATCTCTACCTGGGAACACAAGATCACTCAAAATGCCGTGCAGCCAGCCATCCTCTGTGATGTCACAGCTCTATAAAACCCTCACCCTGTACAGTCTCCACCATTGTCCTGTGAGCTGAGCATAGGGAGAGTCATAGCAAGAGCTCATGCGCTAGGGACAGTGCTGCTGAAAATGATTAACCACCTCAGCTCCCCTAGCTTAAACACCCTTAATGACCAGGCCACTTTTTACAATTCTGCACTACACTACTTTCACCGTTTATTGCTTGGTCATGCAACTTACCACCCAAATGAATTTTATCTCCTTTTCTTCTCATTAATAGAGCTTTCATTTGGTGGTATTTCATTGCTGCTGACATTTTTACTTTTTTTGTTATTAATCGAAATGTAACAAAAAAAATTAAAAAAATGAAATTTTTCACTTTCTGTTGTAAAATTTTTTTAAAAAACGACATCCATATATAAATTTTTCTCTAAATTGATTGTTCTACATGTCTTTGATAAAAAAAAAATGTTTGCGTAAAAAAAAATGGTTTCGGTAAAAGTTATAGCGTTTAAAAACTATGGTACAAAAATGTGAATTTCCGCTTTTTGAAGCAGCTCTGACTTTCTGAGCACCTTTCATGTTTCCTGAGGTTCTACAATGCCCAGACAGTAGAAAACCCCCACAAATAACCCCATTTCGGAAAGTAGACACCCTAAGGTATTCGCTGATGGGCATAGTGAGTTCATAGAACTTTTTATTTTTTGTCACAAGTTAGCGGAAAAAGATTTTTATTTTTTATTTTTTTTCATACAAAGTCTCATATTCCACTAACTTGTGACAAAAAATAAAAACTTCCATGAACTCACTATGCCCATCGCGAAATACCTTGGGGTGTCTTCTTTCCAAAATGGGGTCACTTGTGGGATAGTTATACTGTCCTGGCATTTTAGGGGCCCTAATGTGTGGGAAGTAGTTTGAAATCAAAATGTGTAAAAAAATGCCCTGTGAAATCCTAAAGGTGCTCTTTGGAATTTGGGCCCCTTTGCCCACCTAGGCTGCAAAAAAGTGTCACACATGTGGTATCGCCGTACTCAGGAGAAGTTGGGCAATGTGTTTTGGGGTGTCATTTTACATATACCCATGCTGGGTGAGATAAATATCTCGGTCAAATGCCAACTTTGTATAAAAAAATATGAAAAGTTGTCTTTTGCCGAGATATTTCTCTCACCCAGCATGGGTATATGTAAAAAGACACCCCAAAACACATTTCCCTACTTCTTATGAGTACGGCGATACCAGATGTGTGACACTTTTTTGCAGCCTAGGTGGGAAAAGGGGCCCACATTCCCCATGGATCGGATCCGCAAAACACATACGGAAGTCTGAATGGAGCCTTACAGGGGGGTGAACAATGACAGTGGGGTGATCAGGGAGTCTATATGGGGTGATCACCCCCCTGTCATTGATCACCCCCCTGTCATTGATCACCCCCCTGTAAGTCTCCATTCAGAGGTCCGTATGTGTTTTGCGGATCCACGGATCCATGGATCGGATCCGCAAAACACATACGAACGTCTGGATGGAGCCTTACAGGGGGGTGATCAATGACAGGTGGGTGATCAGGGAGTCTATATGGGGTGATCACCACCCTGTCATTGATCACCCCCCTGTCATTGATCACCCCCCTGTAAGTCTCCATTCAGAGGTCCGTATGTGTTTTGCGGATCCACGGATCGGATCCGCAAAACACATACGGACATCTGAATGGAGCCTTACAGGTGGGTGATCAATGACAGGGGGGTGATCAATGACAGGGGGGTGATCAGGGAGTCTATATGGGGTGATTACCCCCCTGTAAGGCTCCATTCAGAGGTCCGTATGTGTTTTGCGGATCCACGGATCCATGGATCGTATCCGCGAAACACATACGGACGTCTGAATGGAGCCTTACAGGTGGGTGATCAATGACAGGGGGGTGATCAGGGAGTCTATATGGGGTGATCACCCCCCTGTCATTGATCACCCCCCTGTAAGGCTCCATTCAGACGTCTGTATGTGTTTTGCGGATCCGATCCATGGATCCGTGGATCCGCAAAACACATACGGACCTCTGAATGGAGCCAGCCTTACAAGGAGGTGATCAATGACAGGGGGTGATCAGGGAGTCTATATGGGGTAATCACCCCCCTGTCATTGATCACCCCCCTGTAAGGCTCCATTCAGACGTCCGTATGTGTTTTGCGGATCCGATCCATGGATCCGTGGATCCGCAAAACACATACGGACCTCTAAATGGAGCCAGCCTTACAAGGAGGTGATCAATGACAGGGGGTGATCAGGGAGTCTATATGGGGTGATCACCCCCCTGTCATTGATCACCCACCTGCCTGTCTGCCGGCATCTGTTAGCGCCAGTGGTGTGCGCTCAGGGGTTTAAATGTGCAGAGGGGGCTGGCCGCACATTTAAACCCCTGAGCGCACACCACTGGCGCTAACAGACGCCGGCAGACAGGCAGTGTATCTAGCTGCCCTGCAATCCTCCTTGGTATAGGCCATACGCATTCCATGTGAGACACAGTACTTGTGCTGACTTGGACTGTATACGTCCACTCAAGCTGGTATAATCTCTGTTCCTTTCCCCTCCCCTCTGTCCGCTAACATCATACAGCCGACACAGGAGTGGGGTACTTTTCCTCTCTCCATGACCCCTGTCCCCTGATGAATTAGGGGGTCGTGTAGAAGTAGATGAACTGTATCTATCATAAGGTGTTATATATTCATTAATGAAACGCGTAGGGACCGTGAATATATCCCCATATCTGTCCTTGGGACTATGAATATATCCTTACAATAGTCCTTAAGGACTTTTTCTTTCCCTTTACACACCGTACCATCCTGATAGTCATAGCCCCTCTTTGGCCTTTTCCCTCTTTTCACAGGGCCATCTAGGGTGCATGTTTCAGGGTCAGGTTCCGGACGGGGCCACCCCTTGCGGGGCCAGGACCTCGTGTTAGGTGGTTAGGGTACAACAGGCCAAGTAGGGCAGTAACAGGGTTAGATATTTCCCTGTTGCCCTCAGCCATCAAGACCTAACCGACTGACGGTCGCAACCAGGTTCAAAGACACCTGTTTTGAACAGTGGACCATACGACCCGGGCATCCTTACCGGTAAGACCCACCCTGTTTTTTCTGCCTGTTGGCATACTAGTAGACCTTGGGTACACCACCCAGGGCCTTCCAATAGTGTATATGTATCTTGGTCACCTCCACTTTGGCTCCTATCCATGGGCCTAAATGGACCTGACCTTAAGTGATCTTATTAATGTTCGTCATTGTTATGTGGTTTGTCTAGTAGGGGCTCACCATCTTAGTTCTTAATCGTCCGAATAAAAGATAGATTTTAAAACGTTACTGGCCCTTTTTCTTACATATTTGCTTCACAGAGCAGTACACTTGAGAGAGGTGCCTCTGCACCTTCTCTCTCCAGGGACCACCCTCATTCCTTTCCAGTCTCTTAAATGCTCTGAGACTATTGCCCCTTCCAAGGATAGAAACTACCACAGACTAAAAGTGACTGCTGCATTCATGAACCCATGATGATCTCTTGTCTGCAGTGGTGTCTGAATCAGTGTGTATATATACTCATAAGCACTTCCTACTTTGCTCTTGCTATATATATATATATATATATATATATGCTGTGAACTGGGAATAGTAATGCTTTCTAGTGCAATGTTTTTTGTTTTTTTTTCTATTGTAATGCTTTAGTTTAAATGTCAGTTCTTGTTCCTCTGTCCATGGCATCTAGGATTGCTCCAAACAACATTTCATTGTATTGTACATTGTATTACATTGTATTGTACAGTGACAATAAAGGCATTTTATCTATCTTATCTTATCTTATTCTGCACAAGGTACGGAAAAGTCCTGAGGGATCCATGCCTGGTTCATTTTAATGAATGTGAGCTTGTCCACATTGGCTGTGGACAGGTGGCTGCGCTTGTCTGTGATGAGGCCCCCTGCCATGATAAACACACGTTCAGATAATACACTGGCTGCAGGGCAGGCCAGCACCTCCAAGGCGTAAAGGGCAAGCTCAGGCAATGTGCCCAATTTGGAGACCCAAAAGTTAAAGGGGGCAGAGCCATCGTTCAGTACGTGTAGGTGTGTGCACACATACTGCTCCACCATGTTGGTGAAATGCTGCCTCTTGCTAAGACGTTCCATATCAGCTGGTGATGCTGGTTGTTGTGGTGTGCTGACAAAGCTTTTCCACATTTCGGCCATGCTAACCCTAACTTCCGAGGTGCTGGCAGTGCCCCAGCTGCATTGGCGACCTCTTCCTCGTCCTCTGCCTTCGCCATGTGCTTCCACTGTGCCCCCGCTGTCAGGTGGGAATACCACCAGCAGCGCGTCTACCAGCGTGCGCTTGTACTCGCACATCTTACAATCACGCTCCAGTGACGGAATTAAGGATGGTACATTGTCCTTGTAAAGAGGATCCAGCAGCGTGGCCACCCAGTAATCAGCACAAGTTAGAAAGTTATATTTTAAGGGTAATTTACTTCTGTGACCTTCTACTTATTTGCCCTAATTAGTGGAATAGCACCCAGTAATCAGCACAAGTTAGAATGTGGGCAACTCGGCGGTCGTTGCGGAGACACTGCAGCATGTAATCGCTCATGTGTGCCAGGCTGCCCGAAGGCAACGAAAAGCTGTCCTCTGTGGGAGGTGTATCGTCTGTGTCCTCTGTATCCCCCCAGCCACGCTCCAGTGATGGCCATTAGCTGGACTGGGTGCCACCCTGCTGTGAACATGGTTCCTCCTCCTCCATCTCCTCCTCCTCATCCTCCAGAACTGTGCCCTGGCTGGACAATTGTGTACCTGGCGTTTGTGGGTGCAGGAACCCACCCTCGGAGCCACTTGGGAATGACTTACCGGAAACCCTACGAAATGATCCCTCTTCCTCCTGTGCCACATCCTCTTCCATCATCGCCCGAAGCGTTTTTTCAAGGAGGCATAGAAGTGGGATAGTAACGCTGAGAACGGCGTTATCGGCACTGGCCATGTTGGTGGAGTACTCGAAACAGCGCAACAAGGAACACAGGTCTCGCATGGAGGCCCAGTCATTGGTGGTGAAGTGGTGCTGTTCCGCCGAGCGACTCAACCGTGCGTGCAGCAGCTGAAACTCCACTATCGCCTGCTGCTGCTCTGGCCAGCATGTGCAAGGTGGAGTTCCACCTTGTGGGCATGTTGCATATGAAGCGGTGAGCGGGAAGGCCGAAGTTACGCTGCAGTGCTGACAGGCGATCAGCTTCAGGGTTAGAACACCGAAAGCGCGCACAGACGGCCTGCACTTTATGCAGCAGCTCTGAAATATCGGGGTAATTTTTAAGGAATCTCTGCACCACCAAATTCAGCACATGCGCCAGGCAAGGGATGTTCGTCAAACGGCTAGTCCCAGAGGTGCTACAAGATTTTGCCCATTATCGCACACCACCAGGCCGGGCTTGAGGTCGACTGGCACAAACCACTCATCGGTCTGTTGTTCAAGGCCCATCCACAGCTTCTGAGCGGTGTGGGGTTTGTCCCCCAAACAGATAAGTTTTAAAACTGCCTGCTGTCATTTTACCCCTGGCTATGCTGAAGTTGGTGGTGAAGGTGTTACGCTGACCGGATGAGGAGCTGGTAGAGGATGAGGAAGCAGAGTAGGAGGAGGAAGCAACAGGAGGCAAACTGAAGCGCCCTGCAATCCTCGGTGGTGGAAGGACATGCGCCAAACTGCTATCCGCCCCAGGCCCAGCCGCCACTGCATTTACCCAGTGTGCTGTTATGGAGATATAACGTCCCTGACTGTGCTTACTGGTCCACGTATCCATAGTGAGGTGTACCTTGCCACAGATGGCTTTGCGCAGTGCACACCTGATTTTGTCCCCTACTTGGTTGTGCTGGGAAGGGATGGCTCTCCTGGAAAAGTAGTGGCGGCTGGGCACGACGTACTGTGGGACAGCCACCGCCATAAGGCCTTTAAAACTATCCGTCTCCACCAGACGGAATGACAGCATTTCAAAGGCCAGTAATTTAGAAATGCTGGCATTCAGGGCTAGGGATCGCGGGTGGGTAGGGGGGTACTTCCTCTTCCTCTCCAGCGTTTGGGAGATGGAGAGCTGAACGCTTGCGTGGGACATTGTGGAGATGCTGGTGACCCAGGTGTTGGTGTTGCTGGCAGATCCTCTGTTTGTGGGGTGCCAGGTGGCACTGTCACTCCAGAGGTGGATGAAGAGGCCGAGACTGCAGCAGAAGAGGAAGCAGGAGGAGCCAGAGACCTTTCTTGGTTTTTGAGGTGTCTACCTCACTGCAGCTCGTGCTTTGCAGTTAAATGCCTGGTCAAGCAGGTTGTGCTCAGGTTGAGAACGTTTATGCCTCGCTTCAGGCTCTGATTGCACAGCGTGCAAACTACTTGTGTCTTGTCATCAGCACATTGTCTGAAGAACTGCCACGCCATGGAACTCCTTGGAGCTGGCTTTGGTGTGCTCGGTCCCTTGCTGTGGTGGGCAGTAGCAGGCGTACTATCTAGAGTTCGGCCGCTCCGCTTTTGCACCCTGCTCCCTCTTCTGCTGTGCTGGTGGCTCTGTGCGACCACTGCCTCTTCCTCCGAACTACATCGGTCACTCGCATGACCTTGATTCCATGTGGGGTCGAGGACCTCATTGTCCTCCACATCATCTTCCACCCAGTCTTCACCCCTGAATTCCTTGTCGGTCTGCACACTTTAGAAAGCCCCAGCAGTTGGCACCTATGTTTCGTCATCATCCGAGATGTGCTGCGATGGTCCTCCCATGTACTCATCTTGAAAGATAAGTGGTTGGGCATCGGTGCACTCAATCTCTTCCACTTCTGGGGCAGGGCTAGGTGGATGGCCCTGGGAAACCCTGCTAACAGAGTCATCAAAAAGCAGAAGAAACTGCTGCATGACTTGGGGCTCAGACTGCTTGGCTAATTTGCAAGGGGGTGAGGTGAAAGACTGATGGACATTGGCTGCAGTTGCCAACTGTGGTCTTTAAGCAGGAGAGTGGGTGGGAGACAATGTGAAGGAACTGGATCCACTGTCAGCAACTAGAGTTGAGCGAACACCTGGATGTTCGGGTTCGAGAAGTTCGGCCGAACTTCCCGTAAATGTTCGGGTTCGGGATCCGAACCCGAACCGAACTTCGTCCCGAACCCGAACCCCATTAAAGTCAATGGGGACCCGAACTTTTGGGCACTAAAAAGGCTGTAAAACAGCCCAGGAAAGAGCTAGAGGGCTGCAAAAGGCAGCAACGTGTAGGTAAATCCCCTGCAAACAAATGTGGATAGGGAAATGAATTAAAATTAAAATTAAAAAAATAAAAATGAACCAATATCAATTGGACAGAGGTCCCATAGCAGAGAATCTGGCTTCACGTCAGCAGAGAATCAGTCTCTTCATGCCATAGCAAAGAATCTGGCTTCATGTCAGCAGAGAATCAGTCTCTTCATGCCATAGCAGAGAATCTGGCTTCATGTCAGCGCAGAATCAGTCTTCATGTCATAGCAGAGAATCAGGCTTCATGTCACCCACCACTGGAACAGGCCACTGTCACACATTTAGGTCCCGGCACCCAGACAGAGGAGAGCGGTCCCGTAACAGAGAATCTGGCCTTATGTCAGCGCAGAATCTGTATTCATGTCATAGCAGAGAATCAGGCTTCACGTCACCCACCACTGGAACAGGCCACTGTCACACATTTAGGCCCAGGCACCCAGGCAGAGGAGAGAGGTCCCGTAACAGAGAATCTGGCCTTATGTCAGCGCAGAATCTGTATTCATGTCATAGCAGAGAATCAGGCTTCACGTCACCCACCACTGGAACAGGCCACTGTCACACATTTAGGCCCAGGCACCCAGGCAGAGGAGAGAGGTCCCGTAACAGAGAATCTGGCCTTATGTCAGCGCAGAATCTATCTTCATGTCATAGCAGAGAATCAGGCTTCACGTCACCCACCACTGGAACAGGCCACTGTCACACATTTAGGCCCCGGAACCCAGACAGAGGAGAGCGGTCCCGTAACAGAGAATCTGGCCTTATGTCAGCGCAGAATCTGTCTTCATGTCATAGCAGAGAATCAGGCTTCACGTCAGCCACCACTGGAACAGGCCACTGTCACACATTTAGGCCCAGGCACCCAGGCAGAGGAGAGAGGTCCCGTAACAGAGAATCTGGCCTTATGTCAGCGCAGAATCTGTATTCATGTCATAGCAGAGAATCAGGCTTCACGTCACCCACCACTGGAACAGGCCACTGTCACACATTTAGGCCCCGGCACCCAGACAGAGGAGAGCGGTCCCGTAACAGAGAATCTGGCCTTATGTCAGCGCAGAATCTGTCTTCATGTCATAGCAGAGAATCAGGCTTCACGTCACCCACCACTGGAACAGGCCACTGTCACACATTTAGGCCCAGGCACCCAGGCAGAGGAGAGAGGTCCCGTAACAGAGAATCTGGCCTTATGTCAGCGCAGAATCTGTCTTCATGTCATAGCAGAGAATCAGGCTTCACGTCACCCACCACTGGAACAGGCCACTGTCACACATTTAGGCCCAGGCACCCAGGCAGAGGAGAGCGGTCCCGTAACAGAGAATCTGGCCTTATGTCAGCGCAGAATCTGTCTTCATGTCATAGCAGAGAATCAGGCTTCACGTCACCCACCACTGGAACAGGCCGCTGTCACACATTTAGGCCCAGGCACCCAGGCAGAGGAGAGAGGTCCCGTAACAGAGAATCTGGCCTTATGTCAGCGCAGAATCTGTCTTCATGTCATAGCAGAGAATCAGGCTTCACGTCACCCACCACTGGAACAGGCCACTGTCACACATTTAGGCCCAGGCACCCAGGCAGAGGAGAGAGGTCCCGTAACAGAGAATCTGGCCTTATGTCAGCGCAGAATCTGTCTTCATGTCATAGCAGAGAATCAGGCTTCATGTCACCCACCACTGGAACAGGCCACTGTCACACATTTAGGCCCCGGCACCCAGACAGAGGAGAGCGGTCACGTAACAGAGAATCTGGCCTTATGTCAGCGCAGAATCTGTATTCATGTCATAGCAGAGAATCAGGCTTCACGTCACCCACCACTGGAACAGGCCACTGTCACACATTTAGGCCCAGGCACCCAGGCAGAGGAGAGAGGTCCCGTAACAGAGAATCTGGCCTTATGTCAGCGCAGAATCTGTCTTCATGTCATAGCAGAGAATCAGGCTTCATGTCACCCACCACTGGAACAGGCCACTGTCACACATTTAGGCCCAGGCACCCAGGCAGAGGAGAGAGATCCCGTAACAGAGAATCTGGCCTTATGTCAGCGCAGAATCTGTATTCATGTCATAGCAGAGAATCAGGCTTCACGTCACCCACCACTGGAACAGGCCACTGTCACACATTTAGGCCCCGGCACCCAGACAGAGGAGAGCGGTCCCGTAACAGAGAATCTGGCCTTATGTCAGCGCAGAATCTGTCTTCATGTCATAGCAGAGATTCAGGCTTCACGCCACCCACCACTGGAACAGGCCACTGTCACACATTTAGGCCCAGGCACCCAGGCAGAGGAGAGAGGTCCCGTAACAGAGAATCTGGCCTTATGTCAGCGCAGAATCTGTCTTCATGTCATAGCAGAGAATCAGGCTTCACGTCAGCCACCACTGGAACAGGCCACTGTCACAAATTTAGGCCCAGGCACCCAGGCAGAGGAGAGAGGTCCCGTAACAGAGAATCTGGCCTTATGTCAGCGCAGAATCTGTCTTCATGTCATAGCAGAGAATCAGGCTTCACGTCACCCACCACTGGAACAGGCCACTGTCACACATTTAGGCCCAGGCACCCAGGCAGAGGAGAGAGGTCCCGTAACAGAGAATCTGGCCTTATGTCAGCGCAGAATCTGTCTTCATGTCATAGCAGAGAATCAGGCTTCACGTCACCCACCACTGGAACAGGCCACTGTCACACATTTAGGCCCCGGCACCCAGACAGAGGAGAGCGGTCCCGTAACAGAGAATCTGGCCTTATGTCAGCGCAGAATCTGTATTCATGTCATAGCAGAGAATCAGGCTTCACGTCACCCACCACTGGAACAGGCCACTGTCACACATTTAGGCCCAGGCACCCAGGCAGAGGAGAGAGGTCCCGTAACAGAGAATCTGGCCTTATGTCAGCGCAGAATCTGTATTCATGTCATAGCAGAGAATCAGGCTTCACGTCACCCACCACTGGAACAGGCCACTGTCACACATTTAGGCCCCGGCACCCAGACAGAGGAGAGCGGTCCCGTAACAGAGAATCTGGCCTTATGTCAGCGCAGAATCTGTATTCATGTCATAGCAGAGAATCAGGCTTCACGTCACCCACCACTGGAACAGGCCACTGTCACACATTTAGGCCCCGGCACCCAGACAGAGGAGAGCGGTCCTGTAACAGAGAATCTGGCCTTATGTCAACGCAGAATCTGTCTTCATGTCATAGCAGAGAATCAGGCTTCACGTCACCCACCACTGGAACAGGCCACTGTCACACATTTAGGCCCCGGCACCCAGACAGAGGAGAGCGGTCCCGTAACAGAGAATCTGGCCTTATGTCAGCGCAGAATCTGCCTTCATGTCATAGCAGAGAATCAGGCTTCACGTCACCCACCACTGGAACAGGCCACTGTCACACATTTAGGCCCAGGCACCCAGGCAGAGGAGAGAGGTCCCGTAACAGAGAATCTGGCCTTATGTCAGCGCAGAATCTGTCTTCATGTCATAGCAGAGAATCAGGCTTCACGTCAGCCACCACTGGAACAGGCCACTGTCACACATTTAGGCCCAGGCACCCAGGCAGAGGAGAGCGGTCCCGTAACAGAGAATCTGGCCTTATGTCAGCGCAGAATCTGTCTTCATGTCGTAGCAGAGAATCAGGCTTCACGTCACCCACCACTGGAACAGGCCACTGTCACACATTTAGGCCCAGGCACCCAGGCAGAGGAGAGAGGTCCGGTAACAGAGAATCTGGCCTTATGTCAGCGCAGAATCTGTCTTCATGTCATAGCAGAGAATCAGGCTTCACGTCACCCACCACTGGAACAGGCCACTGTCACACATTTAGGCCCAGGCACCCAGGCAGAGGAGAGAGGTCCCGTAACAGAGAATCTGGCCTTATGTCAGCGCAGAATCTGTCTTCATGTCATAGCAGTGAATCAGGCTTCACGTCACCCACCACTGGAACAGGCCACTGTCACACATTTAGGCCCCGGCACCCAGACAGAGGAGAGCGGTCCCGTAACAGAGAATCTGGCCTTATGTCAGCGCAGAATCTGTATTCATGTCATAGCAGAGAATCAGGCTTCACGTCACCCACCACTGGAACAGGCCACTGTCACACATTTAGGCCCAGGCACCCAGGCAGAGGAGAGAGGTCCCGTAACAGAGAATCTGGCCTTATGTCAGCGCAGAATCTGTATTCATGTCATAGCAGAGAATCAGGCTTCACGTCACCCTCCACTGGAACAGGCCACTGTCACAAATTTAGGCCCCGGCACCCAGACAGAGGAGAGCGGTCCCGTAACAGAGAATCTGGCCTTATGTCAGCGCAGAATCTGTATTCATGTCATAGCAGAGAATCAGGCTTCACGTCACCCACCACTGGAACAGGCCACTGTCACACATTTAGGCCCCGGCACCCAGACAGAGGAGAGCGGTCCCGTAACAGAGAATCTGGCCTTATGTCAGCGCAGAATCTGTCTTCATGTCATAGCAGAGAATCAGGCTTCACGTCACCCACCACTGGAACAGGCCACTGTCACACATTTAGGCCCAGGCACCCAGGCAGAGGAGAGAGGTCCCGTAACAGAGAATCTGGCCTTATGTCAGCGCAGAATCTGTATTCATGTCATAGCAGAGAATCAGGCTTCACGTCACCCACCACTGGAACAGGCCACTGTCACACATTTAGGCCCCGGCACCCAGACAGAGGAGAGCGGTCCCGTAACAGAGAATCTGGCCTTATGTCAGCGCAGAATCTGTCTTCATGTCATAGCAGAGAATCAGGCTTCACGTCAGCCACCACTGGAACAGGCCACTGTCACACATTTAGGCCCAGGCACCCAGGCAGAGGAGAGCGGTCCCGTAACAGAGAATCTGGCCTTATGTCAGCGCAGAATCTGTATTCATGTCATAGCAGAGAATCAGGCTTCACGTCACCCACCACTGGAACAGGCCACTGTCACACATTTAGGCCCCGGCACCCAGACAGAGGAGAGGTTCATTCAACTTTGGGTTGCCCCGCAATATAATGGTAAAATGAAATTAAAAATAGTATTGAATGAGGAAGTGCCCTGGAGTAGAATAATATATTGTTAAGGGGAGGTAGTTAATATCTAATCTTCACAAGGGATGGACAGGTCCTGTGGGATCCATGCCTGGTTCATTTTTATGAACGTCAGCTTGTCCACATTGGCTGTAGACAGGCGGCTGCGTTTGTCTGTAATGACGCCCCCTGCCGTGCTGAATACACGTTCAGACAAAACGCTGGCCGCCGGGCAGGCCAGCACCTTCAAGGCATAAAAGGCTAGCTCTGGCCACGTGGACAATTTGGAGACCCAGAAGTTGAATGGGGCCGAACCATCAGTCAGTACGTGGAGGGGTGTGCACAGGTACTGTTCCACCATGTTAGTGAAATGTTGCCTCCTGCTAACACGTTCCGTATCAGGTGGTGGTGCACTTAGCTGTGGCGTGTTGACAAAACTTTTCCACATCTCTGCCATGCTAACCCTGCCCTCAGAGGAGCTGGGCGTGACACAGCTGCGTTGGCGACCTCTTGCTCCTCCTCTGCCTTCGCCTTGGGCTTCCACTGGTTCCCCTGTGACATTTGGGAATGCTCTCAGTAGCGCGTCTACCAACGTGCACTTGTACTCGCGCATCTTCCTATCACGCTCCAGTGTAGGAAGTAAGGTGGGCACATTGTCTTTGTACCGGGGATCCAGCAGGGTGGCAACCCAGTAGTCCGCACACGTTAAAATGTGGGCAACTCTGCTGTCGTTGCGCAGGCACTGCAGCATGTAGTCGCTCATGTGTGCCAGGCTGCCCAGAGGTAAGGACAAGCTGTCCTCTGTGGGAGGCGTATCGTCATCGTCCTGTGTTTCCCCCCAGCCACGCACCAGTGATGGGCCCGAGCTGCTTTGGGTGCCACCCCGCTGTGAACATGCTTCACCCTCATCCTCCTCCACCTCCTCCTCATCCTCGTCCTCCTCGTCCTCCAGTAGTGGGCCCTGTCTGGCCACATTTGTACCTGGCCTCTAGTGTTGCAAAAAACCTCCCTCTGAGTCACTTCGAAGAGACTGGCCTGAAAGTGCTAAAAATGACCCCTCTTCCTCCTCTTCCTCCTGGGCCACCTCCTCTTCCATCATCGCCCTAAGTGTTTTCTCAAGGAGACATAGAAGTGGTATTGTAACGCTGATAACGGCGTCATCGCCACTGGCCATGTTGGTGGAGTACTCGAAACAGCGCAACAGGGCACACAGGTCTCGCATGGAGGCCCAGTCATTGGTGGTGAAGTGGGTCTGATCCGCAGTGCGACTGACCCGTGCGTGCTGCAGCTGAAACTCCACTATGGCCTGCTGCTGCTCGCACAGTCTGTCCAGCATATGCAAGGTGGAGTTCCACCTGGTGGGCACGTCGCATATGAGGCGGTGAGCGGGAAGGCCGAAGTTACGCTGTAGCGCAGACAGGCGAGCAGCGGCAGGGTGTGAACGCCGGAAGCGCGAACAGACGGCCCGCACTTTATGCAGCAGCTCTGACATGTCGGGGTAGTTGCGAATAAACTTCTGCACCACCAAATTCAGCACATGCGCCAGGCAAGGGATGTGCGTCAAACCGGCTAGTCCCAGAGCTGCAACGAGATTTCGCCCATTATCGCACACCACCAGGCCGGGCTTGAGGCTCACCGGCAGCAACCACTCGTCGGTCTGTTGTTCTATACCCCGCCACAACTCATGTGCGGTGTGGGGCCTGTCCCCCAAACATATGAGTTTCAGAATGGCCTGCTGACGTTTAACCCGTGCTGTGCTGAAGTTGGTGGTGAAGGTGTGTGGCTGACTGGATGAGCAGGTGGAAGAAGAGGAGGAGGAAGCTGAGTAGGAGGAGGAGGAGACAGGAGGCAAAGAATGTTGCCCTGCGATCCTTGGCGGCGGAAGGACGTGCGCCAAATAGCTCTCCGCCTGGGGCCCAGCCGCCACTACATTTACCCAGTGTGCAGTTAGGGAGATATAGCGTACCTGGCCGTGCTTACTGGTCCACGTATCTGTGGTTAGGTGGACCTTGCCACAGATGGCGTTGCGCAGTGCACACTTGATTTTATCGGACACTTGTTTGTGCAGGGAAGGCACGGCTCTCTTGGATAAGTAGTGGCGGCTGGGAACAACATACTGTGGGACAGCAAGTGACATGAGCTGTTTGAAGCTGTGTGTGTCCACCAGCCTAAATGACAGCATTTCATAGGCCAGTAGTTTAGAAATGCTGGCATTCAGGGCCAGGGATCGAGGGTGGCTAGGTGAGAATTTACGCTTTCTCTCAAATGTTTGTGAGATGGAGAGCTGAACGCTGCCGTGTGACATGGTTGAGATGCTTGGTGACGCAGGTGGTGGTGTTGGTGGTACATCCCATGTTTGCTGCGCGGCAGGTGCCAACGTTCCTCCAGAGGCGGAGGAAGAGGCCGAGGCGGCGGCAGCAGCAGCTGAAGAGGCCGAGGCGGCAGCAGCAGAAGAGGTAGCAGGGGGAGCCTGAGTGACTTCCTTGTTTTTAAGGTGTTTACTCCACTGCAGTTCATGCTTTGCATGCAGGTGCCTGGTCATGCAGGTTGTGCTAAGGTTCAGAACGTTAATGCCTCGCTTCAGGCTCTGATGGCACAGCGTGCAAACCACTCGGGTCTTGTCGTCAGCACATTGTTTGAAGAAGTGCCATGCCAGGGAACTCCTTGAAGCTGCCTTTGGGGTGCTCAGTCCCAGATGGCGGCGGTCAGTAGCAGGCGGAGTCTCTTGGCGGCGGGAGTTCTGCTTTTGCCCACTGCTCCCTCTTTTGCTACGCTGTTGGCTCGGTCTCACCACTGCCTCTTCCTCCGAACTGTGAAAGTCAGTGGCACGACCTTCATTCCATGTGGGGTCTAGGACCTCATCGTCCCCTGCATCGTCTTCCACCCAGTCTTGATCCCTGACCTCCTGTTCAGTCTGCACACTGCAGAAAGACGCAGCAGTTGGCACCTGTGTTTCGTCATCATCAGAGACGTGCTGAGGTGGTATTCCCATGTCCTCATCATCAGGAAAAATAAGTGGTTGTGCGTTAGTGCATTCTATCTCTTCCACCCCTGGGGAAGGGCTAGGTGGATGCCCTTGGGAAACCCTGGCAGCAGAGTCTTCAAACAGCATAAGAGACTTCTGCATAACTTGAGGCTCAGACAGTTTCCCTGATATGCATGGGGGTGATGTGACAGACCGATGGGCTTGGTTTTCATGCGCCATCTGTGCGCTTTCTGCAGAAGACTGGGTGGGAGATAATGTGAACGTGCTGGATCCACTGTCGGCCACCCAATTGACTAATGCCTGTACCTGCTCAGGCCTTACCATCCTTAGAACGGCATTGGGCCCCACCAAATATAGCTGTAAATTCTGCTGGCTACTGGGACCTGAGGTAGTTGGTTCACTAGGACGTGTGGCTGTGGCAGAACGGCCACGTCCTCTCCCAGCACCAGAGGGTCCACTAACACCACCAAGATCATGTCCACGTCCGCGTCCGCGTCCCTTATTAGATGTTTTCCTCATTGTTCCCGTTCACCACAAATTTGAGAATGGCAAATTTGGGAATGCTTTTTCAACCCAGAACAAAAAGTCTGCTTTTACGGTCACTATAAATAACTTGACCAGCTAAAACTGTGCAGATTTGGTTGAATAGAGATGTGAGACCTGTTTTTTTTTGCGCTGTGTGACAGTTATAGGTTTAATCACAGAATGACACTTCTATCAGCACGCTAGCGTGTGTCTTAGGTTTTTCTGAATGACACTATCAATACCTTCAATGTAAGATTTTCTTTTTGGGATAGATTTCAAGTAGGCCTCAAATACCACAAACTAGTTATTTTCAGAATGGCAAATTTGGGAATGCTTTTTCAACCCAGAACAAAAAGTCTGCTTTTACGGTCACTACAAATAACTTGACCAGCTAAAACTGTGCAGATTTGGTTGAATAGAGATGTGAGACCTGTTTTTTTTTGTGCTGTATGACAGTTATAGGTTTAATCACAGAATGACACTTCTATCAGCACGCTAGCGTGTGTCTTAGGTTTTTCTGAATGACACTATCAATACCTTCAATGTAAGATTTTCTTTTTGTGATGGATTTCAAGTAGGCCTCAAATACCACAAACTAGTTATTTTGAGAATGGCAAATTTGGGAATGATTTTTCAACCCAGAACAAAAAGTCTGCTTTTACGGTCACTACAAATAACTTGACCAGCTAAAACTGTGCAGATTTGGTTGAATAGAGATGTGAGACCTGTTTTTTTTTGCTCTGTGTGACAGTTATAGGTTTAATCACAGAATGACACTTCTATCAGCACGCTAGCGTGTGTCTTAGGTTTTTCTGAATGACACTATCAATACCTTCAATGTAAGATTTTCTTTTTGGGATAGATTTCAAGTAGGCCTCAAATATCACAAACTATTTATTTTGAGAATGGCAAATTTGGGAATGCTTTTTCAACCCAGAACAAAAAGTCTGCTTTTACGGTCACTACAAATAACTTGACCAGCTAAAACTGTGCAGATTTGGTTGAATAGAGATGTGAGACCTGTTTTTTTTTGCGCTGTGTGACAGTTATAGGTTTAATCACAGAATGACACTTCTATCAGCACGCTAGCGTGTGTCTTAGGTTTTTCTGAATGACACTATCAATACCTTCAATGTAAGATTTTCTTTTTGGGATAGATTTCAAGTAGGCCTCAAATACCACAAACTAGTTATTTTGAGAATGGCAAATTTGGGAATGCTTTTTCAACCCAGAACAAAAAGTCTGCTTTTACGTTCACTACAAATAACTTGACCAGCTAAAACTGTGCAGATTTGGTTGAATAGAGATGTGAGACCTGTTTTTTTTTGCGCTGTGTGACAGTTATAGGTTTAATCACAGAATGACACTTCTATCAGCACGCAAGCGTGTGTCTTAGGTTTTTCTGAATGACACTATCAATACCTTCAATGTAAGATTTTCTTTTTGGGATAGATTTCAAGTAGGCCTCAAATACCACAAACTAGTTATTTTCAGAATGGCAAATTTGGGAATGCTTTTTCAACCCAGAACAAAAAGTCTGCTTTTACGTTCACTACAAATAACTTGACCAGCTAAAACTGTGCAGATTTGGTTGAATAGAGATGTGAGACCTGTTTTTTTTTGCGCTGTGTGACAGTTATAGGTTTAATCACAGAATGACACTTCTATCAGCACGCTAGCGTGTGTCTTAGGTTTTTCTGAATGACACTATCAATACCTTCAATGTAAGATTTTATTTTTGGGATAGATTTCAAGTAGGCCTCAAATACCACAAACTAGTTATTTTAAGAATGGCAAATTTGGGAATGTTTTTTCAACCCAGAACAAAAAGTCTGCTTTTACGGTCACTACAAATAACTTGACCAGCTAAAACTGTGCAGATTTGGTTGAATAGAGATGTGAGACCTGTTTTTTTTTGCGCTGTGTGACAGTTATAGGTTTAATCACAGAATGACACTTCTATCAGCACGCTAGCGTGTGTCTTAGGTTTTTCTGAATGACACTATCAATACCTTCAATGTAAGATTTTCTTTTTGGGATAGATTTCAAGTAGGCCTCAAATACCACAAACTAGTTATTTTGAGAATGGCAAATTTGGGAATGCTTTTTCAACCCAGAACAAAAAGTTTGCTTTTACGGTCACTACAAATAACTTGACCAGCTAAAACTGTGCAGATTTGGTTGAATAGAGATGTGAGACCTGTTTTTTTTTTGCGCTGTGTGACAGTTATAGGTTTAATCACAGAATGACACTTCTATCAGCACGCTAGCATGTGTCTTAGGTTTTTCTGAATAACACTATCAATACCTTCAATGTAAGATTTTCTTTTTGGGATAGATTTCAAGTAGGCCTCAAATACCACAAACTAGTTATTTTGAGAATGGCAAATTTGGGAATGCTTTTTCAACCCAGAACAAAAAGTCTGCTTTTACGTTCACTACAAATAACTTTACCAGCTAAAACTGTGCAGATTTGGTTGAATAGAGATGTGAGACCTGTTTTTTTTTGCGCTGTGTGACAGTTATAGGTTTATTCACAGAATGACACTTCTATCAGCACGCTAGCGTGTGTCTTAGGTTTTTCTGAATGACACTATCAATACCTTCAATGTAAGATTTTCTTTTCGGGATAGATTTCAAGTAGGCCTCAAATACCACAAACTAGTTATTTTCAGAATGGCAAATTTGGGAATGCTTTTTCAACCCAGAACAAAAAGTCTGCTTTTACGGTCACTACAAATAACTTGACCAGCTAAAACTGTGCAGATTTGGTTGAATAGAGATGTGAGACCTGTTTTTTTTTGCGCTGTGTGACAGTTATAGGTTTAATCACAGAATGACACTTCTATCAGCACGCTAGCGTGTGTCTTAGGTTTTTCTGAATGACACTATCAATACCTTCAATGTAAGATTTTCTTTTTGGGATAGATTTCAAGTAGGCCTCAAATACCACAAACTAGTTATTTTCAGAATGGCAAATTTGGGAATGCTTCTTCAACCCAGAACAAAAAGTCTGCTTTTACGGTCACTACAAATAACTTGACCAGCTAAAACTGTGCAGATTTGGTTGAATAGAGATGTGAGACCTGTTTTTTTTTGTGCTGTATGACAGTTATAGGTTTAATCACAGAATGACACTTCTATCAGCACGCTAGCGTGTGTCTTAGGTTTTTCTGAATGACACTATCAATACCTTCAATGTAAGATTTTCTTTTTGTGATAGATTTCAAGTAGGCCTCAAATACCACAAACTAGTTATTTTGAGAATGTTAAATTTGGGAATGCTTTTTCAACCCAGAACAAAAAGTCTGCTTTTACGGTCACTACAAATAACTTGACCAGCTAAAACTGTGCAGATTTGGTTGAATAGAGATGTGAGACCTGTTTTTTTTTGCGCTGTGTGACAGTTATAGGTTTAATCACAGAATGACACTTCTATCAGCACGCTAGCGTGTGTCTTAGGTTTTTCTGAATGACACTATCAATACCTTCAATGTAGGATTTTCTTTTTGGGATAGATTTTAAGTAGGCCTCAAATACCACAAACTAGTTATTTTCAGAATGGCAAAATTGGGAATGCTTTTTCAACCCAGAACAAAAAGTCAGCTTTTACCGTCACTACAAATAACTTGACCAGCTAAAACTGTGCAGATTTGGTTGAATAGAGATGTGAGACCTGTTTTTTTTTGCGCTGTGTGACAGTTATAGGTTTAATCACAGAATGACACTTCTATCAGCACGCTAGCGTGTGTCTTAGGTTTTTCTGAATGACACTATCAATACCTTCAATGTAAGATTTTCTTTTTGGGATAGATTTCAAGTAGGCCTCAAATACCACAAACTAGTTATTTTCAGAATGGCAAATTTGGGAATGCTTTTTCAACCCAGAACAAAAAGTCTGCTTTTACGGTCACTACAAATAACTTGACCAGCTAAAACTGTGCAGATTTGGTTGAATAGAGATGTGAGACCTGTTTTTTTTTGCGCTGTGTGACAGTTATAGGTTTAATCACAGAATGACACTTCTATCAGCACGCTAGCGTGTGTCTTAGGTTTTTCTGAATGACACTATCAATACCTTCAATGTAAGATTTTCTTTTTGGGATAGATTTCAAGTAGGCCTCAAATACCACAAACTAGTTATTTTCAGAATGGCAAATTTGGGAATGCTTTTTCAACCCAGAACAAAAAGTCTGCTTTTACGGTCACTACAAATAACTTGACCAGCTAAAACTGTGCAGATTTGGTTGAATAGAGATGTGAGACCTGTTTTTTTTTGCGCTGTGTGACAGTTATAGGTTTAATCACAGAATGACACTTCTATCAGCACGCTAGCGTGTGTCTTAGGTTTTTCTGAATGACTTTATCAATACCTTCAATGTAAGATTTTCTTTTTGGGATAGATTTCAAGTAGGCCTCAAATACCACAAACTAGTTATTTTCAGAATGGCAAATTTGGGAATGCTTTTTCAACCCAGATCAAAAAGTCTGCTTTTACGGTCACTACAAATAACTTGACCAGCTAAAACTGTGCAGATTTGGTTGAATAGAGATGTGAGACCTGTTTTTTTTTTGCGCTGTGTGACAGTTATAGGTTTAATCACAGAATGACACTTCTATCAGCACGCTAGCGTGTGTCTTAGGTTTTTATGAATGACACTATCAATACCTTCAATGTAAGATTTTCTTTTTGGGATAGATTTCAAGTAGGCCTGAAATACCACAAACTAGTTATTTTCAGAATGGCAAATTTGGGAATGCTTTTTCAACCCAGAACAAAAAGTCTGCTTTTACGGTCACTACAAATAACTTGACCAGCTAAAACTGTGCAGATTTGGTTGAATAGAGATGTGAGACCTGTTTTTTTTTGCGCTGTGTGACAGTTATAGGTTTAATCACAGAATGACACTTCTATCAGCACGCTAGCGTGTGTCTTAGGTTTTTCTGAATGACACTATCAATACCTTCAATGTAAGATTTTCTTTTTGGGATAGATTTCAAGTAGGCCTCAAATACCACAAACTAGTTATTTTCAGAATGGCAAAATTGGGAATGCTTTTTCAACCCAGAACAAAAAGTCTGCTTTTACGGTCACTGCAAATAACTTGACCAGCTAAAACTGTGCAGATTTGGTTGAATAGAGATGTGAGACCTGTTTTTTTTTGCGCTGTGTGACAGTTATAGGTTTAATCACAGAATGACACTTCTATCAGCACGCTAGCGTGTGTCTTAAGTTTTTCTGAATGACACTATCAATACCTTCAATGTAAGATTTTCTTTTTGGGATAGATTTCAAGTAGGCCTCAAATACCACAAACTAGTTATTTTCAGAATGGCAAATTTGGGAATGCTTTTTCAACCCAGAACAAAAAGTCTGCTTTTACGGTCACTACAAATAACTTGACCAGCTAAAACTGTGCAGATTTGGTTGAATGGAAATGTCAGGTCTATTTTTTAGGCGCTGGGTGACAGGCTCAACTTGCCCCTGATGTAATATATGGCCAAAAAATAACCACACTGTTGATGGTTAAATGCACTTGGGTGACACAGGCTCAGCCTACAGCTGATGTAGTATATGGCCAAAAAATAATCAGACTGTTGATGGTTAAATGCACTTGGGTGACGCAGGCTCAGCCTGCAGCTGATGTAGTATATGGCCAAAAAATAACCAGACTGTTGATGGTTAAATGCACTTCGGTGACACAGGCTCAGCCTGCAGCTGATGTAGGATATAGCACAAAATAACCACACTATCGATGGTTAAATACACTTGGTGATAGCTCGTGCTGGCGCACCACAAGTCACAAAATGGCCGCCGATCACCCCAGAAAAAAAGTGATCTAAAAACGCTCTGGGCAGCCTCAAAAAAGTGAGCAAGTCAATAATAGCACTTCAATGATCCACAGCTGCAGATCGATCACAGAATGAAGTCTTTTGGAGGAGTTAATCTGCCTAATCTCGCCCTAACGTCGCAGCTGCAACCTCTCCCTATACTGATCATAGCAGAGTGACGTGCGGCGCTACGTGACTCCAGCTTAAATAGAGGCTGGGTCACATGGTGCACTGGCCTATCACAGCCATGCCAATAGTAGGCATGGCTGTGATGGCCTCTTGGGCCAAGTAGTATGACGCTTGTTGATTGGCTGCTTTGCAGCCTTTCAAAAAGCGTCAAGAAAGCGCCGAACACCGAACCCGGACTTTTACGAAAATGTTCGGGTTCGGGTCCGTGTCACGGACACCCTAAAATTCGGTACGAACCCGAACTATACAGTTCGGGTTCGCTCATCCCTATCAGCAACCCAATCTACTATCACCTGCATTAGGCCTGACCAAATACCGCTGCTGGTTCTGTCGCCTACTCGCACCTGATGAAGGGTTTTAACTTGTGCGTGTAGCTGGCACAAATCGATCATGTCCTCTCCCTGGAACAGGAGCTCCACCAGCAGCACCACGACCTGGGCCACGTCCCTTATTTGACGCTTAACTAATATTTCTCGAATTTAGGATCTTGCCCTAAATTGGTGTTTAATTAATAGTAGAATAGAACGACAGCATGTACAGGGTGTATCTCACACGGCCTGAACCAGACTAGGGCTTAATTAAAGATTTGTTTGCGCAAAATTGCTGTATTTTAAATATCTGGATCAAACCCCTGTATTTAAAGGGTGTATCTCACACGGCCTGAAGCAGACTAGGCCTCAATTAAAGATTTGTTTGCCCAAAATGGCTGTATTTAAAATACCAGAATCAAACCCCTGTATTTAAAGGGTGTATCTCACACTGCCTGAACCAGACTAGGCCTCAATTAAATATTTGTGCACCAAATGGCGGTATTTCAAATATCTGAATATAACCCAAATATATAAAAGGTGTATGCAGCAAAGGCTGCCAAATAAACTTTTTTGCCAAAACGGGTGTTTGTTTAATAACTGAATGTGGCAGCAGTATATAACCCTGGAATTTCGAACGTCTTGATGCTGCAAGTCTGAAAAATTTTGTATTTTGCCCCAAAAAGGGTGTTTTATTAATAGAAGAATATAAGCCCTGCATATACAGGGTGTATCTCACACGCCCTGAACCAAACTAGGCCTCAATTAAAGATTTGTGCACCAAATGGTGGTATTTCAAATACCTGAATAGAACCACACTATGTAAAGGCTGTATCTCACAATGACATATGCAGCAAAGGCTGCCAAATAAACTTTTTTGCCCAAACGGGTGTTTGTTTAATAACTGAATATGGCAGCAGTATATAACCCTGGAATTTCGAACGTCTTGATGGTGCAAGGCCTGAAAAATTGTGTATTTTGCCCCAAAAAGGGTGTTTTATTAATAGAAGAATATAAGCCCTGTATTGAAATTGAAATTCTGAAATTTCATCTCCATTTGCCAATATCTCTTGTGGAACACCTAAAGCGTTAACAAAGTTTGTAAAATCAGTTTTGAATACCTTGAGGGGTGTAGTTTCTTAGATGAGGTCACTTTTATGGAGTTTCTACTCTAGGGGTGCATCAGGGGGGCTTGGTGTCCAGCAAAATCTGCCTTCCAAAAACCATATTGTGCTCCTTTCCATGTGCGCTCTGCCGTTTGGCCATACAGCATTTTACGAATTTTTTTCATGTTTCTGAAAACGACAGAATCAGGGCAATAAATATAGAGTTTAGTTTGACTGTTAACCCTTGCTTTGTTAATAGATAAAATGGATTAAAATTGAAAATTTGGGCACCGCTTTTTAATTATTTTTTTGACTGTGTTTATTTGAGGGGTTAGGTCATATGTTATTTTTATAGAGCAGATTCTTATGGATGCGACGATACCTAATATGTCTACTTTTTAAAATTTATTTAGGTTTTACACTGTAATATCCGTTTTTAAACAAAAAAAAATATACATTTTATTATCTCCATAGTTAGATAATAAAATGTATATTTTTTTGTTTAAAAAACGGATATTATGCTATCGCTTGCTATTACACTTTTTGCGCTGTAAGGTGACAAAAAAAAGCAATTTTTTTGTCAGCTTACTTCACAAAAAGTGTAATAGCAAGCGATCAAAAAGTCATATGCACCCCAAAATAGTGCCAATAAAACCGTCCTCTCATCCCACAAAAAATGAGTGCCTACTTAAGACAATAGGCTAAAAATAAAAAAATAAACTGACAGACTATGGAGATACTAAAATGTTTTTTTCTTTTAAAAAAGGATATTATAGTGTAAAACCTAAATAAATTTTAAAAAGTACACATATTAGGTATTGTCGTGTCCGTAACAATCTGCTCTATAAAAATAACACATGACCTAACCCCTCAGATGAACACAGTCAAAAAAATAAAATAAAAAACGTGTAAAAAAAAAGGCTATTTTTTTACACTTTTTTTTTTTTTTTTTTACTGTGTTCATCTGAGGGGTTAGGTCATGAGAGCCAGTTTTATTTTATTTTTTGGGCGATTGTCTGTGGCCAAATAGAATTAAAATTGGGGAAGGGGATTATAAATTTAGTACTCCATGGAAGTGTGGTACTCCCTGAAGCAACCGTACTCAGAGGCCCGGATGATCGGGGCACGTGTCACACTGAGTGGTGGTGTCCTTCCGTATCCCCCTCCTGTGACACATTCTGAACTTTTTTTGGGGACCGTCCCTTCTTTCCAGTATGGGAGAACCACACCTGGAAAGTGTTGGCCAGGGACAATACAGGCGCCTCCAGTTCCCGAGGTACTCTGGCCTGCTCTTCCCCGGTCAGAAAAGATCAGGGCCTTGAGGACTGCCTCATAGAAATGCAAGAATTTCCCTGTGTTGCCAGCACTCCGGGACAGCACAAAAGAGTTGTACAAGGCAACCCGTACCAAGTAGACCGTAACTTTTTTTGTACCATGCCCGGGTTTTGTGCATGGCGTTATATGGCTTGAGGACTTGATTAGAGAGATCAACTCCTCCCATATACCGATTGTAGTCCACAATACAATTAGGCTTGAGGACCGTTGCCGTGGTACCTCGCACAGGGACAGGGGTGATGCCGTTACCGTGAATTGTGGACAGTACAAGGACATCCATCTTGTCCTTATATCTGACCAGCAACAGGTTTCCACTGGTAAGGGCATGGGTCTCACCCCTGGGGATAGGTACCTGGAGGGGGTAGGTAGGGAGGCCGCATTGATTTTTCCGCATGGTCCCACAAGCGGACGTGGATCTGGCGGTGAGGGACTGGAGCAAGGGGATACTAGTATAAAAGTTATCCACGTACAGGTGGTAACCCTTATCTAGCAGTGGGTGCATAAGGTCCCACACAAGTTTCCCGCTAACACCCAGAGTGGGGGGACATTCTTGGGGTTTAATACGGGAATATTGCCCCTCGTACACACAAAACTTCTAAGTGTACCCTGAGGTACTCTCACAAAGTTTGTACAGCTTCACGCCATACCTCGCCCACTTAGAGGGAACATACTGGCGGAAAATGAGTTTCCACTTGAAAGCAATGAGAGACTTATCAATAGCGACCTCCCTTCCAGGTATATAGGCCTCCAAAAATTTGGCCCTCAAGTGATCGATGACCGGCCTGATTTTGTACAGGTGCTCATAGGCTGGATTACCTCCGGGGGACATGCTGCATTATCTGCATAATGCAGACATTTCCAAATGGCCTCAAAACGGGAACATGTCATGGCCATACAGTAGAGTGGAGTCTGGTAGAGGTTTTTGCTCCACCATCAGATTCACAAAGTGGTCATTGAAAAAAAAACTAAAAAAGTCCTATTCAGTAAAGCCCACTGTGGGAATCTGGATTCCTGATTGGCCAACAAAGTCAGGAATAACGGGCTCAAAATGTGATGGGGAAGACCTAAGCCAGTTATCCATCCACAGAGAGGGGTGTTGCCCCTCATCAGTGTGGAGTAGGATTCTTGCTAACCAGGAGCAATGCCTTGGAGATTACTCAAACAAAACAATAGCTGATCTTAGGGAGACCAGCTACAGAAAACACATTGCTGAAAGGGAGGCAGGCTGAATTGCCCTATTACCAGTGTATACAGCTTGCAAAAGCTTTCTGCCAGCAGATGCCTACTGCCTGCATATCTGACCAAGAGCCCCCTCTCCGCCCCCAGCCAGGTCACTAACCTCCCATTGTCTCCACTACCACAAGCAGCAGAAGCCACAGCAGCATCAATGAGTTCAGTCTCATGAACTGGCCCATATAAATCACAGAAAAAAATGCACCAAACGGATATGACACTGACTATACTAGCTAGTCATACAAGCAGATATTAAAAGCTGAGACTTTTGCCAATATATTCCTGTCAGGAACACATCGGAGCCCATCATGCACCACGTCACGGTCTCTCAGCATGGCAAGGGTCCTACCACTACGCTAACTTTGGTGTGAACACGGTCTGAAGGTGATAAAATCCAGCTCACAGCCAAGCTTCCACACAACCGCATAGCAGGACAACTAATGCAATGTGAATAAAGCAAGACTGTAAGCCACACCCATATCAAACCATGTGATGGAGGCTACCAGGTGACAAAAGAATGTTTAAATGCCAGGTAAAGGCACATTCAATACATATAAAACAAAATCACAGAAATATAGTGCCAAATATGGGGGAACTGCTCAAACCCCAAACACTGTAGCGTGTTCCTCATTGGGGGAGCAGTCCCACCGCATGTGGACCGCAGCAAACGACCATCCCCAGCAAAAAATGCGTACAATGGAGGATGCCGGCGCGGTCCACATGCACCACAAAGACATACTACACAAAACGGAGCATTCTGCGGATGAAAATATAATTATATAAATCACAGAAAAAATGCACCAAACGGATATGCCACTGACTATACTCGCTAGTCATACAAGCAGATATTAAAAGCTGAGACTTTTGCCAATATATTCCTGTCAGGAAAATATCGGAGCCCAACATGAACCACGTCACGGTCTCTCAGCATGGCAAGGGACCTACCACTACGCTAACTATGGTGTGAACACGGTCTGAAGGTGATGAAATCCAGCTCACAGCCAAGCTGGCCCAGTTTGCTTTCTCTGTACTGTCTTGTCCAGCTTCCAGTGTCATCTTAAAGAGGGTTTTTCTGCATGGCAAATTGTCCCTCGCACATGTATATAATATTGCTGTGTCAAAATGAACAAAGTTGTCCTCCGCCGATGTACAAAATATCAGTTTTATCAAAATAAAATGGGTATGGAGCCATGAAGATTTTTAGATACCTCTGACTGAGGGCAGTGAATAGATCTGCCATTGCTCTACACAGAACAAGCCACTGTTTCTCATACAGTAACATTAAGATGTGACTGTATAGACATGGGCAGGGATCTGCCCAGTTAAGGCATAATTTTTGGATGCTTGGTCCCAACAAGTAACTGTTTTTCCCGAAAACACCACATGTGTTTAATCACTATCTGCCCCTCAATAAAATAAAATATTTAGAAGGTTTCTAATATTAAAAAGCATGACAAATGTGATGATGCAGTGTGTTTTTAAACATGCTGTTTGTTAAAACCTTCAAAGATGCGTTTAACCATAGCTATGTATTTCAGTCTCACTGTAATATTATTTGCTATTGTTGTCATTGTGTTAAAAAGCTTGGGAGGAGGGAGGGGTAGAAAGAGCAAAAATAAAAATAAATTGAGTTTTAGGAGACCTTTAGAGTGCCACATACTAATTTTCATCACAATAAAACCGATAAATGTGAATACATATAGGGGAAGCAACAAATGTAATTAAATAAATAAATATACAAATGTAAATGTTGCCCCAAGTTAGTAACAGAAAATGAAGGAAATAGATACTACAGCAGGTTTCCACACACAGGCAAAGCGCCTAGTAAAGTATAAACGTTTTAGCGGTCACATCACCCATCCAGTGTCCTTCACTTATCCTACGTATTTCGCTGAATGGCTTTGTCAGGGGATGAAGCCATTCGGTGAAACGCGTAGGGTAAGTGAGGGACACTAGATGGGTGATGTGACCGTTAATACATTAGTTTACAATTGAATGAGCTAATATATGGTGTTCCTGGTCTACCTGAGGCACTATTGCTATGTACTTTACTAGGCTCTTTGCCTGTGTGTGTGGAAACCTGCTGTAGTATCTATTTCCTTCATTTTCTGTTACTAACTTGGGGCAACATTTACACTTGTGTATTTATTTATTTATTACATTTGTTGTTTCCCCTATATGTATTCACATTTATCGGTCCCCCCCCCCGGTGTCCCTCTTTTATACCTATTTTATTCCACCCAATGATGTAAGATTCCATTATATGTGTTTTATTGTGTTGTTCTAATAAAGTATATATTTTTTTGCTTACATATGGTCGCTTTTTCTTTGGTGATCTGGTTATGCACTTAGTGTTATAGGTTGTGATTTAATAAATATATGTGGCCCTCATAGGTCGTCTGTGTAGGTTTTTGTATACAAATTTTTGAAGACAATTAGAACACCTGCACTTTATTCGTGTACAATAGATTTAGACACAAATCCAATTTTTTTTTTAAATTAACAAAATGAAAGAATTTCAAAAAGTTTGCTCATCTCTAGTATGATTGACTCTAAATGTATTCTGCAGTAGGACATCAACCATACAGCCAATGTCACTTATTAATGTATTTCTTATTTTATTTATTAAGAACTATCTTCATAGTGAAAAAAAAAGAACAAAGAGTTCTGACTGGAAGTCATACCATGGCCCCCAAAGAGCCTTGATCTCAACATCATAGATCCTATCTGGGATAACATGAAAAGATAGAAGGATTTGAGATAAATATTGATTTGATTTTGATTTCTATGGTGCACATTGTGTTGCTAAAAATAAACCATTAACACATCTAAGCTTGAAGCAATCTAACTTTGTAGCTTTTTTCCACACATGCATACAAAGCTGTAGGTAAAAACATGGTTGATGGTGTTAACCAGTTTGTTTACAAACACACTTGTAGTGTACGGGAGCTGTAATGCCCGTCACTACAGAAGGGTCACTTGTTGTGCTGTCGTTTCCCCTTATTTATGGGGAGGTTGGTATAAGTCATCTTCATAATGTAATGCTATGTACTTCCATGTTACTGTGAAATTTGCATGTGCAGGCCAGCTAGGGGTGTCATTCCAGCTCTAAGTCACTAGAGGGAGCTAGGGAGCCCTAGGTTATATAAGGCCCAGTCAGGGAAGGGAAAGTTAGTTTAGACCGTGTCTGAGAAAAGGCCAGGCCATGGGCCTGTGAGAGCAGAGCAGGCCTGGAGCCTGCAGACTAGGAGAGGGTATTGCAGTCCCTGTAACCGGGTTCCAGATCCAAGGAGAAGGTTCCCCTCCTGAGTCCATATTTGCAGAAGCAGGAACACCACGGTTAACCAGCCTGAGGACACTGAGAGCAGAGTCAAGTCTTGGAAAGCAAGAGGTACTAAAGACAGCAGAGGAGGTACTTGATATTTATAGACCCAAGGATATACGCCAGAGCTAGGGCATTGGGCCTTGGGGAAAAGTTTCAATGTTCCAGGATCAGTCAGGAATAGAGTGCAAGCCGCCTGTACTGCAAGTCCTGTGTTTAACCCTCTGAAATCACCTTGCTACATATTGCCTGCATTAAATGTACCAAAACTAACTGTCTTCAAAGGAACTGCGTTTCCAACTATGTCCGTGTATGACAACCACTGGAGAACAAGTAAAGCATAAGTTCTGTTTTATTATTACGTGGTTCCTCAGTTATTCCTGCTATCAGCAAACGGCGTGCCACCGTTCAATTGGCACTGGCGTCACGAACTTTAAAGGGACCTTGCCCCAGGCACATAAAACACCTGCAACATCCAGGGCACCTCATCCAACACCAGGCCTGGTCCCTAAACACAGAGTGTGCCCCAGAGGACTTTTGTGCCGGCCTCTCCTTCACTGCTGTATGCCTGCCCAGGGTTTCCATATATAACTGTGAGTGACCCTCGCTTGCCATTGACCGTGACCTCACAATCGCATTACCCTGCAGGTCTGGCGTACCGCACACTGCACCATCCAAACAGCAGCAGTGGCACGATGACAGCAGCAGCAACCAAGGTAGACAGCAGCAATGGCATTAGAACAGCAGCCATACTGTACTCAGCATAATGTTACACAGGCAGACAGCGGCAGTGGAATTATGGTGGCAGCATCATCAGAAGCTATATTGTACAGAACATGATTGTACGCAGGCAGTGTCAGTGGCATGCATGACAGCAGCAGCAGCCATATGGTATGGAACATAATGGTCAGCAACAATGTGATGATGGAGGCAGCAGCAACCATATGGTATGGAACATAATGATAGACAGGCAGACAGCAACAGAGGCATGATGGTGGCAGCAACAGCAGCCATACAGTGAAAAAGATGGCAGAGTTTCAGTGGCATGATGAAAGAAGCAACAGCCATATGGTATGGAACATGATTTTAGGCTGACGGCAGTAGCAACAACCATACGGTATGAGAGAAGATGTTGGGCAAATAGACAATGGCAGTGGCATAATGGAGCACCGTTGGCAATGGCAGGTCTATTTATCCGACTCCGGAGCTGTGTGAAAATGCCTTGTTCATCGTTTCACTTAGTGTTATGGCAGCAACTGCACCACCAGGAACTTGGCCAAGTGGGTGTTAAAGGGGTTATCCAATTTCAAGAAACCCCCCCCCACATGTACCGTGCCCCTCACCAGTAATATACTTGCCCCGCTCCCGGCTCCGCTCCTGGTTCCCGCACCACTGCTGCTGCTGCAGGGAGAAGGGTAAGTATATAGGGGCCCGGCAAATGTGGGGGGATTTCTTGAAATTGGATAACCCCTTTAAGCTTGCGCACCTGCAAATGGCTGAGCGCATGCAGTTGTTTCTTGGCCATACATTCTGTTATAGATGGCTGTTGACAGAGCTGAGTAGGAAGTGGAGGAGGAGTAGTGTAAGCAGGAGAAGCAGTAACTGATGATGACAATGACAAGGACACTGTACTACACGTGGATGTGGCCTGCAAAGGAGTCCAGGAGAAGGAGGAAACTCTTCTTACGCTACCTGGCAGGCATTTAAATTTTCCCCCAGAATCTAATGATGCTGCTTCATGTGCTGCAATAGAGCCGTGGTGCTTATGTTTGTGTTTGAATGCCCACGGCTTATTTTCAGCCTGCAGATCTTGCAAACAGCAATGATTTTTATCTTCTATTGTGGAAAAAATCTGCCAGATCGGAGACACTCACAAACTCTGCTCATAGCTAGCAGCAGCCAAGCTTGACTTAGGTCTGGCACATTGAGCCTTTAACCACAGTATCAGTGGCATCATCAGTTCCCAGGCTGACCATAATAGATAGTTCAACTAGATTAACACAGCCTGTTATCAACAGGGATATACCATATACATATAATTCAACTTGAAAGAGAAGCGGTACTCTATAATATCCTTTAAAATAATTTGTTATTTTTATTAAATGACATAAAAGACATGTACATAAAACACATTTACACAAACATGAATGCAGAGACCATACAGAGTGCCATAAAACTTATCCTCATAGGCATCACTAAAATAGCTGCTAATTAATAAATTATCTTGCTATATGAGAGCTGTGTGAAGACGCCCAGGTCAGCATATGAATATAGCAGCTGGCTCTGGATGTGCTCACAGCTATCTAAGCTTAAAGTGCATAGCATAAATATATTACAGGTCTAGATGGTATGGGGGTACTACGGCCGACATAGAATAATTATAAGGTGCATCGCAGGTGCTACCATATCTATCTCGCAAGCCAGTCAAAGTCTCTTAGTTCTTACCCTGTATAGAGTGGTGTGTCAATGTGGATAAGTTCTGTTTGGCGTGCTCCTCGACGCACGTTTCGCTTTATTGCTAGCCCCTCCTGATGAAGCAATAAAGCGAAACGTGCGTCGAGGAGCACGCCAAACAGAACTTATCCACATTGACACACCACTCTATACAGGATAAGAACTAAGAGACTTTGATTCATGTTTGTGTAAATGTGTTTTATGTACATGTCTTTTATGTCATTTAATAAAAATAACAAATTATTTTAAAGGATATTATAGAGTACCGCTTCTCTTTCAAGTTGAATTATATGACCATAATAGATGCAGATATGGCCCTGGCAGTTTTCTTTGGAGCTTCTGGCCCTATATTGACTCTACTCTTTATTTCTGCCACTGCCTCTACCATCTTCCTCTCATGATACTTCCTCCTCAGAACCCTGATCTGGCTCTCAGGTCCTTTCAAACACACAAGCATCATCATCGTCACCTTCACTTTCCCTGCCATTTTTTTCAGGCTGCCATATATCATCGTTGGCTCCTTGACCATCTCCCGATTCCTTGCTCTCTATTTGCTCTGAGTGTCGCTACGACTGCCCCTAACGCCACCACCGAGGCTACAGGTGCAACTAATACCACCACCACCAACACATTTATGCATTGGGTCCCCCACCTCTGCCTGAATTTCCTTCTTATGGGAGTACAAATGTTTACTGTTGTCATCTATCCTGGGTATCTTCCATATCACATGGAATTTAGTTTCTTCAACTTGGGATAAAATAAGGGATGCAAATGAAGGCTACTCTGGAGTTTCAATGCAGAGGAGCAGGAGGAATGCTATGACCCTTTGCCTCTAAGGCATAATGTTAGACACAGAGGTGACAGCCGCATAATCAGTCCACAATCTCATACTCTCAGACTCTTTGTCCTCAATAGTGTTGAGCGTGAATATTCGCATTGCAAATTTTAATTGCGAATATCGGCACTTCGAGAATTCGTGAATATTTAAAATATAGCGCTGTATACTCAGTTTTTTTTTTTTCACAGTACACATGATCCCTCCCTGCTTCTAGCTTGTGGGCCAATGAGAAGGCTTCAAGAGCTTAGCAACTTCCCTAGCAACCAATAGGAAAGTTGCCTACCCCTTAATATATAAGAGAACCTCTCCACAGCCATGTTGTGCTGTTTCATGCAGTTAAGAGAGAGAGGAGTGTGATCTTTGTGCTGTGCTGAATTCTAAAACCTCATATATATATAATATATATATATATATATATATATATATATATATAATCCAGATAGTGTTAGACAGTGTAGGTTAGTGAGTGAAAAGTGTAGCTGATAGGTTCCAGTGTAGGGTGTTAGGGACATTATATAGTTAGCTCATATATATAATCCAGATAGTTAGTGGTAGATAGTCAGTGTAGGTTAGTGAGTGAATAATGTAGCTAATAGGGTCCAGTGCAGGGTGTAGTGTAGGTTAGATAGAGATATAGTATAGTGTAGGCTTTTGCTGTCTGTTTCGTCTGTGAAAAAAGTTTGTTTCTGTGTTTTAGGGTTTCATGTGGGTAGTGATTAGTGTCAGCGTCCTTTGTCTGTAAAAAAAAAAAAAAAAGTCTTTAGTGTTTTAGGTTTTTGTGTGGGTAGTTATTAGTGTCAGCGTCTTTTTTCTGTGAAAAAAAACTATAAAAAACCAAAAAAGTCATTTTCTGTGTTTTAGGGTTTCGTTGGGTAGTGATTATTGTCAGCGTCCTTTGTATGTGAAAAAAAAAACACAAAAAAAGTATTTTTCTGTGTTTCAGGGTTAGTGTTTTAGGGTTTTGTGTGGGTAGTGATTAGTGTCATCGTCTTTTGTCTGTGAAAAAAAATGTATTTTTCTGTGTTTTAGAGATAGTGTTTTAGGGTTAGTGTTTTAGAGTTTCGTGTGGGTAGTGATTAGCGTCATCGTCTTTTGTCCGTGAAAAAAATAAAAATATTTTTCTGTGTTTTAGGGTTAGTGTTTTGGGGTTTTGTGTGGGTAGTTATTAGTGTCTGTGTCTTTTTTCTGTGAAAAAACAAAAACAAAAAAAAGTATTTTTCTGTTTTAGGGTTAGTGTTTAGGGTTTCATGTGGGTAGTGATTAGTGTCAGCGTCCTTTGTCTGTGAAGAAAAAAACACACAAAAAATATTTTTCTGTGTTTTAGGGTTAGTGTTTTAGGGATTTGTGTGGGTATTGATTAGTGCCAGCGTCCTTTGTCTATGCAAAAAAAAGGTAGTGATTAGTGTCACCGTCTTTTTTCTGTGAAAAAACTAACTAACAAAAAAAAAAAAAAGTCTTAGGGTTTTGTGTATATTTTATTTTACCATTTTTGTCCCATTGTCCCCAACCCAATAAAGTTTGCCCAAATTCCCTCATTATTTTCCTTATATATATTTTTTTTATAGAAAAACAGATCATGGGCATGCCAACAGCAGTAGTAGGGGAGTTGGTTCCAGTGCTGGAACGCTGCCAGCACGGGGCTGCTCCTCTACCCACGGAGGGGCGGGCACAGGTGGCAGGGGCGTCCGCCTCATCCATGATTTTTTAGGGCGTGGCAGTCGCCCCATTTCATCTCAAGACGCCGAGGCAGTGGTGTCATTTGTGACACAAGCTAGTGGCACGGAGTCCTCTGCCCCGGCTCTGAGCAGCAGCAGCTCTCCGCCTCCTGCAGGACTAGCCCCCACCCCCCAAGAATCTACCCTGATGCTGTTTGACACCGATAGTAAAAGGAACATCTTGGGGGTGGTAATGCAGGAGAGTGAGCTAGAGCTTGGTCCGGATGCTCAGGACCTTTTGTAAGGGATGGAGGAGGAGGAGGAAGGGGTACCGCCCGTCAGTACCCCAGTGACATCCCTTCCAACTGATGTGGGTGGTTTCAACCACAGAACGCCCGCACCTAGTCAGACCCAGGCGTCAGCAAGGGGACAGCGGAGCCAGGTCAGGGGCTCCACGTCTGCTGTTCCCCTCAGTCAACTACTGGTCGACCTTGGGTCTGACATTGCAGGGGATGAAGAGGAGGGTGATTTAGAATGGGTATCACCTCCCTTGTCAGGTGAGATGATGAGGAAGGTAGGCACCTGAGGCAAATGGTGTGCCAGGTCACCAGGGAGCCCAGTGGCAGGGGCTCCACTGGTCATGGCAGTAGGAGGCGGCGGCACAGCCTCCACCTGTGCGCACCGAGGCCGAACAGGCGCAAGCCAACACCACCCCATCTGACAGGAGGTCGGTGCGTAAGACACCTGTTTGGGCTTACTTCACCCTGGCAGCAGACGATGTGACATTTGCCATCTGTCAGCTGCGCCATGCCAGGGTGAGGAGAGGGAGGTCTGTTGCTCAGCTGGGTACCACTGCCCTTACCCAGCACCTGAGAGTCAACCACTGGTGGGAGTGGGAACAGATGCAGGGTGGTTACAGCAGCGCCAGCAGCAGTGCGCAGAGGAAAACAGCTCCTGCCACTGTCCTGCAGCCACCCAACCCCTTCCAACAATGCATTCCCACTCCCCCACTCCCTCTCCTAGAGGTACTGGTACCGGCAGCCAGACCTCTGCCTCCTTTGCACTCTCCTCTATCTCCTCCACTGCCGTCTGGCGCCAGCCATCTGTTGCCGATGCATTTGAACGCACCGCACCCTACGCCCCCGGAGACCAACACATGCGTTCACTCAATGGGCTCCTGGCAAGGTTTATCGCCCAACATCTGCTGCCCTTCAATATTGTGGACTGCAATCCATTCCGGCAAATGTTGGAGCAGGCCCAACCCAGATAGCGTGTCCCCAGCCGCCATTTCTTTGCCAGGGCCGCGTCCCTGCCCTACACCATCAAATTGTGCAGAATGTATCCCTGTCATTGTATCATGCTGTCAGCAACAGGGTGCATCTGACAATGGATGCCTGGACCAGCAGACATGGGCAGGGACGATACATCAGTTTTTCAACCCATTGGGTGTCCCTCCGAGGCGCCGGAGAGGGATCACCAGATGTGGCAGCATCTCAGTTTGTGGTGCCGCTCCTGGGCTTCCAGGGGAGAACTGCTGCTCTCCCTCAAGCCACTGTCTCCACTACTGCTGAGCCCCCAGCAAGTGTGAGGCACGTTCGCTGCCAGGCCGTGCTCCAGATTGTGAGCTTAGTGAAAGATAGACACACGGGACCTGATGTTCTGGCCGCCCTCCAGGCTCAAGTCCACAAGAGGCTGACACCCCGAAGGCTTCAGGCAGGTATGGTTGTCTGTGACAACATCAGAAACCTCCTCGCCGCCCTCCATGCTGGCAGTCTAACACACGTGACCTGCATGGCACATGTCCTCAACCTTGTGGTACAGAAGTTCCCAAGCACATACCCAAGGTTGAGCGACATCGTGCAATGTGTAAGTAGGACTGCCAGCCACTTCCGATGCTCACCAACCGCCACTGCATCCCTGTCTAAACTGCAGCATGAAAACAGCCTGCCACCTCACAGGTTGATTCTGGACAGCGTGGAGCGGTGGAACTCCACCCTCCAAATGCTGGAGAGGTTGTGGGAGCAGCGACGGGGGCGGTAAGAGAATACCATCCATTGTGTTCCTGCTGGACAGGACATTAAATCGCCTGCTCGATGCTGGGGAGAGTGCCTGGGTGGAACAAGAAGAGGCAACAATGCTCCACCAAGACCAGCAGGAGGACCAAGATGTCATGGTCCCAGGCAGCCAAGAAGAGTCACAGTGTGCTTTCCTCTTCCCCATGGCTGCGATGCCTCAGGAGGGACCCCCGGATCAAGAAAATTAAGGAAAAGGGATGATTTTTGGTTGGCCACATTTTTAGACCCTCGCTGCAAAGGGAAACTGGAGCAGTTCATCCCAGCCAGCTGTAGGGATGCCCGTATGAATAACCTGCAGGCTTGTCTGATCCTCCGGCTGTAGCAGGCTAACCCTCAGCCTCACAATCCAGTTCTCCCTGCCCATCTCAACCAGCAGGTGGCTGGCCCAAGCAGCTCCAGCCAAGTAGGTGATCTTATGGGTGAGATGAGGTTGTTCTACCAGTCTGCGTAAACCAGTAGCAGCAGTCACCACCAGCGGCTGGCCCACATGGTGGCAGACTACATGGGTTCCGTCGGTGCTTCCGACAGCATGAGCACCGACGACCCCATGGAGTATTTGGTGTCCAGGCTGGACACCTGCCGTGCGCTCGCTCAGTATGCGCTGGAAGTACTGTCTTGGACCCTCCAATGTACTGTCTGAGTGGACATTCAGCGTGGCAGGTGGGGTGGTCACCAACAAGCAGACCCGTCTGTCCACTGACTTTGTGGACAGACTGACATTTATAAAAATGAGAGTCCTGGATTGGCAGCGACTTGCTGGCCCCAACGTCGGTTCCGGGCGCTGAAGGGTCCCTTGTCAATCCCTCTCCTTGGCTCTCCCTCCCAAACTGCGTTGTTTTTAACTTCTGTATATATTTCTTATTTATTTATTTATGGATGAATTTTTTTATATATTTATTTATTTATAACGTTATTTATATATTTCTGTATTGATTAATTTATTTATGTATTTATTGATGAATTTATTTATGTATTTATTTATTTATGGATGAAATTTTTAATATATTTATTTATCTATAACTTTATTTATATATTTCTGTATTGATGAATTTATTTATGTATTTATTGATGAATTTATTTATGTATTTATTTATGGATGAATTTTTTTTTATTATATTTATTTATTTATGACTTTATTTATATATTTCCGTATTGTTGAATTTATTTACGTATTTTTTGGCAACAATTGTTATTAATATTTTTTCCAATCGATTAGTTTATTTATCTTTTTTTTTCATTAATTTATTCATTTAACTAATTGTCGAAATATATATATATATATATATATATATATATATATATATTTCAACAATTAGTTAAATGAATAAATTAATGGAAAAAAAAGATAAATAAACTAATCGATTGGAAAAAATATTAATAACAATATATATATATACACTGCTCAAAAAAATAAAGGGAACACAAAAATAACACATCCTAGATCTGAATTAATTAAATATTCTTCTGAAATACTTTGTTCGTTACATAGTTGAATGTGCTGACAACAAAATCACACACAAAAAAAAATGGAAATCAAATTTTTCAACCCATGGAGGTCTGGATTTGGAGTCACACTCAAAATTAAAGTGGAAAAACACACTACAGGCTGATCCAACTTTGATGTAATGTCCTTAAAACAAGTCAAAATGAGGCTCAGTAGTGTGTGTGGCCTCCACGTGCCTGTATGACCTCCCTACAACGCCTGTGCATGCTCCTGATGAGGTGGCGGACGGTCTCCTGAGGGATCTCCTCCCACACCTCGACTAAAGCATCTGCCAACTCCTGGACACTCTGTGGTGCAACGTGACATTGGTGGATAGAGCGAGACATGATGTCCCAGATGTGCTCAAGTGGATTCAGGTCTGGGGAACAGGCGGGCCAGTCCATAGCATCAATGCCTTCGTCTTGCAGGAACTGCTGACACACTCCAGCCACATGAGGTCTAGTATTGTCTTGCATTAGGAGGAACCCAGGGCCAACCGCACCAGCATATGGTCTCACAAGGGGTCTGAGGATCTCATCTCGGTACCTAATGGCAGTCAGGCTATCTCTGGCGAGCGCATGGAGGGCTGTGCGGCCCTCCAAAGAAATGCCACCCCACACCATTACTGACCCAATGCCAAACCGGTCATGCTGGAGGATGTTGCAGGCAGCAGAACGTTCTCCACGGCGTCTCCAGACTCTGTCACGTCTGTCACATGTGCTCAGTGTGAACCTGCTTTCATCTGTGAAGAGCACAGGGTGCCAGTGGCGAATTTGCCAATCTTGGTGTTCTCTGGCAAATGCCAAACGTCCTACACGGTGTTGGGCTGTAAGCACAACCCCGACCTGTGGACGTCGGGCCCTCATATCACCCTCATAGAGTCTGTTTCTGACCGTTTGAGCAGACACATGCACATTTGTGGCCTGCTGGAGGTCATTTTGCAGGGCTCTGGCAGTGCTCCTCCTGTTCCTCCTTGCACAAAGGCGGAGGTAGCGGTCCTGCTGCTGGGTTGTTGCCCTCCTATGGCCTCCTCCACGTCTCCTGATGTACTGGCCTGTCTCCTGGTAGCGCCTCCATGCTCTGGACACTATGCTGACAGACACAGCAAACCTTCTTGCCACAGCTCGCATTGATGTGCCATCCTGGATAAGCTGCACTACCTGAGCCACTTGTGTGGGTTGTAGACTCCGTCTCATGCTACCACTAGAGTGAAAGCACTGCCAGCATTCAAAAGTGACCAAAACATCAGCCAGGAAGCATAGGAACTGAGAAATGGTCTGTGGTCACCACCTGCAGAACCACTCCTTTATTGGGGGTGTCTTGCTAATTGCCTATAATTTCCACCTGTTGTATATCCCATTTGCACAAAAGCATGTGAAATTGATTGTCACTCAGTGTTGCTTCCTAAGTAGACAGTTTGATTTCACATAAGTGTGATTGACTTGGAGTTACATTGTGTTGTTTAAGTGTTCCCTTTATTTTTTTGAGCAGTGTATATATAGAAAAGAAAAGAAAAAAGCAGCACACATTAAACGCGGGTGCAAGTCCTTATGGGGGCCTCTGACCAAGGTCCCAAGTACATATAGAAGAAAAAAGGCAGCACTCCAAATCAGTGAAAAAAGTGGATGGTTTATTCACCCATATATATATATACTGCCTGTCTAAAAAAAAAAATTGGCACCAAAACACCACACAATATTTAGTTGGACCGCCTTTAGCTTTGATTACGGCATGCATTTGCTGTGGCATTGTTTCGATAAATTTCTGCAATGCCTCAAGATTTATTTCCATCCAGTTTTGCATTAATTTTTAACCAAGATTAGGGTTGAGCGAACCCGAACTGTAAAGTTCGGGTTCGTACCGAACTTTAGGATTTTTGGAACCCCGGACCCGAACCCGAACATTTCCGTAAAAGTTCGGGTTCGGTGTTCGCCGCTTTCTTGGCGCTTTTTGAAAGGCTGCACAGCAGCCAATCAACAAGCTTCATACTACTTGCCCCAAGAGACCATCACAGCCATGCCTACTAATGGCTTGGCTGTGATTGGCCAAAGCAGCATATGACCCAGCCTCTATATAAGCTTGAGTCACGTAGCGCTGCACGTCACTCTGCTGTTACAAGTGTAGGGAGAGGATGCTGCTGGACTTGTGATTTCAGGGAGAGAATAGGAGAGAATCTAACTCAGCGATCTACAGACAAATAGTTGTGTGGGTGCAGGGCACTATCGTTTTACCCTGCCCTGAGCTCATTGACCAAAAAATACAAACTTTTAGAATTCTGTTAATTAGGTGGGTGGTGGCAGCGGCGGCCATTTTATGCATGCTCAGTGCACCAGCACTGCATCTGAGCTTTTGGGACATTGCAAATCACCATTTGTTGGGGGAAAACTACAACATCTGTATTAGTCAGTGTGCAATTTTAGGTAGAAATACACCCATCATTTTCTGGGGTTTTAAAAACACACTTTTTTTTCCCCAAAAAACAGTATTTTCCAGATCTGCAAATGTTAAATTAAAGTTTAATATCTACAGCTTTCATATTCTGTTAGCAAAAAAAGACTTTTTGGGCAATCTACAATATCTGTATTAGTCAGTGTGCAATTTAAGGTAGAAATACACCCATCATTTTCTGTGGTTTGAAAAACACACTTTTTTTTCTTCAAAAAACTGTATTTTCCAGATCAGCAAATGTTAAATTCACGTTTAATATATACAGGTTTTATATTCTGTTAGCAAAAAAAGACTTTTTTGGCAATCTACAACATCTATATTAGTCAGTGTGCAATTTAAGGTAGAAATACACCCATCATTTTCTGGTGTTGGAAAAACACACTCTTTTGACTAAAAACACTATTTTCAGGCCTTGCAGCATCAGCACGTGGGAAATTACAGGCTTATATACTGCTGTCAAATTCAGTTTTTAAACAAACACTCATTTGGACACAAAAAGTTTAGTGGGCAGCCTTTGATGCAGATGTCATTTTGAGATACACCCTTAATACATTTGGATTACATTCAGAGATTTTAAATACCGCCATTTGGTGCACCAATATTGAATTCAGGCCTACACTGGTTCAGGCCCTGTGAGATACCCCCTCTACATACAGTGGTTTGAATTAGGCATTTGAAATACAGCCATTTGAAATACAGCCATTTTTTACCAAGATATATTTACTGCAGGCCTACACTGATTCAGGGCGTGTGTGATCCCCCCTATACATACAGGGGTTTGAATGAGGCATTTGAAATACAGCTATTTGAAATACAGCCTTTTTGTGCAAAGATATATTTACTTCAGGCCTACACTGGTTCAGGGCGTGTGTGATCCCCCTATACATACAGGGGTTTGAATTAGGCATTTGAAATACAGCCATTTGAAATACAGCCTTTTTGTGCAAAGATATATTTACTGCAGGCCTACAAAGGTTTAGGGCCTCTGAGATACTACCTCTATATACAGGGGTTTGAATTAGGCATTTGAAATACAGCCATTTTGGGCAAAAAAATCTTTTATTGAGGCCTAGTTTGGTTCAGGCCGTGTGAGATACACCTTTTACATACTGTTGCTCTATTCTACTATTAATTAAACACCCATTTAGGGCAAGATCCTAAATTAAAAAAATATGAGGAGATCGTCAAATAAGGGACGGCGCCCAGGTCATGGTGCTGCTGGTGGAGCTCCTGTTGCAGGGAGAGGACGTGGTCGATCTGTGCCAGCTACACGCACAAGTGAAACCCCTTCCTCAGGTGAGAGTAGGCGACAAAACCTGCAGCGGTATTTGGTCGGGCCTAATGCTAGTCTACGAATGGTGAGGCCTGAACAAGTACAGGCGATAGTAGATTGGGTTGCTGACAATGGATCCAGTTCCTTCACATTGTCTCCCACCCAGTCTCATTCTGAAAGACCACAGTTGGCACCTGCAGCTGATGTCCATCAGTCTTTCACCTCACCCCCTTGCAAATCAGCCAAGCAGTCTGAGCCCCAAGTCATGCAGCAGTCTCTTCTGCTTTTTGATGACTCTGTTAGCAGGGTTTCCCAGGGCCATCCACCTAGCCCTGCCCCAGAAGTGAAAGAGATTGAGTGCACTGAAGCCCAACCACTAATTTTTCAAGATGAGTACATGGGAGGACCATCGCAGCACGTCTCGGATGATGACAAAACACAGGTGCCAACTGCTGGGGCTTTCGAAAGTGTGCAGACCAACAAGGAAGTCAGGGGTGAAGACTGGGTGGAAGACGATGTGGAGGACGATGAGGTCCTCGACCCCACATGGAATCAAGGTCATGTGAGTGACAGATGTAGTTCGGAGGAAGAGGCGGTGGTCGCACAGAGCCACCAGCACAGCAGAAGAGGGAGCAGGGTGCAAAAGCGGAGCGGCCGTCCTCTAGACAGTACGCCTCCTACTGCCCACCGCAGCAAGGGACCGAGCACACCAAAGCCATCTCTAAGGTATTCCCTGGCGTGGCAGTTCTTCAGACAATGTGCTGACGACAAGACACGAGTGGTTTGCACGCTGTGCAATCAGAGCCTGAAGCGAGGCATAAACCTTCTCAACCTGAGCACAACCTGCATGACCAGGCATTTAATGGTCACCAAGCATCTCCATAATGTCCCACAGAAGTGTTCAGCTCTTCATATCCCAAACACTGGTAGGGAGAGGAAGTACCCCCCTACCCACCCACGATCCCTAGCCCTGAAAGCCAGCATTTCTAAATTACTTGCCTTTGAAATGCTGTCATTCTGTCTAGTGGAGACGGATAGTTTTAAAGGCCTTATGGCAGTGGCTGTCCCACAGTACATCGTGCCCAGCCGCCACTACTTTTCAAGGCGAGCCATCCCTTCCCTTCACAACCAAGTAGGGGACAAAATCAGGTGTGCACTGCGCAACGCCATCTGTGGCAAGGTGCACCTGACTACGGATACGTGGACCAGTAAGCACGGTCAGGGCCGTATTATCTCCATAACAGCACACTGGATAAATGCAGTGGCGGCTGGGCCTGAGGCAGATAGCAGTCCTTTCACCACCGAGGATTGCAGGGCGCTTCGGTTTGCCTCCTGTTGCTTCCTCCTCCTACTCTGCTTCCTCATCCTCTACCAGCTCCTCATCCAGTCAGCGTAACACCTTCACCACCAACTTCAGCACAGCCAGGGGTAAACGACAGCAGGCAGTTTTAAAACTTATCTGTTTGGGGGACAAAACCCACACCGTGCAGGAGTTGTGGACGGGCCTTGAACAACAGACCGATGAGTGGTTTGTGCCAGTCAGCCTCAAGCCCGGCCTGGTGGTGTGCGATAATGGCGAAATCTCGTAGCAGCTCTTGGACTAGCCGGTTTGACGCACATCCCTTGCCTGGCGCATGTGCTGAATTTGGTGGTGCAGGAGTTCATTCACAACTACCCCGACATGTCAGAGCTGCTGCATAAAGTGCGGGCCGTCTGTGCGAGCTTTTGGCGTTCTCACCCTGCTGCTGCTCGCCTGTCAGGGCTACAGCGTAACTTCGGCCTTCCCACTCACCGCCTCATATGCGACGTGCCCACAAGGTGGAACTCCACCTTGCACATGCTGGCCAGACTGTGCGAGCAGCAGCAGGCGATAGTGGAGTTTCAGCTGCAGCAGGCACGGGTGAGTCGCTCGGCGGAACAGCACCACTTCACCACCAATGACTGGGCCTCCATGCGAGACCTGTGTTCCTTGTTGCGCTGTTTCGAGTACTCCACCAACATGGCCAGTGCCGATAACGCCGTTCTCAGCGTTACTATCCCACTTCTATGCCTCCTTGAAAAAACGCTCCTGGCGATGATGGAAGAGGATGTGGCACAGGAGGAGGAAGAGGGATAATTTCGTAGGGTTTCCGGCCAGTCATTCCCAAGTGGCTCCGAGGGTGGGTTCCTGCACCCACAAACCCAAGGTACGCAATTGTCCAGCCAGGGCACAGTTCTGGAGGATGAGGAGGTAGAAATTGAGGAGGAGGAGATGCAGGAGGAGGAACCATGTTCACAGCAGGGTGGCACCCACACCAGCTCATGGCCATCACTGGTGCGTGGATGGGGGGATACAGAGGACACAGACGATACACCTCCCACAGAGGACAGCTTTTCGTTGCCTCTGGGCAGCCTGGCACACATGAGCGATTACATGTTGCAGTGTCTCCGCAACGACCGCCGAGTTGCCCACATTCTAACTTGTGCTGATTACTAGGTGTCCACGTTGCTGGATCCCCGTTACAAGGACAACGTACCATCCTTAATTCCATCACTAGAGCGTGATCGTAAGATGCGCGAGTACAAGCGCGCGCTGGTAGACGCGCTGCTGGTGGCATTCCCACCTGACAGCGGGGGCACAGTGGATGCACAAGGTAAAGGCAGAGGACGAGGAAGAGGTCGCCAACGCAGCTGGGGCACCGCCAGCACCTCAGAAGGCAGGGTTAGCATGGCCGAAATGTGGAAAAGCTTTGTCAGCACGCTACAACAACCAGCACCACCAGCTAATATGGAACGTCTTAGCAGGAGGCAGCATTTCACCAACATGGTGGAGCAGTATGTGTGCACACGCCTACACGTACTAAATGACGGGTCTGCCCCCTTCAACTTCTGGGTCTCCAAATTGGGCACATTGACTGAGCTTTCCCTTTACGCCTTGGAGGTGCTGGCCTGCCCTGCAGCCAGTGTATTATCTGAATGTGTGTTTAGCACGGCAGGGGGCGTCATCACAGACAAGCGCAGCCGCCTGTCCACAGCCAACGTGGACAAGCTCACGTTCATTAAAATGAACCAGGCTTGGATCCCACAAGACTTGTCTGTACCTTGTGCAGAATAGACATTTATACCACCATCAAACATACATTCTTGTACTCAAGTCAAGTGCAATGATTCTTTGTTACCTACCCAATAAAAAATAAGAAAAAAACATTGCTGGCTACCTCCTCCTTCTCCGTTGCTGCCTCCACCTACAACACCACATTCACCGCCTCCTCAACCTCCGACTCCATATCCACCTCCTTCTCTGAGTTGCAGGTTAATAATTTGTAATTTTTTGTTATTTTATTTTATTTTAAGTTATTTCCATATCCACATTTGTTTGCAGAGCAGTTGCCAGGCTCTTTAGCACACTTTACTGCCTTTTACATCCTTCTAGCCATTTCAAGGATTTTATTTTTGAGCCATTTTAATGCAAAAAAGTACCAATTTTAGTGCACTAAATTGAAAAAATTCTTATTTTCAATTGTCTGGTGACATTTTACCATTTTTGGCGTATACAAACCCCTGCTGTGCCTGGGTGACAGGGGCCTAAATCTCTCAAAATCATCTGTTCTATTGCTGGGTGACATGAACCCCCCTTTTGCCGTGAATGAACCCCTGCTGTGCCTGGGTGACAGGGGCCTAAATCTCTCAAAATCATCTGTTCTATTGCTGGGTGACATGAACCCCCTTTTGCCGTGAATGAACCCCTGCTGTGCCTGAGTGACAGGGGCCTAAATCTCTCAAAATCCTCTGTTCTATTGCTGGGTGACATGAACCACCTTTTGCCGCGAATGAACCCCTGCTGTGCCTGGGTGACATGGGCCTATATCTCTCAAAATCCTCTGTTCTATTGCTGGGTGACATGAACCCCCTTTTGCCGTGAATGAACACCTGCTGTGCCTGGGTGACAGGGGCCTAAATCTCTCAAAATCCTCTGTTCTATTGCTGGGTGACAAGAACCCACTTTTGCTTTGAATGAACCCCTGCTGTGCCTGGGTGACAAGGGCCTAAATCTCTCAAAATCCTCTGTTCTATTGCTGGGTGACATGAACCCCCTTTTGCCGTGAATGAACCCCTGCTGTGCCTGGGAGACAGGGGCCTAAAGCTCTCAAAATCCTCTGTTCTATTGGTGGGTGACATGAACCCCCTTTTGCCGTGAATGAACCCCTGCTGTGCCTGGGAGACAGGGGCCTAAAGCTCTCAAAATCCTCTGTTCTATTGCAGGATGACATGAACCCCCTTTTGCAGTGAATGAACCCCTGCTGTGCCTGGGTGACATAAGCCTAAATCTCTCAAAATACTCTGTTGTATTGCTGGGTGACATGAACCCCCTTTTGTCGTCAATGAACCCCTGCTGTCCCTGGGTGACAGGGGCCTAAATCTCTCAAAATCCTCTGTTCTATTGCTGGGTGACATGAACCCCCTTTTGCTGTGAATGAACCCCTGCTGTGCCTGGGTGAAAGGGGCCTAAATCTCTCAAAATCCTCTGTTGTATTGCTGGGTGACATGAACCCCCTTTTGCCGTGAATGAACCCCTGCTGTGCCTGGGTGACATGGGCCTCGTTGTCTCAAAATCCTCTGTTCTATTGCTGGGTGACAAGAACCCCCTTTTGCCGTGAATGAACCCCTGCTGTGCCTGGGTGACATGGGCCTCGTTCTCTCAAAATCCTCTGTTCTATTGCTGGGTGACAAGAACCCACTTTTGCCGTAAATGAACCCCTGCTGTGCCTGGGTGACAGGGGCCTATATCTCTCAAAATCCTCTGTTCTATTGCTGGGTGACATGAACCCCCTTTTGCCGTGAATGAACCCCTGCTGTGCCTGGGTGACAGGGGCCAAAATCTCTCAAAATCCTCTGTTCTATTGCTGGGTGACATGAACCCCCTTTTGCCGTGAATGAACCCCTGCTCTGCATTGCTAACAGGGAACTAAATTTAGTGAAAACATCTGTTACTGGAAGATGCGCGACTACAAGCGCACGCTGATGATGGCATTCCCACCTGACAGCGGGGGCACAGTGGAAGCACAAGGTCGAAGGCAGAGGAGGAGGAAGAGGTCGCCAACGCAGCTGGGGCACCGCCAGCACCTGAGAAGGCAGGGTTAGCATGGCCAAAATGTGGAAAAGCTTTGTCAGCCTTGGAGGTGCTGACCTGCCCTGCAGCCAGTGTATAGTGTGAACGTGTGTTTAGCACGGCAGAGAGCACTATTACAGGCCGCAACCAATGTGGACAAGCTTACGTTTATTAAAATGAACCAGGCATGGATCCCACAGGACTTGTCCGTACCTTGTGCAGAATAGACATTTATACCAGCCTCAACCATCCATTCTTGTACTCAAGTGCATTTATTCTTTCTTTTATTTTGTTATATGTCCCAATATTTTGGGGGATACCCCAATTTAAAAATAAAAAATAACAAATCAGTGTTGGCTACCTATTCCTCCTTCACCGACGTTTCCACCTACACTGCCACGTCAACCTACACCGCCACATCCACCCATCCACCGCCTCCTCATCCTCCTACTCCTAGATCCAAATTGTTATTTAAAATTTTTCTGTATTTTATGTTATTTTAAGTCATTTCCCTATCCACATTTGTTTGCAGAACAGTTGCCATGCTCTTAAGCACATTTTGATGCCTTTTGCAGCCCTCTAGCCCTTTCCAGGACTATTTTAGAGCCATTTTAGTGCCTAAAAGTTCGGGTCCCCATTGACTTCAATGGGGTTCGGGGTCAAGTTCGGGTCAAGTTCGGGTCCCGAACCCGAACCTTTTTTTTTAAGTTCGGCCGAACTCGTCGAACCCGAACGTCCAGGTGTCCGCTCAACTCTAACCAAGATCTTGTATTGATGGTGATAGAGTCTGACTGCTGCGCAAAGCCTTTTCCAGCAAATCCCAAAGATTCTCAATGGGGTTAAGGTCTGGACTCTGCGGTGGCCAATCCATATGTGAAAATTATGTCTCATACTCCCTGAACTACTCTTTCACAATTTGAGCCCGATGATTCCTGGCACTGTCATCTTGGAATATGCCCGTGCCTCAGGGAAGAAAAAATCCATTGATGGAAAACCAGTATGTTAGGTAGTCAGTAGACCTCATTCTTTGAGTACGTACTGTTGCTGAACCTAGACCTGACCAACTGCAGCAACCCCAGATCATAGCACTGCCCCCACAGGCTTGTACAGTAGGCATGACCTATTTCCATTGCTCCAGAGTCCAATCTTTATGTTCCCTAGCAAATTTTTCTGGTTTGCCTCACTGATTCATGGTTTTCTTACGGCTACACAGCTGTTCAGTCCCAATCCCTTGAGTTCCCTTCGCATTGTGCATGTGGAAATGCTCTTACTTTCACAATTAAACATAGCCCTGAGTTCTACTGTTGCTTTTCTTATATTTTATTTCACCAAATGTTTAAATGATCGTCTATCACGATCATTCAGGATTTTTTTCCAGACACATTTCTTCCTCGAATATGATGGATCCCCACTATCCTTCTAGTTTTTAATAATGCGTTAGACAGTTCTTAACCCAATTTTAGTAGTTTCTGAAATCTCCTTAGATGTTTTCTCTGCTTGATGCATGCCAATGATTTGACCCTTTTCAAACAGACTAACATATTTTCCACAACCATGAGATGTGTCTTTCAACATGATTGTTTATGAAATGAGAAGCAACTCATTGCACCAGTTGGGGTTACGGAAAATAACTTGTTGCCAGCTGAAAGATAATTGCCCATGCATTAATTATCCTATAGGGGGCTCATACCTATTTGCTCAGTTAAATCCAGTTGGCGACTTTTTTTTTGAACAGGCAGTGTATATACTATGGGGCTCCTAGGTGGATGCATCATCGACTTGTGGATCTTGGGTACCATGTACCATACTGGTTTAATGGGAAACTGGGGGTAGAGTCTCTCCGCAGCTTCTCTCATATATTGGGTTTTATACATAACAACCACATTGCCCCCCTTGTCGGCTGGGTTGACAATTATCTCCTTACAGTTTGCAAGCCATTCTAATGCTCTTTTCTCACCATCACTGATGTTTGATTTTGTTTGTGGATATATCAGAGCTTTAGTTTCTTTAAGGACATGCTTTTGAAATAGATCTAAGCTGCCTCCAGCCGACAAGGAGGGAGGGAATGTGGATTTAATCCCTTGTATAAAGGGCCAGATTCTTCTACACTTTCCGGTGCCTTGAAATCCTCACTGTTGTGTAAATCTAATAGTGTAAGAACCACCTGTCTATCCTGTTTCTCCACCCCTTCCCCTAGATGAAAAGCTAAGGTTCCTACAGGTAGGGGTGTTGCTGCTTGTACTGTCACGGCCTATGGTGTACGCTGTGACACTGTTGCCACACTTGCGGTTGCCCGCGGCAACGTGTTGCTGTGAGAGCATGCGGTGGCAGTGTCTCGGCCTTCTGGGTGATTGCCGTGACATGGTTGCCATGCATGCTGTTGCCGGTGGTTACGTGTTTGGTATGCTTGTGTGTGCACCTCCCCTTTAAGTTGTTGCCTGCCTCTGTCTGGTGCGGTAAGGGTTAACTCCCTGACTGGGTGTGGTCACTTGGCTATTATCCCCTGTTGCTCCCTGGCTGGAGTCAGTTGTACTTCAGCTGTTGTTGGTGCTGGAGCTCTGCTCCAGTCCAGGGTGTTCCATCTGTCCAGTGAGGGCCACCCTTGCGGTCATACTGTCACGATGGGGAGTGGGGGAAACCCCCCACCGTGCGGTGTCAAAGGGTAAAAGGGGATCAGCCTGGCCAAAAGGAGTATTAAGGGAGCAGGTCATCTCCTACAGCATCCCAAATCCTCTCCCTGACTCCTCACCGTATGAGCGGACCCCGAAGGTAGGACGACCAATACTCAGGATTCCTAGAGACCCTAAGTCGCCCTGGTAATCCCTCACCAAGGAGCAGGGAAGAGACGACCTGTTCATCCCAGTCATGGAGGAACAGGAGTCTCTATCTGAGGCCAGGCTGCAAGGAGAGGGGAACACATACAGCTATAGAGATGGCAGGTAAGTGAAACCAGTAACACACTTACCTGCCACAGACACACTAACTGGAACCCGTGCACAAGTGCTAGTGTCCACACCAACATTAAAGGACACAGCACACACCACAAACCACACAGGAACACAGAATATCCATAGCTGCAATAAACATGAGACAGGGGAATGTCTAGTAAACATGTTGGACACCAAACACCACCAGACATGTAACACCAAACTAGACATTCAAACACCCTGAACATAACCCACTCCATACAAAAAGGGACAGGAAGGGAAGGAGACACTGGGATAACATTGATGACCACAACCAGCAAGGTAGCTAACCCTTACTGCACCAGACAGGGGAAGGCTACAACTTAAAGGGGAAGTGAACACACAAGCATACTAAAACATGTAACCACCGGCAACAGCATGCGTGGCAACCATGTCACGGCAATCACCCAGAAGGCCGAGACTCTGCCACTGCATGCTCTCAAAGCAACACGATGCCGCGGGCAACCGCAAGTGTGGCAACAGTGTCACAGCATACACCATAGGCCGTGACAAGTATATTGTCTGCCGTGTTAAACTTGTTGACCTGAAAATGTTTAAACAGATTCAATTTCCTTATGGCTTTAAACATGTCTACTTCAAAGTTTACCACATCAAATTCAGATACCAATCCATAATTCAAACCCTTTGATAATATTGAAAGGCAATCACTATTGAGAGTAATGTCAGTCAAATTCATCACATTATGTCCCAATGGGGGATGGAATATCTCACCCACGTCTAATACCGTCTTCAAGCCACCTGCTTCCTCTTCCGCTCGTGCGGGGACCTGTGTTTTGTTCTCCCCCTCCTTGTTCCTCTGCTAAAGGAGGGTGTTGTCTCGCTGTGTCCTGACCCTCTGTCTGTCCGTCATCTATATTTGTTCTAGCATTATTAAGTTCCTCCGATGTGCTTGAGTCAGACTCGGATGTCCAATAATCTTGTGATCGTTTGTTCCTCCTGCGTCGGCTCCTCCCATTGTAGCGTCCTCTAACAGGTTTCCAATCGAAGACACGGTTATTATCAAAATCATCTTTATCTCATAAATTGTATCTTTTTTCTGCTCTTTGATCGCAGCTTGTATAGGTATTAGATGTTTTTCCAGCTTTTTTATGAATACCTTGTATTGATTTTCTGTGCGTCTCATTTTCAAATCACTTTTTACTTTATTCAATTCCTTCAATACATTATCGTATTCTTTTTCATTACGTGCCAAAACAAGTTGCATCAATTCAGAGGAGTATTTAAGGTGAATAGATTGCCATTGCTCGACAAAAACCGGATCATCGTTAAATTGGGACACCTCTTTATACATCCTGAGTCCCCTTTGGACCCTATTTTGAGCAACATACGACTTAAGAGAGGGGACTGTCCAGAATAAACGCATCTCTCTTTCTGCTAAATGCGAGACCTTTAATTCCAGCAGTTTAATGCTCATAATTTGTGTGCTGTCTCCACGTTCACACTGTGCAAAAAACGTTCGCGTCCACCCGTCCTTTTTTTTTTATTAATTATCTTTATTAATTGATGTATCAAAACAGATTACAATACAAAAGGATTAAATAAATAATCCCCAACTTCAATATATTTTCCCCTTATGCCAATTGCCTGCACCCACCCCCCATACCTATGATGCGTCCAGAAAAAAAAAAAAAGGAGAAAGAAACAATTGTCACAACTAATCAAATCTTCCAACCACCCCATATCTTAATTCACTTCTCATCAGCTTCCCTCTGTTTATACAAGATTTGCTCGTAGTTTTTTACCTTATTAACTAGGTTTATCCATATATTTAGCTCTGGAGTATGTCGAGCAAACCAGGTCCGACTAACCAGAACTCTAGCCAACAGCAGTATCCTGCCTAGGAAGATCTTTTGATACTTATGGCTATTTATTTTGGAAAAATCGTTTAGCAAAAACACTTGTAGTTCGAAGGGCATTCGTATTTTTAGTTTGTAGGTGATGAAGTTATTAATGCTATTCCAGTATTTTATAAGTTCTGGGCAGTTTCAGATCATATGGAGATAGTCCGCATCTAAGGTGTCACATTTAGGACACTTAGACGTATCTCTTAGCCCACATTTATTTAACCATGTAGGGGTGACATACAGTCTGTGGCAAATGTTAAAGTGTACTAGAACATGATTAAAGTTCTGGGATAGTGAACCTAGATTCCCAAAAATATTCCCCCACCCTTCTGGTTGTATATTCGGACAATCCATCTCCCAGGCTCTTTGTCCTGGTGACTGTGTATCACTAAACCGTGCCTTAAGTAATAGCTTATATATATTTGAAATCTTCATTCTAGGCAGTGTCCTCCCTGTCCAATCATTCAAGAAGGATGAACTATCTATATCTAACACCAGTTTATCGTCCAGACTAGATAATGCTGAACGCAATTGAAAGTACCTAAACCATGAAAGGTTTTCTACATTGTGTGATAACTCTATAAATGACTTAATCTCTCTATCCTTAATTACTTGTGAGATATACAAAATTATATTCTTTTGCCAAAATGTGTCCACTGCAATACCATCTAACATTTGTAAGTGTACATTATGCCAAAGAGGCGTGAATGTAAGTGAACCCTTTACCTTCAACCATGTTCTAGTAATAGCCCACACTTTCAGAAGTAGTTTTATAGTCTCTCTGTAGCCCCGCTCTTGGCTCCTCAGTAGCCCGGATTCTAGCAGGGTGAATATATTATTATGAGCGTAGCTCCCTACTAACCTCCCTAAAAGTGCACTGTTTTTTTATTCATAGCACATCAATAACTGGGCAGCAATAAAATACCCTTTAAGGTAGGGGAGGTTTAAACCCCCGCACTCCAGTGGTTTATACAGATATTCCAATTTTATTCGAACTCGTTTTCTTCCCCATACTAAATCGTTAATTATTCTTTCCATGAGTTTAAAATATTTATCTACAATCCAAATAGGTGTGTTCCTAAGCACATAAAGGAATTGTGGTAATATCACCATTTTGACCAGTGAAACTCGGTCAGCTCTGGATAGGGGAAGTCTCAGCCAGATCCCTATTTTAGCTCTAGTTTTCGTTATTATGGGGATCAAATTAAGTTGTACAAAATTTTCAACCCTGGGCGATATAATCAAGCCCAAGTATTGAAAAGTGTCAACAATGTCCAACTGAGTCACAAGAACCTCTTTCTGTGGTAACGGGTCTATTGGCATCAAACTGGTCTTAAACCAGTTTATAAGAAGACCGGACACCTCACCAAATGATTTAACCATTTGAATAATTCTGGGAAGAGTTGTTTCCGTGTGGTCTATAAAAGAAAGAACATCATCCGCATATAAAGAGATACGGTCTTGCACTCCTAGCGTACCAAATCCTTTAACCTGATCATCCTGCCTAATGGCCATAGCAAGGGGTTCAATGTAAATATCAAATAACAGTGGGGATAGTGGGCAGCCCTGGCGCGTACCTCTATTTAAATCCAAACTAGTAGTCAGGATCCCATTAAGACTCAATTTTGCCATGGGAGATCTATACAATAGTTTGAGGATACCTATAAATCTTTCCCCAAAGCCCATCCTTGCCAGAACCCTCCAGAGGAAATGCCACTCCACCCTGTCAAAGGCCTTAGAGGCATCCAATGACAGGATGGAGTGGGTAGTCCCCCCAGGGGCCTGTATGTTAGCAAGGAGCTGATACAGATTATGATGCGTACCCTTGTTTTGTATTAAGCCATTCTGATCTGGATGGACAATGGAGGAAATAACTCTAGAAAGCCTAGAAAGCCTTGTGGCCAAAATCCTTGCAAGAAGCTTAACATCTGCATTAAGCAGTGAGATTGGCTTCCATCATTGAATCTGGCAGTTTCCGTTCCTCCACCGATTCAGAAAAGACCCCTAGCAGTCTAGGGAGAATAAACTCCTTATATTTACTATAGAATTCGTATGGGAGTCCATCTGAACTGGGGGTGGAATTGGCCGAGCATAATTTAATAGCCCCCTCAAGTTCCTGAATTGAAAACTCTAGTTCAAGTGCTTTCTTTTGAGCTCCAGTAATGGTTGGAAAAACAATGCCATCAAGATAAGAATCCATCATATCATCTGTAATCTTAGATTCAGCTTTATAAAGAACCAGGAAGTAGTCCACAAAGGCCTTCTCTACAGGACCCTGTCCACTAACCGTCCTACCATTAGCCAGTCGAACATTATCTATATATTTTTTGGATTCTTGACTCAAGATCACTCTGGACACTCTGGACAGAATTTTACCAGGTCGCCCTGACTCTATATTTTTGCCCTTTGAAAAATAAGCTCTGTTGGGCCTTGTCCAACAAGAAGTTAGAGTATGCTTGTGTGGTCCTTTGCATACTTTCCCTATTCTCCTCCGTCTTATTTGTATAGAAGGATTGTGTCGCCAGAGATGCAAGTTCTTCTAGGTTTTTCTGTTTTTCCCGTACTTCTTTCTGAGGTTCGCAATGTTACTGACCATCATTCCCCTCATATACGCCTTAAAAGTGTCCCATACCACTTGAATTTTTGCTGAGCCATAGTTGTTATCCCAAAATCGGTTAATTTAATTCTGGATTATTTCATGTCTCTTTATTACTGATAACCAATAAGGGTTTAATCTAAAAGGGGGTCTTTGTGTGTGCCTTTCCTGGTTCAAACAGAGTTCAAGGAGTAGCGGCGAATGGTCCGAGATTGACCTTGTTTCGTATTTCATTCGCTTTACCAGTCTCACATATTTACTATTTATCAGTGCAAGATCTATTCTAGACATAGATTTACCTGCTTTGCTAAAGCATGAAAAAGCCCTTTTCCCCTGTCCTAGGTGTCCCCAAACATCTTCGAACCCAGCCTCAAAGCAAAACTGTGCCAAGGGGGACCCCTGAACCGGACTATCTCCCTTGACACTCGTAGAGACCCTATCAAATAGAGGATTAATGACACAGTTAAAATCACCAATAATCAATGTTGGACACTCTGGCCATTCATCCATAAATAATAGCAAAGAATTAAGGACTGAAAAGGAGAATGGCGGTGGAATATAGACAAAAGCCAGGATACATGTCTTCCCCCTCAACCTACAATATAGGAAGATAAATCTCCCTTGCTGGTCGACAGAGGATGCCTCGCACACGAAATCAATCATTCTATGTATCAAAACAGTAACACCTCTGGAGTAGCTGGAAAAAATAGAATGATACGTATGCGCAGCCCATCCCCTGCCGACCACCCTGGAGGTCTCCCCAGTAGGATGTGTTTCCAACAAGCATACTATTGCTGGGAGGGGGATCCGTGTCAAATCAAAGACCGCTTGTCTCTTTCCTCTATCCCCCAAACCGCGTACATTCCAAGTGAGAATTCTAATAGACATTATGAAAAGCGGTTAGGTGAGGTAGAGAAAGAAGGAAGAAAAGAGAAAAAAAAATGGACGCACCACAGTCCAGATCCCACCCCCCATACAAATAATCCACCCCATATTGTAGCAGATTTCTCTCCTGTGACCATCCCTCCCTCACTCCCCCCTGCTCGGCTCCTCCCAACTATATAATGGAGAAAACAAAAAAGAGCAAAAGAAATACAAAATATATATTGCGGGTAGGGAAAAAAAAAAAAAACTCTAGTAGTTATCGTTTCCCGCATGTCCTAGAACAGCTGAGTCACATGTCATTACGTTCAAGCCAATCCACGGCTTTATCTGGAGTATCGAAAAATAGGATTGTGTCCTTGAAAATAATCCGAAGTTTTGCTGGGAAAATAAGGGAGCATTTGATATCCCTTTCTCTTAGTTTCTTTTTTACCATCATAAATGAGCGTCTCTTTTCTTGGATGTCTTTTGAAAAATCAGGAAAAAAGGCCAATCTATTTTCGTTATATACAACTGGTGAGCATTCCCTCGCCCTTCTTAATAGCATATCTCTGTCCCCAGTGGTCAATAATCTAACAAGAAATGTCCGTGATTGTCTCCCAGGGATTGGTTTACCACCTGGGACCCGATGAGCTCTTTCTATCATAAATAGAGGAGAAAACAGATCCCTCCCAAAATTCTCCAGGATTAACGTCTGTATAAATTGTATTGAATTCTTATCTTCGGGACCCCCAGGATTCTCACATTATATCTTCGCGATCTATCCTCAAGATCCACCACCTTTTTCTTCAAAAGATTAAATTTTGTCTTCAGAGTGGAGATTTCAGTGTTTGTTGTTTGGGATTCATTCTGTGTAAGAGCCATGGCGCTCTCCACAATCTTGACTCTGTCTCGGATTTTTGACATGTCGTCTCTAATCAATCCCACATCAACTTGGATGAACCCAAGCTGCGTTGTAATGCCCTGTATTAAGTCCCCGTTTTGTTTTACCGCCAACAATATTTCTTTTAACGGAGAGGGACTGCCATTGAGCATATCTTCTCCCTCCATTCCCTCCTCTTCTTGAGAGGCTTTTTGAGAGGCTTTTTGTGGTTCTATTTCCGTCCCCCCAGAATTATCATTTTTTTTGGAACCAATGTCCTTTTGTCCCCCCCTTGTATTCACCCTTGGAGACCTCAAGAATTGGTCTATTTTTGTCGCATTCGGTTTCTGACCAGAGAGATCCGCCGAGCGCCTACTATTGTTTGGGGTTATTTTTTATATTTTTTTTCCCTCCTTTTCTCCCTTTTCTCCCTCTTTCTCCTCCTTTCTTCTCTTTTTTTTCCACCCGTCCTTCATTAATTGCTGCATCACACGAGTCAAGTGCTGTGACATTCATTGTGTCCATTGTGATCTCGACAAAACGCAAGCTATGGGACCTTTAGGGTTAAATGATAAAAATGAATGCTTTTAAAGGTTGTATATGTTTTTGTATATTTATGCACATGTATAGCAGTGATGTGTATGGGAAGGAGGTATTTAAATCCTCCTCCACTCCACGTCAAAGGAGGCTTGACAAAGCGCGGATTAGCGCAAAACAGCTGTTGTCTTTTCATACACTTGTGCATTGTTCCATTTCCACCACCTTTTTGTTACAATGAAATAAAACTGCAATATATATATATATATATATATATATATATATATAGAAAAGAAAATAATGGCGGCACTGGAAAAAACACAAGGAGGGTGCTATGTCCAGGGATGTAGCAGCTTACCCCGTCAATTAGAGATGAAAAAACGGACAGCACTCCAAGTAAAAGCTAGTGGTGTTTATTCACCCATGTGGATGGCAACGTTTCAGCTCATACAAGAGCCTTTTTCATATATATATATACTCATGGCGATGTATGATGTAACCTGCTGATTTGCTACATGTCACACCAGTTAATAAGTAATCATTTGTAAAGGGATGAAATACTTATTTCACCAAAGTGTTGGTGAGAGATACAAAAGTAATGTAAGCATTGTTCCTGGGCATATTCTATTGCGGATCTCTCTGATCTGCTCCGAGTTCCTTTTCTTCAAATTGGACCACTTTTTTAATATGGCCATCCCCGGGTGCCTAGCGTTGGACTTTCTCCAAAGTTCATAACGGATCTCCAGAACAATACGCTGCTTCTCGGCGTGAACGCGGATGCGGTCATAGCCCCGCTCCAACATGCGCTGCAGAATAAAGATGCAAGCGTATAATCCAAATTATTTTTAATACAAGTATTGAAAATAATGCCCTCAGCAAAACATCAAAAAGTATTTTGTCTTTGAAGGGGAAATATTAGATTTAATGCTACCGTTATAAGATCGGATTGTATTGTGATTGTATGTGTGTAGGGTCTGAGCAATCGGATATTGGCCAGCTGAGCAGAGATACACCTGTCTAGTGAAGTGACGGTATGGTATGGGGTGTAAATCTGGTTCGCCTCCCCGTGGTGCACCCTGGGTAACTCTAAATGAACCAGCAAATACTGGCAGTAAGACAAAGAAAGCTTCTCCTGAGTCCTGACCAACAGGACACAAACTCTAATCTACAGACTGTGTTTGTGTGTGTGTGTGGGGGGGTGTATAGTGTGTGGCAGGAAAATAGATGTGCAATGTGCATGTGATAGATATTTATATGCTGTCCATACGTACATGCTACAGACATAGTGCTGTGATGTTACAACAATACTTAGTGCACCAATCAGTAATATCTACTTAGACCTGATAAAAAGTGAAGTAGTATGTATTGCGAAAAAAACATGGTGATTTTCGCAATCGCAAATATTTTTTAACACTATATCTGCATATAAAGCGATTGCATGTGAAATGTAATCAAATACACTGGTGTAATGTGAAATTACTTACAGTGATCAGGAGTTCTTCCTCATTGTCGCGAAAATTGCTTCCGACCATCTTTTCCAATCGCCTCAAACTTCGGGTAGTTCGAAAACAGTTGCTAGGCCACACCCATTTTTGCGCATGCGCATTTAGCGAATTTTACATTGCGATTTTTGCAATGAAAATAAGTGAACAAAGATGGCGAATTCGCGAATATATGATGAATATTCGCCAATATATTCGCAAAATATCGTGACATCGAATATTGCCCCTGCCGCTCATCACTAGTCCTCAATAATAATGAGGTTCCTATCAAAAGCCAGGGAAAACTGTTACTACTACTGCTGTGCAATTTTTAAAGTGCAATTTCTATGCATTCAATAACATGGGTATGACAATGCAATGTTTGAAGTAAAATGTATTTGAACTATTAGCTCAATAACACAGGTATAATAATAAAAATTCTTTGCAGTGAAATGTCTTTGATCTACATGGTGGGATGCAGTAATATGTACACTAACACGAGTATAGCAATGCAATTCTTGCTGAAAATGTATTTGAAATATTTATTCAATAACACAGGTATAACAATTACATTTTTGCAGTGAAATGTATTTTAACTGCATGGTTTGACACAGCAATGCGTTCACTAACATGGGTATAGCAATGCAGTGTTTGCATAAAATGTCTTTGAAATATGCCTTAAATAACATGGGTACAATAATGGAGTAATTGCCTCAAAATACCTTTGCTATAATGCAAGGAGTTTAATAACACAGGTATAATGATGTTATTGCCATAATGCTATTGGGGTGACGACAAGCTATCTGTCTATATATAGAAAAAAAAAAAAGTTTATTTTTCTTGCAGGGGGTTTTATGATGCTAGCTTTCAGCCAGCAGCTATATTAAAAACAAATGGGTGCCTGATCAAATTCTCTAAAATCTTCCCAATTGTATCTCTGTATTATATCCCTACAGTGTGCCTATCATGCTACATTAGTCGTCTTGTTAGACATTGCTACTTGACATCCTTCCAGGTCAGAAGCTGAAAACAGAATGGTGTTCTATGACGTTAAATTCCTGAATTTCGTCCCTGATTGGCTGATCAGGCTGTATGATAGTTTTGAGCCAATTCCTCCCTCCACTTCCTCCCAGTGTCATGTTATCCTTCATCTTCTTCCTCCCTCATGGCCTCTTTTTTAACGCCCATCACACGTTTATGAACAATGGTAGTATATGCGGCTTTTCAACAGATGTTTTTTTGATGGCCATTGAATAACATGACATCCAAAAAATGTAACAAGTTCCATTTTGTCTGTTTTCATGGGCCAAATGCCCCTATACAGTTGTAGGAGGCGATTTTTAATGCTCATTTCTCAGAAAGGCATCAGTGAAAAAAAGTTAGATAAAACAGACCGTTTTGCCATTTTTAACAGACTTTTTTTCACTTACGTGTGAATGCAGCCTTAGAAAAAAACAACAGTAGGCAAAAAAAATGCTTGTCTGCCCTGCATTTCATATTTCCATAGACTTTCGTCTAAGGTCTGGAGCTGGCGTATATACTAAAAACATGGCCATCCACCGCACCAGACGCTTTCTATATTCAGGCCGTGAACAAGGTCTCGGGATGAGACCGAAACGTTGGCCTTAGCCTATTTCTGGATGGAAAATAAATAAATACAAATATTTACTAAAATCGAGTGCCGCGGTCATATATATTATATACTAAAAACATCACTGGAGCAAAAGTGCAGAAAAACACCATAAAATAACTGTATGTTTTCATCCTAAAGGTTTAACAACGAAAAACCTAATTTGGAGATGACTCCAGAGCTAGCCACTTGGCACTAGGCCCTTGTATGTGTGTTGATTCACGTCGACAAACTTTAATGGGGTTCTCTAGGAAAGAAAAAAAATGAAAATACTGAAAAACATGTTATTATAAATAAACTCTTAAATGCATTTAATTATTTATTATGGCTCATTTTGTCTAGGGGACAAACAGTGGAGGCCGCCATCAGATTTGTGAGCATGTAATCCGTCTTCCTAATGACACTGCAGAATGGCCAGTGTGAAAATGTAGAGCACAGAGCAAGATCCCTTAGCAAGCTCTGTTCTTAACCTGTATGAGCACTGTGAAACAGGAAATTATGTGCAGATCACAGCTGAGATAAGTGCTTATCTGTCTGTTGGCTTTAGAAGAGAGCTGAAGTTACCTTACCTTGAACACAGGCTGAAGTGTTTTCAAATGATGCCCCCCCCCCCCCCCCCCCCACACAGCAGCGTGCCTGGTCCTGATTCCTACACTTCATTATAATATTTGGCCATTATTTACCCAATATCTAATAAACAATAAAACCACAGAAACCATATAAAATGGCCTACATTATCAAAAGTTTATTTTAGGCTTGAAGACTAGACAATGTCATACTGATTTTACATCAACCTACATGATCTTATTATTTACAAAAAAACATTTCAATATTCCACAGTTTGAAAAGTTGCAAAGGTTAACATGTTTGATTTCATGCTTATTGAGACCCCTAACCATCACTTTATATTTTATATGTTATATAGTACCCCTTCGAATTCAAAGCCGAATTAATTGCATGAAAAGAGAAAGTCAACATAAAACTACAATCGGGTTTTGCCATGAGCCCTTTGGGTGAATGGTAACTTACAACACATATGGGGACAAAATGCAAAATAATATGCAGCGCTAATGAATAATTCTGACATTTTAGATAAACTTTGTTATCTTGATAAACTCAGTTCTAATTAAGCACTAATATTATTTGCGTATTAAAAGGACTTAATGACGAAGAATAACTTGGCCTTTCTCGTTCAGGGGTTGTGTTTAGTACATCAGGTCGGCCTCATACACAGAAGGGGACTAAACTGCAGTACCACACACATCCCATATATATATCAGTGGTGCCGTTTCTGGAAGAGAGCAGAATTTTTTCAAATCTCACACAATCCCTTTAGCTCAAAGATTATTAGAAATGCTGTAATTTTTATGTTTTTCTGGTCATGTGTACATATTACTCTGAGCATACACAAATACTTTTCAAAAGTGCAAATGGAGTCTTCTGAAAAATGTTTTGCTTAACTTTTTTAAATAATTAATATACAAAAACCTCTAATAGTAAAAGTAAAAATGTCAAAGACCCTCATATTATAGCAATCAATATTAACCAATTTATCACTGAAATTGACCCTAATCTAAAAAAATAACTTTTATTTAGTCAATTAAAATATGGATGGAGGTTGTCCGTCCCTCACTTAGAGGGGGGGACCTGGCTAAACGTCTACTACAGAAAGAGACTCAATGGCAATTCAGATTAAAAACCATTAGGCCATTGGGATTAAATGAAATTATTTCATTTACCAGCTTTATCTGAGAGACTAGTGAGCTTAAACCTATAAGGTATTTGCTATACTCTTATCGATTAGAAACTGGCCTTTTACTATTCATCGGACCAAAACTGGCCCATTTTTGTACTATCATTTGTGGAGGTTTATCTTTGGGACTATGTACTTATAGTCCTTCTTATCTCCCCCCACAACTAACCCACATTCTTTTAAATAGTGTTTTTATCTAATGTTTAATAAGGCCCAAGGTTAGGCACAAGGGATTAATGCTAAGAGCCATACTTAGAGCAACTAAATGGCATCCCAATTGTGAAAATGCATCCTTGAATAAATAGCACAGTTACAATTATGTGACTACTTTAAATCAGGGATGTAATTATGCCTCTCCAGTCAAAAAGAAGGTTACCTTAACAGATAACACTTTTGCCCCTTTTTTCCCTTCTTGGAATCTAATTAGGGAATACATAATACTATTTGCATGAAATAGCAACAAACTGTTATCATGGCGAGAGCAGCATAGTTTCAACATATTTCTGGGTTTACAACGATGTAGTCATGACAATCCGAGTCACGTGATTATCATGTGACAGTCTCGTAACACACACGTCATTCTTTACATGCCCTCACTAACAGCATGTCAGGGAAAACCTGATATGGACTGGCTCCTTAGCACGCATGCACACGCCAGCCTGGGACATGCCACGCAACACCGGGGCTATTTAAACATACAGAGGTGCCCACAACTCGTGGCCGCACCCTGGACCTATCTTTGCACTATACATATGTAAGCCGTCGTGCTAGATACTTACCTTGTTCCCTAATGAACCTGGATAGCTAAGTATACCAGGGAAACACGTCGGAACAGTTATAGACTAAAAAGAGTGGGCAGAATTAGAGATTTGAGGGATAGATGCCATGACAGGAGATTAGATTTGATAGGACACTTACCATTTTCCCCTTCAGAGCCTTCCCTCTTTCAATTATCATCCGCATAACCAAGAGAACCTATTCTTGGACTTACTACTGGGACCTGGAATCCAATGATCGAATAATCTTATCATCATCCAGGAACCGTGAGTGACCACAGTGGTACTTTATTCCTTGCATTATTCCTTATATTTCCTCTTATATTTTTAGACATATATCTTATTTGTGTGGGAAATATTTTAATTGAATAAATAAAAGTTATTTTTTAGATTAGGGTCAATATCAGTGATAAATTAGTTAATTCATGCCCTGACATTTAATCTTTAAACCCCCAGTGATTCAAAATTAACCAAGAAGACAAAATAAAGATTCCCTCTGCAGTATTGCTACATAAATGCATTCAGTTTGACTCATTAAGCATATTTTTCAAGAGAATTATGAAAGCTTTTGCATACATATATAACACAAGAAAGGAAGCATATATTTGTGTATTTATATACATGTGGTTCTTCTGTAATAAAAAAAAATATTGAAAATTGAATAGAAGTGTGTCACCAAATCATAGCATATTCAAGTAGATTAAAAAAAAAAACAACACAAAAATATTTAACAAATATCATATCTTAAAGTGCAAAGTGTGGGCAGTGTTCTTAAATAACTATTTTACAGCCAAGAGTCATTGTTATGTTTGACTTTCTCTTTAATATTGTTCACCAAGGTTGAATACAACATCATACACAATATACATTTTTGAAGGACATTATACAGACAGACAGGACATTGACATCTAGTGGCAATAGATATGTAGGACAAATAAAACAAATATGTTAAAAATATGGATCACATGACCTCGTTTTCATATTTCTTTAATACATTTAGGGGATCAGTTCAGAAATAATAAAACCTCTTTATTCCTCAGTCTGCACTCAATAGATATTGTAAGCTTCTATGTCAGAATTATGTTTTTAATATTTATTATTCTTATTCTTATTCTTACTATTATTAGTAGTATTGTTTACATGCTGTTTTTTATTGGGCAAGTCTTCTTCAGGATATCTCTTCCTTTGCCATGTCCACTTGATGACCCAGAGTTGCTACGTTGAAAATCATAGCTTCCTTGGGCCATGGGGCCCAATCCAATCTTTAGAAGAGCCCCCACTTATCATGTACCATATAATATAACACTGGCATCTTCTCACACAGTAGATGGACTTTTTGGCCCCATCAGATACCAAGGCCCAGGTGTGACTTCTACCTTCGCATTCCCCTATTTCTACACCCCAGTACGGTCACAGTAATGCGATTTAGAGATTATATTGTAAATATAATGTCAATTTCAGATCTGAACTGATGCATATTAAATTACAGAATATGGGAGTGTATAGACACAACCTAAGTAGTTCAATAGGGATGGGATTTGCGTTCCCACCTTTCTCCTGGTTGAACTTGATCGACTTATGTCTTTTTTCAGCCGTATTGACTATGCAACTATGTAACTATGTAATAATTCAAGTTACCAGAACAAGTTGAGCAGATACCACCACATTATCACAGTCTGTATCAACTGGTGTTACCAACACGAACACATAGAATATGTAGGTCCACAATTAGGAAAAAAATGGGTTCTATGTCATTAATACAATACATTTGCTTTCCATTTTTTCCTATGTATAAAGACTATGTTTAACAAATTGAAACCTAGAAGACACGCCTATTGACATATGAAATGTATTATGTGTACAAGCCTATCAGTTTTATCATCTCCCTCCATGCTACTGTATGCACCTAAAATAATTCCGAGTAAACTAAATATATCTATGTATATTAATACTGTATGCATATGCAATTCTGCTTAGTAAGTCAAACTTTTAGTACTGTTCTTATGCATAAGAAAATAATTTGCTAAGAAATATAATGCCTTGGGCTAATTCAGAAGAGATTTGCTAGTATAATCATCCTGGACGTTAGTGCATTCTATGTAATGAACTAAAAGGGATTGGGATATTGATGTATTGTTAAGTTTATGACATGCAGAAAAGAAATCCGAGTCTTTGCACACATTTAGCGTTCAGGTCATTGAGGAAGAAAATGTTTCGAACACAAGTAATAACATGCCTCAAGAACATGCACGATTGGAGTGAAATTAAGAGGAAAATACAATATTGAAAGTTTGTAATTTCACAGGTGTAAATAAAATGGATTTCCAAAATCTGCGATGTAAATATTAATATTTTGATAGGCACAAGGGAAGCATTGAGGATAATGCAGTCATCCCAGAGACATCTTATTGCTACTCTGCAGCATCGGGCTTAAAAGTGTAAAGTAGATATAAAATAAAATAAAAATCAGTTGTTAATTTCTTTAGCTTAAGCAAAAAATCTCTATAATTGCATTTTTTTTAGCTCATAAAAGTATAGACATGTGAAAGGTAAAAAATAAAATAAAATGATGCTGCCTCTCTCCTTAATGTATTTCAACCAGTGTGAACAACGTAGAAGAAAATGAAATCATTTCAATACAAAGGGACAGTATTTAAAGGACATTTACTGGTGGGATCATTTTAAGGGCAGGCACAGACTACCTTGCAAAAACAGTTACCAGCCTACCAAAAAGTGAGCACTTGTTCAAATGAAAATCCATTCATTTTTTTTTCTTTCAGGTTTTGCACAGTTTTTAAAATATTCAAATGATGATTTTTTTTTTTTTGATTTAATCGTCAGATGATGAAAGTGGTCAGTTCTCTTCAGTGCAACCTAGTAGCTCAGCTCTTAATGTGATTCGGCCATACCACGACCAGGGTAGGATCCTTAAGAATCTTGCATAGATCGGTGGATCAATAACGTTCTTTCTGTGTGTGTCATTGTCAAAATTTCCCTGAAAAACCTGGGAATAAAAAAAATAAATCTTTATTATTGGAAGATACATGTTGAGTTAACTGAATCTAAAAATGATGTTCTATTTTGGCAAAAAAGAAAGTTCTGGAGTATTCCCATAATAACTGAAGATTGGAGAAACCTGCAGTGCAGGGGTCCCCAAACTTTTGTAAGTTTGATAAAGAGTCTGAGAATAGTCTCAGAATCTGGTGACCATTTTACGTTCAAGAAGAATATACTGGAACTTTGGCTGCAAAACTGAAAATACATAAGTTAACTATAAATTTTGCATGTGGAGTGAAATTTTTACTGAGGGTCACTTTAAAAAGTCCCAGATGGTGAAAATGGACATTTGCTTCATCATATTAACAATATGCTTTGTATCTACAAAAATGTTACAAATGATAACACTCTTTGAAAGAAATGTATAGCTGACTAAATCTGCATTAGGCCTCATGCACACGACCATTGTGTGCATCCGTGGCCGTTGTGCCGTTTTCCATTTTTTTTCGCCGACCCATTGACTTTCAATGGGTCTGTGGAAAAATCGGAAAATGCACAGTTTTGCAGCCGCATCCGTGATCCGTGTTTCCTGTCCGTCCAAAAAATATGACCTGTCCTAATTTTTTGATGGACAACGGTTCACGGACCGATTCAAGTCAATGGGTTCGTGAAAGAACACGGATGCACACAAGATTGGCATCCGTGTCCGTGATCCGTGGCCGTAGGTTACTTTCATACAGACGGATCTTCGAATCCGTCTGCATAAAAGCTTTTTCAGAGATGAGTTTTCACTTCGTGAAAACTCATATCCGACAGTATATTCTAACACAGAGGCGTTCCCATAGTGATGGGGACGCTTCTAGTTAGAATATACTACGAACTGTGTACATGACTTCCCCCTGCTGCCTGGCAGCACCCGATCTCTTACAGGGGGCTGTGATCCGCACAATTAACCCCTCAGGTGCTGCACCTGAGGGGTTACTTGTGCATATTATAGCCCCCTATAAGAGATCAGGGGCTGCCAGGCAGCAGGGGGCAGACCCCCCTCCCTCCCCAGTTTTAATTTCATTGGTGGCCAGTGCGGCCCCCCTGGCCCCCCCTCCCTCTATTGTAATATCATTGGTGGCCAGTGTGCGGCCTCCCCCGGCCCCCCCCCCCTCCCTTTATTGTATTATCATTGGTGGCCAGTGTGCGGCCCCCCGGCCCCCCCTCCCTCCCTCTATTGTATTATCATTGGTGGCCAGTGTGCGCCCCCCGGCCCCCCCTCTATTGTATTAATATCATTGGCCACCAATGATAATACAATAGAGGGAGGGAGGGGGGTCCGGGGGTGGGGGCCGCACACTGGCCACCAATGATATTCAAACTGGGGAGGGAGGGGGGTCTACCCCCTGCTGCCTGGCAGCCCCTGATCTCTTACAGGGGGCTATGATATGCACAATTAACCCTTCAGGTGCGGCACCTGAGGGGTTAATTGTGCGGATCACAGCCCCCTGTAAGAGATCGGGTGCTGCCAGGCAGCAGGGGGCAGTCATGTACACAGTTCGTAGTATATTCTAACTAGAAGCGTCCCCATCACTATGGGAATGCCTCTGTGTTAGAATATACTGTCGGATATGAGTTTCACGATCTAACTCATATCCAACAGTATATTCTAACATAGAGGCGTTCCCATGGTGATGGGGACGCTTCAAGTTAAAATATACCATCGGATTGGAGAAAACTCTGATCCGATGGTATAATAGGGACTCCTGACTTTACATTGAAAGTCAATGGGGGACGGATCCGTTTGAAATTGCACCATATTGTGTCAACGTCAAACGGATCCGTCCCCATTGACTTGCATTGTAATTCAGGACGGATCTGTTTGGCTCCGCACGGCCAGGCGGACACCAAACGACTTTTTTTTCATGTCCGTGGATCCTCCAAAAATCAAGGAAGACCCACGGACGAAAAAACCGTCACGAATCACGGACCAACGGAACCCTGTTTTGCGGACCGTGAAAAAATACGGTCGTGTGCATGAGGCCTAAGGATCTAAATTTGCTTGTTATGCACTAGACCAAAATACTAAATGGTCAGATTAAAATCTATCTTGATTTCTCTGCATCACTAGTTACAGCCATTCAGTCATCAGGTAAAATTACCTGTTGTAATGCTCAGAACTAGAGATGAGCGAATCAAAGCTGACAAAGTGGAATTTGTTTAGAATTTTTAGGAAAAATTAGATTCGCAATGAATGCGAATTTCCTCCCCACTTCGTGGTAACGAATCGTATTTTCCCTAAAATGGCGGCTACATGTGTGAGGACTGAGGACATGGGGCAAGGAACTCTGGGAAGGCTCGATCACCCAGACTGACATGCCTGCATGCAGCCAATCAGCAGCCAGCCAGCCCTGTGATGTCACTCACAGCCCTTTAAATACGGTGGCCATCTTACAGTCAGACATTTTCCAGCGTTCAGACTGCAGGGACAGACATGTGAAGGTGCTAGGAACAGCAATTTGAAAAACCTGATTGTGGGGAAAAAAAGACAGAAAAAACGATTTATAAGTGCAGGGAAAGGATAGGGAGGAATCATTTTATAGCATCTTAGTGCAGGGAGAGATGTCAGAAGTCGCTAGGGACATTGATTTACAAGTGCAGGGAAAGATTATTTGGGGATCCAAATAGCCATTAGACAGCTCTTTCATTCCAGCTATTTTCACTCTTTCAAATTTGTGGATAAATAAGATTGTTTCAAGCATGTGAGGCTCCTTTAAACTCACCTGGGGCAAGTAACAGGTGTGGGCAATATAAAAATCACACATGAAAGCAGATAAAAAGGAGAGAAGTTCACTTAGTCTTTTCATTGTGTGCCTGTGTGCGCCACACCAAGCATGGACCACAGAAAGAGGAGAAGAGAACTGTCTGAGGACTTGAGAACCAAAATTGTGGAAAAATATCAACAATCTCAAGGTTACAAGTCAATCTCCAGAGATCTAGATTTGCCTTTGCCCACAGTGTGCAACATTATCAAGAAGTTTGCAACCTATGGCACTGCAGCTAATCTCCCTGGGTGTGGACGGAAGAGAAAAATTTATGAAAGGTGTCAACTCAGGATAGTCCAGATGGTGGATAAGCAGCCCCAAACAAAGATATTCAAGCTGTCCTGCAGGCTCAGGGAGCATCAGTGTCAGCATGAACTATCCGTCGACATTTAAATGAAAAGAAACGCTATGGCAGGAGACCCAGGAGGACCCCACTGCTGACACAGAGACATTAAAAAGCAAGACTACATTTTGCAAAAATGAACTTGAGTAAGCCAAAATCCTTCTGGGAAAACGTCTTGTGGACAGATGAGACCAAGATAGAGTTTTTTAGTAAAGCACATCATTCTACTGTTTACCGAAAACTGAATGAGGCCTACAAAGAAAAGAAAACAGTACCTACAGTAAAATATGGTGGAGGTTAATTGATGTTTTGGGGTTATTTTGCTGCCTCTGGCACTGGGTGCCTTGAATGTGTGCAAGGCATCATGAAATCTGAGGATTACCAATGGATTTTGGGTCACACTATAGAGCCCAGTGTCAGAAAGCTGGGCTGGGTTTGCGTCTGAGATATTGGGTCTTCCAGCAGGACAATGACCCCAAACATACGTCAAAAATCACCCAGAAATGGATGGCAGCAAAACGCTGGAGAGTTCTGAAGTGGCCAGTAATGAGTCCAGATCTAAATCTTATTGAACACCTGTGGAGAGATCTTAAAATTGCTGTTGGGAGAAGGCACCCTTCCAATAAGAGAGACCTGCATCAGTTTGCTAAGGAAGAGTGGTCTAAAATTCCAAGTGAGAGGTGTCAGAAGCTTATTGATGGTTATAGGAAGCGACTGATTTCATTTATTTTTTCCAAAGGGTGTGCAACCAAATAATAAGTTAAGGGTGCCAATCATTTTGTCCAGCCCATATTTGGAGTTTGGTGTGACATTATGTCCAATTTGCTTTTTTCCCCCTCTCTTTTTTGGTTTTGTTCCAATACACACACATAGGGAATAAACATGTGTATAGCAAAACATGTGTTACTGCAATATTTTTCTGTGAGAAATACCTCATTTTCTTGAAAAATTTCAGGGGTGCCAACATTTATGGCCATGACTGTATATAGCATATATATATATATATATATATATATATATATATATATATATATATATATATAATTTCTTACAATAGGATAAGTGCTTCAAAACATAACCATGCCTTTCATCTGAAAATCTGGTCCTCTAATCCAGAAAAATGCTTTTTCTTATTTATATGCAAATTAGTTTTTCGGTGCACCAAGTTTTCATTGCCTCATCACTACCAGCTCTGCAATCTCAAACTATCAATCAGACAAGAAGGGAGGTATGGACATTGTAACCTGGGGGCGATGGTGCACCAAACTAAGCGGCTCTGCCCATGGTGAGCCAAAAATCATATTTGCATTGCAATCTTAGGATTAGGAGGTTACATGTTCACAAGAAAGGTATGGTTATATTTTGGGGCACCTACATGCTTACTTGGAAGTACATTTGGAGTTGACAGGCTCCTTTTAACTTCTATTTTGAAGTAAATGGCTAGTACAACTTTTATTGTCACTTAACTGGGAACCTGAAAGCCCTTCTTACCACCATTTAGTTTATTAAATGTTTATTGAAAGAATTTTAAAACAAGTACATTACATCTAAGTTGCACTTTCCAGGCAACAGGGATTTGCAGAATGCGGTAGAATATCTACAAATGCAAATGTTATGCTCTTCCATAATGGTATCTTGCTTAAAACAGAACAACACATTTGTAAGTAAATCTGAGTTTCTTAAAAAACAACAATTTAAACATAAGTGTGAATGAGAGAATTCCCGGTAGGAAACAGTTGTTGTTCTGAACTATATCTTCAAGGCAATCATAAGTTAGATAGCAGCTGGCTTAAAACATACTGATGGGTCTGGGAACTTGATGTTTCTCAAAGGATATATAATTCTATTCTTGAAAACCATATGGTAACTAAACACACGCGACTACATGGCATTAATCCATCTAAATGACAATTATATACAATCGTGCTTAGCTTTTAAGAATTATTGTAACTCTTGCTTAATATGCCACATTAAGTCACTTACTTAGTAATATCTGGAAGCCTCAATAAGTAAAGTCAATGCAAACAACATTGCTCAATATTTGCTTTGTTCCACTAGGATTATTTCATCTTCAATCTTTCCAAAGCAGTGCTCTTTAGAAAGTCTAAATGGTCTTTCTGTTATCAGCCTCCTTTCTAAATCGAACTACGGTTTGGGCTCTTTCACACAAGCGTGTCCCTTGCGGGAACCAGGCTTCATGTGAGACTTAGGAAGCGCACAGAATTATCATGATTGATAAAGCTGTCAGTATGATTATCCGTTACAGAAAGGTCAGGCAGAGGCACACAGCGTGATCAATCAGGATAATGCCATGCTTCCTAAGTTCAGAACACAGAATCCCTCTCTCACATAGAGCATGATTCCCACAAGGGACACGCTCGTGTGAAGGATCCCTTATAGAAACAAATAGATGCAATATTAGAAGTTCACCAGTATCTTCTGTTATCCTGGTCACTGTCGGCGCTCTGTGGTCAGAATTCATATTATTATTGCTTTTTCTAGTGTCAATTATGGCACAGGTCAGAACTCAAAATCTTTATCAGGCTACCTACAGTATCTGGCTTTATAGAGGCAGTGACTTTCACAATTAACAACTCTGCACATACCCCAAAGTCTAACAGAAAGCCAAAATCACTAAAGAAGCACAGCAGTAAACTCCTATAAAATAGTCATAATGCTCATACCATGTAATATACTCAACCCCTCACACTACATAGACCCTGGATTGTGGCCACTGACTGCAGAAAAAGTTTGACACAGTGTTTAAATACATTTTGCAAGTTCTACATTTTCATATTTATATCCTTGAAACAAGTTTACTCTTCTTCTTTTACTTTAGATTTTCTATCATTTTATTTTTTATGCCATCTGTTCTTTTTTGGTCAAGTTCACTCAATAGACCAGTAGCTTTTTTGGTCAAGTTCACTCAATAGACCAGATTTACTGCTGAAATGCATGACATACTGTACGTGCAAAATTAATTTACAAGTCAGCAAATCATGGGTCTATCATTACCCTCACATTACCTTGTCTTTTCTTTGCTTTTCATCTTGATACACTGTCCAGTGTACACCATTAATACTGAAAGCAAGCTTGTAAGAGCCTACAAACTGCACATGGCCAAAGTCTTTAGCTCCTTGTGTAATAATTCCAGTGACCTTTGTAGGACGAAGAAGATCCACCTATAAGAAAACACAATCTTCTATTATTGACACCTAAATAACACTGCAATGATTTTTAATCCTTTATGAACACAGCTACTCTAAGTGGCGTAGGTTTCAAATGCAACAAAAGCATAAACCAGGCATGGCTAACCTGAGGCTCTCCAGCTGTTGCAAAAATACAACTCCCAGCCTGCCCAGACAGCCTACAGTTATCAGCCTACAGCAGGGCATGGTGGGAGTTGTAGTTTTACAACAGCTGGAGAGCCATAGATTGGACATGCCTGGTAAAAAAAAGTTACAGATAAATCCACCCTTAAAGGGGTTGTACCAAGTTAAAAACAAATCAAAAGAACAACATACAAAGTACAACACATGGATATCTCTGGCATCATGCATGTTCGACCGCTGCTGCATTAATTTGGGGAACCAGTTGTCCCATTCTCTGTAGTGGTGGGGATCCTGATGCTAGGATAGCGGATACATTTTCGTCTTGATACTAACCCCCTTTCTTGAATTGTGTCAAAAGGATATTCCAGCCCAATTAAATGACGTCCTATTTTTAACAAATGGTTAAAAAAATAGCTTACTTTCAGCTATACACTTCCCCTTTGCTGCCTTGCTGATGGTGCTTGGGTCCCGCTGTGCAACACTTACATCCTGATACAGTTGGAAGTGGCTGGGAATACTGCTCAGCCAATTACTGGATGCGTGAATGACCTGCAGGGAACCAGCCAGCAGGGTATAAGTAATTTTATTTTCTAGCAATTTGCAGGCCATATCTTTTTATGCTGGAATGCCTCTTTAAGTTATACAATTTGCCAAAACCCCAATGCAATACAATCTTGTGCCATCCAGTAAAAGAAAAAGTATACAATAAAGTATGCATTAACAAAATCAAGCCAGCGCCTCTCGTCTTCATAACTTTGGTGGATCCTCCACCAGCTATGGGCCTTTATTAAGACTGGGGTCTTAATAAATGTCACCCTATGTGACTATATCCTAAGAAGCTCAGATAAACATACATTGACATTTCCCATTATCCCTTCAGTCATCATGTTGAACATAAATCATTTATAATGCTTCCTTAAAGGTAAAACCAAGCCTGAAAACATTGCTCGACATCACACACACGTTTCAGTTTTTTTTTATTGATTTGCCACAAATTATTGCCACATTCCTAATGTCACTAATTGCACTTGTTTAATATAGCACAAGAAGCCTGTCGTAATGAGTGTGACATTTAAAGTGCAACTTATTCTTTTCAAGTACTTTATAAATTAGTATTCATAAGAGGAAATTTCTGAGATTGGTAAAATATATTAAATATGTTGGAGAATGTTGCGTATTCCCAGCAGACTTCTTGTAATCAGTCCCATTTTGTATAAATGTCATTATTACTGCGCTAGTCTAGTCTTAGACAGATGGGTTAAATTGGACCAAGCTCTTTTCACAGTTGGCATTTTTAAGCAAATTACAGTATAAGCTAAAACCAATTTTCTTTCATGAATAAAAGGAATGATGTTCCAGCTCTATTTATCGAGCTGCCGTACTGTATGCAGCCACAGCTTTCAGGAGAACTCATAAATGCTACCCTTGTTTTACTCTGTTTACATAGAAAAACTCTTTTGGTGGATCAATACTTTAAGGAACAAAAAACATCTTTGTTGCAATGAAATGCTATTACACACCAGTACAAATGTATACATTATACACCCACCCTTCCTCTAACTGATCAATGAAGAACTTGGATGGTAAATGGTCTCCAGAGAAATTAAATCAGCCATAAAGGATTTCAATGTGAACATAGCTGAAATTTCTTTTACAACGTTTCCTTATAGCCATTAATAATTATGAAGCTGGTATCCATGACTGTAATGCAGCCCCTTTAGTATATAAAACTGACATTAAACAACCTTTGGAAAGAAAACATGCTGTAGAACTTTAGGTAAACAGCTTAATGTTCTTTGAAACCTGGGAGAACACATAGTATAGAGCATTATTTTCCAGCTAAAGCTACAGTGGATGGGATTCTCTATCACTCCAAGTAATGGGCAGGTTTATGGCGTTCATTTGCTGTCATATGATCTATCAATTTGATGAGCTGTCTGGTATGCACTGCTGGAAAAAGAAAGATGTAGTGCTTGTTGGGAGATGCAGGCAACGTATCTTTCCTGAAGTCATTAGTAATATTTCTTTCTGCACAAATGTCTAATTTCGGAATTTGATTAGTTCCTATGAAATTATGCCTTCCGCAACAATCACGTAAGTGAAGCCAAACTCATTGAATACAAGATTGTTCAGAAACATCAACAATGAGCTTTGCAATAGTGAAATAAATGTTATGGTGGCTCTCTGTGCCCGCCATTGTCTTCCTGTTCGGGGCAGGCATCTTTTAACCTTTGCCTAGGGCTGATGAAGCCAGGGTCCCGAGGCTCTGTTCCTGCGACTCCCATATGCCTCTTGCCCGCAGGTCATGGCCTGCACCTGCCGTAGTTCCTCCCGCTTTCTAGAAGCTGCACGCATTCCTGCTGACTCTTAAAGGGCCAGGGTGTGTGCTCTGATTTGTTCGAGTGTGATTTGTTGGGTTTATAAGGCTTCTTCCCTGGAGGAAGGAGCCTAAGCTTTAGGTTTCCTACTTGCAATTAACTAGTGACGGTGTTCTATTCTGTTTGTATGACCCTCTGCTACAGGCAAGATCCGTGTATAGGGGTTGCCTCCCTTAGGCGTAGCACCTTGGTGCAGTGGTTCCAAACTCACTGCCCATAACAATAAACAAAAGTGAGAAATGGAGGAGAAGCAGTGATCTTACTGCTTTCTAAACATCAGCATTAGTGCATTGTCTGCCAAACCCACCATCTTCAGTGAAACCGGACAACAATTTATTGTGTATAGGGACTTCTAACTGTTTTCTAATGATGTTGGAAAGAGAAGTATTAAGCAAGTTGAATTCTTTCTCCAAATCCTTTTGTTCTTCTGGGAGATAAGCCACTACTAAAGATGTCTGGTAGATGCTCTCTTCCAATTGACCACACGCGCATGCTTGGCTGACTCAAATATGCATGGGTGAGTCAGAAAAGAAGCAGCATTTAGCTGGCAGCTAGGCGTATGGGCAACTTAAGGTATCTTCAAGGAACAAAATTCTAGAGGGAACAATATACACATGGTCACTCAAAGTAGATTTGACTTTAAATTTGGTTATACACATAAGATAGCTGAGCATTCAGCTAAACTTTCACCCACACACATGATTGCATGCCTTTGTCAAGTGTATATTCATTCAAAAGGTGTGAGGAAGGCAAGATGCTCCTTCGCTCCAATTTTGGTATTTTTAACACTGGACAAACAAAAGCATCAGACATGCTAAAGTTTAATTCCAAATCCTAATTCCCGTCATATCGACTATGAGTGGGTAGTTTGGATTCTCCATTAAAGGGAACCTGTCACCATGAAAATGCAATGTAAGCTATAGAAATCATGTTGTAGAGTAGAAGTAGCTGAGCAGATTGATATACAGTATAGTTTTATGTAAAACGATTCTGTATAACTTGTAATTTATTCATCAAAATTCCTGCTAATTTTGAAGTCACTGACAGCTATCTCTGTATGCACAGTTATAGATGGAAGCCGGTCAATCACTGATAGGACTGCCTCCTTAACTTCAAAGCTCAGAATGAGCATGAATGTAAATGAATAAAATACAATAAAATTCTTCAAATTGGCCAGGATCCATCCCTTGTTATCTAATGTGTATGATAGCTTCATGATAGGTTCTAAAAACTAATGAAAGTTCTGCATTCATATTGGTAGCAAATTCAACATCAAATAAGTAAAGTGGAGCTCAGTTTACAATTCAGTTTACAGCTCTCTATTCAGTCATCTGTTAACGGGGATGTCCAAGAGGATTGAGAGGTTAAACATGAGACGCCAATGTGCTGAAGATATAAAAAGAATAAAGTTTTATTAACAATTTAGGAGCAACAAAATCCTGAAATTTTGCAAAAGCAAAATTTAGTTGACTAAGCACTCAGCTTTATAGACTTGGATTGACAGTAAAGTTTACTTTTTGCTGATGACACAAAACTGTGCATGCTTCAAACTCAACTTAATTGTCAAATAATACTGAAATACTTACATAAGAAGGTGGCAGATGATTTTAATTTTAAAATTATGTTGTTTAATGTTGATAAATGTAAAGTAATTTACCTATGCCACATGAATTATATTACTATATACAATACATATACATAGAAAAAGCACGAAAACATGAAAAGGATTAGTATTTTCTCTTTACAAGTAAGATAAGCAATTGTACTCAATGTCAGGCAGCAGTTACAAAGGCAGACAAGAATTCAGAGTATATAAAAAAGAGATAAGAACCTGTAATCCCAATGTAATATTACCCCTTGTGGGAATTAGCTCTGATAGAGGCAGGATTGACCGGCTTGCGGCCAGTCAGAGACAGTGACACACAAGATAAAGTCCAAACAAAGGTCCACTTTATTGTGGTTTAAGCAGCAAAAATAAACGGCCTTTACATTTCGGGCAAAACACAAAACAAATCCTGCTTGTCTGAGCACTAACTAAACAGTATCACCCAGACTGTACTCGGTACTGTACTGTCGGCACTGAAGTTCACCACAGCAAGTTACTCACAAACACCAGCATATTAGTTCCAGATATAATCCAGCTCTCAGGACCAGATTTTTTTCCATGGGTTATCTTCATGCAAACAGCTGCAGGTGCAGCTAATCAGGCAGCAAGCTAGACCTTTCCCAGAAGTGGACTGCGGATTGGGAAACCCAACCAACTCTTCCCCAATCCAAAACTCCAGGCCCTATTCTAGCTTTTCTACAAAGCCACCTCAGGAAAGCTTGGGCTTTCCACTGCATACTAGGCCCTCCCTTAAGGTGCATATGACAGGATTCTGGGGGAAAAGTACCTGCCATCAATCACTCTGTTAGTTACCCACACCCTGTATAAAACAATTGTAAGGCCTTATCTTCAACATGAGATTCAGTTTTGGAGTCCACAAACTAAATAGAATATAAGAGAGCTGGAAAAGGGTTCATAAGTGGGCAACTAGATTGTTAAATTGGATGGAATGTCTCTCGTATAAAGAAAAAACAGGTTTCTTCAGCTTGGAAACAAAGACATCTTAATGGGGATCTAATGTATATATGATCATTACAGAGGACTAACACATGATATATAGTGCCGTGAAAAAGCCTTCACACCCCTTGAACTTTTCCAAATTCTTTCCCGTTGCACCCACAAACTTAAATATGTTTTATTGGGATTTTATGTGATAGACCAGCACAAAGTAGTAAGTACAATTTTTTCATCCCATAAGACACCATTTTTTCCCCCTATTATGGAAGTGCTCATTAGTACCGGAAGACAGGGAAGCAGGGAATGTTGCGCTTCCTGGTCCTTGGCTGTTTGCTGTGACTGCTCTTGTGACTGCGCACAGCGTGTGGACGCTCTGTGACCTCACTCTCTTCACATTGGATCACAGCACAGCTGACGGCAGGAGGAAGAAGAGAAAGCGCTGGAGGTAAGGAGCGGCGACATCCAAAGCAGAAGAGGTAAGTGGATTTTATTTATATTTTGCTCTGTGTAATGGGGGCTAATATAGGTCTGGGGGCTGATATAAGGCATGAGGGCTGATATATGGCATGGGGGCTGATCTGAGGCATGAGGGGCTGATCTGAGGTCTGAATGGGGGGTCTTATTTATATTGGGACTCTTATCTGGGGTCTGATTGGGGGTCATTCACATTGGGGTCTGAACTGAGGTCTGATTGGGGTCTTATTAATATTGGGGGTCTGATCTGAGGTCTGGTTAAGGGTCCTATTAACATTGGTGGTCTGATTGGGGCTGTGAGCTGAGGTCTGATTAATATTGGGGGTCTGATTGCTGGTCTTTTTGATATGGAGAAACCAGCACTCACTCAAATGCACGCTGCACGGGAGAGGACGTCAATCCACAGTAAAATGAACAAAGGATCCCAGCAGTCGCGTCTTTGTGAATCAGATGTCTTTTATTCCATAGACCAGGACCAGGTTTCGGCAATGTGCCTTCATCAACAGGTCTGATTGCTGGTCTTATCTGAGGTCTAATGAAAAATATTTTTTTCTTATTGTCATCCTCTAAAACCTAGATGCGTCTTATGGGCTGGTGCATCTTATAGGGCAAAAAATGCGGTATGTCTGAAGTGAAAACAAAATGATACATGGTTTTCAACATTTTTAATAATTAAAGTGTAACTGCTGCTTCATTTTTTTATGCCCTAATGGTATAGTACACCCTTCTGTACAAATGCTTTTGTGCTTTATAATTTAATCTTTTTCAGTTTCACCTCATAATAACACCCAGAAATGCGTGTCACTTTCACATTGAGCAGCATCTTCTCACAGCATTTTCATATGCAGGCCGTCTCCTCTCTGATATAAACAAGAGACAGGAGAGCACTGGGAGGAGGAGCACAGCCCTGAGTGCCTGGGCTCGGGAAGAAAGTGGAGGGGGGAAAGTGCGGCTTTAGATGCTGCTTTCTCGTGAATGGTAGCAGCTAGAAACATCCAACTGGTCTTGTTTGAAAGCTGACATTCCAGGCTTTCATGCAAGACCGGACAGCTAAAGTCCAAGCAACAGTGGAAAAATCACTGTTACAAATCGAGTCAGGAATAATCCTGCGTAAAACCTGCTTTTACTTTCACTTTCAGCTGTATCCACTGCATCCCGATTTCTATCAGTGATATCTTCCCCTGCACTGAACATATTGCTGTCATTCTGTCATTATCTGGAATCTTGGAATGTCAGCTTCCAAACAGTACAAAGTCCATATCTCTAGCTAATACCAAACAGAGATAAGCAGCTATAGCAGCCCCCCCCCCCCTGTCAGAGTGAAGGAGAATGATGAAGCACCGGCATAGCTGACAGGAGGAGAGAAAGATAATAAACAAATATATAGAAATGTAAAAATGTGACATTATTATCAGTGTAGTGACCCACATAATAAAATTACGTTATTTTTACTACACAGTAAATGCCATAAAAAATTCCAAAATAATGTAAAAATTTATGTTTTTTATCTTTTAGCCTAAAAATAAAATTATAAAAGTTATTTAATACACTATAAATATCCCAAGCTGGTTCCTAAAAACCTTTTAATGTGACTAGAGGCTAAAAACAAATGCTTACTGATTTCATGTAATTGCAGGGCTTGTCTCTGGTTAGCTGTATGTGAGAGGATACACACTGCTCTGGGGTAGTGGGGGAGGTTATGTGCATTCTGATTGGTCCTGCTAGTTATTTTAAGGAGAGCAAGGGGTTATGGGAAGTGAGGGAAATACAGGATGGCCTCAAGGACATGGCAAAGATCACCATAGGAAGTGCAGCAGAGGCCATTCTAGGAAAATACTGGAATAGAGGCACAGAGAAATAGGGTTGCTAAGGGCTGAATACAGATATCAGAAAGGTCAAATAACTGAAAAATAAAGCTTCATGAATACCTTCCCTTCAGCATCACATATGTTCGGAATTTCATTTTTGGTAGTTAAATGGCAGTTACACCTTAAAATCTGAAAAGTGTGACATGCATTTGTATTCAGCCCCCCTAAGTCAAAACTTTGTTGGAAAAATCTCTATAAGATTTACACATATAGAGGCTGAAATTCCAATTCAGACTGGATAGAGGGCGTCTATGAACAGCAATTTTCAAGTCTTGCCATTGATTTTAGGTTTGGACTGATTAGGCCACTTTAACACACAAATATGCTTTGCTACAAACCATTCCATTGTAGCTCTGGTAGTATGTTTAGGTTTGTTGTCCTTCTGGAAGGTGAACCTCCGCCCTAATCTCAAGTCTTTTGCAGCCTCTGCCAGGTTTTCCTCAAGGACTGGCCTGTATTTAGTTCCATCTATCTTCCCATCAACTCTGACCAGCTTCCCTGTCCCTGCTGAAAGAAAGCATCCCCACGCCATGATTCTGCCACCACCATGTTTCACGGTGGGGACAGTGTGTACAGGTGATGTGCAGTGTTATCTTTTCACCTCACATAATGTTTATCGATTTCTTTTTTTTCGGGTTGTTTGGCAGTTCATTTTTATCACCAGAGCTACATTATATCAGTCTGGGTTGCAACATAATCTTTTTAAAACACAATTGTATCAAATTTGCAAAGCACATCAGAACTGTGCCATTTCCTAGGACAAGCAAAATAAACACCAAACTTCCTGTTCAGAAGCCTCTTAGCTGCAAACTATATCCTGCTTTTCCTTAGTCTGATAACATTGCACAATGCAGCAATTTACTCTTAGCTGTATGCATAAGTACTGAGTAAATAAGTAGCAAATGAAAAGTTTTTTGAGGAAATGTGGGATCTTTTTCATAAGTACAAAAGTTTTCAGGCTATTTTCTTGGCAATATAACACCAAATGATGCTGATCTGAAATAGGGAAGCCTATTTGATGCTTTTACTTCAAGTAGATGGTGCCCGTCATGTGACCAATGAGAGACTGTCCTGAGGGTACAACCACATGGTCAGGTTTCTGTATGTAGCTTTGGAAGCCAAAATCAGGAGTGGATGATAGAATGAGAGAAAGTATAAAGAACAGATACTACTTCTCCTCTTTTTAAATTTTGCTCCTGGTTTTGGCTTCCAGAAACCTGATCATGTGGCCTTACCCTAATGGTTATATAATATTTGAAACCATAACCAGTGTAAACCACTCCTATTTCTGATTTCAAAAGGATCTATTAACAGTCACAGTTGTGTTAGAGGTCTCCGGCAGGAGCTCTTTGGATCTGGCATAGACGGATGTTACCACAATGCCCACTGGCCCCATTGACTATAATGCGATGCATCTCTGCTCTACCAATTTGTCTGTGTTGTAGAGGAAGTAGAGGAAGAAATCTCTCTGACGGCTGTATGCCCTATTAATGCATATGAATATCACAGAAGTGTATCCCCTGTAATGAGAGTAACTCCCATTCTGGTGGATTTGAGCTATCTGTATATTTATGTTATGTATGCATATGTGTGTATTTGAGTGTATTCGGTATATAAATTTAATATGTATTTGTGTGTAATGTACGTGTATACAATATGTGTAATGTGCATGCGTATATATGCGTTTGTAAGCAATGCATGTGTACCACATAGTAGTACTATGTGTCCAATATAGGGGGTATATCCATCCTAATTATTGTATGGTATAGCGGTACTATGTATGTGTGCAGTACAATATAATCCCTCTTGACTTCAACATACTTATTCCACTTGGCCTCCAGTGATTGGATGCCCTAAAAATAGGAGACATCTTACTGCTGCGGGAACCCTGTTACCGCCTCTTTGGGTGCATCATCATCAGAAAATCGTTGCCCCGGCAGCAATATTTTTAGGCCCAGAAAGAGAAACTAATCACTAGGAGCCCGGTCTGGATTGTAGGGTGGATTGTAAAGATCCATAAAGCCACATTCCCTGATAGCAGGTTGTGATTTTCGAGACTTGTGAGCTGGCACATTTGTGAAGCAGCAACACACCTGCCGACAACTTCCCACGGTGTTTCTCTGTGATTGCCTCACGCAATGCCTTCATTAATGGGTGTCTTCAGTAATTAATATCTTGTGTTGCATGAATTCTAGCAATAAAACTACTTCTGTATCCCAAAAACTGTTGCCAGGATCTTTTCAGCTCACTGCTGCACTTTTTTTGGGGAGTTAGTAGTGACTCCTTGTGCTTCCATTGCATGGACTCTTGTTTGGTCTCGGATCATGGTGGTGGACTCACCTTTCATCACCCTTAATAATTTGAGAATAGAAGTCTCCTGGACTTTTTTCTAAGCATGTCTAAATTCTCTTGGCTACATTGCTGGTGACAAGTTTTTGCTCAGGCGTCAACATTCGTGGTACCCATCGTGAACTGACTTATGACATCATCCAAACCTTATGAATAATCCTGGAAACTGAAATGCCTAATTCGTGAGCTATAACACTGATGTTAACCCGATGATCATCCAAAATCATGGCCTCCCCATTAGGGCACATTTCCTCTGAAGATGCTTTGAATGGAGGTCATCTTCAATTGATTACCTACCTGATTTAAACTGCTTGGCCCAAAACATTACTTGGTAGTAGGAAGGTGCATCAGCACCATGTACAGTAATCATCCTTTCATGGATTTCTTTAGGTTTCTGTTCTTCTTTTGAAAGTTATGTAATCACAGAACAAAGCTCCAAATTCCTCACTTTCTTTGTAGACCCACATTGTACTGCACTTGCCATCCTGTCACTTCCAGTGCTTTCATCTGACTAAACTGCTACTGTGTGTGTTGCATGTCCAGGCATGTCTCAACCTGCATAGACAAGCTCAGCTCTCTAACACTGACAGAAGATGCTGGGGTAAATAACTTATTGAACACCTGTCATATAGTGTATGTATGTTACATTGTGCAGGGAAAAATTTTGCTAAAATCTAGATGTGCTTGGATGTATATGCATGTGAGGTGGGGGCGCCAAATTAAACCATTGACTTGGGTGAAAAAAAGGCTTTACTACAACTCTGTATATGACACTATCTATTCATTAACAGAACTACACAATATACAGGTTTTATTTGCAGACACAGAGCCATAATTATATTTCATGACGAGGATATATAGTTATTGCCAGATTTCAGTTTAGTATGACACATTTGCTGCTCACTGTTCTCTCTGCTTAGCAGGTGGTATATGTGATGTGTCTACAGTTTGCATTTCTCCTTTTTGATAAGGTACACAGACGGCATGAAGTATGTGAATAACTGTACTCCTTATGCGGCTGGTGCTGAATAAGGATTTTCAGTTTATGGAATTTCATATTGATGTATTTTTGCATACTCAGGCTGTGCATTGCTGCTTTTCAGAATATTTTTGCCAGGCATTGTGTCATTAACAGCACGGCTCATACAGAACAAAAGTCTACATTCAAAAAGAGAAAATGCAGAAGAACCCAGACGAGTGCATAAGCATCCAGTTCTATTTTTCAGTCATTAGTCCGACATACAGGTGGTCAGAAACAACAATAATTCACAGAATAGCCACCCAAACATAATCTTTATTAACCCCTTAAGGACTGGGCCCAGTTTTGTTTTTGCATTTTATTTTATTTTTTCTACCAAAAGTCCAAAAGCCATAACTTTAAGCCATGTGCTCACTTTTTGCCAGATAAGTTCTATTTTTTAATGGCACCATTTAATTTACCATGTGTTGGAAAACAGGAAAAATAATCCAACAAGGATTTGGGGTTTTGACATTATGGCGTTCACTGTGTGCTCCAAATAACATGACTTCTTATTTTGTGGGTCAATATGATTATGGGGATATCAAATTTGCTTTTTGATAGTTTTTACTACTACTATTAGTAGATTTACTACTTTAAAAAATAAAAACCTTTGAAAAAAACAAAATTTTCTGCATCACCATCCATAACTTTTTTTATATTTCTGTCTACAGAGCTTTTTGAGGGCTTGTTTTTGGAAGGATGAACTGTAGTTTTCATTGCTACAATTTTTTTGGGGGGTATGTACAACTTTTTAATCACTGTTATTCATATATTTGGGGGGAAGGGTTGTCTCTAGTGTTCTTAAGGATCTTGACCATTAGGAGTAATGCAGGTTCTGGGGAGTGGGGTAAGTATAAGCTATATGAGGGGCCCTGGCATTGGGGCATGGTCATTATAGGGGTTGGATAACCCCTATGAGGTTACATTTTAAGGTGGCCATTCTGTATTTGTACACTGTGTGGATTGCCTATAGAGGCAAAGTACACAGTTCTTGAATCAAACAGCGATGTTTATTCACAATTGGTGTATAACAAAATGCAGATAAGGTGTATCACAAAACGCAGGTGGCTTGGTGTTTGTTCACACACAAGGAAAGTCCATAAACAATAAAAGTCACCTTTTCTCCTGGGTGTTAATTCACACCCTGTTAACAGTTCAGCTTCATCAAGTCCATAGGTGGCCTGTTCACCTTTAGAGGGGTCTGAGTCCTCCAGCCTGGCTCAAACCTCAAATCCCAGCACAGCCCTCAGTTCACAGCACACAGACTCCTGAGCTCCACTGTCAGAGGGAGGTAAATCCACCCACCTGGCAGTGCTGGCTGGCTTTTATGCCTAAAAAAAACCCGGCCTGGAACATGGGGAGTAGTCACCCACCCAGCACTTTGACTACTCCCAGTAAGAGCCGTCCCGGATCAGCTATGACAGCCATGCTAAATCTCACGGTGTCAGTTAGCAATAGCTGCTGCTGACACATAAAATACTGACTCTTACTTCACCGAGGCCAGGAACCTCTGTGACACATACCTTCCATCCACGATGATTCCAGGTACCTTCTTACAACACTCAAGAAGAAATTAGCAGTCACATCCAGGCCCTGGTGCCAGGGAGGTCCCAGGATCCTGCTGATGTATCAGTATTATAAGTGGCATACAAAAGGGCTTGGCTAACCTCAGAGGATAATATATGATGATCATATCCTTGATCATACATGTATCTCTCCTATACTTAACTATAATGCAGTATTATTAAGATGTAAGTTATGAGCAGAAATATAGAATAGCTAGCATCCAATTGGTGGCCCAAAAGACAGCTTTAAAAAAAAAAGTTCCTTTGCATAGTTTATGTTTAGAAGAAATATATTTTAGGGTATGCAGAATAAGTACAAACAAACATACACAGAACATGCAAATTCCTTGAGGTTATCCTTGCAGTTCCAGACCTACACGGTAGCAGTGCTAACCACTGAGCCTCACTGTGGTCAATGGGTCAGTTCATTGTAATTTTCAGCCAGTGTATTTTACTTTATACCTACCTGTTTAATAACCATCCCTGAACCAAGTGAACATTGCTAGTTTTGTATTCTGTCTTATAAATATTCACTGAATGTGCTGATATTTTAACTTGTTTTTATGCTGACATTTATACACATGTTAAAAGTAGACATACAGATCCCTCATTGTTTAGTATAAAATTCAATTCAAGCATTCTGGAAAGCAGGGTGGAATGACGCTTGGTATTTTAAAAGCTCTCTCAGTTTCTCTTCTGGCCAACAGAACATGGCACTGAAATCTGAAAGATTTTCCATTCAAATAAACAGTATATACAACAACAAAAATAATACATTGATAATGTTCCAAAATATTACTAAAGGAAAATACGGAAACAATGATACAACCTTTCTAGGAAATATTTTTTCATTTATAATTGGTTGATATTGATATTTTTGTTATTTTGTATAGGGCCTCAAAAACCACATGTTAAAGTAAAGAAAAAACTATTTAGCAGTGTTGAACAAATCTTAGTGAAATGAAATTACTTCGATTTGTATTTCAGGAAAACTTTGATTCACCACAAAGCCAAATTTCCTTGGCCTTTGTGGTAACGAATAAATTTTTCCTGAAATGGTTTAAAAAAACATACTAACCTCATCCATTTGTGTCGCGCAGAGGCTGTCGTGGCCATCTTGATTGAAGAAACTGCGCAAAATCTTACGTGTGGTGGCGTCACCGCATACAAGATTTTGCGTGGATTCTTCAATCAAGATGCCCGTGATGGCCACTCCATGAGCAAATGAATGAGGTGAGTATACTTTTTATTTTTTTTTACTCCTGACTAACCCCTAAAAGATCTCAATGTTACTGTCAGATGCCATGATCAGCGATGGTTTAATGATGGGAGGCAGCGCAATCGCTGTTCCCTGTCCTGAGGATAGGTCATCAATATTACTAGCAGACAACCCCTTTAAATAGAAAACATCTAACAATTACAAAGTGTCATTATTGTTAGTAAAAATTTTAATAGTGCTATCATGGTACTGAACTGTACTATTTGGGATGTATAATAAACCCATACAATTATATCAAGTGATTCATTAATAAAGTTGACAATAATCCAATCACAATTTTTTTTTTTTTTATCATTACCTTTCACATAGGGCCAATTTGTTAAGACATAAGATACACCCATGAACAGGCACCCGGGGGCCATTTTATCAGCCGCTGAGTTGAAAAAAAGCCTCTTTACAGTTCACTGTGATATATTACGCAGTTTAGGAGCTTTTAAGACATATTGTTAAGAAGTGGCCAATCTCTTGAAGGGTATATTCATAAGTGGTAAATTTGCTGCAGAAGTTTTGGTTAGTGTTTTATTCATACTAATGAAGCTTGAAGAAAATAAATTGGTTGGTCCAGCTTGTATTCGTGGTAATCCAAAGGCTTTATTCAATATTCAATAAAATCCAGGTACAGGAATGCAGGTCTACATGTTTCGGGCACAATACAATCTTAGCCCTTACTCTTGTCATGAGTAAGGGCTAAGATTGTATTGTGCCCGAAACATGTAGACCTGCATTCCTGTACCTGGATTTTATTGAATATTGAATAAAGCCTTTGGATTACCACGAATACAAGCTGGATCAACCAATTTATTTTCTTCATACTTACATTTCTCCTATTTCGGGTGAAGGAGCCGGTCCGTGCTATACCAGTGGAATCCCTGGCAGGTGAGAGCTGCTCAAACCTCTGATTTTTACATACTAATGAAGCTTGTACAAATCAGATTTTTAAGGAAACTTTTGCAACAAATCTCCAGTGTGAATATACACTCAGGGAATATACTATAATAAGAAAAATGTGTGATTTTGGAATCAGCAGCATACTCATTATTTTATGGAAACTCCACAGAGTTTGGGTCAATTCATATGACCGTATTTCTGGGTCCGCATCCGTTCTGCAATTTTGTGGAACGGGTGTGGACCCATTAATTTCAATGGGGCCGCAAAAGATGTGGACAGCACACTGTGTGCTTTCCATATCCGTAGTTTCGTTTTGCGGCCCTGCAAAAAAGATAGAGCATGTCCTATTCTTGTCCGCAATCGCGGACAAGAACAGGCATTTCCATCATAAGGCTGATCATGTGCGTTCCGCAAAATGGACCATGTGAATGGACCCTTTCATTGCGGAAGTCACCATTCTAATGTACAGGGCAATTCTACAGAACATATAATGCTCACAGATTTTGCTATGGATTCTTTGCAAATTTGCTTTGGAAAAATGCACCTTTTGTGAGGTTACTTACTTCACATTCATTTATTACTTTTACATTATTAGACTTCATGCACATGACCATATATTGGGTCTGCGTGCGATCCATATTATTTGTAGATCGAACACAAACCCATTCATTTCTATCAGGCCACACATCCGTGTCCTGTCCACATCTGTTTGTCCGCATGTCCGACCCGCAAATAGGATAGAACATATCCTATTCTTGTCCATAAGCCGTGTGTAGGCTTATACTTAATAAAGGGTTAATAAAGGGGTAAGTCTTACCAACCACAAAGATGCATATTGCACAAGAAGAAAACGATGAATGAATATTTTTTGTTATTAAACCTTTAAAAGAAAAATAAATCTGCAATCTTAAATTCATTCTTCCTTTGTTACAGTGACGCAAGCATCGGCAATCCTTTTAAAAGAGCCCCTTAACTAATATTTGCTACTTTTATTACAGCCCTGACTGTTCTAGGACTTAAGGCTGGAAAAGTAATACTTTTTCAGTGTAACTAAAGGTTTTTAAAATCTTTAAAGCCAAAAGTGTCAGTTTCAGCATTCTACAGATAGTATTTACAGAGAAAATGATGGTACATACACCCCAATAACATGATGGAGACCATGCAGGAAACACTACAGAAGTATTTGTAGAGGCTCAGCAAATACTATCAGCTATCATTGTATAAAGGGATAATTGGGGGCAAGATAGGCTCCATATATGTGACTTTGCTGTCTACTTCCTTCATCAGAGTTCCATTCAAGTTGCAATTCAAAGTGTTCATCTTGGGGGGGGGGTGCTTTCTGGCAGACCACAATGCATGGCTGGACCTGCGAAGGCTATTATACTTACCTGCTCCCCACCACTGGGTTCCATATCCTTCTGTCTCCTGCTGCAGCTGCCTCAGTCTGGTCCTGTTTTATGCGGGTCACATGGAGGCAGCAGCCAATGACTGGCTGGAGCAGTGATGTGTCCTCCATGCAAGATTTAGCAAAACTTGTACTTTATACATTTATATTCTGCTCATTCCGGGCCTTGAAGTCCTTGAGGAGGTCCTATCAGTAATTGACAGTCTTCCCCCTATGACTGTGTATACAGAGATAGCTGTAGGACCACCTCCCTGACTTCAAAGCCCAGAATGAGCACGACTATAAATTAATAAAATACTATATAGTTATACTGAATATTTTCCCATAAAACTATAGACAATCTGATCAGTCTCATCAGTGATTATATATACAGAGATAGCTGTCAATCACTGATAGGACCGCCTCCTTGACTTCAAAGACCAGAATGAGCAGGAATCTTAAAGAGCATCTGTGAATTTGTGAATGAGATTGACTCTCCATTTTGATTGACAGAGCCAGGTGTGACATTGTCACTGCCTGGCCCTGTCAATCAAAGTCAGATGGTGCTGCTGCTTTAGAGAGAGGTGTAGCGGCAATGCACCCATTGTTCCTAGAGGCTCATTTGCATATATTAGCCCTTAGAGGACTGGGTGATTTTCCCTTTTTGCATTTTCTTTTTTCATTCCCCTCTTTGCGGTAAAATTGACATGTTAACTTAATTCTCCAGGTCAGTACAAGTACAAGAATACCACATATGTAGTTTTTGTTGCATTTTAATTATTTTTTAAACATATTTTTTCATCACCATATTCTGACCCCTATAACTTTTTTGTATTTATGCCTACAGAGCCGTGTGAGAGCTTATTTTTTTGCAGGGCGATCTATACTTTACAGTGAAGCCATTTTGAAATGTGTGTGACTTTTTGATCACATTTTATAAAACATTTGTGGGGAGTTGTAGAGACAAAAACTGGCGAATTGCCTGTTTTTATTCTTTTCCGTTGCGCCATTCGCCATATGGGATTATTATTCTTATATTTTAATAGTACAGGCAGTTTCACATGCGGTGATGCCATGATATGTATTTGTCTTATTGGTTGAGTATTTTGATTTTGAGAAAAGGGGGTGATTTGAACTTTTATATATAAAGTATATATTTTTTGAACACTTCATTTTGAACTGCCTTCATTCCCACCTAGTGTCCTGTATTGCGATATTTCACTAATAAATGCTGAAGCCTGTTCGAGGCTTCGGTCTATTAGTGCCACATAACAGGTACCCCCGATCTCAGCCAGGGAACGTGGTTACAGGAGTGGGAGTGCGCTGCACCCACTTTCGGAATGCTCAGATGCCGTGGTCAAATTTGACCATGGCATCCGAGGTATGAAATGTATGCCATTACCTTAACGTGCTGCTGGTCTCTGCTGTTTGAAACAGCAAAAACCTGGTGGCTATGATGCCAGCTGCATGCATGATTAAAGGTGTGACTTCCGGCATACATATACGGCGGAGGTCGCAAAGGGGTTAAAACATAATTTTTCTCAGCAATGTGGGCACATAAGAACATGGGACCAACACAGATGTCTTCTGCTGCCAAGCGCACATGTAAGGCTATTTTCACATTAGCTTTTTTTGTGAATCCGTCATGGATCTGCAAAAACACTTCCGTTACAATAATACAACTGCATGCATCCGTCATGAACGGACCCGGTTGTATTATGTCTTCTATAGCAATGACAGATCCATTTTCTATTGTGTCAGAGAAAACAGTTCAGTCCCCATTAACTTAGATTGTGTGTCAGGACGGATCTGTCCTGCTCTGCACCACATGGCGGACAGAAAAAAGGCAGCATTTTGGTGTCCATCTCCAAAGCGGAATGGTGACGGAACGGAGGCAAACTGATGAATTCTGAGCAGATCCTTTTCCATTCAGAATGCATTAGGGCAAAACTGATCTGTTTTGGACCGCTTGTGAGAGCCCTGAACGGATCTCACAAACGGAAAGCCAAAACGCTAGTGTGAAAGAAATACATTACAAATTTACAGCTACCTTCATAAATGATTATTTTAAAAGATGTTGATGGAAAACTGGAAAACGTCTTTAAGATTCACATTGATGCAAGGACAAATTGGGACAGATCTTTTTTTATTTGGTTTGTCTTAAAAACAATTTTAGAAACTCCTTTAAATTCTCCAATAAAAATAATAAGCTAAATATAAAACATGCACAAACAATATCAAATAAATATTTAAAGTGAGGTTTCTTAAAAAGCAAATTAAATGAAGAACAAAATAATAGCAAGGCAGGGAAATGTAAGTCATGCTATTTAAAAACAAAACCAAGGCTAGTTGTAATATAAATGAAGTTACATTATATGTGGAAATGAGGCCATGGCATTCCTCACATGATTGCTCCCCTGCCTCATTTCCTCAAGCCATTGAAGAACCAGTTCTTGAAAGGCAACCAAGAAAAACATTGTTTTGATGTATCTGCCACAATAAATGAGCTGACCTACAAAGCAGTCCATGTATCCACCTAAGACACCCATGTACTAAGTAATACTCCTGTTCCTTTTACAAAAATACATTTCTCCTTTAATTCAATCATCCACCAGCTTCTTCTCTTTTATACCAGGAGGTATTACAAATTAGTTGAATTCTTAATAAACCCTTTACTTTCTTAATAATTGGCTGCAAGAATGATTGTGTTCACTGGAAAGCAGTCTAATTATTCTGCTGGAAACTACAGTCAGTATTCCGCTGGGATGCAAAGGCATAAAAAATGTTATTCGATTGCTTTGAAGTAATAGTTGAAAAAAAATATCACTCCACAAACATAAACTATGATATATTACTGAGTTCTCATATGGGAAAACATAACTGCACTCTGCAAATCTAGTGTCAGGAGGAAGAAAGTGGGTGAATCCAAAGGTATTTTCCCTACAGGGGAATAAAACATTGAATAATTGTTATGCAGAGTAAAATTGGAGAAATCAAGTAATTTATAAATTTATAATCTGAATTAGATAACACTGTAATGGAAGCAATAGTGTGTTCCCTCGGCACATCTAACAAACTGATTACATTTGCTTGCGTTGCATGGTAAACTAGGTTTAATCAAGACCAAAGTCACATTTTAGTACAGCAAATATTGGAAATGCACCAAGGATGCCAAGGATATGACATATAAATAATTATATTTATGATGTAAACCCAGAAACTCATTTCTTTTCCTAATACTGTATACACTCAAGCTGCAGTGTCTGAATATACATTATATATACAGTATGTATATAGTATATAATATATATATAAAAAAAAAATATATATATATATACACAGTATATATATATATATATATATATAAATATATATATATATATATATATATATATATATATACACTGCTCAAAAAAATAAAGGGAACACACAAATAACACTTCCTAGATCTGAATTAATTAAATATTCTTCTGAAATACTTATGTTCTTTACATAGTTGAATGTGCTGACAACAAAATCACACCCAAAAAAAAAAATGGAAATCAAATTTTTTAACCCATGGAGGTCTGGATTTGGAGTCACACTCAAAATTAAAGTGGAAAAACACACTACAGGCTGATCCAACTTTGATGTAATGTCCTTAAAACAAGTCAAAATGAGGCTCAGTAGTGTGTGTGGCCTCCACGTGCCTGTATGACCTCCCTACAACGCCTGTGCATGCTCCTGATGAGGTGGCGGACGGTCTCCTGAGGGATCTCCTCCCAAACCTGGACTAAAGCATCTGCCAACTCCTGGACAGTCTGTGGTGCAACGTGATGTTGGTGGATAGAGCGAGACGTGATGTCCCAGATGTGTTTAATTGGATTCAGGTCTGGGGAACGGGCGGGCCAGTCCATAGCATCAATGCCTTCGTCTTGCAGGAACTGCTGACACACTCCAGCCACATGAGGTCTAGCATTGTCTTGCATTAGGAGGAACCCAGGGCCAACCGCACCAGCATATGGTCTCACAAGGGGTCTGAGGATCTCATCTCGGTACCTAATGGCAGTCAGGCTACCTCTGGCGAGCACATGGAGGGCTGTGCGGCCCTCCAAAGAAATGCCACCCCACACCATTACTGACCCAATGCCAAACCGGTCATGCTGGAGGATGTTGCAGGCAGCAGAACGTTCTCCACGGCCTCTCCAGACTCTGTCACGTCTGTCACATGTGCTCAGTGTGAACCTGCTTTCATCTGTGAAGAGCACAGGGCGCCAGTGGCAAATTTGCCAATCTTGGTGTTTTCTGGCAAATGCCAAACGTCCTGCACGGTGTTGGGCTGTAAGCACAACCCCCACCTGTGGATGTCGGGCCCTCATATCACCCTCATGGAGTCTGTTTCTGACCGTTTGAGCAGACACATGCACATTTGTGGCCTGCTGGAGCTCATTTTGCAGGGCTCTGGCAGTGCTCCTCCTGTTCCTCCTTGCACAAAGGCGGAGGTAGCGGTCCTGCTGCTGGGTTGTTGCCCTCCTACGGTCTCCTCCACGTCTCCTGATGTACTGGCCTGTCTCCTGGTAGCGCCTCCATGCTCTGGACACTACGCTGACAGACACAGCAAACCTTCTTGCCACAGCTCACATTGATGTGCCATCCTGGATAAGCTGCACTACCTGAGCCACTTGTGTGGGTTGTAGACTCCGTCTCATGCTACCACTAGAGTAAAAGCACCGGCAGCATTCAAAAGTGACCAAAACATCAGCCAGGAAGCATAGGAACTGAGAAGTGGTCAGGTCACCACCTGCAGAACCACTCCTTTATTGGGGGTGTCTTGCTAATTGCCTATAATTTCCACCTGTTGTCTATCCCATTTGCACAACAGCATGTGAAATTGATTGTCACTCAGTGTTGCTTCCTAAGTGGACAGTTTGATTTCACAGAAGTGTGATTGACTTGGAGTTACATTATGTTGTTTAAGTGTTCCCTTTATTTTTTTGAGCAGTGTATATTGTTACAGATCAGTGAGTGTGGAACCACTGTGCTAACCAGCCACTTTGAATTAGGGGATACATAAAGGGAATCAACAAGGTAAAAGAGGAGAGAATATTTAAAAGAAGAAAAACTGCTACAAGAGGACATAGTTTTAAATTAGAGGGGCAAAGGTTTAAAAGTAATATCAGGAAGTATTACTTTACTGAGAGAGTAGTGGATGCATGGAATAGCCTTCCTGCAGAAGTGGTAGCTGCAAATACAGTGAAGGAGTTTAAGCATGCATGGGATAGGCATAAGACCATCCTTCATATAAGATAGGGCCAGGGGCTATCCATAGTACTCAGTATATTGGGCAGACTAGATGGGCCAAATGGTTCTGATCTGCCGACACATTCTATGTTTCTATGTTTCTATGTAACCCGAAGCTCAAAGCTCAGGATACAGAGAATGCACCAAAACTGCAGTTGTGAGGGTCCAACTGACCCCTAGACATGACAGTCTACTAGGTGGCCACAAAGACTGGGCAGAAGGAAACCCAGGTAAGGTGCATAGCTCCAGCACCCAACAAGGCTGGAGAACAACTGACTCCCTGGCTAACAGCAACAGGATTAAGGAGCACCTAGAGACCACACCCAGACCAAGATCTTAACCCCACATGAACCATACAGGGAAAGGAACAAGCATACAAGGAGCAGTGCACACACAGGCTACCAAAACTGCATGTCGCCCCTGGCAACCAGCATACACAGCATTAACCGCAGCCAGTACACCAGAGCACAACAGTGAGCAACATGGAACCCATGTAATAATGAAGCACACAGAGACCGTGACACTACAGTATGTCTTACTAGGCCACTCAGCATGTTTTGTGCTCTGTTATGTTTCCGTGTTCTTTGTGCCTTTGGCAAGAGGGTGTCTGCATGCTTCGCCTGCTGTTTTCTGGTGTTCATGCTTGTCCTCCGGAGGGTGAAAGGGGAGATACTGTTACAGTGCGGTTGACTGTGGCAGTGGTTGCCGTATTGGTGTGAACTGTGGCCTGTGTTTGTGTCTCCCCTTGTCCATTTCTCAGTGGCTCCTGTCTCTGGTGCTGTTTTTGCTAGCTGCATGCACTTGGTGCACTGGCTTTGGTGTTTACTGGTTCGGTGATGCTTGCTATCTGCGGCCTAGTGTGTGAACAGGGTTTGAGTATGGATGTAGTGTGCGGTTCTGACACTCCTGGTTGATTGGTAGGCTGGCTGCCTGATTGTTGTTTTGGGCGTGCCGGCGGCAACCTTCTGTGACTGGTGTGAACCGACATTTTTTGTTTTGCCCTGGGTTTAGGGTGCTCCACCTAGTATACAAAAATCACAGAAAAGAGAAAAAAACAAAGATAAAAACATCCTGCACGATATGATAAATAAATATGCGGATGTCCCTGGCTACATTTATGGAAAAAAAAATCACAGAAAAAAAAGATAATAATGCACTAACAAAATAGATGCAAGCATTATATATGGACTAAGCCCTAACTCTGATGTAATAAAATCTGAGACTCTTAGCCAATATATTTTGATTAAAACACATCTGTGCCCACCTACCCCCACCAAGGTGGTCTCAGGTCAGGCAGGTCCTACGCTAAACCTACCTATGTCATTGGGAATCTATGTTCAGGAGCACAGACTCTGCACATACAGTATAGTCTGCTGCTCCTAGTCACCTCTATGTGCATCCAGCAACCAATGAGGGGAGGAGAAAGCACACCTATATGTACCACCTAATCAAGGCGGTCTGTTTGATAGGAAGGGCAAAAGTGCACAGAAATGCTACTCCCAAGATAAAATAGGAGCGCATTCACACTTGAAGGTGCCACTCCCTCAAGCATATACTACATAATAAACAGAAATCACAGAACAGAGAGAAAAACATCCTGCACAATATGATAAATAATTATGCAGATGTCCGTGGCTACATTTATGGGAGAAAAACACAGAAAAAAAGATAATAATTGGACATCCGCAGTTTGTTACTGCCGGCTACCATCCATTTACCCATAGCCATATATGTCATTGTCAATTTGAAATTACTAATGCTGTTCGGCATTATAGAGCTTTAGGCCTCTTTCACACTTGCGTTGTCCGGATCCGGCGTGTACTCCACTTGCCGGAATTACACGCCGGATCCGGAAAAACGCAAGTGTACTGAAAGCATTTGAAGACGGAGCCGTCTTCAAAATGCTTTCAGTGTTACTATGGCAGCCAGGACGCTATTAAAGTCCTGGTTGCCACAGTGGGAGCGGGGAGCGGGGGAGCGGTATACTTACAGTCCGTGCGGCTCCCCGGGGCGCTGCAGAATGACGTCAGAGCGCCCCATGCACATGGATGACGTGTCCATGTGATCACGTGATCCATGCGCTTGGGGCGCCCTGATGTCACTCTGAAGCGCCCCGGGAGCCGCATGGACGGTAAGTATGCTGCTCCCCCGCTCCCCGCTAAACTTTACCATGGCTGCCAGGACTTTAGCGTCCCGGCAGCCATGGTAACCATTCAGAAAAAGCTAAACGTCGGGTCCGGCAATGCGCCGAAACGACGTTTAGCTTAAGGCCGGATCCGGATCAATGCCTTTCAATGGGCATTAATTCCGGATCCGGCCTTGCGGCAAGTCTTCAGGATTTTTGGCCGGAGCAAAAAGCGCAGCATGCTGCGGTATTTTCTCCGGCCAAAAAACGTTCCGTTCCGGAACTGAAGACATCCTGATGCATCCTGAACGGATTTCACTCCATTCAGAATGCATGGGGATAATCCTGATCAGGATTCTTCCGGCATAGAGCCCCGACGACGGAACTCTATGCCGGAAGAAAAGAACGCAGGTGTGAAAGAGCCCTTAGGGGGTTGGATACAATCCTAGGAGACCTTAGAGTGTTATACATGACTTTTCAGGGCAATTGGAGAACTTTTTATTCAGATCTGGATCAAATGTGACATCTAATTTGACTGAATCGGACCAGAAACAAATTTTGGGGAATGGCAAATAAGGACAGTGGACCATTGAGGACAGTGATTGGCTGCAGCAGTCATGTGCCCTACACAACATTGCTGCAGTTTATTTAAAAAAAAAGTAGCAGGAGGAGGAATGGCCTCAGACAACTGCTTTAAATGGCAGTTATTTTTTTTTTTATATCGGTACATTAGCCATTAGAGTTTGTGTGAATGACTTGCAATAGCTTAAATCTATTGTATGATTAGACAATGAGAAATGAGTGATGACAGGCAAACTACAGCATAAACCTATAAGGGTATATGCACTCAGTGTTTATTATGTCCACATTTTTGTGTGGAAGATCCACAGTGTGATACAGAACCAGCTAAGGAGTCAAGATTTCCAAAATCTCATCTACACAGTGTGTAGAATTTTCTGCATAGAAATTGACGTGCTGTGTGGATTTTGAGATCCACATATCAATCTTCTTTTTGTGGGAATTTTCAGATTTAACCCTTTGCAAAGCAGAGGTGGGGCAAATCCGCAAGTAACACATGAAGATTTGGCACAGAAATGGATGCAAATGAGCTCTTCACAAGCTCCGCCACTAATGCCACCAGATGTAAGGCAGCTATCCTATAAGTCAATGTTTGACCCTTTAACTAGGCTTTGAGACACGATTTGGATATTAAATAAGCCAGCACCTCATCTGTAGACAGCTGCTTCAGCATGATTGCCCCTCATCAGTGCAGAGCAGAGACTACTGGCTTAACTGTGTGAGGCCAAGTCAGGATTTTGGGGGTACTATCTCTCTCTCGGGGAGAGATCATTTGTTAAGAACTTATTTGGATCCCTTTCTTCCCCGAATTCCAGAGAGGCATGTATAGCCTAGAAGTCTCCTCACAACGATTGAGGAGCTGTATCCCCAAGGAGAGATAGTACACCCCCCCTCACCAAATCCCAATTTGGTACAGAAATGCATGAAAATCTGGTATGAAAAGTTACATAAACTACACTACAATGTGTGTCTACCCTAAGGATGTCATTTGTTTACTTTACTAGGCAGAAGTCAGCAGGAAAACACCCGGGTGGTCTAAAATCAAGATCTACTGGTTCACACATTGAAGATTGACATCACCATTAATTTAGAAATTCTTCATCTACAATTTCTAGATAATTATGAACATTCTAAATAATGTACCATTGATGATGTGTGTCACAAAAATCAATGCATGAGTACTATCAAAATAAAGATGCCAGTGCTGCTCCTACTATAGATAAGCATTCTAATTATACTGCGTTCTCTAATTGTATACGATTACTGTATACGATTACAAATCACCTCATTAAATCGACAAAGCACCATTAAGGTACGACCACACATTCACGTTCACATTTCTTGATGCGGTTTTGGAAGCCAAAATCAGGAGTGGATCATAAAGGAACAAAATTATAAAGGACAGGGACAACTTTCTCCCTTTTTTATTATTCAAAACTGCATCAAGAAACCTGAACGTAACCTACCTTATTGTGCTATAAAGATGAGAATGCTAAGGAATGCTTCCTAACCATAAAACATAAAACAATACAAAACTTGGCATTGAAGAGAGAAGTAAGCACACTCCTTGTCCTCAAGACATATGAGCGGCACATTTAGTAGCCTGAGGTAATGAAATTCATGGCTGTACTTTTCCTTTGTATGTGAGTGACATTTCAGTTACTATTTAGGCTATTCTAGGTTCCTAGACTCTTTATGAGGCATGGGTAAATATGATCTGTGTCTGGCCCGGTAACTCTGCAGACTGACTACACAATTGTTGGATTTCCACCAAGTTGTGATGTGGAATCAAACTGGACAGTAGGCCTCTAACATTGCAATTTAAACCTTGGGTTAACGTCTAATTATTGGTTATCTGCCAACCAGTTCTTCATAGATTCCCGTATGATGTTGGTAGAACAGGTTGGTAGAGCTAAATTCTTAATATTCGATTCTTGTCTGATTTGACCTCTTCTCACTCTTGTTGGATCACACAAAATTTGAGATTTTTAGAATAAAAAATTTCAAATGTCCTAATTTTATAATCTTTTTGCTGATCTCTAGATATAGGTAAATATTTGACAATAATTAACTGGCTTGTTAGTTCCTAGCTAATGTCAGAGGCAGATATTAACATAACCATAGAGGGCACATATATTGTGGTGATTAATGGGTCCTGGAGTCCAAAGCTGGCCATACAGTTGCTCAGCTGAGCATGCATATACAGTTGCGCTTGAAAGTTTGCGATCCCTTCAGAATTTTCTATACAGTATTTCTACATACCCGTATTTTTTGCCCTATAAGATGCAGGCCCATAAGACGCACCGAGGTTTTTGAAGAGGAAAAAAAGAAAATATATATTTTGAACCAAAAGGTGTGCTTTTGGTGGGTTTTGAACTAATGGTGGTCTGTGGATGACACTATTATGGAGGATCTGTGGATGGCACTGTTATGGGGGCATCTGTGGATGGCACTGTTATGGGGGCATCTGTGTATGACACTGTTATGGGGCATCTGTGGATGGCACTGTTATGGGGGCATCTGTGGATGGCACTGTTATGGGGGTATATGTGGATGGCACTGTTGTGGGGGCATCTATGGATGGCACTGTTATGGGGGCATCCGTGAATGGCACTGTTATGGGGGCATCTGTGGATGGCATGACACTGCTATGGGGGGATCTGTGGATGACACATATATAGCATCTTATCTAATGTCATCCACAGATCCCCCATAACAGTGTCCCTGTGTACTGAATGGGGGCCGGCATCAGTTTTTTTAATGGCAGCGGGGCCCGGTGCAGTCACTGTATTCTACTATACCGGGCCCCGCTCACTGTAGTATAATCATATCTAACTTGTAGGTATTGTTAAACTATTCAAATCATCTGAAATCCAGCGCATGTACTACTTACTACTAATTTTGTAGCAGAACTTTGTAGCAACCAAGGGCCGGGCGGGCGCTGGCAGCGTGACTTACTACATAACACACCTGTGCCGCCTGCTTCATTTATAAAGTGGGGGGAGCAGGTGCATGACGTAGTGAGTTACGCTGCCGCCCGCCCAGTTACGCTGCCGCCCGCCCAGTCTCATGACTTCTAGGAAGTTAGTAGTAAGTACTACAAGCGCTGGATTTCAGATGATTTGAATAGTTTAACAATACCTACAGGTTAGATATGATTATACTACTGTGAGCTGGGCCCGGTGTAGTAGAATACAGTGACTGCAATGGGCCCCACTGCCATTACAGAACCAGATGCCGGCCCCCAGTCCCTCCTCCCTCTCAGCCAGTATACACCTGATGGCTGCAGCATTTGCCCCATAAGACTCACTGCTATTTTCCCCCCATTTTTTTTGGGGGGGAGGAGTGCGTTTTATAGGGCGAAAAATACGGTAAATTTAACCTAATGACTTGGCCATTTATTTATTGAGGACAATGGTCCAATATCACATATCTATGAGTGGCACAAGTATGTGAGCCTCACCTTTCAGCATCTGGTGTGACCCCCTTGTGTATGCAAAAACTGCAAATAAATGTTTCCTGTAATTGTTGAAAAGTTCTACATATCAGCTTGGAGGAATTTTAGCCCATTCCTCTGCACAAAACAGTTTCAACCCTATTATGTTGGTGGGTTTCCTTCCATGAACTGCTGGCTTGACAGCTGTACAATGACACTGAGGATACATACACGATCTTCTCCCTACCTGTTCTTGTGCAATGCTCTGCAGAACTCTACACTGCGTGCAGAATTATTAGGCAAATGAGTATTTTGACCACATCATCCTCTTTATGCATGTTGTATTACTCCAAGCTGTATAGGCTCGAAAGCCTACTACCAATTAAGCATATTAGGTGATGTGCATCTCTGTAATGAGAAGGGGTGTGGTCTAATGACATCAACACCCTATATCAGGTGTGCATAATTATTAGGCAACTTCCTTTCCTTTGGCAAAATGGGTCAAAAGAAGGACTTGACAGGCTCAGAAAAGTCAAAAATAGTGAGATATCTTGCAGAGGGATGCAGCACTCTTAAAATTGCAAAGCTTCTGAAGCGTGATCATCGAACAATCAAGCGTTTCATTCAAAATAGTCAACAGGGTCGCAAGAAGCGTGTGGAAAAACCAAGGCGCAAAATAACTGCCCATGAACTGAGAAAAGTCAAGCGTGCAGCTGCCAAGATGCCACTTGCCACCAGTTTGGCCATATTTCAGAGCTGCAACATCACTGGAGTGCCCAAAAGCACAAGGTGTGCAATACTCAGAGACATGGCCAAGGTAAGAAAGGCTGAAAGACGACCACCACTGAACAAGACACACAAGCTGAAACGTCAAGACTGGGCCAAGAAATATCTCAAGACTGATTTTTCTAAGGTTTTATGGACTGATGAAATGAGAGTGAGTCTTGATGGGCCAGATGGATGGGCCCGTGGCTGGATTGGTAAAGGGCAGAGAGCTCCAGTCCGACTCAGACGCCAGCAAGGTGGAGGTGGAGTACTGGTTTGGGCTGGTATCATCAAAGATGAGCTTGTGTGGCCTTTTCGGGTTGAGGATGGAGTCAAGCTCAACTCCCAGTCCTACTGCCAGTTTCTGGAAGACACCTTCTTCAAGCAGTGGTACAGGAAGAAGTCTGCATCCTTCAAGAAAAACATGATTTTCATGCAGGACAATGCTCCATCACACGCGTCCAAGTACTCCACAGCGTGGCTGGCAAGAAAGGGTATAAAAGAAGAAAATCTAATGACATGGCCTCCTTGTTCACCTGATCTGAACCCCATTGAGAACCTGTGGTCCATCATCAAATGTGAGATTTAAAAGGAGGGAAAACAGTACACCTCTCTGAACAGTGTCTGGGAGGCTGTGGTTGCTGCTGCACGCAATGTTGATGGTGAACAGATCAAAACACTGACAGAATCCATGGATGGCAGGCTTTTGAGTGTCCTTGCAAAGAAAGGTGGCTATATTGGTCACTGATTTGTTTTTGTTTTGTTTTTGAATGTCAGAAATGTATATTTGTGAATGTTGAGATGTTATATTGGTTTCACTGGTAAAAATAAATAATTGAAATGGGTATATATTTGTTTTTTGTTAAGTTGCCTAATAATTATGCACAGTAATAGTCACCTGCACACACAGATATCCCCCTAAAATAGCTAAAACTAAAAACAAACTAAAAACTACTTCCAAAAATATTCAGCTTTGATATTATTGAGTTTTTTGGGTTCATTGAGAACATGGTTGTTGTTCAATAATAAAATTAATCCTCAAAAATACAACTTGCCTAATAATTCTGCACTCCCTGTAGTCTGTCAGCTCCTGTGCCCAGCATTTGTCTCCTCACTGCCTGCAGCTACTCAGTAAAGCCTCCAGCCCTCTCTGCTGCTGAAGGGATTAAAGTTTTTTTCTGAATAGTCCAAGAAGAGAGAGGACAGCAGCGGAAGGCAGTGCAGGGGGTGTGGCCAGCACATAGACATCGTTTACAGACACATATCTGCTCTCTCAAGCTTGTGCACAAAACATAATCAGAGCACGGAGAGAAGCTTACATCACAGGTCATGTGACCCTCAGTGAAATCTTAGAAAGGGGCCACTACAGATGCAGTAAGTGCATGGTAAAGCCTTTACATTTGATTAGTTAGAAACATACAAAGAACAAAAAAATAACTCGGACAACCCCTTTAAGGTGGGGAGGTGTCAAATGGTCCCATAAGAGAAATTACATGACTGTTAAGGGATCTTGTTACAAATTTTGCATTGGGGTCTATTAGCTTTGAATATACCCTTCTGTATGCAGATACTATTATGCCTTAGTTTACCCAATGGATGGCACAGCATTACCTAACACTTTGCACCAGGCACTGAATTACATTAATTGCAGTTGATACTAGGCAAACCAGGAGTCAGGATCACATAATAAAACCCACTATTACCATTCATATTTCTATTATATTTCTTTGGTGGCAGAAGAAACTAGCATTGTGTTTCTGCAACAAAAGAAAGTCTGTGTCTTCATTCACATATGGTTGTTCTTTTCATTTGCTTTTTTTTTATTATGAGTTAAAATACTTAAAATTAGACTTCTCCGCAAACACTTAATGATTCAAAGACAGGTCATAAATCTGAAATGTTTACACCTCTTTATCTTGCATGCATGTTAATGTGCATGATCTATTTCCAAGAAATAATGAAAATTCAAGGCAAAATAAAAGAAATAAAAACAAATATATTTCCCAAATAAACTACGTCAAAGGTCTTGAGGCAGACATTTGCATTTTGATTGAGAAAACACTGGCCCTTGTATTGAGTTATACTGGAGTCTTGTTGCATTAGGTGATGTATTTGTTTTTGTAAGTTCCTAAGAATTTTGCGTCTCAGAACATTTTCTAAGGTGTTAGACGTCTACGGCCATCAAGTGGTCTCTCCTTAAATCTAAATAGCATAAACATTTAACTTCAATTTGCTTTCTCACTACAGTCTATGGTAGGTTTGCAACTACTATATTTTACTATTTACTGCTACCTCACCCTTCTTTCTGCTGCTGCTTAGGCTATTTTTACACTAGTGGCAGGACGGATCCAACAGGTTGTTCACCCTGTCAGATCCGTCCTGCCGCTATTTCGCCGTGCCGCCGGACTGCCACTCTATCCCCATTGACTATAATGGGGACTAGAGCGGAGCTCCGGCGCAGCACGGCAGTGCACGGCGAAAGGCCGCCGGACTAAAAGTACTGCATGTCCGACTTTTTAGTCCGGCGGCCTCTCACCACGAACTGCCGTGCTGCACCGGAGCTCCGCCCCAGTCCCTATTATATTCAATAGGGACAGAGTGGCGGTCCGGCGGCACGGCAAAAAAATGGCAGGACGGATCCGACAGGATGAACAGCCTGTCGGATCCGTCCTGCCGCTAGTGTGAAAGTACCCTTACAGACATTTGCAAAAATATTGTCATGTCAACAAGTCTTAACTAGAGTTGAGCAGACACCTGGATGTTCGGGTTTGGCAGGTTCGGCCGAACTTGAAAAAAAAGTTTGGGTTCGGGACCCGAACTTGACCCGAACTTGACCCCGAACCCGAACCCCATTGAAGTCAATGGGGACCCGAACTTTTGGGCACTAAAATGGCTCTAAAATAGTCCTGGAAAGGGCTAGAGGGCTGCAAAAGGCATCAAAATGTGCTTAAGAGCATGACAACTGTTCTGCAAACAAATGTGGATAGGGAAATGACCTAAAATAACATAAAATACAGAAATTTTTTTAATAACAATCTGGATCTAGGAGTAGGAGATTAAGGAGGCGGTGGATGGGTGGATGTGTCGGTGTAGGTTGATGTGGCGGTGTAGGTGGAAGCGGTGGTGAAGGAGGAATAGGTAGCCAACACTGATTTGTGTTAGTTTTTATTTTTAAATTGGGGTATCCCCCAAAATATTGGGACATAAAACAAAATAAAACTAAGAATAAGTGCACTTGAGTACAAGAATGGATGGTTGAGGCTGGTATAAATGTCTATTCTGCACAAGGTACGGACAAGTCCTGTGGGATCCATGCCTGGTTCATTTTAATAAACGTAAGCTTGTCCACATTGGATGTGGCCTGTGATAATGCTCTCTGCCGTGCTAAACACACGTTCACACTATACACTGGCTGCAGGTCAGCAGCACCTCCAAGGCTGACAAAGCTTTTCCACATTTTGGCCATGCTAACCCTGCCTTCTAAGGTGCTGGCGGTGCCCCAGCTGCGTTGGTGACCTCTTCCTCCTCCTCTGCATTCGCCTTGTGCTTCCACTGTGCCCCTGCTGTCAGGTGGAGATGCCATCATCAGCGTGCGCTTGTAGTCGCGCATCTTCCAATCAGTAACAGATGTTTTCACTAAATTTAGTTCCCTGTCAGCAATGCAGAGCAGGGGTTCATTCACGGCAAAAGGGGGTACATGTCACCCAGCAATGAAACAGAGGATTTGGAGAGATTTAGGCCCCTGTCACCCAGGCACAGCAGGGGTTCATTCACGGCAAAAGGGGGTTCATGACACCCAGCAATACAACAGAGGATTTTGAGAGATTTAGGCCCCTGTCAGCAATGCAGAGCAGGGGTTCATTCACGGCAAAAGTGGGTACATGTCACCCAGCAATAGAACAGAGGATTTTGAGAAATTTAGGCCCCTGTCTGCAATGCAGAGCAGGGGTTCATTCACGGCAAAAGGGGGTAACATAGTAACATAGTAACATAGTACATAAGGCCGAAAAAAGACATTTGTCCATCCAGTTCGGCCTGTTATCATGCAAGTTGATCCAGAGGAAGGCAAAAAATAAAACCCTGTGAGGTAGAAGCCAATTTTCCCCACTTTAGGGGAATAAAAAATTCCTTCCCAACTCCAATCAGGCAATCAGAATAACTCCCTGGATCAAGGACCCCTCTCTAGTAGCTATAGCCTGTAATATTATTACGCTCCAGAAATAAATCCAGGCCCCTCTTGAATTCCTTTATTGTACTCACCATCACCACCTCCTCAGGCAAAGAGTTCCATAGTCTCACTGGTCTTACCGTAAAAAATCCTTTTCTATGTTTGTGTACAAACCTTCTTTCCTCCAGACGCAGAGGATGTCCCCTCGTCACAGTCACAGTCCTGGGGATAAATAGATGATGGGATAGATCTCTGTACTGACCCCTGATATATTTATACATATTAATTAGATCTCCCCTCAGTTGTCTTTTTTCTAAAGTGAATAACCCTAATTTTGATAATCTTTCAGGGTACAGTAGTTGTCCAATTCCAGTTATTACTTTAGTTGCCCTTCTCTGGACCCTCTACAGCTCTGCTATGTCTGCCTTGTTTCCAGGAGCCCAGAACTGTACACAGTACTCCATGTGTGGTCTGACTAGCGATTTGTAAAGTGGTAGGACTATGTTCTTATCACGGGCATCTATGCCCCTTCTGATACAACCCATTATCTTATTGGCCTTGGCAGAAGCTGCCTGACACTGGTTTTTGCAGCTTAGTTTGCTGTTTATTAAAATTCCTAGATCCTTTTCCATGTCAGTGTTACTGAGTGTTTTACCATTTAGTATGTACGGGTGACTTGCATTATTTCTTCCTATGTGCATAACTTTACATTTGTCAGTGTTAAACCTCATCTGCCACTTATCTGCCCAAGCCTCCAATCTATCCAGATCCCTCTGTAGTAGTATACTGTCCTCTTCAGTGTTAATTATTTAAACAGTTTAGTGTCATCTGCGAAAATTGATACTTTACTATGCAAGCCTTCTACAAGATCATTAATAAATATATTGAAGAGAATAGGGCCCAATACTGACCCCTGAGGTACCCCACTAGTGACAGTGACCCAATCTGAGTGTGTACCATTAATACCCACCCTCTGTTTTCTATCATTGAGCCAGTTACTTATCCACATACAGACGTTTTCTCCCAGTCCGAGCATTCTCATTTTATATACTAACCTTTTATGTGGTACAGTGTCAAATGCTTTGGAGAAGTCCAGATATACGACATTCATTGATTCGCCGCTGTCAAGTCTAGAACTTACCTCCTCATAGAAACTGATTAAATTAGTTTGGCATGACCGATCCCTCACAAAGCCATGCTGATATGGCGTTATTTGCTTATTTCCCTTGAGATGCTCTAAGATAGCATCTCTCAGAAAACCTTCAAACAGTTTACCCACAACAGATGTTAAACTTACCGGCCTATAGTTTCCAGGCTCTGTTTTTGGACCCTTTTTGAATATTGGCACCACATTTGCCATGCGCCAATCCTGTGGGACATTCCCTGTCAGTATAGAGTCCGCAAATATCAGAAATAAGGGTCTGGCTATGACATTACTTAATTCCCTTAGGATACGGGGGTGTATGCCATCCGGTCCTGGCGATTTGTCTATTTTCATCTTTTTAAGTCGCTGATGTACTTCTTCCTGGGTCAGACAGGACACTTTTAATGGGGAATTTATTTTTACATTCTGCATGTCATCTGACAGTTTATTTTCCTCAGTGAATACATTGGAGAAAAAAATATTTAACAGCTTTGCTTTCTCCTCGTCGCTCTCTGCGACTCCCCCCTCATTACTCTTTAAAGGGCTGACACCTTCAGATTTATACTTTTTAACATTTATATAATTGAAGAACATTTTAGGGTTAGTTTTACTCTCTTTGGCAATTAATCTCTTAGTCTCTAGTTTGGCCGCTTTTATTTGTTTTTTACATGTTCTATTTTTTTCCTTATAATTTTTCAGTGCTTCCGTGCTACCCTCCTGTTTTAGTGATTTATATGCTTTCTTTTTGTCATTTATTGCTTTCTTTACAGTTCTATTTATCCACAATGGTTTCTTTTTGTTCCTTAACCTTTTATTCCCATACGGTATGTACCTCTCACAATGAGATTTTAGGATGTTTTTAAAGATATCCCATTTTGTGGCTGTATTTTTATTTTTGAGGACGTTGTCCCAGTTAGTTAGGCCTATGGCCTCTCTTAGATGGCTAAATTTAGCTTTTTTGAAGTTTTGTACATTTCACCCAGCAATAGAACAGAGGATTTTGAGAGATTTAGGCCCCTGTCACCCAGGAACAGCAGGGGTTCATTCACGGCAAAAGGAGGTTCATGTCACCCAGCAATAGAACAGAGGATTTTGAGAGATTTAGGCCCCTGTCAGCAATGCAGAGCAGGGGTTTATTCACGGCAAAAGGGAATACATGTCACCCAGCAATAGAACAGAGGATTTGAGAGATTTAGGCCCCTGTCACCCAGGCACAGCAGGGGTTCATTCACGGCAAAAGGGGGTACATGTCACCCAGCAATAGAACAAAGGATTTTGAGAGATTTAGGCCCCTGTCACCCAGGCACAGCAGGGGTTCATTCACGGCAAAAGGGGGTTCATGTCACCCAGCAATACAACAGAGGATTTTGAGAGATTTAGGCCCCTTTCACCCAGGCACAGCAGGGGTTCATTCACGGCAAAAGTGGGTTCATGTCACCCAGCAATACAACAGAGGATTTTGAGAGATTTAGGCCCCTGTCACCCAGGCACAGCAAGGGTTCATTCACGGCAAAAGGAGGTTCATGTCACCCAGCAATACAACAGAGGATTTTGAGAGATTTAGGCCCCTGTCACCCAGGCACAGCAGGGGTTTGTATACGCCAAAAATGGTAAAATGTCTCCCGACAATTGAGAATAAGAATTTTTTCAATTTAGGGCACTAAGATTTTTTTTTTAATAGCGTTTATTTAACATTTTTCGAGTTAATACAACAATCCCAAAGGGAAAAAACAGTTCTGCATGACAGTCACACATGCAAGCAAGACCCGACAATTCCATCAATGTCATAATGTACAACAGTAAAAGATATAAATGTAATTAATTACAGTACATCACTGCTGTTACAAAAAAAAGGAAAACAAAGGTCTGTACTCACTCACTCCACATCCACACACACAGCCACACACTTGGGTGATGCAGTCCCAACCAGTAGTGGGCCTCAAACCGTACCCTCCGCCTGCACCCATATACCCCAGATTTTGTCAAACCAATCAGGGACCCCTCTTGCTTCATACGTCAATTTGTACATCTGAAGATCCTTGTTAATAAGTTGCACCCACTGGTTTACCGTGGGACACTTGGGAGGTTTCCAGTTCAAAAGTATGTTCTTTCTACCATAGAACATTAATAGTCGTAGCAATATTCTACTATACTTGGATGGAGTCGCATCAGCAACTAATCCCATAACGCATATTATAGGATTACAGATCGCTGGTAGACCCAACTTATCATTAATGAAGTTGCACACCCCTTTCCAGTATATTTGTAAAGACGGACATAACCAAACCAAGTGGAAAAAGGATCCTCTATCACCTCCACATCTGTCACACCCAGGACTCGGTATCTGCCGCATCTGATATAGACGCACCGGGCTCAGATATACCCTATGCATCCATTTGACCTGAATGAGCTGATCTCGAGCGCTCACGACAGACTTCCTCCACCCTAGACGCCATTCCTCCAAATGCGAGTCCTCCAACTCTGGGCTATCCGTCGACCATCTAGCAAATGATCGCTGAATAGGAGACTCCTGCATCTTAATGATTTCACCATAAAAGGAAGAAATTGGTTTATATGACTGTTCCCTCCTAGCTACCGATTCTAGAGGACCACACTCCAAGCTCAGGGTCAAGGAGTGGAACTGTTTATCACAAGCATGTCTCAGTTGGAGGAACCGATAAAAACTCGTCCGAGGCAACAGGAAGTCCAACCGCAAACTCTCAAAAGAGCGAAAGACCCCCTCCTGGAACAGCTGTGTCAAGTACTTAAGCCCCTTCCTAGGCCAAAATTCAAAATCTGGCAAATGTAAAAGCTCAGGGAGGTGCTTGTTACGCCATAGTGGGATATATGGAGACCAGATGTCCCCTGTTTGAGTATCCATATGTGTATTCACAAACCTTGCCCAGGCCTCTATAACCGTCACCATAGCCTCTGTGTATCTCCCATCGATCAAAACTCCGCCTCCCCTATAAACCAAGTTTGTTAGAGCTTCATATGAGCCAACTAGCGCTGCCTCCAGCACCACCGCTGGATTGTTGGGATCCGCTCTAATCCACCAGGATGCGTACATCAGGCGTGTCGCTATATAGTAAACATATAAGTCAGGAAGTTGCAAACCCCCCTGTAAGTAGGAGGCTTTCAACGTCTTCCTTGCTATCCTAGGGGTCCGATGGCACCATAAGAATCGGGACATGACTTTGTCTAAGGCATCAAAATGGGACTTCGGGACCCTCACTGGAGCCGCTCTATATACATATAATAGTTTCGGTAGCAACACCATTTTAAAGATGTTAATCCTGCCTATTAAAGTCAAGGGGAGATTTTCCCAGGCTTCTAACTTGCGTGTGACATATTCCATAGTGGGTCTCAGATTCAGATGACAGAATTGCCGAGGGTCTCTATGTATGTGAATCCCCAAATAAAGGAAGCTATCTACCACTTTCAGGGGGGATACCGGAGAGATATCCATTCCTTCCTCCATGTCCACCATACATAGACTGGATTTAGCCCAGTTCACTCGCAATCCTGAATACCTACCATACCCATTCACCACATCTAGCAGGGTTTCTAAGGAGGGGCCAGGGTCAGCTAAGTATACCAACAGGTCATCCGCGTACAGCGATACTTTCTCTTGTATCCCAGCTATCGTCCACCCTTCTATCAAGGAGCTATTATTGATCAACTGGGTAAGAGGTTCCATTATCAGAGCGAACAGCAACGGGGACAGGGGGCAACCCTGCCTTGTACCTCTGAATAGCCTAAAAGGTCGGGAAAGAAAGCCATTTACTCTGATGCGCGCTGTAGGCGCCTGATACAATAGTTGAACCCATTGAATAAAGGAGGGAGGGAAGTTAAGGTGGGACATTGTCTCCCAAATAAAATGCCACTCTACCGAGTCAAAGGCTTTCTCATTATCGAGAGATGCCAGGACTCTTGAACCCGCATTATGATGCCTGACCTGCAAGTTCGTAAAAAATCTCCTAAGGTTGATATCAGTTGTCTTCCCAGGCATAAAGCCAGATTGGTCAGGATCAATAATAGATAAGACTACCCTACTAAGTCTCTTGGCCAAGATTTTAGCCAAGATTTTGGCGTCAGTATTCAGTAGGGAAATAGGTCTATATGACGCACAGTGGTCCGGAGACTTCCCAGTTTTATGAATTACCACAATGGTAGCCTCTCCAAAGGATAAAGGCAAACCACCGGCATCATACGCATAGTTGAAAAGTTTCAGTAGACGTGTAGAGTGCAACTCAACATCTAATCTGTACCATTCGACTGGGAACCCATCCGGACCAGGTGATTTCCCTACTGCCATATCTCCAATCGCAGCTTTAATTTCTTCTACATCAATAGCAGCCTCTAAAAACTTACTATCCGTCCTTGCCAATGGTGTGAGGGGGATGGTCTGAAGGAAAGATCGGATCTCATCCGGGGTCAACCCAATTTTGGAGCTATACAGGTCCGCATAAAATTGAACAAATTGCTCACATATGTCCTCCGGCCAGTATACCCTCACACCATCCCCACAAGTGATGTGTGGGACCACCGTCTGAGACGACTCAGTCCTAGCCAGGAACGCTAAAGCACTCCCATTCTTATCCCCATCAGCAAATATTAAACGCCTTTGATACAATAACTTCTTCTGGGTATATTCTGTTAGGTGTAAACTAAGTTTTCTCTGAGCCTCATCCCATAATCTACGGCCTTCTCCATCCGGATTTGCAATAAAAGCCTGCTCTTTCTCTACCACCTCCCCCTCTAACTTAGTCCTAGTAGCACTCATCTCCTTCCTATACGTAGCTATCGCTTGAATCAGAGTACCCCTCATTACAACTTTGAAGGCTTCCCACTCTATCAACGGGTTAGTTGAGCCCTCATTGAAATCCCAATAGTCCTTCATACCTTGCTGTACAGCCCAAACAACAGGTAGGACCTCCAGCCATTTACTATTGAGTCTCCATACTCTCTCAGCCGGTGCAATGGGTTGCTTCAGAATTACTAACAGGGGGGCATGGTCAGAAATACCTCGTGGCAAATAGTCAGCCACCACCAGAGAGGGCAATAGATCTCTACTAAGGAATACTAAGTCTATCCGTGAGAGCGTTGCATGTGGGGCAGAATAACAGGAATATTGGCGTAATCCCGGATGCAAGTACCTCCAACCCTCTGTTAAATCAAATACATCCGCCCAGGAGCTTAACGCCTCATTATGGGTATCACTAGGGCGAAGTCGATCTAATGACCGGTCTAGAGTCGCATTGTAATCCCCAAATGCAATCAGAGGCACCGGGGGCATAGATGCTACTCTTCTCATAATCTCATCCAATATTTCCCTCCGAAAGGAGGGGGGGATATAAATACCCACCACAAGGTAATCAATGCCCCTGATTGCAACATGGAGGATCACAAAACGCCCCATCGTATCAGTATGCACAGAATATAACCGGAAAGGAAGGGACTTCGCTACCAGAATTGACACACCTCTGGCCCTAGAGTTATAAACAGCGTGGTATGCTGAGCCCACCCAGGGTTTCTTTAACGCCAAAAGCTTCCGCCCCTGCAAATGTGTCTCCTGCAATATCAGAACGTCCGGATTGTGGTTTCGCAGAAAATTAAAGAACAGAGATCGTTTAATTTTGTGGTTGAGACCCCTGACATTCCAGGAGACAAATTGACAGACCGACATCATGGCGGCTTGTTAAGACAGTAACCCCAGAAGTAACTGCACCACCCAAGCCATACACTCACACATTCATACCAACTTCCCAAATTTAGATCCCCCAAATAAGCCCGTAACATCAGGCAATGCCCCCCACCCTGCCCAGATGACCCCAACTTATCCAAGCCTAATAACCCTCCCCCCATTTACCTCGTTAGTAGAAAAAGGGGAACGGGAAACCCGTTTTTAACCCCACTGCTCTAGGTAAACCCTAAACTGAACCTATGCAGCAGGTTACCTCAACCATCACACATTCAGCTCCATTGATATTGCGATCATCTAAAAACATATGATGAGACACCCCAAAACATCAGATATGTAGTATTCAGCCCCTGCGGTCAAGCCAGTCCGATGCTTCCTCAGGGGTGGCAAAGAATTTCACCTGCTCTCCCTCCTGTACTCTGAGCCGTGCCGGATACATCATGGCATAAATAAGTCCCTTCTCTCTTAATCGGGTTCTCACCGCCGTGAACTGCCTACGTTGCTTCTGCACTTCTGTTGAAAAGTCCGGGTAGAAGGAAATCCGGGTGTTGTCAAAATGAATGTCCTTTAGTCGGCGAGCTGCTGCCAGAATAGCATCTCGGTCTCTATAATTTAGGACCTTAAAGATGAAAGGACGAGATGGGGCTCCAGGAGGTAGGGGACGAGTGGGAATCCTGTGGGCTCGTTCCACCGCAAAAGTCCCTGAGAGATTTATAGGATCAAAGACTTGCTTTATAAGACGTTCCACAAACTCCTCAGGAGAGGGCCCCTCTGCTCTTTCAGGTAAACCCATAATGCGGATGTTGTTCCGTCTGTTACGGTTCTCGGCGTCTTCTACCTTCGCCATCAGAGTCTTGACTTGATTCTGCAGAGCGTTTATCGCAGAGTCATCACGCTGAACCCTGTACTCCACGTCACTCACCCTCCTTTCCACCTCAGTTGTTCTCTCTCTGATTTTATCAATATCATGTCTGAGGAGAGTAAAATCAGCCTGGACATGGTCAATTTTGACCGTGAGCGCCGTCTGACAGTTAGTGATGGCCGCCATAACTTTTGCAAGGTCCACTTCTGGGTGCCCAGAGGAGGTCCCAACCTCCCGATCTTCTGTTTGGCTCATGTTGTCCAGCATTAGTTTAGGTGGAATAGCTGGCCCTGAAGTGCCCGTTTTCCGGCCCATAAGGTGATCACCCTTTCACCAGTAATAGGAATACTGGCCCTTTAATCAGCACCCTCACTCAGGGGTAACAGGTCAGCAGCTCCACCACTCCCTAGAAAGATTCTTTTCCTTGAATCAGGGGGTACTTGCCCCACAGCTTCAGACGAGCCGCACACTCCACCCGATATAATCCTCCCAAACGTCAGTTGGTTGTAGACAGGAGAGCTAAGATCCCGCGCCAGCCCTGGAGCATGAAGATGACCGTCCTTAGCGTCACAGGTAAGATGGCGCCCGCACCGCCAGACACGTGGGGGACTTCAAGCCGGCAGTCCAGTAGGGAAGCAGGGAGAGAGCCCGGGGGTCACACCAACCTGCAGCTCCAGACTCCACCCGACCACCAGAACCGGTGAGTATGATAATCTTCTCCCGCTCTCACCGAGGGGTCCGCAGTGCCGGGAACTGCTCCGTTCACAGGCCTCGCTCAAAGGGATCAAACAGACAGTGACCGCAGCAGCCACAGAGCAGAAAAACCGGTTACCGGTAAACCGTGAGGCTGTGGATCACATAGGGGTGTTTCTATCCGGCCAAATGATCAGACGATCAGGATAATACAGGATAGTGTCGGAGCTGAAACGACTTGCGTCCTCACACCATGACAGTCAGGCCACGCCCCAGGGCACTAAGATTTTAATTAAAATGGCTCTAAAATAGTCTTTGAAAAGGCTAGAGGGATGTAAAAGGCCGAAAAATGTGCTTAAGGGCATGGCAACTGTTCTGCAAAAAAATGTGGATAGGGAAATAACTTAAAATGAAATAAAATAACTAAAAATTACAAATTATTAACCTGCAACTCAGAGAAGGAGGTGGATATGGAGTCGGAGGTTGAGGAGGCAGTGAATGTGGTGTAGTAGATGGAGGCAGCAATGGAGGAGGAGGAAGTAGCCAACAATGTTTTTTTATTTTTTTTTATTGGGGTAGGTAGCCCCCAAGAATGTATGTTTGATGGTGGTATAAATGTCTATACTGCACAAGGTACAGACAAGTCTTGTGGGATCCAAGCCATTTTAATGAACGTGAGCTTGTCCACGTTGGCTGTGGACAGGCGGCTGCGTGTGTCTGTAATGACGCCTTCTGCCGTGCTAAATACACGTTCAGAGAGTACACTGGCTGCAGGGCAGGCCAGCACCTCCAAGGCATACAGGGCAAGCTCTGGCCATGTGGACAATTTGGAGACCCAGAAGTTGAATGGGGCAGAACCATCAGTCAGTACGTGTAGTCGTGTGCACAGGTACTGTTCCACCATGTTGTTCAAATGCTGCCTCCTGCTAACATGCTCCATATCAGCAGTTGGGGCCGGTTTTTGCGGCGAGGTGACAAAGCTTTTCCACATGTTGGCCATGCTAACCCTGCCTTCCAAGGTGCTGGTGCTGACACAGCTGCGTTGGCGACCTCTTCCTCCTCCCCTGCCTTCGCCTTGTGCTTCCACTTGTCCCCCGGCGTCAATCGGGAATGCTTTTAGAAGCGTGTCTACCAGCGTGCGCCTGTAGTCGCGCATCTTTCGATCACGCGAAAGGGAATTAAGGATGGCACATTGTCTTTGTAACGGGGATCCAGAAGGGTGGCCACCCAGTAGTCCGCACACGTTAAAATGTGGGCAACTCTGCAGTCGTTGCGCATGCACTGCAGCATGTAGTCGCTCATGTGTGCCAGGCTGCCGAGAGGTAAGGACAAGCTGTCCTCTGTGGGAGGCGTATCGTCTGCGTCCTCCGTATCCCTCCAGCCACGCACCAGTGATGGGCCCGAGCTGCGTTGGATGCCACCCCGCTGTGAACATGCTTCATCCCCATCCTCCTCCTCTTCCTCATCCTCCTCATCCTCCAGTAGTGGGCCCTGGCTGGCCAAAGTTGTACCTGGCCTCTGCTGTTGCAAAAATCCTCTTTCTGAGCCACTTCTAAAAGACTGGCCTGAAAGTGTTAGAGATGACCCCTCTTCCTCCTCCTCATCCTGGGCCATCATCATTGAGTTTTTTCTCAAGGAGACATAGAAGTGGTATTGTAACGCTGATAACAGCGTCATCGCCACTGGCCATGTTGGTGGAGTACTCAAAACAGCACAACAGGGCACACAGGTCTCGCATGGAGGCCCAGTCATTGGTGGTGAAGTGGTGCTGTTCCGCAGTGCGACTCACCCGTGCGTGCTGCAGCTGAAACTCCACTATGGCCTGCTGCTGCTCGCACAGTCTCTCCAGCATGTGCAAGGTGGAGTACCACCTGGTGGGCACGTCACATATGAGGCGGTGAGCGGGAAGGCCGAAGTTACGCTGTAGAGCAGACAGCCGAGCGGCGGCCGGCAGGATGAGAATGCCGGAAGCGCGCACAGACGGCCCGCACATTATGCAGCAGCTCTGACATGTCGGGCTAGTTGTGAATGAATTTCTGCACCACCAAATTCAGCACATGCGCCAGGCAAGGGATGTGCGTCAAACCAGCTAGTCCCAGAGCTGCAACGAGATTTCGCCCATTATCGCACACCACCAGGCCGGGCTTGAGGCTCACTGGCAGCAATCACTCGTCGGTCTGTTGTTCTATACCCCGCCACAACTCCTGCGCAGTGTGGGGCCTGTCCCCCAAACACATCAGTTTCAGAACGGCCTGCTGACGTTTACCCCTGGCTATGCTGAAGTTGGTGGTGAAGGTCTGTCGCTGACCGGATGAGGAGGTGGTATAAGAGGAGGAGGTAGCCGAGTAGGAAGAGGAGGCAACAGGCGGCAAAGAATGATGCCCTGCGATCCTTGGCGGCGGAAGGACATGCGCCAAACAGCTCTCCGCCTGGGGCCCAGCCGCCACTAGATTTACCCAGTGTGCAGTTAGGGAGATATAGCGTCCCTGGCCGTGCTTACTGGTCCACGTATCTGTGGTTAGGTGGACCTTGCCACAGATGGTGTTGCGCTGTGCACACTTGATTTTATCCGATACTTGTTTGTGCAGGGAGGGCACGGCTCTCCTGGAGAAGTAGTGGTGGCTGGGAACGACGTACTGTGGGACAGCAAGCGACATGATCTGTTCGAAGCTGTCCGTCTCCACCAGCCTGAATGACAGCATTTCAAAGGCCAGCAGTTTAGAACTGCTGGCATTCAGGGCCAGGGATCGAGGGTGGCTAGGTGGGAATTTACGCTTTCTTTCAAAGGTTTGTGAGATGGAGAGCTGAACGCTTCCGTGTGACATGGTGGAGATGCTTGGTGACGGAGGTGGTGTTGTTGGTGGCACATCTCATTCCATGTGGGGTCTAGGACCTCATCGTCCCCAGCATCTTCTTCCACCCAGTCTTCCTCCTTGACCTCCTGTTCATTCTGCACACTGCAGAAAGACGCAGCAGTTGGCACCTGTGTTTCGTCATCATCAGAGACGTGCTGAGGTGGTATTCCCATGTCCTCATCAGGAAACATAAGTGGTTGTGCGTCACTGCATTCTATGTCTTCCACCCCTGGGGAAGAGCTAGGTGGATGCCCTTGGGAAACCCTGCCAGCAAAGTCTTCAAACAGCATAAGAAACTGCTGCATGACTTGAGGCTCAGACAGGTTCCCCGATATGCACGGGGGTGATGTGACAAACTGATGGGCATGGGTTTCATGCGCCACCGATCCACTGTCGGCCACCCAATTGACTAGCGCCTGTACTTGCTCAGGCCTTACCATCCTTAGAACGGCATTAGACCCGACCAAATATCGCTGTAGATTCCGGCGGCTACTGGTACCTGAGGTAGTAGGTTCAGTAGGACATGTAGCTGTGGCAGAACGGCCGCGTCCTCTCCCTGCACCAGAGGCTCCACCAACACCACCACAACGACCATGACCGCGTCCCTTATTAGATGTTTGCCTCATAGTTAGCGTTCACAAAGCAAAGTAAAAAGTGGTTAATTATGTTAAAAATAATTAACCGCCAATATAAACCCTGATGTAGGGTATTGCACTCTATTTTTTTTTTAACTCTATATGACAGCGGTATTTGTGGCCTAAATGTGACACTCACTTATACATGTCTTATCCCAGATGTGCAGTATATTAGAGGGTTTTTTCACCCTAACCAAAAAGCTGTATTTCTGTCCTAAATGTGACAGTGACTTATGCGCGTGTATTTCCAGATGTGCAGTATATTAGAGGGTTTTTTCACCCTAACCAAAAAGCTGTATTTCTGTCCTAAAAGTGACAGTGACTTATGCACGTGTAATCCCAGATGTGCAGTATATTAGAGGGTTTTTTCACCCTAACCAAAAAGCTGTATTTCTGTCCTAAATGTGACAGTCACTTATGCTTGTCTAATCCCAGATGTGCAGTATATTAGAGGGTTTTTTCACCCCAGTATGCCAAAGCTGTATTTCTGGACTTGCAGATAGTCTATGCTGGTGCACTATCGATGCATAAAATGGCTGCCGATCATGTATTGATATTGACTAACTAAAGAAAAAAAAGTTTGTTTTCAGCAGAAGTTGGCTATGGGCAGGCTTAAAAAAATTGTGCACTGCACCCACAAAACACTTTTTCTGTAGATCACTGAGTACATAAACCAGTTCTTGATAAGATTTCTCCCTGATCTCTCCCTCACAGCAGCTGCAGCCTCTCCCTACACTAATCCGAGCAGAGTGACGGGCGGCGCTACGTGACTCCAGCTTAAATAGAGGCTGGGTCACATGCTGCAGTTGGCCAATCACAGCCATGCCAATAGTAGGCATGGCTGTGATGTCCTTTTGGGGCAAGTAGTATGATGCTTGTTGATTGGCTGCTTTGCAGAACACCGAACCCGAACCCAAACTTTTACTTAAATGTTCGGGTTCGGGTGATAAACAACATGGGTTTACCAAGGACAGAAGTTGTCAGACTAACCTGATTTGTTTTTTTGAGGAGGTGAGTAGTAGCCTGGACAGAGGGGCTTCTGGATGTAGTGTTTCTGGATTTTGCAAAGGCTTTTGATACTATCCCTCATAGATGTTTAATAGGTAAAGTAAGGTCTATAGGCTTGGAAAGTATAGTTTGTAATTGGATTGAAAATTGGCTGAAGGACCGTGTCTATAGCGTTGTGGTCAATTATTCCTATTCAGTCCCAGGTTATAAGTGGTGTACCCCAAGGTTCAGTGCTGGGCTCTCTAATATTTAATTTCATTTATTCATGATATTGAGGACGGGAATAATAGCACCATTTCTATTTTTGCAGATTATACTAAGCTATGTAGAACTGTACAGTCTATGGAAGATGTCCATATACTACAAGCTGACTTGAACACTCTGAGTGATTGGGCATCAACTTGGCAAATGAGGTTCAATGTGGACAAATGTAAAGTTATGCATCTTGGTAGTAATAATCTCTGTTCTTCATGTGTCCTAGGTGATGCAACACTGGGAGAGTCACTTATAGAGAAAGATTTGGGTGTCCTTGTGGATGGTAGATTAAATTAAAGCATACAATGTCAATCAGCTGCTTCTAAGGCTACCAGGATATTGTCATGCATTAAACGAGGCATGGACTCGCGGGGCAGGGATGTAATACTACCACTTTACAAAGCGTTGGTGCGGCCTCACCTGGAATATGCAGTTCAGTTTTGGGCACCAGTCCATAGAAAGGACGTACTACAGCTGGAAAAAGTACAGAGGAAAGCGACTAAAATTATAAGGGGCATGGAGGGTCTTAGTTATGAAGAAAGATTAAAAGAATTGAATTTATTTAGTCTTGAGAAGAGACGTCTAAGGGGGGACATGATTAACCTTTACAAATATATAAATGGGCCTGTGGGGATTCGCTCTGGTAGTTAGGATAAACAGGCTCAGTACAGAGGCAAAATACAAGTTCGGAATTCAAAGTGTTTATTCACACATGATGCCAAAAATAAAATGTCACTTTTGCTGTGTTGGTGTTACTTCACACCCAATGGCAAGTTAACATAACTAAAGTCACCTTGGTGGCAGTTCTGCCTCAGAAAGTTCAAACACAGGCTTTAGGCAGCCTCTTCCCCTGACACATGGGTCTCCGCTCTCCAGCCCAGAACAGGCCTCAGATCCCAGCACACAGACGTCCTGGGCTCCACTGTCAGACGGAGATAATACTCTCCACCTGGCAGTGCTGGCTGGTTTTATGCCTGGCAAAACCCGGCCTGGAATGTGGGGAGTAGTTACCCACCCAGCACTTTGACTACTCCCAGTAAGAGCCATCCCAGATCAGCTATACAGCCATGCCGAGTACCAATGTGTCAAACAGCAACTGCTGCTGACACATAAAAACTGGCTCTTACTCCGAGGCCAGGATCCTCGGTGACACGTACCTATCATCCACGATGATTACTTGTACCTTCTTACAGGGCCATACAAAAAATACTGTGAAAAACTGTTACATGTAAAATGCGCTCAAAAAACAAGGGGGCACTACCTCCAATTGGAGAGGAAAAAGTTCAGTCTCCGTTAGCGTCAAAGCTTCTTTACCGTAAGAACTGTGAAGCTGTGGAATAGACTTCCTCAGGACGTGGTCACAGCAGGAACAGTAGAAAGTTTTAAAAAGGGTTTAGATGAATTCTTAAAAGTAAACAACATTAATGCTTATGAAAACGTGTAGAAATCGGAGTCTCAATTCCTTCTGGGATTCGCATCCCCACCTATCCCTTGGTTGAACTTGATGGACTTATGTCTTTTTTCAACCGTATTAACTATATAACTACTGTATGTAACTATGCTTCGGCTTCTCCTGCTTGTGGTAGAAAAGATAGCAGTAGTGGGTGACTCTGTGGGGGCAGAGAGGGGCATCCTGGTCAGACACACGGGCAGCAGATGTCTTCTTGTTGAAAGCTGCTGTAAGCTGTTAACACAGGGTATCCAGATAATAAAGTAATGTGGTCTCTTTTTCAGCAAAAGGAAAACATTCCCCCATTTTGCTTTGATAACGAGGTTATAAAAGCATGGCTATCCAGTAATCATCAGATTGCTTGAGGATAAGGATAAGCCTGTTATTACGTAAGAAAGCAAGTATACAGCTTGCCATTTCTGCCAGCGTGCCCGGGGATCCATTCCCCCCCCCCACTTCCTCTCCCCACTGAGATGTTTGGACAATATGGCCAGTGTCATCATTGTCATCATCAGCCTTGTCGTCCTGCACAAAGGACTCCTCCTCCAGTGGCAGCTCCTCATCTTCCACTTCCTCCTCCATGGGACTTTCTCTTTGTGGGTCCCCAACAGCTACGGGGTGGCTAGCAAGGTAAGGAAGCTGTTCTTTTTCCACCATCCCTTTTTGCATCAGCATCTGTTCTAAGATACATATTAGGGGGATGACATTGTTGATGCCGCAGTTGTCCCTACTATCTTGTTTTCAAAATGCATTGCTCGACTACATTTCTGCTATTTTCCCACAGTAAATGGTGATGCCGCATCATGTGCTGCAATAGAGCCTTGGTGCCTACGTTTGTGTTTGAACCCTTGGCTTATTTGAATCTAGCAGATATAGCACAGGGCAATGTTTTTGTCTTCCAACACTGTGGAAAAAACTGCCAAAAGGGAGAGACTTGCACACCCCATACAGAGCTACCGGCAGCAGTGCTTGGCTTAAGTATGGTACATTTTTATCCTGTGCTCACAGTATCCATGGTTCCTGAGCTGATCATAATAGAAGCAGATCTGGCCATGGTAGTTTTATGGGAGGTTCAAGGCTGTACGTTGCCTCTGCTTTTTGTTTCCACCACTGATGCCACCACCCCGTGCCTCTGATATTACTTCTTCCTCAGAATGCCAATCTGGCTTCCAGGTCCTGTCCAACAGACAATCATTATCATGGTCCTCACCCTCCCTGCCACTTTTATCAAACTGTGAGATAACATGGTGGGCTCCTTGGCCCCCCTCCCCTGCTCTGCATTTGCTCCAACTGGCACTGGCACTGCCTAGCTCTGCCATGCTTGTATTATGCGGCACAAGTTGTATTTTTTATAGGCATCATTTCGGGGTACATCAGGAGAAAACATTTTTTGGGGTAACAGTGTAATAAAACAATGCAATTCCACCATTGTTTTTTGTAGTCTCATTAGGGTACTTTATCTTCTGATCACTTGTACTATGCACAGTAACACTCAGCATAGTTATTATGGCACGCAGTCTGTTACATCCTGCCAGAAGCGGGATATAAAAGTGACTAAGGAATGGCAGGCCTGGAGACCTACAGAAGTCCCCTAGTTGGCATTTCAAATACTCGTCACCACCGGTTGTGTTCAGTGGATTTCTGATCGGAGGGCAGAGGAGCTCTCTCTCTGTATCTAAACTCTCATATTCTGTTGTCACTATTCACTGTGGCATCTGAGGGACTAAACTGCCGGGATCAATGTTATCACCGATCTCGGCAGTTGAGAGCCAGGTGTCAGCTGTGCAATACATTATTTACCTGTGATCTGTGCCATAAATTGTCACAGAAAGGAGGGGGCTGTTAATAGTTTGGATATTTTTAAGGTCCGAGATACCAATAATGTTTTTTAATTATATATTTTAATCCGTAAATTGGGAAAGGGGGTGATTTCAATATTTTTTTTATTTTTTTTTATATTTTTAAAACTTAAAAAAAAATGTTAGCTTGATTTGCTATGCATCAATCAGCCACTCTTTAGGATGTTGTGGATTCTTTTTAGAATAAAACTGATGGCATTTGGCACAAATTGTTCCACATGTGTCACCTGATTTGTGAATTTTCCCAATAGGCAGAGAACACCATAGACACTTTCCAAATAATGCACCTGTTTCCCAGAGCTCAAAAACTGGTGCATGACACTTGTTAAAGTTGTTGCAAAAAATGACACAGCCAACAGCAGACGCTCCAATTAAAAAATACTTTCAAATGTTACCTTTATACAAACCCCCTAGACTAAATAGTAAAGAAGTGTCAGGTTTATCACAATGTTTCTTGCTGGGTGATCAATTTGAAGCATTTTTCAAGAGTGTTGACTACAGTTATACCACCTGCTAGTGATGATCGAAGCGAGCTTCGGTCAAAACTTTGTTTAAATACTGTACAGAGATCTTTCTCGATACAGTATTCAAATGTTTGTGCTTTGGTGAGACTTCAGTAAATAACTTTGGCATTCGATTTGTAAAATTGGAAACCATTTTAAAACAGCAATACGAAGTCGGCTTCGGTACCGGCTGGTAACTCAATATCGAAGCCGACTTCAGAACCAAGTTTTAAAATGGTTTTTAGGTTGAAAAATCAAATCCTGAATTTATTCACCAAAGTCCCGCGAGACTTCGGTGATAAATTTCCCTCACTTGAGCTCATATATTTGAATGCTGTACAGAGACGGATTTCCGTACAGCATTAAAATGAACTTTTGAGCAAATCAAGTTCAGATCTTGGATCCGAAGCTTAATTCACTCATCCCTACCACCAACTAATAAAGCTACACCTTTAAAAGTGCCTAAGACACTTTGCAAATGAGAGGAAGGCATGTTCACTAAAATTCAGTTCAGTTCAATTTCAGAATTCTGGTGGATACAATTTAGCTGGTTGCCAACAGAAACAGACTAACTTGTTGACAGACATACCCATGACAGCAAGTGTGATCATACATGTTTAGATTAGCCACAGACTATGCATTAATCTATATAATCACAACCTCAGGCCAGGGCTACACTATTTGTCGCAGTAATGACGCAGGACATTTTTTGTAATGATAGTCTATGGTGTTGCACTGTGGCATGCAACATACTGCGACACAACAGTGGCACAAAAGTCCATTCAACAACAAATTTTGTCGTGTAGCCGTACTCTTAGATAGTGGAAGCTATTTTATTAAACCATGTATCTACACGTAGTTCTAATTACTGGTATTACAAGAACAAAATCCTGACTTAATGTTACTAGCAGAATCACTTCCTTCATAACAGGACTGTTTCTGTAACAACTAAAGGACAGTGAGAGCAACAGACACATGGAAGTGTCCTGTCTATGTTTCTTTCTTTGTCCTGAGTCTCACTCTTTCATTTTTTTATTGTTTCTGCCCTACCTTGTCTTTCCCCCATTTGCAGCCTGATCAGGACCATGTTTAAGATGAGTGAGTATGTGTGCTGGTGGGTTCACTATGAACTACAGTATGATCTATGCAAATCCTTCACCTCCTGATAAATTTGGGGCTAAAAGGATAGTCAACCTAAAATGACGTTGCAAAGTGTTTATTTGTACACCACTATGTGGTTATTTGTTAACTCATTGTTTTTCCCATTTGAGCAGCTTTGGATGATACCTGAACTGTGCCTAGTCCTAACTTTAGGACCATTCTTTGTGGCTAGTTTCACACTCAAACAGAACAGCCTGCCAGAGTTCTCCGGATCAGGCATTGCCAGATACTTCTGCCTGCCTGCTGGACTCCATTGACTATAATGGAATCCGGCAGAGATCTGACCGCTATCTGGCAAATATGCCAGGAATCGATCAAACAAAAATGCTTCCATGGAACGTTTTTTATCTGTCTGATTCCCAGCATTTTCTGTCTGAACATCCAGCCGCAGATGTGAAAGTAGCTTGTTCCTAGTTTTACAAGATGAATAGCTTTATCCACACTCACCACCAAAGTAGAGCCACAGAATTGACAGGTATGCCACACTGCAAACAATATTGATGGGTAGGCTGTGGGGAAGAGGAAAGCCCCTCAGAGACCCATAGCAACACAGCTGGCTAGGCTGTGGAGACAATGTAACCTGAAATGGTGGGGCTTGATGTCCTCAACCTCAGTTTAAGGGCTGATTCGCCTCTATTATTTATACTGTTTTTTGTATTTCGTACATTGCAGCTCAGCACCTGCATCATCCAATTACAAACTTGTAGTGGATTTCAATATGTAAAGCAGCCTCCAATCTGCCAAAGACAGACACTTGCTTTTCTCAATTAAAATAATAGGTCCATGTAATGAACAAACTGGACCTTCCAAATGAAAGAACCACTTGTAACCACTTGTAGCTCTGTACTCTGGCCAATAGATGAAGATACTGAATAGAAAACCCATCTCTATTATCCTGGACTTTACTAATAAGTTATATAACAGTTATCAAAATCAAACAACGAGCTGAGACCACACTAATATGGAATTTACTGAATTTCCTTTTTTTATTATTATTTTTACTTCTTTTTTTTTAGCTTGACTTGCTACACAATAAATTATGTTATCTATGGTTCCTCTGCGGGTAGCATGGTGGCAGCACTGGGGTCCTGGAATTAAATCCAACCAGATGCATACCATTTGTATGTTCTCCCACTATGTTTGTAGCTTTTCTTCTATATCTACAGAACATGTTGATAGATTGATTGAGTTAGGAAAATTAGATTGTAAGCCTGTGTGGACAGGTTTTGATGTGAATAGTAGAGATGAGCAATTGATTCTACTCAAATAACATTTGTTACCAACTGAACTGTTATTAGGTCTGAACAAATTGCTTGAAACGGTGGCCACAATTTAACAAATCAAAAGACAAAGAAGAAGGCATTTGCCACCAAGAAGGAAAATTTTTTGGACTATTTTTAATAAAAAAAAAAAAAAATCTGACAGTGCAGTGTGTTATTAAAGGCTTTAATGGTAACTTTTGTATGTTAGAGAACCGAGCTGGAAGGAGTCTGGTGTTCCAGGTGATGGCTAATAGCAATTAGTGTTTTGGGAAGTGGTTAAACAGATACACCTCCCAACTCCCTCCGCCACGATTTTGGAGTGGGAGTGAACCTACACCTACCTATCTACAGGCATATGGCTATATACACCTGAGAACACCAGACGTACACTACTGTTATGAATAAGAAGTTTTCGAAACGCTTCAACAGCCGATACACCTGTGAGTTTATTATGTCCTATATGTCTGTTAATACCTACCAATAAAGAATGGAGAAAATGACACTTCAACAAAAGTGAGTGCTGGAGCCTTCATCTGTTATTTATTTGTTATTAAAGGCTGTTTGTTACCACCAGCTGCCACCTGTTTACCTATAGCCATGTAACTCGCTGTCATGGCCATTACTAATGCTGTCTTTGTATTAAAGAGCTTTAAAGGGGTTGGATACAATCGTAGGACATCTCAAAGTGTCAGTGAAATTTGGCAGGGGAGGAATGGGAATTTAAAGTGGCCCTGGAAAAAACTAAAAGTGGACCCATGTAATAGGCGAGTCCAAAATAACAGAAGGCAGGACAACAGAAGCAGGTGAGGCCAGCAATACCATTGTGCAGCACAAAATGCTGCCTCTGGGAAACCAAATATCACAGTGCAGCACAAAATACTGCTGCCCACACCACAATACGAAGCTGTATCATCGTCCTAAGGATGGCAATATAACCAAAATCAGGAGGGCACCTGTGGCCATTGTCCAGGTGCATAAGTGCTTGATGCTCCTATATTTTGTACCTTGATGGCCAAGAGGAAGGATTAAGTGGCCCACTGGGCATGGGCCCACCAGGAAATTTCCCTTTAAAGTAGATGGCCAATCCACCAGTGCATTTGGGTCACTTATGATACTGACCAAATATATTCAAACCAAGTCAAATTAGATGGGTGATTTCACTGAAATGGATCAAAAAACTATTCTGGGAAATTCACTCATCTCTAGTTCATAGTGCTAATCTATGTACAGCACTGCAGAATGTGTCAGCACTGTATAAACCAGAGAAATAAATGGATTATTGGTTCTAGATTCATTACATTAAGTAATGCTAATGTTTACAGTGTAATATTCATCCTCTTGCAAACCCTAGCAACACACAGCTGCATTGCTGGTCGAAGAGATTAAAATTAACATTCAGGTGTTAAACAATACTGAAGACCATTTCCTGGTTTACCCCCACCCCCTGAAATTCAATTTATTAATCTTTTATCTACAACCTTCTTTACTGTTCATGACTTTTAGCAATATCTCTTCCAAAGATTAAAATGTTAAAGGGATATGATAAAAGTCACAGCGACAACATTTGATTTATTGCACATATGGTAAGTGTTTATAGCAACGCAGCAGACACAATTGCAATCACGTCACATTCCAAGGTTGCTTTATCACCATGAAACAGTAGCCATAAATCACTGTAAATGTTTACAATAAAACTGAAAAACAAAACCATAATCAACATATCGCAGAAATACAGATTGTATACATAAACTTTAATTATTCACAGATACACCAGAAGACGAGGTTTCCTAAATCATTCCTTCTGCTTATATAACATGGGTCAGGCTTAGATCACTTGGAACTAAATGGCGTCTCCAGCTGGATAAAGGGAAATTGCACTTTTTCCTAGTGGAAAAAGTTACCAACTGCAAAACAAACATGAATGGGCATATGCAGCTAAAGGTAGTTTCATACTAGCGGCAGCCTTCTCCAGCATGCTGTTCCGGCGGGTGAACTGCATGCTGGATCCATGCTGCCACTAGTGCAAGCATGCCGCCGGAGGTCCGCTCGGCCCCATTCACTATAATGAGGGCAGGCCGGAGGTCCAGCCGCAGCACGGCAAACATGCCGAGAGGCGGCCAGAATAAAACTATGACATGTCGTAGTTTTATTCTAGCCGCCTCTCGGCATTTAGCCCCATTTAGCCCTTGATCATCTTTGAGATGTTTCTATACCTTGATTGAAATCCAACTGTGATAAATTCAGTTGATTGGGCATGATTTGGAAAGACGCACCCTTACCTATATAAGGTCTTAAAACTGACAAATGCATATCACAGTAAAAATGCATTGAGGAGAAAAAACTGCCTCTAGAGCTCAGAGAGAGGGTTGTGTGGAAGCACAGATCTGAAGAAGGGTGCAAGAGAATTTCTGCTAGACTGAAAGTTCCCAAGAGCATAGTGGCCTCCATAATAATTAAATGGAAGAAGTTTGGAGGAACCAGGACTCTTCCTAAAGCTGGCAAGCCCACCAAACTAAGTAATCAGAGGAGAAAGGCTTTGGTAAAAGTGATGACCAAGAATCTGAATTTTCACTCTGACTGAGTACCAAGGATCCTGTGTGCAGATGGGAGAAACTTCTAGAATGTCAACCATCACAGCAGCTTTATGGCATAGTGGCCAGAACAAAGTCTCTCCTCAGAAAAAGTCACATGAAAGCCCCCTGGAGTTGGCAAAAATACAGCTAAAGAACTCTAATGGCTGTCTACCAAGGGTTCCTACAGAGAACAATGGCAGAAAATCCCCAAATCCAGGCGTGCATACTTTGTGTCATCATAGCCAAGATGACTGGAGTCTGTAATAAATGGCAGAGGTGCTTCAACTAAGTACTGAGTAAAGGGTCTTGGTGACACGTACCTATCATCCACGATGATTCCTTGTACCTTCTTACAACACACAAATGTTCTCCCTTTATTTTTGGAGCAGCAGCAGTACATTGTGGATGTGGAAGGGGTAATAGTGGCAGCTATGGCAGTGGCAGCAGTATCAGCACTGAATGGATCAGACAAGGCATTAGATGTGCTGCTATGAAGGAGTAATAGTAGTAGTGGCAAGGCAGTAGATGTACGGCTGTGTAGTGGTAGTGGCAGTAGGGCGAGTAGCAGTTGCAGCAGCCATATAGTACGGAACATGATGTAGGAGGACAGACAGTGACATGATCGGGCTGGTAATAAATAGCCATTGTCAGCAATGGTAGATCTATTCATTGGCCTCAGCCAGAGGTGTGTGAAAATTCTCACAGGTCCATTACAAATGTGATGTTTTGTACTTTTGTGGAGGACAATTTTGTCTATTTGGCTGTGACGACTCCTAGAAAAGCCATATCCTGAATGTATCATCTAAAGAAATAGAAATAAAAATTGCCACAAACCAAACTGCTTTGTATGAAGCCATATCATATATGAAGCCAATCATATCTTACTATGAACTACTAAGAGTTAACATTATTCAGCCACTCCCCAGCCACCCCAAAAAGAGAAACGAAATTGCCACAAAAAAAAGTGGCTTATCATTGTGTGGAAAATAGCCTTATTGATAAGAATGGGAAACATTAAACTAAAGCAGGGAAGCTACACTGCAATGGAATAAAATTCTTAGGCCTCATGCTCACAGCCATATTTGATTTTTGTTCCCGAAATAAAATGAATCCGTAAAAAATAGCTTTTGCATCCATTCTGTTTTTTTCCAATATAAAGGGCTATTGTCATCTACAAAAATGGAGACGAATGGGACCTGCATTGAAATTCTCAGATTGGGTACATGGATCAGTAGAAAAAAATAATGAGCATATTGCCCCATTGAATTGTGTGGGTGAGTGAGCTATCTGTTTTAAAAATGGATGGCACACTTAGGAAAATACAATTGTGTGCATGAATTCTTAGGATACATGCCACAAAGGCTTTAGAACATATAACTGCACCGCTGAACGGCAAATATATTTTACTTTTGCCACTAATACACGACAAAAAGTGCTGTAATTTTAGCATTTCACTGCACAACGGCTAATAAGCCCTTTTTTACCACTAATACAAGCCAAAAAATGCTTTAGAACATATAACTGCACCGCACAAGGGCAAATAAGACATATAAATATTTCCTTGTAATAAACCCTGTTAATGGCTGTAACACCCCAATAACAAGAACGGAATTACAGAGCTGTATAATGGCAATTTAAGTCCCCAGTTAGTCCAGCAAGCTATAATAGGATTGTTCCTATTACTCAGGCTGTAACCTCCCCTACTGAACCATGTTCAACATTAATGTTGTGGAATGATTCCTCCCTATCCTTTCCCTACACCTTGAATAATCTTTCCCTGCACTTGCAAATAGTTTTTTTAGCACAATTAAGTTTTTTCTAGCACCGTCCCTAGCGCCTACTGATGTCTCTCCCTGCACTAAGTACACTGGAAAATGTCAGAATCCAAGATGGCTGACGCTATTTATAGGGCTGTGACATCACAAGGGCTGGCTGCTGATTGTCTGCATGCATGGAATTATGAGTGATCCCGCCTTCCCAGAGTTCCTTGCTCCATGTCCTCACACGTGCAGCAGCCATTTCAGTAAGACATGTGATTCGTTATCACAAAGCATGAGGAAATTCGGATTCGGTGCGAACCAAATTTTTCCTGAAATTCGGATCGAATTCCACTTCATCAGAATCGATTCGCTCATCTCTACTCATGATGCCACAGAACACGGATAAGGTTTACTGGACCTCTCACTTGATAGATAGATAGATAGATAGATAGATAGAGTAGATATCTAGTATCCAACACATATAGTATAATACATAAAAAATGAAATAGAATTATGTTTTTAATAAAAAAAGATGTAATAAAAATGAAAAAAAAAAATAAAATTAAACATGTTCAGAGAAAGGCTTGATGTGAAGCAAGTGACTCCAGAAAATTCAAAGTGATGTGGCACAGGGCGATGTGCCATGCACAATGATGGCATGTGTTCAGAACATGTGTGATGTATTTGATAAAACGCTTCATTTACTGTTTAACTTTAATTCATCCTCTGAGATAACTTTGCCATTGAAACCAAACTAGATTATTTGAACCACCTGCTCATTTCTCAGTAGAAAAATTGAAATCATAAAAGATGTAAATCTCTTTTCACAGCAATTAGAACATTGACATTCATCCAAATCATTTGTACTGTGGTACTGTCTTCTGTACCATTCTGTTTACTACGGCACTGTGTACTAGAGTCAATAAATTCACCCACCAGCATCTCCTCTAAGATATCTATTGTCACAGAATGTCTAGTTTTTTAGGCCCTTCTATTAACACAACCACACCTATAAAAAGTCACATTAGGTATATAAAGACAGAGGGTCAGATGTACTAACAGTATTACATTTTAAACTGTCTAAGGCTACTTTCACATCTGCTGCAAAGAACAGCCTGCCGTAATTCTCTAGATCTGGCACTGCCAAATGCAACCGCAGTGCCCGCCATGCCTATTAAGTATAATGAGGTCTGGAAGTAGATCCTGCCGCATTTCGGCAAAAATGTAGAGAATCGGCTAGACATAAACCGCTGTATGCTGCATTTTGTGTCCGGCCAATTCTCACAATTTTTGCTTGATAAGGTGTCTGGATCTCTGGGCCACTGATGTGAAAATAGGCTAAGAATACAAATCACAGTCCTAATATAGACAAATTTACTAATCTGGTGCATGGACCTATGTAAATTAGAAGTATAGTAAATCCAGCACCAGATTTATGCTAGAGTGCCATCCGTATGCCACAAATTCCATCTGGTGCACAAAAAAATGTGTCTGTGTGCAAAAAACAAGCTGGTGGTTTATAACACCTATGAGTTTGTGCAGTTTTAAACCAAAAATGCACCAAAACGTTGGTGCATTTTTGGTGCATCAAGGCACATTTAGGCCACTCCCACTTTCCCACAGTATCACACCCTTTACTTTTGTCTGTCTATCTATCTATCTATCTATCTATCTATCTATCTTTATAGTCCAAAGTGTTGTGAGCGGCACTGAGGTCAAATAGTTATGGTGTGCCACAGCACTCCCCAAAAAAGTAAAAGTGGTGTTCTTTAATCATCAGAAGCAATGTTTCAGTCCTCTTACTGGGACTTTTCTCAAGGAGTGACTGTTGGGACTTTTCGCAAGGAGTATCTATCTATCTATCTATCTATCTATCTCATATCTATCTATCTATATTTATAGATGGTGTCAGAATCAGGAAAACTTGAGAAAGTGCAAACGTGGTTTCTGCAAGTCTAGCCTGGAAATGGCAAGATGGGACTACCTCTTTAATTGATAGGTTAAATGTCAAAAATAGTTAAATAAGATTGGAAACGGAATCGAACAACGTAAAAAAGTTGAACCACAAAACAGAGCGCAGGTGAAAGGTTATATTTCATGTAGATGTTTATTGTTACAGTATTGTGCTTTTTTGCCACTACTTTCTATTGTCATGGAAAACAATGGCTCTATCGCAGTATTACAGAAGTTATCCAATGAAAAATACTCTACGTTTTTCAAATCAGCACCTAGATCGGAATACTTTTGTAAATGCATTTAATAAAACATTTAGCAGGGATGCTGAGTTATTCACTGAAATCTATTTGTATTGAACCATCCAATGTTTGCTCTTTTTCTAACTTCTCTGTCCAGCTCACTAAGCTTGACCTACATGGTCAGTTCCATCCTTTACCTGCCACCAGTTTCAGCAAAAAGGACATGTTCCGTGAGAAAGTCCACTTCCCCTGAGCTTTCAGTTTAAAATAAATCTAGCAATTGCAGCAATCATTTTCTTGCTAGACAGAGCCATAAACAGAGGTGGTTCAGTCCTCAATCTGTATTAATGACATGGATGAGTAAATTTGTCGCTCTTTCCTCTGTAATTAATGTCACAGCTGTTTTGTTAATCTTGTTCACATGTTCAGATTTCAAGTAGTCAAAGAAAACAGAAGAGAGCATTATCACTAGAGACAGAACTGTGACAGAATTGCTTTTTTCCAATTCCACCCCATTTAAGATTTTTTTTTAAGCTTCCCACTATGTTTTGTGCCATACTAAGTGATGCCATTAGAAAGTGCAACTTGTACCACTAAAAACAAGCCCTCATATGGCTATGTGAATGGAAAATGTAAAAAAGTTATGGCACTGGAAAGACGGGAAATAAAAAAACAAAAACAAAAAACTTGAAAATTGCTGTGTCAAATAGGTGTAAAATTACCTTTCCAAGAGACCATCACTTTGAGAAAACCACCACCTTTTCGAGGCAAAATTTCCTTTTACAGATTCTCAGTTCCATCCTAGTTTATGCAGTCTGGGTTTTATGTGATGCACAATTGCTATCTTATTTGAGAGGATCATTCCTCGTAGAAAACCACTTTTAAGTGCAAGTTTTGGTGGTCATCTCTAAGAGAGTTTATTCTAATTAAAAAGGAAAATAACATTGACTTCAGTAAGGTCACAATTACAGATGAGCCATGTTCTTAAAAATTTATTTGGGCTGCTTCGCTGAATTTTCCCCAAAAATTTGCTTCATGACGAAGAACATTTTTTTGTAAGTAGTGGGTGCAATGACAGGGAATGGCGATTGCGCTGCCCCCCATTTTTGAACCCCTCAGAAGCTGTGTTCATCGCTGATCACAATTATTAAAACATTTTAGGGGTTTCCCATAAAAATAAAAAATATAATAAATTGCACTTACCTCATCTATTAGTGCACAAAGTGGCCGCCGCCACCATCTTGCTTGAAGACCCTGCGCGAAATCTGACATCATCACATCGACCAGCGTGGTGACATCGTATGTCACTGCGCATGAGATTTTGAATGGGATCTTCAAGCAAGATGGCTGCGGCGGCCTCTTCGCACTCAAATGGATGAGGTAAGTATGATTTATTTATTTTTTACCGCCATTTCAGGGAAAATTGTTTTGTTACGACAAAGCACAAGGCTTTGCAACTAATTAAATTTTTCCAGAAATTCGGATCGAAGTCCACTTCGTTAACGCTAGTCATAATATGTTAAGTGCAGTACCTTGTGTTCTCTGAAAATGCAATTTGTGCCATGTAGATGCATCACACCAACTTCAAAGTTCTCCGGAAGTCTTCCTTCAGATGTTGGCAAGAAGCAGTGGGGTACGGTTTTCTATTAACACACATATTGTCTGGGGCTCAGTAAATGCTTTCTTGGGAAAAAAAAAAAAAGTTGTTCTCTTTTCACATGCAGATCGGCTTCTCTTACAAGAAGCGGAGCGTCTTGCTGATAAAAATTCATTGCCTTATTCTGTTTCTTTGCAGATATAAAACAAGTATCTCTTGTACTTGCATGCTTCAACTACCAAGCCTGTGTAACGACTAGTAAACATCCATTTAATTCTATTTAAATTGTAGGTCGAAAAGCCAGAAAGAACCATTTGACAAAATTAGTTCTTTTATGAAAACAAATAAGCACATGCTCAACAATAGCTAGCTTTCTGCAACCCGCTTCCCCACTTTCATTCCCTTCCCAACTACCTACCTTCACAAATGAGATTAAACAATTGAAGGAAAAGTTAAATTAAAACACAAAAACGCACACAAAAGAAAAGGAACGTAAGATAAGTGGCATGCTAATGGGGGTTTATCACAACTTTTTCTTACTTGGAATCATAATAACCGTAAATGTGCCTGAGCAGACTACATGGATTTGGGGACGGAACAATCAAAAAGACATTAGAAGTAGTAAAAAAAGAAACTTCAGTTACATACATCCAGCGTGGCTAAAACTATTCTGGGCAAGCATCAATTATTTAAGGGCAAGGCCACGCAGGGGTGGATTTTCCATTAGTTTTGCGTCAATTTGTCATGGAATTTGCTGCAGATATGCCATAAATTTCCCCTCTATATTGAAAAGTGGTAGAAATCTGCAGAACACATTGACATTTATTGCAGGTTAATTTGCGCTGCAGTATTTTTTCAGCAGTAAGAGAATGAAAGTGGCGAAAATCTCTAGAGTTGTTGCACGCAAATCCATGACAGAATATCCATTGCTTGTTGCTATACCTTTACTGTAGAAGAACACTATACGAGTTAAAGGGGTTTTGCAAAAATTCAGTATTAGGCATCGTTCACATTTCTGTGTCAGTGTCACTTCCGTGAAAAAAAAGCGTACGTGTTTCATCCGTGAAGCTGTCCATGAAGGATCCGTGGTTGGTCCGTGTGTCCATTTTTACCATCTGTGTCATCTGTAATTCACTGACGTTGTTCAGCTGAAAATGTATTTCCAAAAAATCTCCAATTAGTCTTCAGTGAAAAACGGACGCAACACGGACACAACACAGATGTGGGTCAGTGATTTTCACGGACCCATAGACTTCAATTAGCGTGCTTGTTTGCATCACGGATCAAAGTAGTGCATGTCCTTGTGATTTTTTTACTGACCCATGGTCAGTAAAGAAAAATACTGAAATGTGAACAGACACATTTAAATCAATTGGTACGTGTGCTGTCCGCAGAAAATGTGGACAGCACATGTCAATGAAAAATGGAAATGTGAGCGAGGCCATCAATAGCAGATCGGTGGGGATCCGTGGAGCTCCAGCAATGTCTCATTCATTGGTCACATGGCCCATTTGCATCTCAGTCTCATTCAAGTAAATGGGCCTTGGCTGCTGTCCCAAGTACAGCTGCTATACAATGTCGGGCACTATCCTTGGTATCCTGTGATGAGATGGCAGGGCTCACCAGTAGTGATGAGCAAAGTATTAGAAATTTCGATTTGGCTGCTTAGCTGAATTAAAAAAAAAAATTTGCTTTGTAACTAAGTACTTTGTCATGAAGTACATTTCTTTGTAAGTAGTGGGTGCAATGACAGGGAGCAGCGATTACGGCGCCCCTCGTTATTATAATCCTTAGATGCAGCGTTCATAGCTGATTGTGGCATCGGACAGCAATAATACAGTGTAAAATTTTTTAATATTTATAAAATATTTATAAAATCATACTTACCGTTTGATCATCCGTTTGATTACGAAAAACTGGCCACTGCCATCTTGATTGTAGACCCAGAGCGAAATCTCACTCGGTCCATGATGAAGTCATCACGACAGCCGGCATGGTGACGTCATACGTGACCGCGCACAGGATTTTGCGCGGGATCTTCAATCAAGATGGCGGCGGCCGACTCTTCGCTCTCAAACGGATGGGGTGGGGTTTTTTTGTTTGTTTTTTACCGCCATTCACGGAAAATCAATTCGTTACCATGAAGTACAAGGAAATTTGGCTTTTGTGGCGAATCAAATTGTCCCCGAAATTCAACACTACTCACCAGAGTAATGCAGCTTCTTCAAACAACTGATCAACAGAGCTGCTGGGAGTCAGACCTCCACCGGCCATCAATATTGAACCCAAAGAAACCCTTCAACATCGCTAAAAACTTTCAAGAGCCTCAATAAGAAGCACAGGTGAAATTGAGGTGGATATGGCTATATATAAGATAATAAATTATCCCACTTCAGAAATGGCTTTGTTATCATTCTAAAATGATTTGGGCAAAACCATACAATTACTTTTGATGATGACGCATCAATAACTTAAAGAAGCTGTTAAAAAAATGGTAAAGTTATTAAAGCAATACAAAGTTATATCCCTTGTTCTGAACCCCCGCTTCTCCAGCACCAATGCTTTGATGCTCCCCGCCGCTGCACATATAATGGCATGTTTGGCTGCGGTCATGATGTACCTGTATGTCGCTCTACCTGGGCTTGCTGTACTAAGTGGGCTTGTGAATAAGTGGAGTTTAAAGAATCGGAGTTTAAGACAAGGAGCAAGATACTAAGGTTTGATAGATTTTCCTTGTGTGTTGTTTGCTTGATTCTAGCTAGTCCTCCAACTACAGCAGACAGGGTCTAATTCTAACTCATATTTATTGTTTTCCTTCTTTAATGTTCATCCCCATCTAAACATGTGCTCCATGGACAATGCTACTAAGTGTGTGTCCTGCGCAATGTATGCAATCTTTGAAGAGCCATTCGAGGGTGAATACATTTGCACTAGATGCAAGCATGTTGCATATTTGGAAGCCTAGATCTTGGATCTAAATAAGCAGTTTGAAATACTTAGGGGCATTGCAAAACTAGAGAGAGGCTTAGACCTCACTGTGCAGGCACTGACTGGGGTCAGTGAAATGGAGGTGGGAGGAGGAGGGCAAGATCAGGACTATCAGGTCAGCAGTTGGGTTAATGTAGGAAGAAAGGGTAAAGTGCCAGGGAGGCTAGTCCTGAGCTGGACCACCCTAGTAAATATACCTGTTTGGATGATATTTGGGATGAAAGCCCAGGGCCCGACACACTGCAGCACAGCATTTCTCCTAGCAACCAGGAGAATGACCGCTGCAGGAAGGATGGGAAAAGGAGTGCAGCAAAGGTCAGACAGATGCTGGTGGTAATGGACTCTATTATTAGGAGGACAAACAGGGTCATCTGTTGCCAAGACCGTGAATGCCGAACGGTGTGTTGTCTTCCGGGTGCTAGGGCTCTGCATATTGCGGATCTGCTGTACGCCACTTTTCCACCACTTAGGGATGCAATGGAATGTGGCGGAGCTCACCTGAATCACCACCAGTGGAAGCCAGTAAAAAATGCCAGGAACCAGGCGTGGACGAAAGCAACAGAAGAAAGTAATCCAGCTTCCAGGATGACAGTAGTAAACGTGATAATCTTTATTTCATGGGTGCATAAAAAAATCCAACATGTACATCTACTCGTTTCGGATCGTCAGGTTCTGATCCTTACTCATGGTTACTGCTGCTGCTGGTTTCTTGATACAGCACCTTAGGGGCGGCGCGCATCACTCCCTGGGCTGCATGGGTTGTGTCATGTGACCTCACTGACCCACCTAGGCTCTCCTGCAGGTACCATAGAGTCACTCAGCCCCCTTCCCAGATGCCTCAGTGTCAAGGTCCTTGTGTTTGCTAAGCTCCTGATACTCATGTGTGCTTCTGACTTATACCTTGTTCCTGGATTCTGCTTCTTGTCTGATCCCTGCTTGCTTGCCCTGACTCTCCTGTTGCCGACCCGGATTGCCTGACCTGTTCTGCCTGCCCTGACGTTTTGCCTGTCTGACTACGCCTTTGCCTCATCCTTCGGTCCTGCACTGTTGCTCCTGGTAATGACTCCGCCTGCCTGACTACGCTTGTACTTCTGGTTCTACTCAGGTACCTGATTTTAGGAAACTAGGAGAGAAGCTCAAGTTCAGGGCCTCCAAGGTAGTGTTTTCAGAAATACTGCCAGTGCCATGAGCGTCACCAGAGACAACGGGAGCCAAGGGAGTTAAATAAGTGGCTCAGAAGCTGGTGCAGGAAGGAAGGGTTTGGGTTCATGGAGAACTGGGCCAACTTCTCTGTCGGTTGCAGGCTCTACAATATGGACAGGCACCTTAATGGGGAGGGTGCAACTGCTCTGGGGGGAAAAATGATTATATGGCTAGAGGAGCTTTTAAACTAGGATATGGGGGAGGGTGGGGGTCATACTAATAAGGGGGTAGATAGTGTAAATAGAGTGGGATATAGGAGGGGACAGTGGCGATTTAGTGGGGGCTGGGGTTAGTGAGGAAAGTAGGGAGAAGACTGGGCAGAACTATACACCAATAAAAAATAGAACTGCTTGTAACAAGAACCTGTTACATACAAACATCAACCAAGGTAACCCAAAAATGCAAGATATTCACTTTATAGGTAATAGTAATTTAAAATGTATTTTTACAAATGCCAAAAGTCTAGCTAGCAAAGTGGGGGAGCTGGAGACTATGGTACTAGAAGAACACATATATGTAGTTGGTGTGGCTGAGACATGGTTGGATTCTTCGCATGACTGAGCTGTTAATATTCAGGGTTTCACACTATTTAGGAAAGACAGGGTCAATAGAAAAGGAGCTGGCATTGAGTAATTGCACAAAAAAAAAAATATTCCTTTAGGTAACAAGTATAAATGGCTAAAATTAAACCCCCCATGGCTTACAGCTACTGTAACAAGGGCAATAAAAGACAAAAAAAGCGTATTTGAAAAATACAAATCTGAGGGGTCAGCTGGAGCGTTTGAAGATTACAAGGGCTTAATAAAATCTGTAAAAAGGAGATAAAATTAGTAAAAATACAAAACGAACAGGAGGTAGCAAAAGAGAGCAAAACAAATCCCCAAAAATTCTTTAAATATGTAAATGCTATAAAACAAGGTCCGAGGACGTAGGTCCCCTAAATACTCGTAAAGGGGGGTTAGTCACTGAAGATAAGGAAAAGGCAGAGTTACTAAATGTTTTTTTTAGCTCTGTATATACAAAATAAAATAGCTGATATCTGTGGTGCTGGGGCTGTTAGTACATCCAGTAATATACTCAATTGGCTACCTGTAGATATGGTCCAAGATAAGTTAAATAAGGTAAATGTGAACAAGGCTCCAGGTCCAGATGGATTACACCCAAGAGTGCTTAAAGAGCTCAGTTCAGTCATTGCTGTGCCCCTGTTTATCATTTTAAAGATTCTCTAGGTACTGGTACAGTGCCAAGTGATTGGTGCAAGGCAAATGTGGTGCCAATATTCAGAAAAGGATCATAGACGTTTAATATGTAAAGTAAGGTCTATAGGCTTGGAAAGTATAGTTTGTAATTGGAGTGAAAACTAGCTGAAGGACCGTGTCCAGAGAGTTGTGGTCAATGATTCCTATTCAGAATGGTCCCAGGTTATAAGTGGTGTACCCCAAGGTTCAGTGCTGGGCCCTCTATTATTTAATTTATTTATTAATGATATCTAGGGCGGGATTTATAGCACCATTTCTATTTTTGCAGAATATACTAAGCTATGTAGTACTGTACAGTCTATGGAAGATGTCCATAAGCTACAAGCTGACTTGAACACTCTGAGTGCTTGGGCATCAACTTGGCAAATAAGGTTCAATGTGGATAAATGTCAAGTTATGCATCTTGGTGATGTAACACTGGGAGAGTCACTTATAGAGAATGATTTGGGTGTCCTTGTGGATGGTAATACTACCACTTTACAAAGCGTTGGTGCGGCCTCATCTGGAATATGCAGTTCAGTTCTGGGCACCAGTCCATGGAAAGGATGCTCTGCAGCTGGAAAAAGTACAGAGGAGAGCGACTAATCTAATAAGGGGCCTGGAGGGTCTTAGTTATGAAGAAAGATTAAGGGCACTGCCTCCGACTGGAGAAGAAAAAGTTCAGTCTCCAGAAGCGTCAAAGCTTCTTTACTGTAAGAACTGTGAATCTGTGGAATAGACTTCCTCAGGACGTGGTCACAGCAGGAACAGTGGACAGTTTTATAAAGGGTTTAGGTGAATTCTTACAAGTAAAAAACATTAATGCTTATGAAAATGTGTAGAAATCTGAGTCTCACTTTCTTCTGGGATTCACGTCCCCAACAATCCCTTGATTGAACTTAATGACTTATGTATTTTTTCAACCATATCAACAATTTAACTATTTATACCTTCATGTTACTATTGGTATGTGTCCTGTGGTAGTAGACATAACTCTTATACTGGCAAATGAAGGAATAAATAACAAGAACGCATGCATACCAAATGTAATGCCGCATCTGCACACAGATCAGGCAGACATTCTGTGCAATCAATGTTCAGGCAGCTGAAGAATTCACTAGGGTACAGAACCTCATGAATATCAGTCTTTAAATGACACTCTAAAATCATTGGCTTCTAGAAAATTGATATGTTTCATTCTTTTAACTACAAGTTCATTAAATAGGCTGCTTTCAGGGTATATATAGGCAATGTGTTCTCTAAATGTTTCTGCTGGGAAAAGTCAAGTAATACCACGTGGGTTACTCCTTAAGATTTATGTGATATATTAGTGTAATATACTAGACATAACCATGCTGTGTATTTTCCCCTTATCTCACATAATAAGATAAATAAATAGATAGATAGATAGTCAAGTAATACCATGTGGGTTACTCCTTAAGATGTATGTAATATAGTGGTGCAGGGTTCAGCAACCTTCGCACTCCAGTTTCCAGCATACTTTATTCATTTTCATGAGAGTTTATAGATGAGCAAAGCAAGTGTGTATGCTGGGAGTTGCAGTTTCACAACAGCTGGAGTGCCGGAGGTTGACTATCCCTGTACTAGTGTAATATACTAGACATGAGCATATATTTTCTATTTATCACACAAAATAAGATCACCAGATAGATACATAGAGAAATGATAGATAGATAGATAGATAGATAGATAGATAGATAGATAGATAGATAGATAGATAGATAATATTCTTAAGTGAACATCAAGGTTTTTCAATGTCAAGTGCACTGCTTGGATGGTAATGGCCACAAGATGACACTGCAGTAACACGAGGTGCTGCCATCTTGCACATTGTTAGCACATATGACTGTTCGGATATTTTTACACTGCTTTCTATATATAAGAGATAAATCTATGCAAGTGTGAAGTGATCTTATACGTAAAAAAAAAGCTGTGATTTTTGTAATATACACCTTTACTCAATTCTACATCCCTGCACCATCTGCCTGGTACAAGTCCTGCTTTGTCATCAGATAAGGGCATTTTTAGGTCTGCACAGTTTCGTTCCCATAAAATTCAAGATTGGTGCAAGGAGAATTCGAGCGGGGGTATCATAGAAAGTTTCACCCTGTTCTTATTTCTGCTTCTAGCTCAACCTTTAGATCAGTTTTTGCTATAACCAGATCAGAGCTGTGAGCATAAAGTTCCAATCCTCTCTCATGCTGAACCAGTCCATAGTTAATTATCATCTGGGTTTACAGCCCTTCCTAAGCCCAAATACCTCAGCAGCTATTGTAATCCATGCTCTTAAGCTATCCTGAAAAACAGAATCGTAGATGTGAAGACTAAAACACGCAAGATAATACAGAAAATAAAGTTATGCCTCCTATATGCTTACACAATGCCTCTGAATAAGCCGTCTCTGAGCATGCATTGTGCAATATAAATTATAGCTTATTGTCATCTGTGAAACGTAAAATATTGTCACAAGCAAATAAATACCATTTGTGTGATACAGTCCATCATTCTGAAAGATGACAGAGAAGCAAAAATGGCCGACACCTCTACATAACTTAGCGCAAGGGGTTTTATCACCGACGCCTAAAATGCCAGTTTATATTTCTGATGAATTACCTATATGATATATTTTTAGTTCTCCAGAAACTGTAAGTTGCCACCAAGAGGAGCAACATTCGAATTTGCGATATTTCGCAAATATTTTGTAGAATATTCGTCATATTTGCAAATTCACGAATTTGAGATTATATACTTGATTGCGAAAATCGGCAATGTAATATTCATGTAATGAGCACGGAATACAGGCGTGGGTCACTATAGCTACGTTTTTCAAGCTGGCATAAGTTTTCTGAGACTGGAGAAAATGGTTGGCACTGCAGAACATTAGAATCACTTTATATGCAGATAGAGTGCTCCAATATATTTGCGCTTGCAAATTTTCAGCAATATCTGCTGCACTATAGATCAATCTAACCTACACTGACTATCTACTCCTAACTACCTGAATTATACAAATAAGTTAACTGTCTAATGTAATAACGCAAAGCGCAGAGCACAGAAATGACACTGCTGTCTCTTTCATAACTGCAATAAACTTTTGAAAATAGCTGCTGGGGAGGTTATTACACTGCTCAAAAAAATAAAGGGAACACTTAAACAACACAATGTAACTCCAAGTCAATCACACTTCTGTGAAATCAAACTGTCCACTTAGGAAGCAACACTGAGTGACTATCAATTTCACATGCTGTTGTGCAAATGGGATAGACAACAGGTGGAAATTATAGGCAATTAGCAAGACACCCCCAATAAAGAAGTGGTTCTGCAGGTGGTAACCACAGACCACTTCTCAGTTCCTATGCTTCCTGGCTGATGTTTTGGTCACTTTTTAATTGCTGGCGGTGCTTTCACTCTAGTGGTAGCATGAGACGGAGTCTACAGCCCACACAAGTGGCTCAGGTAGTGCAGCTTATCCAGGATGGCACATCAATGCGAGCTGTGGCAAGAAGGTTTGCTGTGTCTGTCAGCGTAGTGTCCAGAGCATGGAGGTGCTACCAGGAGACAGGCCAGTACATCAGGAGACGTGGAGGAGGCCGTAGGAGGGCAACAACCCAGCAGCAGGACCGCTACCTCCACCTTTGTGCAAGGAGGAACAGGAGGAGCACTGCCAGAGCCCTGCAAAAGGACCTCCAGCAGGCCACAAATGTGCATGTGTCTGCTCAAACGGAAGAAACAGACTCCATGAGGGTGATATGAGGGCCCGACGTCCACAGGTGGGGGTTGTGCTTACAGCCCAACACCGTGCAGGACGTTTTGAATTTGCCAGAGAACACCAAGATTGGCAAATTCGCCACTGGCGCCCTGTGCTCTTCACAGATGAAAGCAGGTTCACACTGAGCACATGTGACAGATGTGACAGAGTCTGGAGATCCCGCAGAGAACGTTCTGCTCCCTGCAACATCCTCCAGCATAACCGGTTTGGCATTGGGTCAGTAATGGTGTGGGGTGGCATTTCTTTGGAGGGCCGCACAGCCCTCCATGTGCTCGCCAGAGGTAGCCTGACTGCCATTAGGAACCGAGATAAGATCCTCAGACCCCTTGTGAGACCATATGCTGGTGCGGTTGGCCCTGGGTTCCTCCTAATGCAAGACAATGCTAGACCTCATGTGGCTGGAGTGTGTCAGCAGTTCCTGCAAGACGAAGGCATTGATGCTATGGACTGGCCCGCCCGTTCCCCAGACCTGAATCCAATTGAGCACATCTGGGACATCATGTTTCGCTCTATCCACCAACGTCACGTTGCACCACAGACTGTTCAGGAGTTGGCAGATGCTTTAGTCCAGGTCTGGGAGGAGATCCCTCAGGAGACCGTCCGCCACCTCATCAGGAGCATGCACAGGCGTTGTAGGGAGGTCATACAGGCACGTGGAGGCCACACACACTACTGCATTTTGACTTGTTTTAAGGACATTACATCAAAGTTGGATCAGCCTGTAGTGTGTTTTTCCACTTTAATTTTGAGTGTGACTCCAAATCCAGACCTCCATGGGTTATAAAATTTGATTTCCATTTTTTTATTTTTGTGTGATTTTGTTGTCAGCACATTCAACTATGTAAAGAACAAAGTATTTCAGAAAAAATATTTAATTAATTCAGATCTAGGATGTGTTATTTGTGTGTTCCCTTTATTGTTTTGAGCAGTGTATATACTAAGTGGTAGGCCACTTTTCTATTGGTAGCTGGGGATGTTGCTAATCTGTGACAAAGCCTTCTCATTGGCCCACAAGCTAGAAGAAGGGAGGGATGATTACCTAATGTGTACTGTTTAAAAAAAACTAAAACAAATATTAGTCATTTAGAATATATAGCACTATATTCTAAATATTGTCGAAGTGCCGATATTCGCAATAAAAATATAGAGGGTGCTGAGAATTTGCTGAGGGGGCCATAAGGTCTCTCTTCTCCATCCGAGGAGACCAGAACTGTAAGTTCTGGCTGCCACATTATGGCCTTGTACACATGATAAGGCCTATGCATACAGCAGGACGATGGTTACTTTTGTAAAGAGACGTAAACTCTCCAGTAATTTCATACAGAAGCAGTTTTTCTGATTCTGAATGAATCTATCATAAAATGAATTGTGGCTTATTCAATCAGATCATGTATTCCTTCTAAAATGTCCCCAAGAAGAAGCAATGGTGAAACTCAGGTACCTGATATGTAGTGCTTGCATTAGCTTGGCAGTTTTGTGGCTAATTATCTATCTATCTATCTATCTATCTATCTATCTATCTATCTATCTATCTATCTATCTATCTATCTATCTATCTATCTATCTATCTATCTATCGTATCTATATCTTATCTATATCTATCTTATCAGTATCTATCTATATTATATTTATCTATGTGTCTGTATCAATCTATCTATCTATATCTCATATATGTCTGTATCTACAGTATCTATCTGTCTATCTATTGTGAGGGATTATCTCTATCTCTGGGGAATCAGTCACAATATTCTCGCTGACAACCGTGTTGAATGTCCAAACAGTGCATTTATTTTGACACCAGCAAACACGATACAAAATGAAAACCTTCCCATCTGTGCTCTACCTAAACATATAATATGATCCCTGATTCACCTATACAGAGCGCAGTTCACACATGGAACCTAAATACGGCTTTCTCAAGACATGCAGTCCAGCAGCTTCCCGGCTGTGACCCTTCAACACGTTCTGGGGGATTGTGGCCCAGTAGTCCTCCCAACTCTGGCCTCGTGACCCTTGTTCCCAGGTGTCAAGGCGTCCCCCAAAGCTCCAGCTAGCGACTTGCCCCGTGGACCCTCAGCCTTGCCCTGATAAGACCACATTGACAGGCCTCTGTCTGTACATTCCCCACTAACTGACACCTTGGGAGGATCTTTATCACAGTCTGATTATCGCAGACCTCACCTGCGATCCTCTCTGGTTCAAGGGAACACCCGTGCTGGAAGGGTGTGGATTGGCAGATCCCACTTCCAATCCTATCTGCCAATCCAACTAAAATCTGGCCCAGACTACACCAACAAGAACCTTGTCTCACCAACCTACATGCTGCTTGAGACTATTACCTCCCGTATTTTAGCTATCCCACCCAGCGGAGGTATCTGAGTGGGAAGTACACCTCTTTTCGCACTGTCTACCTTATCACACTATCTATCTACACACATTGTTATATACAGTGCTGCCCATAATTATTCATACCCCTGGCAAATTTTGACTTAAAGTTACTTTTATTCAACCAGCAAGTAATTTTTTGATGGGAAATGACATAGGTGTCTCCCAAAAGATAATAAGACGATATACAAGAGGCATTATTGTGGAAAAAATACCTTTCTCAGCTTTTATTTACATTTGAGCAAAAAATACAAGATGTTCCACACTGTGGAACATTTTTGGGAGACACCTATGTCATTTTCCGTCAAAAAATTACTTGCTGGTGGAATAAAAGTAACTTTAAGTCGAAATTTGCCAGGGGTATGAATAATTATTTGCAGCACTGTATGTATGCACTCTTGTTAACATTTTACCCCCTGGCTGCTGCTTTTTTTAAAGTAATTATTATTAGTAGTAGTAGTACTACTATTACTACTATAATTATGTCATTTCTTAATAGCACTGATATACTTGATATGAGACTTATGCTGTGTCTTTTTTAAAGTTTAATTGTGGCAATACATTAATGTCATGATGACATTCTTAAAACCATAATGAGTCATAGCATATTTTGCGAATATTTGGGCAAATATTCATCATAAATTCTTGAATTTGCGATTATTTTCTTAATTGCAAAAATCGTCAATGTAATGCACTCGCAATACAGGCATGGGTCACTGTTGCTACATTTTTCAAGCTGCTAGAAGTTTCCTGAGACTGGAGAAAATGGTTGGCACGGCAGAACATTACAATAGCTTTATATGCAGAGTCAAGTGCTCCAATATATTCGCAATTGCGCAAATAGCCAATTAATGATGCGCCTATTTTAGCAACTTTACATATTAGCAGGTGTGACTACATATTACTGATTGGTGCACTAAGTATTGTTGTGAACTTGTGACATCACAACACTATGTCTGTAGCATGTATGTATGGACAGTAGAATCAGCTACACTATATCAGGATATAACCTACACTGACTATCTCCCACTAACTATCTGTAATATATATATATATATATATATATATATATATATATGCTAACTAACTATCTGATGTAATGACACAGCAAAGCACAGAGCACAGCAATGACACTATTTATAATGTGCACTTGCTCTTGTGTTTTGATGCTTGAGAAAGGCTCTGGATTTTGAGCCGAAACGTCGCCTCACTGTGCCACTGTGGGCCAATAAATAATCTTTACTTGTACCATTGGAGTTGCTGTCCGTTTCCGAATTTATATATATATATATATATATATATATGCTAACCAACTATCTGATGTAATGACACAGCAAAGCACAGAGCACAGCAATGACACTGCTGTCTCTCTCAGAACTCCATAAAACTACAGAAAGTGGCTGCTGGGGAGGTTCTTATATAGTAAGGGGTAGGCAACTTTCCTATTGGTTGCTAGGGATGTTGATAAGCTCAGACAAAGACATTGCAGCCTTCTCATTGGCCCACAAGCAAGAAGGGAGGTTACTGATGGGAAAAAAAAAATATCTAGAATATTGGAGAATACGAATATATAACACTATATCCTAAATCTTCGCAAATTCTCGAAGTGGCAATATTCTCGATTAAACTTTGCGATTCGAATATTTGTGCCAAGCACTAAAAAGGATGATAAATTTTTGCTTTGTCCATAATTCCCATCCTATTGCACATACTGTATCGCATGCTGTAGACTGGGATCTACTGGTAGATCTGAATAAAGAATACTTTCTTCGGTGATAATATGATAATATGCTGCATTTATGTCCTGTCTTTGCTCCATTTTATAATAAATGTGTGGAAAAAATAAGCAAAATTCATGTAAAAAACATTGGGGATCATTTATGACCAGATATACACCACTTTGTGGCATATATCTGGGGCAGATTTTGTCGCACGCCATTGTGCGACTTCTTCCCTGGTCACTTCAGGTCTAAAAAAGTGGGCGTGGTGCCGAAGGGTAACGGGTCTTCATCATTTTGTACACCTAGTTTAGATGTAGAAAATAGTGTAAATTTAAGACAGCTGTTTTACATTTAGAATCCGCGCTGGATGCACCAAAGTTATGTAGAGGCTATCTAAAATGCCAGTCCTTATAAATGTGCCCCATTATTTTTAATAGTGAGCTCCAAGGACAAGTGCAGTCTGTGACCTAAGCACGGTGACTTCTCTTCTGTAAGATAACAGGACATTTGTATTATTGGTAACTTATGTATTACTACCATAGATCTCTAGCTCAACTAGGGTGCCTACTCTAGAACAAGATGCAGAAACGAGACAGCAAATTATGCTAGAGTACATGTAACACAGAGCATAACTATTGTCTTTTATTGCATCACATTTTATCCGTTTTCCTGAATTGTTTGCCATAGGATTAGTTCATGCAGATCAGTCACTCTTAGGCCCCTTGCAGACGAGCGTGTCCGGATTAGGTCCGGATGCGTCCCGGTGCATTGCTGCAAACCCGCGCGAGTAGGTACCCAATTGCAGTCAGTTTTTATTGCGATTGCGTTCCGTTGTTCAGTTTTTATCGCGCATGTGCAATGTGTTATGTACGCGCGTGATAAAAAACTGACTGTGGTACCCAAACCTGAACTTCTTCACAGAACTTCAGGTTTGGGTTCAAGGTTGTGTAGATTGTATTATTTTCCCTTATAACATGGTTATAAGGGAAAATAATAGCATTCTGAATAAAGAATGCATAGTACAATAGGGCTGGAGGGGTTGAAAAGAAAAAAATTAACTCACGTTAATCCAATTGTTCGAGCAGCCGGCATCTCTTCTGTCTTCATCTGTGAGGAAAAGGACCTTTGATGAAATCACTACGCTCATCACATGGTCAGTCACATGATCCATGATGTTATAAGGGAAAATAATAATGATCGGGTCCCCATCCCGATCATCACCTAGCAACCGTGCGTGAAAATCGCACCGCATCCGCACTTGCTTGCGGATGCTTGCGATTTTCACGCAACCCCATTCATTTCTATGGGGCCTGCGTTACATGAAAAACACACAAAGAGGAGCAATTGCGGACAAGAATAGGCATTTTCTATGAGAATGCCGGCGAAGTGCGGTCCGCAAAATGCGGACGCACATCGCCGATGTCCGTGTTTTGCGGATCCACGGATCCGTGGATCCGCAAAACACACATGGGCGTATGAATGGACCCTTACCTGTCCGCCAGTTTTATTAAGGACTTCAGTACAATATTGCAATACATTATCAAAACCCTTAACATGCTGCAACTCAGATTACAACCACTGGGTGACCACATATAGAAACATAGGGTAAATGGGGACTTATCAAGGTCTGCATTCCAGAATTCAGGCTTGAAAAAGTTGTTCTGGCTTCAAAAATGGAGTAACTTAGGCTACTTTCCCATCTGCGTTTTGAGATCCGGCAGAGGATCTCAAAACCAGAATTAAACAGATCTGTGCCATTTAATGTCCGATTGTAATAAATCAAAACTGAACAAACCGGATCCGGCATGAAAATTATTGTTAACAAAAAAAATTATTGCTAACAAAAAAAAAAAAACAGGTCCGGCACCATTGACATACATTGATTTTCATTTCGGATCAGGTTTGTTCGTCTTGCAAACCGGACACAAAACCGTAGCTTGCAGCAGTTTTATGTTCAGCACCAAAATGCAAAAAAACGGAACAGATACATATTTATTACCATGAATGGGAACAAAACTGAACCATTTAATTCCTCTGCTAGATCTGGAAACTGGAATTGAAAAAATACAGAAGTGAAAGTATTAAGAGGCAAACTCGGATGATCTGTGTGCCAGAATCTGAAAGCTTCCTAGCTGGCGTAGATCTTAGGTATTACTTGCACCAGGAAACTGGCATGAGTAAAGGTAAATGTCTCAGATCTCCCAGGCCCCTCCCGGGATCAATTTCAGAGAAGAAGGGGCAATAAGTTGCAAATTTTTTTTAACAAAAAAAGAGTTGCAAAAAAAAAAAATTTTTAGTGCCTTAGGCTAGAAAAACCGACATGCGATGGACAATGTTTTTAACGGCTATCACACATTCATTTTAAGACCAGATTTTGATGGCCAGTGAATAACAGATGTAACAAAATACAACATGTTTCTATCTTGTCGGTTTTTCACTGACTGACTGCCCCCAGACAATTGAATTGCTCTGCTTTTAACGTCTGGTTCTCAGAAAGGAATCAGTAAAAAAAAAAAAAAAAAGTCCATTAAAAATTTACAGTTTATCTGTTTTGAACGTACTTTTTTTTCGCTGTCATATGCATGCATGTATCATCTGAAGGCAATCGTCTATGCTGTGAAGATACGAGATGTGCAGCACCTGAAACTACGAATACTGGAAGCCTGTGCTAGCATTTCTCCTGCGGTGTTGCCATCAGTGTGTGAAGAGTGGGAGAAGAGGGTTTCATTGACAATACAACACAATGGGCAGCACATTGAACACATTTTGTAAGTGGTCAGAAACTTGTAAATAACTCATGAATGAATAAAGTTACGTTAAAACAAAGCACACTATTGTTTTTCTTGTGAAATTCACAATAAGTTTGATGTGTCACATGACGCTCTTCCTATTGAAAAAACAAAAGTTGGATTCAAAATGGCTGACTTCAAAATGGCCGCCATGGTCACCACCCATCTTGAAAAGTTTCCCCCCTCACATATACTAATGTGCCACAAACAGGAAGTTAATATCACCAACCATTCCCATTTTATTTAGGTGTATCCATATAAATGGCCCACCCTGTACTTCTCATAAGGTTTGTCCTTTCTGCTGCAGCTCCCTCCCTGTATCTATCACAGTTTTTAACAGTAGATGTGGCTGATGGCAGTTGAAGGACAGAACTGAGCATGTGCGTCCACCTCAGTAGGTGGACCTGCACATTACTATACCAAGTACATACCAGGTGGCACCATTATAATGAAGCAAAGAGAATATCTCACAACTGGAGCATTTTTTGTAAAAGAAAGTGAATTACAAAAGTAAATAGTTTTTCATGCTGAATTATATTAAAATAACATTTAGTGATGGCACAACTCGTTTGATCATTATCAGTGGCAAACAGTGGCAAGATGATGAATGAGATGTGCCTGCCGGCCTGCCCTCTTCCCCGTCCATGCCACGTCCCCTTTTCTCAAATTGTCGGAAAAGTGGTGTGAGCGGGAAAAAGTCACATATTTTGTCTTTGTGGCGTATATCAGTTCATAAATGAGGCTTTATTGGTGAAAAGTAGAACTGGCTTAGTTGCCCATAGCAACCAATCAAATTCCTCCTTTCATTTTCCAAAGGAGCTGTAAAAAATGAAAGTTGGAATCTGATTGGCTGCTATGGGCAACTAAACCAGTTCTATTTTACACCAGTTTCATAAATGAGCCCCTACATGTCTACATTTGAACTTGCTTAGATATGCAAATTGTAGCGATGTAGTATCTTTCACACAACATTACTTTCTTATTTGCCTGAAAACCAAATTAATAAACTCGGAAACGTAACTGATCCTTTAGTGATGCTTTGACGATTTTTACTATGTGTTATTTATACGTCTGTGATTCCCTCCAGTTTATATTGTATTCTATTACCCGGTAAATAATGTGCATGCTTATCCAAGCTCTGTACTTTATATAGCTATGTTATTGTTTTATGTGGATATAGAAGTAGTCAGGTGGGAAATACTGAATGCAAAAGAAAAGATAAACCTGACAAATATCCTTACCACAATCGCTGAAGTCTAAGAAAAAAAAAATCACATAAAAAAAAATTATATCACATGCCTAAATAAATCATGTGAGGGCTTATAAAACATAACCACAGCTGGCTTATAAAACCATAAGGACCACTTCATGTTACAAATAGAAGATTCAAAAATAGTAACCAAACAGAAAATTATAAATAATACTTATATTATTTAGAGCTGATCTATTCTTCATACTCAACTGTATGGAGAGAAAAGTATGGCATACCTTACACTGTGACCAAAACATAAAACAGGTGACATGACCTGGGAGAAGTTTCTATAGAAGGGGTTGCAATCTCTCATAGGAGACCATATACTTGTGCCTGTTTTTTACCTCTTTAATACTGCGTCTGAACAGGTATGGCTATACATGACAGAGAACATAGTCACACTTCTGCAGTTCTGATCTACTCACTTGAAGGCACATACTTACCGGTAAAGTATATATCCAAGGTAGACAATTCTGTTTACCATACCAAAATCTTTTATCGATTCTTCCCCTGTGAAGTAAACTCAGGGCCAGACTTAAGTATAGGAAATTAAACTCCCAAATGAGGGTTGAGGTATGAACAGATTTACCCATTATCAGTATAATAATTATGTGTTGAGCGAAGTTCTAAAAAATTTGATTTGGCTACTTCACAGAATTTAGCAAAAATTTTTTTTAGTAGAGGGTACAATAGCAGGGAACTACGATTGTGCCACCCCCGTCATTGAACCCCACAGATGCTGTGTTCATCACTGATTGCGGCATCTGAGAGTTTTAGGGGTTCATTATTTAAATAAATAAATAAATTATTGTACTTACCTCATCCATTTGAGCCAGAAGAGGCCGCCATGGTCATCTTGCTTGAAGATCCAACCCAAAATCTTGCGCAGTGCGTGAAGACATCAAAACACTGGCATACATACATCACAGCACATGAGATTTTACACAGGATATGCCTCTTTGCACTCAAATAGATGAGGTAAGTATGATTTTTTTTTTATTTTTACCGCCATTACAGGAAAAATCGTTTTGTTACCACGAAGCATGAGGAAATTTTTGACTTTGCGGTGAATCCGATTTTTCCTGAAATTCGTATCGAAGTCCACTTCAGACACTTCGATTGGCTCAACACTAATTAGAATGCCTAAATTTATTGGATTCTATTCTCTCTATGCTTCAGGGTTGATAAAACAATCAACTGTGATGAAGGCGCATCTAAATCCACATGCAATCCTTATCCCAGGCCTGCAAAAGAAGTTTCAGCAACTCCAGTAAAATCTCCATGCGGTTCTCCAAATAGATTTACTACTTAGTTCAATGGTGGATTAGCCCTATTGAATGACAAAGGGGCTAATCTTCACAGAAATCTGCTGATGATCTGTTGCACATACACAGCACACCCACACCAAATCTGCAGCAAATTTGAGGGTACAACCTTACGCCCCTTTCAGATGAATCGTATGAAACTCATGTGTGTTTTTAAACAGTGTCACTGTGTGGTTCACTGTGGTACTGCGTTCCGTGTAGGCTGCCCATCTGCGCTTTTGCGTACTGGCTATAGATGACGTGTTCCAGTGTAGGCTGGTTGCTTGTGTTGTGCGTGCTGGCTGCAGACTTCTGTTGGTGTGTGTGAACAGTTCTCTTTGACTTGTATGCTCTCTGTGTTTGTTCATGTAAGAGTCAATGTTTCTAGTCTGTGTCTGAATATCAGGTGGTCAGGAGTCGTAATTACTCTGTTATTTAGATCTGTCAGCTGGGTACCTGGGATCAGTCTGTCTTTGTCACACATTGCCTTGTGAATGTGCGGAGATCTGTCAGACTGGCTGCACATGTCTGACTTCTTTGTTTGTTTTGATTTGGGTTTGAGCTGGATCCACCTTCCCTCAGGTGTACTATATTTCATTGTTAGTGAGGCTATTTATCCCTTCTTCTTCCAGTGGCCTGTGCGGGTTATAGTTCTTTCCTGGGAGCTCTTGATTTGTGGTGGATCGTCTGCTCCAGCTCTGCTCAAGATAAGTCCTCTCCTTCATTTCCCTTTGTGTGTTTTATCTAGGCCTCTAGGGAGACGCTTGCTTCCTCCTGGTTTGAAGAAGCAGGTTGCCTCTTCCCTTTTCCCTGCTGCTTAGGGTTTGCCCAGGGTGTTTAGGTTTAGGCACGAGGGCATGTGCATATCCACCCTAAGGGTATCCACATGGGCACAGCAGTTTAGGGAAAGCTTTTAGGGATCGCTAGAAGGTGACCCTTTTCTCCCTAGCTTTTGGGCTTAGTCATTTGCTCTGTTTGTTTTACCATGTTTAGTTATTTCCCTGCTTACCTACCTATCGATGTTTGCTATCCTGAACAAACTGTTCATACTTCTCCCCTGAGTCATGTGGTCAGCCTGATTATTCATCGATGTTGCATACATCTGTATGGTCTGATACTGTACGTCATGTTTTTGGTTATATCCTGGTCTGCCTGTGAATGCTATGCTTCCTGTTTGTGTTCTGATCCGCATGGCTTTCAGTTTATGCTTTGTTCCTGATTTTGTGTCTTTGGTCTGGCCTTTCTGTTTCCTGTCTGTTTAGTATGCTTGGGTTCCGGCTGTGTGAACAGGTCCCTCAGGTGCTTGTACTTTGTCCATGTACTTAGTCAGCATAGGGACTGTCAACCAGTTGGGGGCTGTCATTTAAAACAGGTAGGGACAATGCTTAGGTTTAACCATTGTTGAATAAACCAGTTGTTTTGTCTAGCCTGTGTCTTAAAGTTTTGTCTGATTTCACTTGTGATGCATTTAGTGGTTCTCATTACCCCTGAAAGTGGCGGATTGCACAGAAATGAAGTATGAAGATGCAGAAGACAGAATGTAAAACACTTTTCTCTGCATGATCCATGTGGAAAACTGACCATGGGAATGTACCCATTAACTTAATGGGTCAGTGTTCAGCCTGGGTGCTGTCCATTCTAAACCTGCTCATCGAAACATCACTTGTGTGAAAGTAGCCTAAAATTCCTGTGGTGGAAATACATGTGGGTTGTATTCAGTTCTAATCAGCTTTGGTATGGAAACTGTCCTGGGGAAAAGTTCCTCATAAAAATATAAGATATCTCAATTGTCAGAACATTTTTTTAAAATTAAAACTGAACATATTTTGAATACAGTTTTTGTAAGAACACTAGGCAAACTTCCTAAGCAGTAAAGTACTTTCCCATTTTAGATAATAAGAATAAATGTACTGGAGAAGAAGCTTCACAGTTTTGCTCAGCCATCCCACTTTGTTCCCATCTTTACAAGCAAATACACATTAGAATTCAACATAATTACTTTTTTGAAGTCAGGCAAGTGCAGTATATCACAAGACACCATGAACAACTAACGCAGAAAATATTTTTTCCCCTACAAGCTCACTAATTGGTTGGTGGTGCTGAGAATAATGCATATTTTTAAGCAAATTCACTGCAGACTTAATGAAAGGTCAAAAATGCTGCACAAACAAACATAAATCATGAATATGTTTTTTTTCTATTTAGCTAAATGTCGATCCACATTTTCATTTCTAGTGTTTAGAGCCAATATCTGAATGTGCCTATTTTATTTACACAATTAAAATGTGTCCTTCAGTATATCTGCTTTACAGACCAAGAACTGAAAAACAAATCTTTTACCACAAAATTCAACCTCCCAGTGAAAAGGCATTTTGTTTGCATATCTGTTTACGGGGACCCAAACTAGATAACTGCAATCTCTCACTAGGAATATACTGCATAATTAGAGAATGACCTATTCTTTACATCACATAGTAGTGTTAAACATATTTTAAAGAGTAATTGGTGATGTTAGGGTACTTTCACACTAGCGGCAGGACGGATCCGACAGGGCAGAGATCCGGCCCAGCACGTCAGTGCATGGTGAGAGGCCGCCAGACAAAAAAGTCGGACATGCAGTACTTTTAGTCTGGCGGCCTCTCGCCGTGCACTGCTGTTCTGCGCCGGAGCTCCGTCCTTGTCACCATTATAGTCAATGGGGATGGAGCTGCAGTCCGGCGGCATGGCAAAATAGCGGCAGGACGGATCCGACAGGGTGAACAGCCTGTCAGATCTGTCCTGCCGCTAGTGTGAAAGTAGCCATATTTTTAATTTTCCATGTTAAAAGAATAAAAAAAAATCTAAAATCAGAAAATAAAAACAGCTTGGAAAAATATGTATCACTAGAGTATATAATTTTAAAGGGGTTTTAACCTTGCTGCATTATATAAGCCAGTTGATGAAATTCTGAGTGCATTTTGACTCCTTCAGCGTAATATGACCTGTGCCTTTTAGTTGCATTCTGGTGCAAAAATCACAGGGAGAAGGTGAGCTTTTTTTTTCTCCCTGGTTGTGACGCTCTCCACTACGACTGGGCAGCTCACAGCCTGGGAGAAGGAGATGCCCCTTGGGAAACACGGCCATATCCTCCTCCCTGTACAAAAGGGAACCTGTCATCAACTTTATGCTGTCCATACTAACGGCAGTACAAAGTAGAGACAGGCGAGTTGATTTCCGCGATTTGTCATTTAAAAGTTAAAAGTGGTTGCCGAGAACCAACATCACAATCATTGCAGACTGCTCCTGGAAAAGAGTCTTGGCCACCTGAGAAGAGTCATGGTTATTTATAAATTCCTGCTCTCCCTGCCCACCTGCTGAGGATTTCTGTTGATGTCTTCTACCTAGTTTTCTCCCTATCTCTCGCTAGGAGAAAACTGCCAATCATCAGATGGACGGGAGAGCAGGAGATTATGAATAACCATGACTCTTCTTAGGTAGATTTGACTCTTTTCGAGGCCTGTGCTGCAATGATTATGATGCTGGTTCTCAGCAACCACTTAATTTTAGCTCATGAGTGACACACCACTGAAATCAGCATTTCTGTCACTATTTTATGCTGCCCTTAGTGAGGTCAGCATAAAGTTGATGACAGGTTCCCTAGCATGCAGGGCGGCAAAAGAGAATGGGGGCACAGAGGGGGAATGGAGCAACGCATCTGAAAAAAAATTGTGTACAGACATCTACTCATCATCACCTTCACTGCCAGGTACTAATATTGTAAATGTCAGGACCAGTGAAAGGTCCTCTTTAAATGTATTTTATTAGTATTTTATGTTATAGGCAGCAAGTACAGTATGTGTAAAGTGAAAAGTTTTCTACATTTTTAATAAATACAAGTGTGGCGTACATTTGTATTCAGCTCCCCTGAGTCAATACTTTGTAGGACTACCTTTCCCGGCAATTACAGCTACACGTCTTTTGGGGTATGTCTCTACAAGTTTTGCACATCTAGAGGCTGAAGGGCTTCCACCTTTTCTGTTCTACTTAAAATACTGGATCCCCTTAAAAAGCAGGGTTTTAATGCAAATGTCACCTCTTCCAGACCTGTATGAACATAGGGGCACATTTATTAAGACTGGCGTTTTAGACATTTAGACCATTTTTTAACCCCAAAACAGGCATAAAAAATGATGAATGAGACGGGCCGTCCCCTCCCCCGCCCACGTCATGCCCACAATTTTAGATCTGGCATGAACAGGATGAAGTCGCAGATCATGGCACAACTAACCATTGCACCACCATTTGCACCTCAGATTAGTAATTGACCCCCACAGTCCCTGTTTATTGAATGCAGAAATGGTCTAGTCAACTATATATATATATATATATATATATATATTTCTGGCTGTACATTTTGGCAAAGAAATAAAAACTAAAATCACTAAGTGCAGAGAAAGTATACAAAGTAGCTTTTGTACAATGCATGTGGGAATGAAAGTAACAAGCCAGTAATGTATTTTCTAAGCAAAGAACAGCTGCATCATGGGAAATGTACGAAGCCTTGTATCAAAGCTTACAAAACATTTTATATATTTATATATATAGGATTCATAATGTAATGTTTATCACAAACTACGCACAATAACTGTCAAATATATAATATTAGTACTCAGATAATGCATGCAAAGACACAGTGGTAGAGATAAGCAAAGGTGTTAAAATTTGGTTTGGGTCAATTTCATTCAAATTGACCAAGTAATGCAGTTCTCTCTCTGTCCCTCTGTCTTCCTCTCTCTTTTCCTTTCTCTCTCCCACTCTCTCTCTTAGAATCAAAATTCACAGGAATTTTTGTCCTAAGAAACTGTTATTCTAAAGACTCCAATTTTTTTTTTTTTTTAAGTCTGGCAGAATTTGGATTCTAAAGAATTGATTTGCTGATCTCTACACAGAGGGGAGGGGGGTTCTTGATGACATTTTAGCCACAATTTTGACATTGGAAAGGCACATTTTGCTTTTTTATGACAAATTTCAAAAGTGACTACAACAGTGGGCTGATTTAGTGGGACAGACATAGTTAATATAATTTTTTCCTGAAATTGCTTCACATTATAGTCGGAATCAAAGCCTTATCATAGCAGCTATGGATTTCAATACTTGACATGGACAATCAAAGAAGTGCCAAATCTATTAAGAAGAGTGCACCTGTAACGGGGAGCCGGCGACACGCTTCCTCCTTGCGGCACTGCCGGCATCCTGCATCTGTGCAGGAGCGAGGACACGGCCTGCATCCGTATCTCCATGGGGACCAGGGGGCAGGGAGGACCCTGGCCACGCACGACTCCTCAGCGCAGCCAACATCCTCTTGGCTGAAAGAGGTTGTTCTGCTATTTAAACAGGCAGCCTGCTGGCCACAGGTTGCCTGTGAATGGTCTTGCTACCCTCACCAGCATTTTCGTATTGTGCCTTCTGTGTGTTTTGGACCTCGGCTCTGTTTTTGACCTTGACCTTGTGACCTCCCTGGAATTGACGTGACCTCTTGGCTTCAGACTCCGGATTGTGTTTTGACTTTGTTATCGGATTGCTCCCTGTGTACCTGCGTGACCTCCTGGCTTTGACTTTGGCTTGTCTTACTCTGTTACGGTACTTCTGTTATCTTCTTAGGCCCCTGCACATATTTATGCAAAGGACTGCCGCCAAGTTGTACGCCGTCGGTTAGGACGGGCCATGCAAGTAGGTAGGGACAGAGGTGGGGAAGAGTTTAGGACTGCACTTATCCCTACCCTCTGTCGTGAAAGCACCAAAAGCAGCCAGGAAATGTCCACAAACTGCCCACGTAGAAGTACATTTTAAGAAACCTTGCCACATTCTTGCCTGTTTTTGGTCAACATCACTTCATTTCCTCCCATTTCTGTTCTGTTGACAACCATGCGCATAAAAAAAATGAAGGCAGTGGTTTTTATTTTTTATTTTTTATTAAGTGATGACTGTTTGATAGAGATGAGTAAATTGATTGTAAATCAATTGACTTTAATCAAAACTTTTCACCCAAATATGAATTTCTAGTGATTTAATTTGGGTAAATTTTGAGATGGAGAACATGAATTATTAAAAAGTGGGAGATAAAGAGAAAAAAATATGAGTCTTAAAACATTTCAGTGTTTCCAGGGCAGTTGAGCACTTTTGAATTGGGCAAAATTGATCCGGGCTTGAATTTAATTGGTGGACCTTTTTAACTGAAGCAAACACTAATTAAATTTGGAGCAATTCACTCATCTCTCCTGCTTGATAAGTTGATCATTTTTCAATTTAGATGCATTGGGAAAGTCAAACAGCAGTAGTAAAGGAACAATTAAATATTATAAGGGATAAGTACTCTGAGAATTGTATTATTTTGTCAGAAATAATTTATTTTTTTAAACTTAAATCAAAAAGATATCAGCTTAACAGATCATTCAAGGAGCAGAGAATAAGGACTGCAGGGTTAGAGAACTTCTCAGATAGCCTATAAAGTATGTGATCATATTCAGGCTGCTAAAGACAAACGGTTGAGAATATGTTAAGAAAACCAAAGACAAAAATCAATTGATATCACATAAGAAATGCAATTCAATAAAAAAAAAAAATGATGCAAAGATGTCCAAAACCTTTAGATATGGTCCTGCATGCAGGCAATGTTACATAATATTCTTCAGCTGTTTGATTCTTTTCTGCCACCAGGGAGTACCCTTTGGAAGCTTCACATATTGTTTTAAAAATGACTTAAATAAATAAATGCTCTATGGTGGGTGAAAATTAGATGCTGAGAGCAACAGTGCTTCCAGGAAATCTATTTCTAATGTTTACCAAATCCTATCAAGGTTGAAATAGTTTCTAGGATATGAAGAATTTATACGTGAAGTACCTATCTACTAAAATTATATAAAAAAAAAGAAAACTAAGTTATAGATCAGGAGATGCAGTAAACTGATAGACTAGAATATTGAAATTTTCTGCTAAAATATTAAAAAAATTATGATGTAATGAGAATTTCACCTTACTCTGCATTTATTCCTGGCTCTATTAGGAGTTCTTAATAAAACCTTGCAGGAATTCATCTATAGTGGTGATCATTGATTTTGATGTATTGCATGTTCTTGGAAAGGGTGAAAAGGAAGAATCAATCAATATGACATCCTTAAAGATGTTTGCCTTTTTTTTAATCTTCAGCTATCCCTCTAAAATGTATTTTTATATTAACCAGGTAAATTTTCCTTTTCCTATGCAAATGAATATACCGGCATATGATTTTTAGTTTGTAGTAACTACAAGTGCTGTGAAAATATTTACCTAACTTCTACTGTTTTTTGCTAATTTGCCACATTTAAATATTTCAGATCACCAAACTCATTTTAACATAAAAGATAAAGGAAATATGAGGAAACACAAAATGCAGCTTTTAAATGGTCATTTTATTTATTGAAGACATTTTTTTTTTCTCAAAAGGATGATTTGAAAAAGTAATTGCCCCCGAAACCTAAGAAGAGGTTATGCCACTGTGGCAAACAAACATTAGCGATAACCTGCAATGAGTCTTTTAGTCTCGACGACCATGTTGCAGCTGGTATTCCACTACTGCCCTCTGTTGCTCACAAAAGCCTGGCCAACATGTGAAACGTGGAGTTCCAGCACATGCTCACATTGCACAACAGTCGGTTAGCTGGCAATTGCAAGTGCTGCTGAAGCACTGCCAGACCAGCGGCAGCTGTAGATGACTTTTGGAAATGGGCACACACGCGGCTCACCTTCACCAGTAGCTCAGGCAAATTGGGGTAGGTTTTGAGAAACTGCTGAACCACTAAGTTGAATACGTGGGCTAGGCATGGTGTGTGTGAGCTTGACGAGCTCCAAAGCCGCCACCAAGTTATGGCCATTATCAGACACAACCATGCCTGATTGTAAGTTGAGTGGCGAGAGCCACAGCTCAGTTTGGTCCCTTATACGCTGCCACAGCTCTGCGGCGGTGTGCTGTTTATCACCTAAGTAAATAAATTTCAGTGGAAGTGGTGGAGCGCCCTGTCTTCTGCTCATCACCCAGGAGAATGTCGTCCTCAGTCTCCTCCCTCCAGCCATGGACAACACCAGGGATCCCCGAAAAGTTTAAAGTCCCCCTCAAAGCCTGCTCTTCTTACTCCTCCTCCTTCTCCCCCCAGCCACCAACCCCCTATGACAACTCTTCAGACTCCTTCTGACTTGTCTCAGATGGAGTAGCCCCCCCTGGGAATTCATTCAGCATTGCGACTTCCTCATCTTCCAGCTCCTGCTGCTCAACAGCTTGATCAATGACATGACACAATGCACGCTCCAGAAAGAAGGCGTAAGGTACGATGTCACTGATGGTGCCCTGGCTGCGACTGACCAGTTTGGTGATCTCATCAAATGGCCACAGATGTCTGCATGCATCGCGCATGAGCAGCCACTGGCGCGGTGAAAAGAAACCAAGCTCCCCAGAACCGTTCCCTCTGCAGAGTTCGGGCACGTAGTCATTAACAGCATGTTGATGCTGGAGCAGCCTATCAAGCTTATACAAGGTGGAGTTCCAGCGCGTCGGGCTGTCAAAAATCAGATGTCTGACGGGCAGGTGGTGTCGCCGCTGAACGTCAGCAACGCGAGCAATGGCCTTAAAAGATATTCTAAAATGGCCAGAGATTTTCCTGGCCTGCCGCAAGATGTCCTGGACCCCGGGGAATTTGGCAACAAATCGTTGCACGAGTAAGTTCAGGACGTGTGCCATGCGCGGCACGTGTGTCATTTTGCTCTGTTTCAGCGCGCTCAGCAGATTGTTACTGTTGTCGCACACCAACTGTTAAATTGAATAGGGTTAGCCACTGATCGTCCTGTGACCGCAGAGTTGAAAGTGCAGGACCAGTGTGGCTCTTGGCTTCCAGGCACAACAGCTGCAGCACAGCATGGCAACGTCTCACCTGGCACATCATATAGGTTCTGGGGAGCTTGGGAGGCACAGCGGAAGAGGCAGAAAAGGAGGAGTCAGCTGAGGAGGAGATGGAGGATGGAGTAGGAGAACAAGAAGAAGGGGCAGGCCTGCATGCAATCCGTGGCGGTAACACCAAATCCACATGGATGCCAAGAGTTACATGCTTGACGGCCGTCTAAAGGTTCACCCAGTGGGCAGTAAAAGTGATGTACCTTTCCTGCCTGTGTTTGCTAGATCACGTGTCTGTGGTCAGATGTATCTTGGTACCGACACTGTGTGCCATAGATATATTCACTTGCCGCTGAACGTGGCCATATAGCTCAGGGATGCCCTTCTGGGAAAAAATTTCTAAAGGCCTCCGAGTCTACCAGTTTATATGGCAGTAGTTGGAGGGCTAGCAGTTCCGACAAGCCAGCGGTCAGCCGTTGGGCAGGAGAGTTATCCGGTGTCATAATCTTTTTACGCTCGAACATTTGGGCAATGGAAGCCTGCCTTCTGCCAGATGAACGCGACGACGGCACGTTGGAAGGTGGAGTGGAAGACAAATGAAAGGAGAGAGGAGAAGTGGCAGGACGTGGAGTGCAGTGGTTCTGACGGCGTGACTCCCACTGGGCTCGGTAATGGGAGGCCATGTTCTTTCTTAAGGCGGTCGTCTCTAGGTGAATGTTGGGCTTACCGCGACTTGTTGACAGCACAGGCTGCAGATGGCAACACTATTGTTAGCAGCTGACATGTTAAAAAAAGCCTACACTGCGTAGCTACTGTATGTGCCGGCGTTTTGGGATGCCAGAAGTGACTGTGCATAGTGGATGGCTCGCTACAGATACATTTTTGCTTTTTGCCTCTTGTGCCCAGCGAGCTCTGCCTTCTTCTCCTCCTTTTCCTCCCCCTCTGCTGCTCCATCTCTCCCTCTGAACTCCCCTCCTCTTCCTCTCTTGTGGGCACCCACGTGACGTATATCGACACGTCATCATCGTCACCTTCACCACCACTGACATTTGAGATCTCGAAGTAGGCAGCAACAGCAGGGACCTCCCTCCTTGGGCTGATCTGAGTACTGTCGTCAGACTACTGGGTGGCGGCCTTTGCTACCTCCTCTTCCTCATCCGATGTCAAGAATGGCTGCACATCGGTAAGGTCTGGGAATGGATGGGAAAATAATTCCTCTGACTCGAGTGGAGGGGCTATGGTGGTGATGGTGGTGGTGTCTTAGGGGTTGCACATAGCAAAGAGTGAGGAGGGTGAAGATACAGAGGATAAGGAGAATGCAGAAGCGGAAGGCTGAATGAGCCACTCAACCAACTCTGGTGCATCCTTTAATGTAATCGCACGCGCCTTCTCCAACTTCCCACTTAGGCTCCGGCCTGGAGCACCTGCTGGACCCCTACCACCCCTGCGGAACGGCCTGCCTCTTCGTCTGCCTGTCATTTTCAAAATAACCCAGTGCCTTTGTCCCTAGAGAAGTGCAGTATTTGTGGAAGCAGGTATATTGCAGGCCTTGATTAATATTTGGTGGTAACAGGTATATCAAACCTCTTAATCAGTATTTTGTGGAAGCAGGTGTATCGCAGCCCTCAATCATTATTTGGTGTAAGCAGGTATATCAAACCCCTTAAAGGGGTTGTCCGGGTTCAGAGCTGAACCCGGACATACCCTTATTTTCACCCAGGCAGCCCCCTGAGCCTAGCATCGGAGCATCTCATGCTCTGATGCGCTCCCTTGCCCTGCGCTAGATCGCGCAGGGCACGGGCTCTTTTGTTTTTAATAAGACACTGTCGGGCGGAAACTTCCGCCCGGCAGTGTGTTTGGTGACGTCTCCGGCTCTGATGGGCGGGCTTTAGCTCTTCCCTAGCTGTTTTACTGGCTAGGGCAGCGCTAAATCCCGCCAACAGTGCCAGTGACGTCACCGGAGTTCCTGGCAGCCCCATGGAGTGCCCCGGTACGTCACCAGATCTCCAAAAAATGCCTTTGCTCTGAGCGATTTAGTGCAGGGCAAAGGAGAGCATAAACTGCTCCGATGCTCCTGTCAGGGGGGCTACCGGGGTGAAAATGGAGGGATGTCTGGGTTCAGCTCTGAACCAGGACAACCCCTTAAATCTGTATTTTATGGAAGCAGATATCTCTTAGGCCTCAATCAATATTTGGTGTAAGCAGATATATCAATCCCCTTAATTAGTATTTTGTGGAAGCAGGTATCTCTTAAGCCTCAATCAATATTTGGTTTAAGCAGGTATATCACTCCCCTTAATCAGTATTTTGTGGAAGCAGGTATCTCTTAGGCCTCAATCAATATTTGGTGTAAACAGGTATATCAATCCCCTTAATCAGAATTTTGTGGAAGCAGGTATAAAGCAGATCTCAATCAATATTTGTTGGAAACAGTTATATCGAACTCCTTAATCAGTATTTTGTGGAAGTAGGTATCTCGCAGGCCTCAATCAATATTTGGTGGAAACAGATATATCAATCCCCTTAATCAGTATTTTGTGGAAGGAGGTATATCGCAGCCCTCAATCAATATTTGGTGGAAGCAGGTATATCAAACCCCTTAATTAGTATTTTGTGGAACAGGTATATCGCAGATCTCAATCAATATTTGGTGGAAGCAGGTATATCAAACCCCTTAACAAGTATTTTGTGGAAGCAGGTATGTCACAGCTCTCAATCAGTATTTTGTGGAAGCAGGAGGTATATCAAACCCCTTAATCAGTATTTTGTGGAAGCAGGTATATCACACCCCTCAATAATTCTTTTTTGCCACAACAGTTATATCACACCACCCTGTTTATTTGGAGCAACAGGTATATTGCAGCCGTCAATCAATATTTTGTGGATGCAGGTATATGACACCCCTCAATCAGTTTTTTTTTGAGCAACAGGTATATCACACCCGTTGAAATTAGTTGTTCCAATAGCGCTGGTCCCTCTATATAGCTGCAGTATCGCAGCAGAACCGCACACAACTGCTGCACAATGCAAATGCACTATAATATACTTTCTATGTTAGAAAGTATATTATAAGTATATCACATCCCTCAGTATATCACACCTATCAATAGCACACCTATACCAGTCCTTAAAAGGCCTTTTGTGGCCCTATTAGCTAGCGTTTGGTGTCCCTAACAGCCTGTCCCTGCTCTACAAAGAAACCTCTCCCTACACTTGCAAAACACAGAATGTAAAATTGCTGCCAGATTGGGTTCTGTTATAGGGTGGAGGTGTGTCCATGTGCTAAAACGTCTCAATTGGCTGTCCTGTCCCACCTTATGGATGTGTCATGGGTCAAAGTGCAAAAGAATATGGCGCCGGTGGACATCGCCATATGTTCACATGTTCGGCAAATTGTGAACGCGCAAAGTTCGCCGTGAAACGACCGTCGGTGAACCGCAAGGCCATCTCTACAGTCAATGTCACTGATATTTGGGATGTGGAAACGTTATACAGGAGAGGTACCACAGGTAATGGCGCTGCTGTCACCAGTGGCTAAGAAAGAATTACAGGGAATATCACTGATATTTATGATGCGCAAACGTTATGCAGGAGATGTAGCGCAGGTAATGTCGCTGTCCGCAGTGGCTACGGAAAAAGTACACTGGATGTCACAGATATTTTTAGGCTGCGCAAATGTTATACAGGTGATGTAGCGCAGGTAATGTAACTGTCCGCAGCGGACACAATCTATGGAAAAAGTACACTGGATGTCACAGATATTTTCAGTATGCGCACACGTTAAACAGGAGATGTAGCACAGATAATTTTGATGTCCGCAGCGTCTACGGAAAAAGTACACTGGATGTCACCGATTTTTTTAGGATGTGCAAAAGTTATACAGGAGATGTAGCGCAGGTAATGCAACTGTCCGCAGCGGACACTGTCTACGGGAAAAGTACACTGGATGTCACAGATATTTTTTAGTCTGCGCAAATGTTACACAGGAGATGTAGTACAGATGATGTCACTGTCTGCAGCGGCCAAACAATTGCAAGCTATTTAGCGCAGGTTGCACTAATAATATATATATTGCTTCCAGATACAGTTATACTTAAAAGGACTTTTTGGTCTCTACAATTGCACGCAATTTAGCGCAAGTTGCGCTAAAAATACATATTGCTGCCAGACACAATAATAGTCCTTAAAAGGACTTTTGGGTCTTTAATAGGGTTGAGCGAACCCGAACTATAAAGTTCGGGTTCGTACCGAACTTTACGGTGTTCGGCACCCCAACCCGAACATTTCAGTAAAAGTTTGGGTTCGGTGTTCGGGTAATATTAATATACCATCGGATCAGAGTTTTCTCCAATACGATGGTACAGTCATGGCCAAAAGTTTGGAGAATGACACGAATATTTGTTTTCAAGTTCGTACCGAACTTTACGGTGTAACATTTTACTCGGGTTCGGGTGCCGAACATGACAACTTTGTATAAAAAAATGGGAAAAGTTGTCTTTTACAGAGATATTTATCTCACACAGTATGGGTATATGTAAAGATACAAACCAAAACACATTGCCCTACTTCTCCTGAGTACGGCGATACCACATGCGTGACACTTTTTTGCAGCCTAGGTGCTCAAAGGGGCCCAAATTCCAATGAGAATCTTTACGATTTCACAGGGCATTTTTTACGCATTTGGATTCCAAACTTCTTCTCACGCTATAGGGCCCCTAAAATACCAGGGCAGTATAAATACCCCACAAGTGACCCCATTTTAGAAAGAAGACACCCCAAGGTATTCAGTGAGGGGCATGGCGAGTTCCTAGAATATTTTTTTTTTGCCACAAGTTAGCGGAAAATGATTTATTTTATTTTTATTTTTATTTTTTTCTCTTACAAAGTCTCATATTCCAGTAACTTGTGACAAAAAATACAATTTTACATGAACTCGCCATGCCCCTCACGAAATATTTTGGGGTGTCTTCTTTCCAAAATGGGGTCACATGTGGGGTATTTATACTGCCCTGGCATTTTAGGGGCCCTAAAGCATGAGACGAAGTCTAGAATATAAATGTCTAAAAAATTTTACGCATTTGGATTCCGTGAGGGGTATGGTGAGTTCATGTGAGATTTTATTTTTTGTCACAAGTTAGTGGAATATGAGACTTTGTAAGAAAAAAAAATAATAATAATCAATTTCCGCTAACTTGTGACAAAAAAAATAAAAAATCTTCTATGAACTCGCCATGCCCCTCAAAAGTGATCTTTTTATAGCGCCGCAGCGATTTTACGGTGGGGCGGACTGAACGCAAGTGTGCGCACAAGATCAGGCCTGATCGGGCGAACACTGCATTTTTTGTAGAGCCTATAGAACATGTCCTTTTCTTGTCCGCAATTGCGGACAAGAAAAGGCATTTTCTATATAGTTCTGAAATGTGCGGATCCGCAAAATGCGGAAAGCACATTGCCGGTGTCCGTGTTTTGCAGATCCGCGGATCCGTGAATCCGCAAAACACATACGAACGTCTGAATGGAGCCTTACAGGGGGGTGATCAATGACAGGGGGGTGATCAGGGAGTCTATATGGGGTGATCACCCCCCTGTAAGGCTCCATTCAGACGTCCGTATGTGTTTTGCGGATGCGTGGATCCGTGAATCCGCAAAACACATACAGACGTCTGAATGAAGCCTTACAGAGGGGGATCAATGACAGGGGGGTGATCAGGGAGTCTATATGGGGTGATCACCCCCCTGTCATTGATCACCCCCCTGTAAGGCTCCATTCAGACGTCCGTATGTGTTTTGCGGATCTGCAAAACACATATGGACGTCTGAATGGAGCCTTACAGGGGGGTGATCAATGACAGGGAGGTGATCAGGGAGTCTATATGGGGTGATCACCCCCCTGTAAGGCTCCATTCAGACGTCCATATGTGTTTTGTGGATGCGTGGATCCGCGAATCCGCAAAACACATACGGACGTCTGAATGGAGCCTTACAGGGGGGAATCAATGACAGGGGGGTGATCAGGGAGTCTATATGGGGTGATCACCCCCCTGTCATTGATCACCCCCCTGTAAGGCTCCATTCAGACGTCCGTATGTGTTTTGCGGATCCGTGGATCCGCAAAACACATACGGACGTCTCAATGAAGCCTTACAGGGGGTGATCAGGGAGTCTATATGGGGTGATAACCCCCCTGTCATTGATTACCCCTCTGTATGGCTCCATTCAGACGTCCGTATGTGTTTTGCGGATCCACGGATCCGCAAAACACATACGGAAGTCTGAGTGGAGCCTTACAGGGGGGTGATCAGGGAGTCTATATGGGGTGATCACCCCAGTGTCATTGATCACCCCCCTGTAAGGCTCCATTCAGACGTCCGTATGTGTTTTGCGGATCTGCAAAACACATACGGACGTCTGAATGGAGCCTTACAGGGGGGTGATCAATGACAGGGGGGTGATCAGGGAGTCTATATGGGGTGATCACCCCCCTGTCATTGATCACCCCCCTGTAAGGCTCCATTCAGACGTCCGTATGTGTTTTGCGGATCCGTGGATCCGCGGATCCGCAAAACACATACGGACATCTGAATGGAGCCTTACAGGGGGGTGATCAATGACGGGTGTGATCAGGGAGTCTATATGGGGTGATCAGGGGTTAATAAGGGGTTAATAAGTGACAGGGGGGGTGTAGTGTAGTGGTGTTTGGTGCTACTTACAGAGCTGCCTGTGTCCTCTGGTGGTCGATCCAAGCAAAAGGGACCACCAGAGGACCAGGTAGCAGGTTCATTAGACGCTGTTAACAAAACAGCATCTAATATACCTTTTTGGGGTTAAAAAAATCGCATCTACAGCCTGCCAGCGAATGATCGCCGATGGCAGGCTGTAGATCCACTTGTTTACCTCCGGTTCCTGTGAACGTGTGCTCCTGTGTGCGCGCGTTCACAAGAAATCTCGCGTCTCGCGAGAGGACGCATCGGCGCGTCCAGGAGGCATAACAGGGCCGCCGCCAGGACGCTATCCTGCGTTCGGCGGTCCTGAGGTGGTTAAGATCTGGGGAGTTTCCAGGCCATGGACCCAAAATGTCAAAGTTTTGGTCCCCGAGCCACTTAGTTATCACTTTTTGCCTTATGGCACGGTGCTCCATCGTGCTTGAAAATGCATTGTTCTTCACCAAACTGTTGTTGGATTGTTGGAAGAAGTTGCTGTTGGAGGGTGTTTTGGTACCATTCTTTATTCATGGCTGTGTTTTTGGGCAAAATTGTGAGTGAGCCCACTCTCTTGGATGAGAAGCAACCCCACACATGAATGGTCTCAGGATGCTTTACTGTTGGCATGACACAGGACTGATGGTAGCGCTCACCTTTTCTTCTCCGGACAAGCCTTTTTCCAGATGCCCCAAACAATCGGAAAGAGGCTTCATCGGAGAATATGACTTTGCCCCAGTACTCAGCAGTCCATTCATCATACTTTCTGCAGAAGATCAATCTGTCCCTGATGTTTTTTTTGGAGAGAAGTGGCTTCTTTGCTGCCCTTCTTGACACCAGGCCATCTTCCAAAAGTCTTCGCCTCACTGTGCGTGCAGATGCGCTCACACCTGCCTGCTGCCATTCCTGAGCAAGCTCTGCACTGGTGGCACTCTGATCCCGCAGCTGAATCCTCTTTAGGGGACGATCCTGGCGCTTGCTGGACTTTCTTGGATGCCCTGAAGCCTTCTTAACAAGAATTGAACCTCTTTCCTTGAAGTTCTTGATGATCCTATAAATTGTTGATTGAGGTGCAATCTTAGTAGCCACAATATCCTTGCCTGTGAAGCCATTTTTATGCAACGCAATGATGGCTGCATGCGTTTCTTTGCAGGTCACCATGGTTAACAATGGAAGAACAATGATTTCAAGCATCACCCTCCTTTTAACATGTCAAGTCTGCCATTTTAACCCAATCAGCCTGACATAATTATCTCCAGCCTTGTGCTCGTCAACATTCTCACCTGAGTTAACAAGACGATTACTGAAATGATCTCAGCAGGTCCTTTAATGACAGCAATGAAATGCAGTGGAAAGTTTTTTTGGGGATTAAGTTAATTTTCATGGCAAAGAAGGACTATGCAATTCATCTGATCACTCTTCATAACATTCTGGAGTATATGCAAATTGCTATTATAAAAACCTAAGCAGCAACCTTTCCAATTTCCAATATTTATGTAATTCTCAAAACTTTTGGCCACAGCTGTATATTTTAACTTGAAGCATCCCCATCACCATGGGAACGCCTCTATGTTAGAATATACCATCGGATTTGATTTAGATCATGAAAACTCAGATCCGACAGTATATTCTAATACAGAGGCGTTACCATAGTGATGGGAACGCTTCAAGTTAGAATATACTGAGAACTGTGGACATAACGGCCCCCTGCTGCCTGGCAGCACTTGCTTTCTTACAGGGGGCTGTGATCCACACAATTAATTGTGTGATCCACACAATTAACCCCTCATTGGTGGCTAGTGTGGCCCCCCACCCACGCCCTATTAAAATCATTGGTGGCTAGTGCGGCCCACCCACCCCTTATTAAAATCATTGATGTCCAGTGCGGCCTCCCCTCTTCCCCCCCGGATCGGCAGTTTCGATTGGAGTTCCAGTTTAATCGCTGGGGCTCTGATCAGTTTCAATGGCAGCCAGGACACTACTGCAGGTCTCGCTGCCATGGTTACTTAGCACTTTTAGCAGCATTATACTTACATGCGCTGTTTGTGGCCGGCCGGCACTCCTACTACTGGTAAGTGAAAGGTCTGTGCGGCGCATTGCTTATAGCACAGACTTGTCACTTTCCAGTAGGAGGAGCGCCCGACCGGCCACGTAAGTATGCTGCTGCAAAAAGTGCTAAGTAACCATGGCTGCCAGGACTGCAGTAGCGTCCTGGCTGCCATGGTAACCGATCGGAGCCCCAGCGATTAAACTGGGTCTCCGATCGGAACTGCCGCTCCGCTGCCACCAATGATGGGGGGGAGGGGGGTTGTTAACCTGCCACCAATGATTTTAATTAGGGGTGGGGGGAGAGGGGATGCCGCACTGGACACCAATGATTTTAATAGGGGGGGGCCGCACTAACCACCAATGATTTAAATAGGGGTGGGTGGGCCGCACTGGCCACCAATGATTTTAATACTGGGGAGGGAGGGGGCCGCACTGGCCACCAATGATTTTAATACTGGGGAGGGAGGGGGGTCTGGCCCCTGGTGCCTGGAAGCACCCGATCTCTTACAGGGGGCTGATATCCGCACAATTAACCCCTCAGGTGCGGCACCTGAGGGGTTAATTGTGCGGATCACAGCCCCCTGTAAGAGATCGGGTGCTGCCAGGCAGCAGGGGGCAGTTATGTACACAGTTCTTAGTATATTATAACTTGAAGCGTCCCCATCACCATGGGAACGCCTCTGTGTTAGAATATACTGTCGGATCTGGGGATACTGTCAGATCTGAAAAAGCTAATACTATTATTTTCCGTTATAACCATATTATAACGGCAAACTAATAAAGTGAAGTTCGGGTCCCCATTGACTTCAATTGGGTTCGGGTTCAAGTTCGGATCAAGTTCGGGTCCCGAACCCGAACTTTTTTTAAAAGTTCGGCCGAACTCCCCGAACCCGAACATCTAGGTGTTCGCTCAACTCTAGTCTCTAACACCACTCCTGCCTAACAAAAAAATAAAATTCAATTCCCTACACTATCTGTCTCTTCTACAGCACAGCTCTCCGTGACTAAGACTGAGCCAAACCACGTGTCATCGGGTGCTTTATAGCACCCGATGACGCGTTCCGGCCAGCCAATCACTGTAATGCCAGTAACCAATATGGCTACGGCATTACAGTGAGTGGCAGTACTTTATTGGCTGCGTAGAAGCCAACAAACATGCGGGGAGGAGACTCAAGCATCGCGCTCGAGCACACGCTGTATTCGGTCGCTCATGCTCGCTCAACACTAGTATTCACACCTCAGGTATTGATGGCATATCTTATGGTTATGTCATCAATGTCAGATAGGTGAAGGTCCCACCTCTGAGACCCACTCCTATCTCCCTAATAAACCCTCCCAAAGTAGTCATTTACCAAATCCTTCCAAGGTTGAAATCGTTTCTAGAATTTGAAGAATTCATATGAGAAGTACTCATCTACCAAAAGAATTTACAAAAAGATCAGGATATGCAGAAAACATTTACACCATGAGCCCCCAGAAAAAAAAGGAGACCACATTTTGCAAGTGCGGCAACTCTCCTTACACCACTATGGGAGCTGCATATGCACAGTGTTATCTTCTTCACTTCGGGGGCCCTGTTCTGGAGACAAGAGTGTGTCCCAGAAGTGGGACCTGCACTTATCGGACATTGTTGGCATAATCTAGAGATATACACTTCTCAAAAAAATAAAGGGAACACTTAAACAACACAATGTAACTCCAAGTCAATCACACTTCTGTGAAATCAAACTGTCCACTTAGGAAGCAACACTGAGTGACAATCAATTTCACATGCTGTTGTGCAAATGGGATAGACAACAGGTGGAAATTATAGGCAATTAGCAAGACACCCCCAATAAAAGAGTGGTTCTGCAGGTGGTGAACACAGACCGCTTCACAGTTCCTATGCTTCCTGGCTGATGTTTTGGTCACTTTTGAATGCTGGCGGTGCTTTCACTCTAGTGGTAGCATGAGACGGAGTCTACAACCCACACAAGTGGCTCAGGTAGTGCAGCTTATCCAGGATGGCACATCAATGCGAGCTGTGGCAAGAAGGTTTGCTGTGTCTGTCAGCGTAGTGTCCAGAGCATGGAGGCGCTACCAGGAGACAAGCCAGTACATCAGGAGACGTGGAGGAGGCCATAGGAGGGCAACAAACCAGCAGCAGGACTGCTACCTCCGCCTTTGTGCAAGGAGGAACAGGAGGAGCACTGCCAGAGTCCTGCAAAAGGACCTCCAGCAGGCCACAAATGTGCATGTGTCTGCTCAAATGGTCAGAAACAGACTCCATGAGGGTGATCTGAGGGCCCGACATCCACAGGTGGGGGTTGTGCTTACAGCCCAACACCATGCAGGACGTTTGGCATTTGCCAGAGAACACCAAGATTGGCAAATTCGCCACTGGTGCCCTGTGCTCTTCACAGATGAAAGCAGGTTCACACTGAGCACATGTGACAGACGTGACAGAGTCTGGAGACGCCGTGGAGAACGTTCTGCTGCCTGCAACATCCTCCAGCATGACCGGTTTGGCATTGGGTCAGTAATGGTGTGGGGTGGCATTTCTTTGGAGGGCCGCACAGCCCTCCATGTGCTCGCCAGAGGTAGCCTGACTGCCATTAGGTACCGAGATGAGATCCTCAGACCCCTTGTGAGACCATATGCTGGTGCGGTTGGCCCTGGGTTCCTCCTAATGCAAGACAATGCTAGACCTCATGTGGCTGGAGTGTGTCAGCAGTTCCTGCAAGACGAAGGCATTGATGCTATGGACTGGCTCGCCCGCTCCCCAGACCTGAATCCAATTGAGCACATCTGGGACATCATGTCTCGCTCTATCCACCAACGTCACGTTGCACCACAGACTGTCCAGGAGTTGGCAGATGTTTTAGTCCAGGTCTGGGAGTAGATCCCTCAGGAGATCGTCCGCCACCTCATCAGGAGCATGCACAGGCGTTGTAGGGAGGTCATACAGGCACATGGAGGCCACACACACTACTGAGCCTCATTTTGACTTGTTTTAAGGACATTACATCAAAGTTGGATCAGCCTGTAGTGTGTTTTTCCACTTTAATTTTGAGTGTGACTCCAAATCCAGACCTCCATGGGTTGAAAAATGTAATTTCCATTTTTATTATTTTTGTGTGATTTTGTTGTCAGCACATTCAACTATGTAAAGAACAAAGTATTTCAGAAGAATATTTAATTAATTCAGATCTAGGATGTGTTATTTTTGTGTTCCCTTTATTTTTTTTGAGCAGTGTACAATCAATGTCTGAAAAGGGCAAAACCATTTAATTTTGTTTCTTTTAAGCCTTTCATAGGTGGGCTTGCTTCAAAAGAAGTCAAAGGGCCTTAATATAATTCTGTATGATATATATATACATTAATACTCTGTCATGTACATGTAACATACAGTACAGACCAAAAGTTTGGACACACCTTCTCATTCAAAGAGTTTTCTTTATTTTCATGACTATGAAGGCATTTAAAACTATGAATTAACACATGTGGAATTATATACATAACAAACAAGTGTGAAACAACTGAAAATATGTCATATTCTAGGCTCTTTAAAGTAGCCACCTTTTGCTTTGATTACTGCTTTGCACACTCTTGGCATTCCCTTGATGAGCTTCAAGAGGTAGTCACCTGAAATGGTCTTCCAACAGTCTTGAAGGAGTTCCCAGAGATGCTTAGCACTTGTTGGCCCTTTTGCCTTCACTCTGCGGTCCAGCTCACCCCAAACCATCTCGATTGGGTTCAGGTCCGGTGACTGTGGAGGCCAGGTCATCTGGCGCAGCACCCCATCACTCTCCTTCATGGTCAAATAGCCCTTACTTTCAAAGTTTTCCCAATTTTTCGGCTGACTGACTGACCTTCATTTCTTAAAGTAATGATGGCCACTCGTTTTTCTTTACTTAGCTGCTTTTTTCTTGCCATAATACAAATTCTAACAGTCTATTCAGTAGGACTTCCAGCTGTGTATCCACCTGACTTCTCCTCAACGCAACTGATGGTCCCAACCCCATTTATAAGGCAAGAAATCCCACTTATTAAACCTGACAGGGCACACCTGTGAAGTGAAAACCATTTCAGGGGACTACCTCTTGAAGCTCATCAGGAGAATGCCAAGAGTGTGCAAAGCAGTAATAAAAGCAAAAGGTGGCTACTTTGAAGAACCTAGAATATGACATATTTTCAGTTGTTTCACACTTGTTTGTTATGTATATAATTCCACATGTGTTAATTCATAGTTTTAAATGCCTTCAGAGTGAATCTACAATTTTCATAGTCATGAAAATAAAGAAAACTCTTTGAATGAGAAGGTGTGTCCAAACTTTTGGTCTGTACTGTAAGTCAAACATGTAGCCTTCACAATTTCTGAGTTTCTCTTCATACCTAGCCAAGACAATCTTGCATGAATAAACCAAATTCTATGGTATGGCTGCTTTAAGAAAAAACTGATTTTCTAGCATATTTATTTTTAATTACTATGCCTAAAGTGATCCATAAAAAGCTAATTTCTATGGAAAACATATTTGAGAAAAGAAGCCATATTTATGAAATGACAATCAAAATCAAGAATATTTATTATATTCACGCTCTGAGTTTCATACAGTATATTATTATTTCTATTGAAGCTGCCTGAACGTACATTAAAAACTTCCTTAATGAAACGTCTACAACTGTGTAAACTCTTTACAAATCCAGCTAACTTGCAATTTTTATCTACACAATTTGTGCACAGCTAGTAATTTCCATGTAACAAATCCTAAGAAAAACAGGTTTTATTTAAACAGCACAAAAATGTCTAATTTAAGAAACATTGCCAGTAAAATCATTATTCTACGTTAGATGAATAAACACTTGTTTACTTGAAGTAATTAAGAAATGTGTAAAATGAGTCAATAAATTACATCACTAGAAAATGTGTGAGACTGATAAGCAGATGAAATATAAAGAAACAGACAATCAAAGCTTGTACAACTGTGGTGAAACAATGGGAGATATTGGGAAGTGAAAATTTGAGGCATTGGAATCTATATTGATCTATCTCTTTATCTATCTATCTATCTATCTATCTATCTATCTGTCTATCTATCTGTCTATATCAGCACTTCCAACATGTCAAATCAAGGAACTACTTTGGGGGACATTGATGAAATGGTGCATGTGTATTTGGCCTCCTGCACCACCCCATGCCACTTTTAAAATTGAGCTGGGATTATGGTCTTTTTTATGCCCATTTTTAAGTTTCATTTATCTTCTATGACAGTCACAAAAGTCAGAAAAATGTCACAACGTCATGCCAGGAAATCCCCAGGCATACTTTATAAGATATAGGCGTAAACCACTTCACCCTTGTGCCAAATACATTATTACCATGTGCCATTTCAGAAATTATACACAGTGGCATAAACCAAATACAGACATAAAATAAGACAAAGAACACCACTAATGATAACTTCCTTCCTTTATTTATACATGTCAATGCAACACTTCAGGGGACAGAGACAACTGCCCTTACTGAAGCACTGCATAGGCATTAATAAATGAGCTACTTCTTTGATGGGTTCTACTGGGAGTGCTGTGATTTCTTTCCCCTTTGCCCTGGATACATGATCAAGGTTATGGTTGCTGGAACCCACTGAAGTGTTGCTTCTATCTATTCTGTGTACTTTCAATTCACTTTGGCACCTCCTGAAACTTAAGAGAATGACATAAACTTGGTGTTGTCAGTAAGAGGCACCCCATCTGAAATCCTAAAAACTAGTATAGGCTCATTGTTGCTGAGTGATGTCACTAACCCTACAACTAGCACATTTTGGAAAAAATGCTTGTTTTCCTCCATTTCTGACAACCATTTATGAGACAAGTCATGGTCTGATAGCTATTTTTACATGTGAAAATAAATAAAGGAATGTCATTGCCCTTTCCATGCTATCCAGATACTTAGTTACTATTTGAGCTGTGCTCCAAGGTTTTACTCATAACAGAGGCACACCATTATAAACACCCAGCCTACGTTGGTTCTATCAACCTTGATATAGGGTGTTAAGAAACATCGCCAGAGTCTACTCTCTAGGGGACCTGAATTATTTGCAAACAAAAATAATCATCTAGTGGTTATGGGGGTCATAAACACCAGGTCATGTTTCTGCCATGGGGCCACCTGTCTTCTCGATATAATACTTATACTCCTGCTATTAATTGACTGTGGGCATAGGTGGCCCACAGTAGCTGACACAAGAGTCATGATTCTGAATACAAGGGGGCAATATCTACGTAGATATTCTCTATGATTTCACAATGGATTCCGTGTTGATGAATTTTCCTCTTCTCCTACACAATAATGTTGTACTATACATTTTTCTCCAGTGTGTTGAAAAAGAAATTTGGTTCCATTTTCTAAAGTTAGAATAAAAGATGCAATTACCTGTAACCACTGTGACTGATCACTTCTTCCAGAAGTCCAAGCATTCACTTTGCCTTGTTTATCTAGCCGAGCTTTTCTGGACTCCCAAGTGAACATGTCCATGTTCAATGTTCTGAAAACGCTGGAGGCTGTGATTTGGTAATCTTGTATATGTCCTGATTTCATTCCTAGTGGTTCTGAGCAGCCTGTAAAAGCATCAAGTGGAACAGATAATAACAATGGCTTACAAGAAAACAAACATATTTGTGTTCTTTAAAATCTATGAACTGTTCTGGGAGAAAAATAAGGGTCTATTACAGCGGGAGAGCAGATAAATGAAATGAAGTATTATCTCTAGAAGGACCCTCAGATGGTGAATATAAAAAGGCTTAATCATAATTGCCTCAAGAAAGAGTCTAAATAAAATGAGCCACTTCCAAAGTTCTACAGTACTTGTTCCCACACGATGATGCCCACAATCACTTTCGGAAGGACTTTTTATAGAACATTTTTTCTTAATTCATTCAAAAACTCAGTGTTCCTCTTGGTTGTGCTTTATACTAAGCTATCTTTAAATCATGTACACCCAGGAATAAACATTTATTTTCTTGATATGCACAGGAAATGTTTGATTATACGAATTGCAAAAAGTTTGGAAAGTGGTACCAATGAAAGAACTAGCAAGTATGGTATTCAGCTCCGTTCTCTAACAGAAACAGTATAACGGCCTGTAAACCTGTTAGTAATTTGTAGTCCATATCCAATTTGTTATCTTTTTTGGGAGGGTGCTTGTGGAAAAATGATTGCATAATGAGAAGATGTATTGGTATTAAATAGCAGTAAATTTGAACTTTTGAAGATGCATAGCTAAAAGGAGTTGTCCCGAATTTTTTTTTTATCCTAAATCTCCCCAGCAGTCTCTGTGAAGAGATCAATACTTACCTAATCCCTGCCTTGTCACCACCAAAGCCAGTCATTGGCTGCAGTGGCACATATGACCCAGTCCATGGAAAAATTGACAGGCGTGGACTAGATGTCTAGCACAGACATCCCAAGATCAATGGAGCCATAACGGAACAGTGGGGGGCAGGTAACTCTAGATCTCTTCACAAGTACCTGTCGGTTGGGTGTCCTTTACTGAGTCTGTCACTAGGAAATTGAGTGCTAGCTGAATGTAATGCTACCTTCACCATGATCTGCTACTTCATTTTGGAGAAAAGGTACTTTTATTCCATATGCAAATCAGCAGTTAGGAGAAAGAATGGTGGGTCCAATGACTCTGTGCACCTTTGCTTCTACTGCTTCCTTTGCCGGTCCCTCGCTCTCTTTCTTGATTGATGAGGCCAGGTAAAATGACTATGTATGGAACTTGGCCCTGTCAGTCAAGAAGGGGAGGCTGACAGAGGAAGCAGGAATAGCAAGGGTGCACAGAGTGACTTGGTCCCATCCTTGGTACACTTACCTGCTCATTTGCATATGGATAAAGGCACAGGCTGGAATAGATTTCAATTGTGATTTACTTAGAAGGGTATCTTAAAAATAATCTGATAATATAAATATGGGAAGCAAGTGTTCATTTTCCTCGCAGCACCACCACAAGAGAATGAAAGCATTACATCATGTCCATTGAAATTTAAAAGGGCTGTCCATTTAATACAGTAATTGTAAGGATAGTTAAAGATAGTTCATCAATATGAGATTGGCAGTGGTCTGATTCCCAGCACCCTCGCCAATTATTATTTGATAGTGGCTGTGCTTGGTATTACAACTTAGCTCAATTCACTTGAATGGACTGAGCTGCACATAGGCCATGTGACCAATGAATGTGACATCACATAGAACTCAGTGGCCTCTACAAAAAGTTAATCTGCAAGGGTGTTGGGAGTTTGACACGTGCCGTCTCATATTGATTATTGATCCTGAGCAAGGGCCATCAATCTGAAAATCAGAGCTAGAATATTAATGACTATATCCCATAAAAGCCTAGCCCTGCATGACAGACAATGTGCCTGCTGTAAAAGCAGTGCTTCTCTTTCAGTTTTGTCTCTCCAGCTCTTCCACACAACACAAACAATGCTCTGCCCAACACTTCCTCCAGTTTACAATCTGAAAGCAGAATACTTAATTGGCAAGCAAATCAAGTCACTATATTCGTGTAAGATCCCTCAGATGTTTTCACAGGTTATATGGCCATCTGTTCTCTACTAAATTACAATATGGAAGACTCGCTGCAAGCATGGTTGAGCTGGGCTCTTAAGCAGTTTTGTGGAAAAATTGAATCTGCATAACACTAGGTCAGAAGATTTCTCCTTGAGAAAAAAGATGTAGTTACCCTCCCCTGGGAAAACCACAGTAAATTAACATATGGGCACCATCAGTAGCCAGGACCATATCTACATAGGGGCTTGAATCAAGAGGGATCTAACAGGATACTCAGGGGTTAAGTGGGAATTTTGTAAGGTGTTAATTTTTCATTTGCAAAACTCAGATTAAGCTTCACATAAACTGAAGTATAGAAACAGTAAATTAACCAAAACATCAGATGATGTAAGGAACCCATACCAAACACATAAAACTAAGGTCTTGCTGCCCTTGCTGCTGCATCAAGCTGTTGTTGTGGGGAGCTCATATAAATATTGGATATGTATTTGGTACTGCTACAATTACTTGAGGTCACTGTATAGTTTAATCCATTAAATTATCTTTTGGTTTCAACTGTATCTGAGGAAAGTCGTCCATTTGTAATAATCTTAATACACTCCTCAACATTGAAATTATAACCCCAAGAAGCAAAAGTTGTGGAATTATGCATATCACATGATTGTATAGACATGTTAATGATATGCAAATTATATAAAAATGGAAACAAAATAGTAAAAACATCTCAATTTGTCCAGTATTGAGTATGTGTGGCATGCACAGAAATACACACACACACACACACACACACACACACACACACACACACATGCCATGGCATGCTATCAGCAAGGTTATTAGTGGTTGTCTGAGGAATGCTCTGATATGCTGAATGCACATGGGCACACAAATCATAAAGATCATCTCCCATTGCAATTGTCTACCGATGACATCTCAGATGTTCTCAATGGGAGACAAGTTTGGAGATGTTGAATGCTATGGTAGCACGTTTAGGCCACAGAAACATGCAACCTGTTGAAAACTTGTGGGACACTTTAAAAATGGCCGTACCACTGGTTCCACAACCAAATCAATGGGACACCGAACTGTTTTAGTGTACATGAAATGAAGACTAGAGGAATCTAGCTACCATACATTATGCCACCCCATGCCATAATCCTGGAAGTAGGACCAGTGTGATGTTCCCTTGTGAAGGCCTCTTCATGGCTTTGCCCAGGTGATCTCCAAGCCAATCTCTGGCTATCATTACATCCGAGACAAAAGCACAACCCATTGCTGAACAGGATAGACTTCCATTCCAGTCTACACTGCCATTTTGCTGTGCACCAAGATAGTCTTCAAAAGCAGTGACATGAGGTCAATGAAACACTTGTAGCTGGACCTGTGGCTCATAGCCCAATGTTGTGCAATCACCATCTGATGGTTTGTGTAGACCCTGATTGCCACACTAGACTTGGGATGTGATGTCCAATTTCACTTGCAGTTGTCACGATGGTGTCACGACCTATTGCTGACCCTGTTGTGCCTGGGGTTAGAAGGTCTCAGTGGTTGGCTACTGGCTCGGTTTCTCAAGAGTTCGCTCCATGACCTAGTGGTGGGAATGGATTCTGGTCCAGGTTTTCCTGCTTATATTTGCGATCCTTTTTGTCCCTTTTAGGAATCTGTAGCTTTTCCTTTCAGCTGTTCTGTCAGCCACTCCCAGCTACTATATATTTTCTCTTTCTGCTTCCCTTGTTGTCAGATATAGACCTTCTTTGCAGATCTTCTATTCTGACCTCTGGTGGAGTTGGAGTTGCCGTGGAGCTGTTGGAACTGTTGCTGTCAGATCTCAGGTTTTCTCCTGTTTGTTGTCTCCCTTCGGGGACTGTTTGTGGTGTTTGCCTGTTGTTACACAAGCTGTCAGTGGTGAGGACTAGTGCTCCCACCGCCCTACTCACTACCTAGGGTTTATTTCAGGGTAAGCCAGGGAGAAGGCACGTGATCACTGTACGTGTTAGCAGCCCATCTAGGGACATCAGGGCAGCCAGTTGCCAGTGCTACGTGAGTTAGGGGTCACCACTCCCTCTCCCTAGTGGTAGGGTACTCGCCTTCCCTCCCCTCTGCGCCACACATCTGTTACCTGCCTAATCAGACGTGATAGCAGTATAGAATGGATCACTACGTGTGCACTCCTTGCTGTCCTTCCAGTATGTCATTTTTCCACCCACTGGGACTAACAATGTTGAACAGGGCTGACAACTCAGCATAGACATGTGGAGATCTGTTGGAGGGATAAACCAAGCTGTCTCAGTTCTAGGATTCTGTCCATCTCAGTTTGTGACAAGTTGTGATAACTGGCACGTTGACGAACAGGAAGCATTCTACAATCATCTCACATGAATTGATCTGATTTCTGAGGTTTCATGTGGCTAAAAAAGTTTTGCTTTCAGTCTTGCTTTTATGCCCCTCCTACATATCACAGATTGGAGCTAGGTGCTTGAAAATTTGATCATCTGCAAATCTTAGCAACACCTGCTACTTCCTTGATATGCAGAACCTTTTGGCTTGTCCTTCTTGGTGTTGCAATTTCAATGTTGAGGATACAATATGGGTTGAAATTGATCAGACGCTTGTGCTTAATGACACAATGAGCTCTGGGATGTGATTTGCATCTGAAATCTACTGTCAGATTATACTGTCTGGAAACAAAATCACTCAGACTCCTAGGCAATCAATACTATAAATAACAAAGTACAAAAACAAGTTGTGGGAGGCAGCCGCTAGGTCTTAGCAGAGTAGGCCAATAAGCGCAATTACACATGTAAAGCTATAACAAGGGGTGAATAAATTTTATTATTGCATGGTATTTTTAAAGGTGATGATGTAGGAAGCACAGAGCCAAGAACTGTAAATATCAGACATGTTCTAGAAAAGTTCTAATTTGAAGTGTACATAGCAATTTCCTAATTTAATGTCATTTATAGAAACAAATTATGAGTAATAAACAGAATGGTGCAGAATTTTATATACTTTGCACATATAACATGCACTCATGAGCCAAAAACTAGCTTATTGATATGACCAGTATGCATCGCCTACTGATGATTTCCATGTACACCTGTATATTATGTGTCTATATGTAGTAAAGTACTCCTTGCTGCTTATTGACATCAGTCATGCGTTTTTTTAAAGGTAAGGGCTATGGAAGAATGTAACTAACCCAACTGTACAGTCATATCATGGGATATGTTACTAATAGGTTTCCAATATAGAAAATACAATAAGTATACTGTATGGTACCTTTTTTCATATTATTCTTTTGTATGTAATAACAGAGTAGTATGCCATTCATAGCAAAAGAAAGGTATACAGTACCTAACGATGGCTGAAAAAAGCACTATTTTCACCTGCACTGAGTCAATGGAGCCCAACGGAAATACTTGACCCATATACGCCAAGAGCTTTTCCCTGCTTAAAAATAAAACATGTTCTCCATAAGTGAAGATAGCCTAAAAATGCTTTTTTTTCATTATTTTGAATACTATAATTCCATTTGTACAGACTTATTGTTATATATTTGCTCATGACTATGACTTTCCATGTTCTACTGCATAGACCTGTTTTTAGCAGTCATTACTCCTGTTCCCTATGACAAACTCCTCATCCTTAATGCATCAGGTTAATTTGGTTTTTACATAATATTGTATAGCTATATTAGAATTTGCTGGAACAGAACAACCCCAGAAATAGTAAAAAAGTCACACTTCCTTTAAAGGGGTTGTCCAGAATTGTAATATTGGCTATGTATACTGAGGATGGGCCATCAGTATCAGATTGTCAGCACTGCTCCTATGCATGTGTGTACCTATAAGTGTATTGTATGTATAGGGGTTTGTAATGTGTATACATGTGCATACATATAGGAGTATAGCACTGTGTCCGGTATAGCGATACTATGTATATATGGGGCTATTTGGGCTAGGTTCACATATGTATATCAGTTGTGCCTGCCGAGTTGTTTTATGCTGGAGCCGGACACAACTGATAAACGTGTACTGCACGTCAGTAGCACAAATCCGGCATCTGTACACTAATAGCCCTGGACAGAAAAAAGTTGCATGCTCCTGCACTATTTGACATCCAGGGTCACAACTGATGCACCGGATGTATATGCATGATCCCATAGACAGCTATGGGATCTGTTCTGGTTCAGTTGCCCTCAGGCCTTTTCTGCTTCACGTCAGAGGGGAACTAAGCCGTATAACAGAAGATATGTGTAGAGGGCCTTAGTTGAGTACTAGAAGTGTGTGTATTTGAGTGTCTGTGAGATAGGGGGAGGACACACCACTGAATCTTTGCCCTGAGAACAAATTGCCTAGCTACAGCTCTGTGTATATCTTTCACATGCATCCATTTGTAAACCCTGCTGTAACTGAATACATCCAAACTGCCAGCACCGTACCCAACTGTTTGACCATCTGGTCAGCTCTCTCTGTATTTATAAGTGCTATTTCTTTCCTGCTGATTTCTACAAATGTGCTGCACTGGTGAAAGATTAAAATATAATAATTAAGAACAAAGAATAGAATAAAGTGACTTTTAGTTCTACTGCAGAAACGTATACTCTAAAATTGTGGCCCAAGTTCCTCAGCAGCAATAAGATAGGATAGTGCTGGCTAATAAATTATCTGACTAGTTTCATAAAACATCACTTCTTAAGGGAGCTTTCTGAAAAGATAAAGTATATAGTAAGATACATAGATTAGATAGGAGCTGACAAGGCCCTACACATTTTAGTCCATCTTGGCCGTTACCTTTGTTCAAAATGGTCGTACATGTTCAGTGAGATCAGGCGATGGACGGAAGATCTTTCTGAGAATGTTCTTTCAAAGAAAGCTCTTTCGCTCGTCACAATCTTTCTTTAAATGAAGAATTTTTTGCCTATCAGATGAAAATATTAAAACATCCAACCTCAAACAACAATGCACTGTTATCGGTCGGCTAAAATGATCGCTTGCTGTTAAATTCCAACCGAGAAACGATTGTTTTGCTGGAATAGTCAATTTTGATCAATGTGTATGGCCACCTTAAGGGAATAATAGTAGTACACTGGATGTGCTCACCTTTTGGTACAATAATTACAGAGGAACCGCGTCCTTACTATTAAGCTGGTTTTACACACAATATTTACTTTCGGTCAGGTTTTCATGGCATTTTTAATGCAATATGTATGCTACTAAAAAACATTGATTGCTAAAGACTCTACAGCCATATGTTTAGTGTCGTAGTGAGTAGGAGAACATTTTCTACACAGATATCTTTTTAGCTTGTACCATTGAAATGTTTTTCAAGATGTCAATATGCTCTATGTATTTTCCTAAGCTTTATACCCACAGACCCCAATTTTAGCTCCCTGTATGTCCTGCATTGTAATTACTCTAAGACTACTTATACACTCGCGTTTTGGGCGGATTCATCATGGATCTTCAAAAACGGATCCGTTACAATAATACAACCACCTGCATCCGTCATGAACGGATCCGTTTGTATTATCTGTAACATAGCCAAGATGGATCCGTCATAAACTCCATTGAAAGTCAATGGGAGATGGATCAGTTTTCTATTGTTTCAGATTGTGTCAGAGAAAATGGATCCGTCCCCATTGACTTACATTGTGTGCCAGGACGGATACGTTTAGCTCAGTTTCGTCAAGCAGACAGCAAAATGCTGCAGGGAGCGTTTTGGTGTCCGCCTCCAGAGCGGAATGGAGACTGATCGGAGGCAAGTGGATCCTTTTCCATTCAGAATGCATTAGGGCAAAACTGATTTGGACCGCTTGTGAGAGCCCATGACGGATCTCACAAACGGAAAGCCGAAACACGAGTGTGAAAGTAGCCTAAGGGGGGACTATTATAATAAGAGGATGGACACATGTGGCAGGTCCACTGTGGATTTTCCGCCATGGAAAATCTGCATCTGCTAATCTGCCAAAGCAGCAAATACCACACCAAATAATTTCACCCTCTGTATTGAAGTGGGTTCAAGGCTATGGACACATTCAGGGCATTTTTTTTAATGATTAGATTTTATTCATTTTGGGCACACAGTTTTAGAGAAACAGGGATTAAAAATGAGTCTTTTCACAGGCTATCACTTCTGAATCTATCATCTGGTGTGAAGCCTTATCTCCGAGCTCCTGACCTCATAAACACTCATTATATCTAAATTCCTATCAAACTGATAAGAATATTGTCGGGACTCACCTGGTGGCACTCCTATGGCAGTCCCCATCCTTCTATGTCACTGCTGCCGACAGTGCTCTGCTGCAGTGGCAGAAAGGCTCACTAACACAAGAGCTGCTTGGCTTATAAGGGCAAAGGTCCGTCCGACCAATCAGGCACGGTTCTGGCATCACATGCTTCCTTCAGAAGGAGATTTAAACAGGCAACTGCTGGATAAAGTTGACTGATTGTTGTTCCTTCATCACTAGTGTTACTACTCTCTGGAATTGATGGTTATTTGACTTTGACTTTATTTGACCTGACAAATTTTGCTAAAGATGCTTTTTTCTGGATTTGACAAAGCTTGGTAATGGACTGTGTTTATTTCTGGTGTTGCTTTCTGACCTGATTAGTCACTTCACCCCTTCTTTCCTAGTTAGGCATCATGAACAGGGACCGTTACCAAGTTTGGGTCCCCTATCATCCAAGTACGTAAGTAGGGACAGTGGTATGGGTGGAATTTAGGACTGCATTGTTCTTTACTTATCATTACAAATATGTCTTAAATGAGTGTTTATGAGGTCAGGAGATCAGAGATTAGACTTAGAAGTTATAGTCTGAAAAAAAGACAGATTTTAACCCCTGTAGCTAAAAACAGTTGAAACTTTTTAATGAAGACCAATTGAAAAAAATAATAATAATTATAGCCCAATATGAGTAAAATGCAATTATAAAATTGCCCTTAAGGTGTCCATAGCCATTAAATCATGACAGAAATCCACAACATAAATTATATATGTTATCCACTTTGCTGCTTCTGTACATACTGGAGATTTTCAGCACCCAATTCCACAAAGGAAAATCCACAGCATATGTGCAACATGTGGCCGTACCCTGAATGACATGTTTGCACAACTTTATTGACCCTTGCATATCTACCATGGATTTGCTGTTTGATATGGCGCAGATCTGCACATGAATTAGCCCCACTCAATGGGGATAATCTGCATGTGGCAACCTGCCACTGGTTCTACATGGAATACACTTATGTAAGAGACACTTATTGTAACAAATTTCAAATCCATGGCAGATAACTTCATATGAACCATTAAATGGATTCCTATTAAAAACAATGAGGAAATTATTCCAAGTGGATTTTTCCATGGAACATGCAGTGAATTCTGCACAATATTTATGTAGTGTGACCATGACCTATAAGTATGACATTGCTAAACCAATATAACACTAAAATCTTACTAAGATCTAAATTATGTATGTGAGTGGATACTCATCGTTTTTTGAGTCTGTGCATTATAACTGATACAACATTAAATGGAATGTATGATCAGAAAATTACCTATTGTTTAAATCACATTTTTATGTTTAATATATTTTCAAAGAATTTATATATATTTTTTTTACTTTGTATGTTAATATCCAAATTTAAACAAAAGAACCCAAAATCCTGCAGTTTTGACACTGGCCGCTAAGCCTAATAAAAGGTGCCACTTTTTGGTCGGTACAGATCATGTTACTGCAGTTACCTGCTTATCTGTCATTCTAATCCTGCCTATAATGATATCACCTCTGTATATACATAAGACAGGATCCATCATTCACAATAGGTGATTGTCAAAGCTTATCTATTCATTCCTTGTACAATGACCCCTTCACAGGTCACAGAACATGCCTAGAAAACTCTCCCATAGAAGTCAATGAGGTTGCCTCCAGACCTTTGTCTATGGCCCACATGCCATAAAGCAATTTTCTAAATGCTTTCTAAATCCTGTTAGGAACAACTCAGTCACGATGGCTGCCCCCGTAATCATGTTCATAAAATAGAATAAAAAATATGTAATCAGAAAATTAAAAATAATAACAATAATAATAATTAGAAAAAAAAAGGAAACCTGGTTTTAACTGATAAAAGTTTTGGTGACATTTCATTTAAAGGGGCATTCTCATCACGCAGTTTCATACTTACCTGCTCCTGGCGCGCTGTCCACTTCCTGGTTTCGGCAGGGGACGGGCTCCATCTTGATTGAAGTCTTCTCCCGGACGGGCCGCGCGCTGGACTGAACGTGCATGCCGCCGCGCATGCGCCCTGGTGACTTCTGCCTGGCCAGGAAGAAATCACCATAGCGCATGCGCGCGCGGCCTCTGCGTGCGCTTTCGGGACTGCGCGCGGCCGGCCGGGAGATGAGAAGAGGTCATCTGCGCAAGCGCGGCCACCGCGATTCCTGAGAAGAGAGGTGGCCGTAACCAGGGGAGACGGAAGACAACAGTCAGGTAAGTATATGTTTATTTTCTTCTAAGGGGTGGGAATTAGTTAATTAATTATATTTAGAAAAATGATCACTGTTAAATCATTAACAGATTTAACAGTGATCATTAAGATGGGAATACCCCTTTAAGGTCTATCTAAATCCTGCTTGGAAGTGGTGTTTTAACCAACCCTTGTATCAATCATATGCACTGTTTGAAGTTTTCTCTCCTGGTAATATGCAGCCATAATATATTTCCTGGCTTATACATAATTATGAAAATAATAAGAATATAACAGTATAGAAAATACAGAACTTAATAGCTGGTCACCCAGACTTCAATTCCAGTAGTTGCTAGGCAACCTGAACTAAATAACTGCAGAATAAACTAAAGAGGGTACTGCAAGAAGGGACATATAATAACATTCTGCACTAGTACGGTAGCTAATACTAATGTAACTATATGTATGCAGTCTTTATAGTGTCACAGTCTACTGAAAATGTTAGCATTAGGGTCCATTCACACGTCCGCAAGTGTTTTTTCACACATGATCGGCACTTTAATAGAAATGCCTTTTCTTGTCTGTGTCTGCGGACAAGAATAGGACATGTTCTATTTTTTTGTGGAATGGAAATGCGGATGCGGACAGCACACTGTGTGCTTGTAGAAAAGAAGATGGCTTCGGCAGCATTCCGCAATATCAAAAATACTTTAATCGTACCTCCAGACACAGATGGCAACGAACGTTTCGACTGTGTAACAGTCTTTGTCAAGCCTAATGACACAAAATCTGATAGGCATATATATACCCCCCTCATATAAAATACACACCCCGTTACATCATTAGTGCAGATCACTACACAATAGGATACACATGTTCATACTTTAACTCACAGCTAACGACATGTCCAACGAACTCGTGTAGTTCTCCTCGGCGTTCCCTTATCTGTAATGCGCAGTCGCGTCTCAACCCATCTAAAACCCGGAAGTATCATACGTCGCCATGGCGCCCAGAGGCGCACGTGTCTCTAGCCAATGAGCTGCCAGAGGGCCTCACTGACGTCACAGACTGCGCGTCAACCTCGTAACACTCACCCAAGAGCGCACATCCGTGCGTCGATGGCGTGGGTCACATGAGGTACGCAGCCAGTAACAACATCGCGCAGGTACCGGCGCCATGACAACGAAGACGCCACGATCCACGCTGCTTACTGTGGAGTAAATATGTGCTATCCGTATCCAAAATGAACTGGTTTGTGCAACATATAGACAACACAGATAATAGCCCGATTACAGAGGGACATCAAGCCGGACTGTACATATTCATGATCATAACAGGTATAGGGCAAAAACATATCATAGCAAGTACAGATAGCAATACAAACAGTGTATCCCATGTATACTTCACATATGGATCATCATCATAGCACTTTGACATATAAATTTGGGGACCAATCCCCCGGTGGATGCGCTACATATAGGTTAAAATCATAATGTCCCTATACTAAGAGGACAAAACAATGACACACATCAATCGATGGATGAGACATTGAACTCTAGATTCAAACCAAAGGGTTGAATCTAGAGTTCAATGTCTCATCCATCGATTGATGTGTGTCATTGTTTTGTCCTCTTAGTATAGGGACATTATGATTTTAACCTATATGTAGCGCATCCACCGGGGGATTGGTCCCCAAATTTATATGTCAAAGTGCTATGATGATGATCCATATGTGAAGTATACATGGGATACACTGTTTGTATTGCTATCTGTACTTGCTATGATATGTTTTTGCCCTATACCTGTTATGATCATGAATATGTACAGTCCGGCTTGATGTCCCTCTGTAATCGGGCTATTATCTGTGTTGTCTATATGTTGCACAAACCAGTTCATTTTGGATACGGATAGCACATATTTACTCCACAGTAAGCAGCGTGGATCGTGGCGTCTTCGTTGTCATGGCGCCGGTACCTGCGCGATGTTGTTACTGGCTGCGTACCTCATGTGACCCACGCCATCGACGCACGGATGTGCGCTCTTGGGTGAGTGTTACGAGGTTGACGCGCAGTCTGTGACGTCAGTGAGGCCCTCTGGCAGCTCATTGGCTAGAGACACGTGCGCCTCTGGGCGCCATGGCGACGTATGATACTTCCGGGTTTTAGATGGGTTGAGACGCGACTGCGCATTACAGATAAGGGAACGCCGAGGAGAACTACACGAGTTCGTTGGACATGTCGTTAGCTGTGAGTTAAAGTATGAACATGTGTATCCTATTGTGTAGTGATCTGCACTAATGATGTAACGGGGTGTGTATTTTATATGAGGGGGGTATATATATGCCTATCAGATTTTGTGTCATTAGGCTTGACAAAGACTGTTACACAGTCGAAACGTTCGTTGCCATCTGTGTCTGGAGGTACGATTAAAGTATTTTTGATATTGCGGAATGCTGCCGAAGCCATCTTCTTTTCTACACGTATACGATTTGGCCTGATGGATCAAGGGCCTACGGTTAGGCTGCTGCATTGACATAGACGCATTATCCTGAGACCGCACAGTGCTGCTTCTACACTACTATTTGTCAGCACACTGTGTGCTGTCTGTATCTTTTACGGCCCCATTGAAAATGAATGGGTCTGAATCAGTTCCGCAACATTGCGAAACGGATACGGATCCATTTTGCGGACGTGTGAATGGACCCTTAATATATTGCAATATTTAAAAAAAAATTTAAAAGGCTTCGGTATCTACAAAGTATCTCTTCAATGTTTCTGAGCAGTCTATAAACAAAAAAATTATAAAAAAATAAAAAATAAAAATTGCTTCATATAGCATTTTACTTGTGATGCTATAAAACACACTGATACAGTTGCAAGAAAAATTATGTGAACCCTTTGGAATGATATAGATTTCTGCACAAATTGGTCATAAAATGTGATCTGATCTTAATCTAAGTCACAACAATAGACAATCACAGTCTGCATAAACTAATAACACACAAAGAATTAAATGTTACCATGTTTTTATTGAACATACCATGTAAACATTCACAGTGCAGGGGGAAAAAATATGTGAACCCCTAGACTAATGACATCTCCAAGAGCTAATTAGAGTGAGGTGTCAGCCAACTGGAGTCCAATCAATGAGATGAGATTGGAGGTGTTTGTTACAGCTGCTCTGCCCTATAAAAAACACACACCAGTTCTGGGTTTTCTTTTCACAAGAAGCATTGCCTGATGTAAATGATGCCTCGCACAAAAGAGCTCTCAGAAGACCTACGATTAAGTATTGTTAACTTGCATAAAGCTGGAAATGGTTATAAAAGTATCCCCAAAAGTCTTGCTGTTCATCAGTCCACGGTAAGACAAATTGTCTATAAATGGAAAAAGTTCAGCACTGCTGCTACTCTCCCTAGGAGTGGCCGTCCTGTAAAGATAACTGCAAGAGCACAGCGCAGACTGCTCAATGAGGTGAAGAAGAATCCTAGAGTGTCAGCTAAAGACTTACAAAAGTTACTGGCATATGCTAACATCCCTGTTAGCGAATCTACGATACGTAAAACACTAAACAAGAATGGATTTCATGGGAAGATACCACAGTGGAAGCCACTGCTGTCCAAAAAAAACATAGCTGTATGTTTACAGTTTGCACAAGAGCACGTGGATGTTCCACAGCAGTACTGGTAAAATATTCTGTGGACAGATGAAACCAAAGTTGAGTTGTTTGGAAGAAACACACAACACTATGTGTGGAGAAAAAGAGGCACCGCACACCAACATCAAAACCTCATCCCAACTGTAAAGTATGGTGGTGGGGGCATCATGGTTTGGGGCTGCTTTGCTGCATCAGGGCCTGGAGGGATTGCTATCATCGAAGGAAAAATTTATTCCCAAGTTTATCAAGACATTTTGCAGGAGAACTTAAGGCCATCTGTCCACCAGCTGAAGCTCAACAGAAGATGGGTGTTGCAACAGGAAAACGACCCAAAGCATAGAAGTAAATCAACAACAGAATGGCTTAAACAGAAGAAAATACGCCTTCTGGAGTGGCCCAGTCAGAGTTCTGACCTCAACCCGATTGAGATGCTGTGGCATGACGTCAAGAAAGCGATTCACACCAGACATCCCAAGAATATTGCTGAACTGAAACAGTTCTTTAAAGAGAAATGGTCAAGAATTACTCCTGACCGTTGTGCACGTTTGATCTGCAACTACAGGAAACATTTGGTTGAAGTTATTGCTGCCAAAGGAGGATTTAATAACTGGTTGAACAGTTATTAAATCCAAGGGTTCACATACTTTTTCCACCTACACTGTGAATGTTTACATGGTGTGTTCAATAAAAACATGGTAACATTTAATTTTTTTGTGTGTTATTAGTTTAAGCAGACTGTGATTGTCTATTGTTGTGACTTAGATAAAGATCAGATCACATTTTATGACCAATTTGTGCAGAAATCCATATCATTCCAAAGGGTTCACATACTTTTTCTTGCAACTTTATTTTGGCCAGTCAGTCATGGCATGAAAAAAACTGCTAAAAAACTATGATTCAAAGCATTTGTTTTTCAGACATAACAAGATGGAACATCAGGATTACAGAAAATTATATTGCATTTTTCTATGAGCCCCAAGGAAAATTCTTCATTAACAAAACCATATGTTAAAATGCTGTTACAGCAGTGCTAGGGCGGCAGGCCTTCCTGGTAAACTGCAGTTGTGCAAATGCATCGTTCTAGGGAGTTAAATATTATTTTCTTGGAAACGTGAAATGAATTTTTCTAAATTAAATTTTCATTAAATATTTAACAGAATTAAATGTGTAGCTGCTAAAAAAGCCCTACAGCACAGTAGAGTCAATTCTAAAATCACATTTTCCTAGCCTTTGTACCATGTTTCAGAATTTTCTATAATATTTTTTATAAATGCCAAGACCTGGGAGTTCAAATCGCACAAGTCATCATGTCAATATACTATATAGAATGGGGAGTTACTGGAGGTGAAAGGTCAGACACTGGAGAGCTTGTAATTCATTTCACAAAAAAATTGCAGTCATGACTCTTTCTTGTTTGAGCTTGACTTCAGGATATATGTGCAGCAGAATAAGGTAAGATGTCATGTACATTTACCGCAGCGGTGGAGATATTTACTATAGGGTAGGTCATCTTGGCTGCTATGGATGCTCGTGTTCATCAACATTTATATCACATTTCATGGCATCTACATTCCCTAAATACATGTAAGAGTTTATCGATGAAATTGGAACAAAAATTTTCAATTAATGAAGATGTTACTGTAGATATCACCATTGGTCCATTCCACCTTTTGTTCCACTGACGACTCTCAGAAGTAATATACACTGCCTGTCCAAAATATTTTGTTGGACCGCCTTTAGCTTTGATTACGGCACACATTCACTGTGGCATTGTTTCGATAATCTTCTGCAATGTCACAAGATTTATTTCCATCCAGTGTTGCATTAATTTTTCACCAAGATCTTGCATTGATGATGATAGAGTCTGACTTCTGCGCAAAGCCTTCTCCAGCACATCCCAAAGATTCTCAATGGGGTTAAGGTCTGGACACTGCTGGCCAATCCATTTGTGAAAATGATGTCTCATGCTCCCTGAACTACTCTTTCACAATTTGAGCCCGATGAATCCTGGCATTGTCATCTTGGAATATGACCGTGCCATCAGGGAAGAAAAAATCCATTGATGGAATAACCTTGTCATTCAGTATATTCAGGTAGTCAACTGACCTCATTCTTGGGGCACATACTGTTGTTGAACCTAGACCTGACCAACTGCAGCAACCCCAGATCATAGTACTACCCCCACAGGCTTGTACAGTAGGCACTAGGATGATGGGTGCATCACTTCATCTGCCTCTCTTCTTACCCTGATGCGCTCATCACTCTGGAACAGGGTAAATATTGACTCATCAGACCACATGACCTTATTCCATTGCTCCAGAATCCAATATTTATGCTCCCTAGCAAATTGAAGTTTTTTTTTCTGGTTTGCTTCACTAATTAGTGGTTTTCTTATGGCTACACAGCTGTTCAGTCCCAATGCCTTGAGTTCCCTTCGCATTGTGCGTGTGGAAATGCTCTAACTTTCACTATCAAACATAGCCCTGAGTTCTACTGTTGTTTTTCTTCAATTTGATTTCACCAAACGTTTAAGTGATCGCCGATCACGATCATTCAGGATTTTTTTCCCGCCACATTTCTTACGATGGGTCCCCACTATCCTTCCAGTTTTTAATAATGCGTTGGACAGTTCTTAACCCAATTTTTGTAGTTTCTGCAATCTTCTTAGATGTTTTCTCTGCTTGATGCATGCCAATGATTTGACCCTTCTCAAACAGACTAACATCTTTTCCACGACCCCTGAGATGTGTCTTTCAACATGGTTGTTTAAGAAATGAGAAGCAACTCATTGCAAGAGTTGGGGTTAAATAATTTTTTGCCGTAATTATCCAATAGTAGGCTCATAACTATTTGCTCAGTTAAATGGTGGCGATTTTTTTTTTTTTGGAGAGGCAGTGTATTATATAGACATTGACTTCAGGGCCTTTCAAAAGGATTCCCCCAACCCATTGGCAATGTGATGCTTGTACATGGATCCCCACTGTAATCAACCACCCACTGTAGAAAAGATCGAAGGAAAAAAATTGAGTGCCATGTTGGCCTTCTAACCTCTTACAAGAAGGAGGAAAGGATTGTGACAAACGTTGGTATCATCTCTGAATAGAGAAGAGATAGAGCCCATTTTGTTTGCTGTTAAAAGCCCCCCTCATCTCTAGATATAGCCCTGCTACTTTTGCTTAATTTGAACATGATAATTTCATGATCGTTTTTCCTCATTGTATGATACATATGAACAATCTATTATTTTTTGGTTGCTATGGTCTAGTCATAATTTTGCACCTAATCTTAATTCCAGTAAATTAACCCTTTTTTTTAAAATCATGTTATCCAGTTAATGAAGTTGACCTATTCTTTTTTTAATGAGATCATGTTTTTTGCCTTTTTCCTGTTTTTCCTCCCAATACAAGCATTTTATATAACAATTTGTATTGCAGTAGTAGGAACAATGCTGTATGAAGAACAATAAAAACAATGATGTATCTTCAGTGATGGTGCGGCAGGGGTAATATTCGAATTTGTGATATTTCTCAAATATTTGGGCAAATATTCGTCATATATTTGCAAATTCAAGAATTCGTGATCTCCAGTCATTATTTTCTTGTTTGAGAAAATCTGCAATCGGAAAATTAGCGATAAAAGAAAAAAATATTGTGACACAAAAATTTGCAATCAACACTACTCCTAAAGTCAAAGATATTGCAGCCTACTAATTGGCCCACAAGCAAGAAGCAGTGCGGGATCATGGGTACTGATGAAAAAAAATCTAGAATATTCACGATTATGAAGATTATATTATAGACTAGATATTCACGAATTCTCGAAGTGGCAATATTCGCAAAAAAATTTTGCAATTAGAATATTCGCGATCAACACTACTTTATATATGAAAACACTTAAATTACAGTTTTTTATAATTCCCATAGACGCCAAATGGATTAAACTGAAAGACTGGTCTATATGGAAATTTACATTTGAGCAGTTTATCAATGTCAAAAATATACAACAATAGAATAGTGGACAGATAACGGGTTCCAATGTAATAGAGTTTAGAAAATTGAAGTCATCTGTTCATTGCAATATTTTATTTTTATTTTTAAACAGCAAACTAAGCTGCAAAAACCAGTGTCAGGCAGCTGCTGCCAAGGCCAATAAGATAATGGGTTTCATCAAAAAGGGCATAGATGCCCGTGATAAGAACATAGTCCTACCACTTTACAAATCGCTAGTCAGACCACACATGGAGTACTGTGCACAGTTCTGGGCTCCTGTAAACAAGGCAGACATAGCAGAGCTGGAGAGGGTCCAGAGGAGGGCAACTAAAGTAATAACTGGAATGGGGCAACTACAGTACCCTGAAAGATTATCAAAATTAGGGTTATTCACTTTAGAAAAAAGACGACTGAGGGGAGATCTAATTAATATGCATAAATATATCAGGGGTCAGTACAGAGATCTATCCCATCATCTATTTATCCCCAGGACTGTGACTGTGACGAGGGGACATCTTCTGCGTGTGGAGGAAAGAAGGTTTGTACACAAACATAGAAGAGGATTCTTTACAGTAAGAGCAGTGAGACTATGGAACTCTCTGCCTGAGGAGGTGGTGATAGTGAGTACAATAAAAGAGTTCAAGAAGGGCCTGGATGTATTTCTGGAGCGTAATGATATTACAGGCTATAGCTACTAGAGAGGGGTCGTTGATCCAGGGAGTTAGTCTGATTGCCTGATTGGAGTCGGGAAGGAATTTTTTATTCCCCTAAAGTGGGGAAAATTAAGTTCTACCTCACAGGGTTTTTTTTGCCTTCCTCTGGATCAACTTGCAGGATAACAGGCCGAACTGGATGGACAAATGTCTTTTTTCGGCCTTATGTACTATGTTACTTAAATGAATACAGATAACATTGGAGGAATGGAACAAAGTGGTCACTGTAAAATTGGAGTTGCAATGCAACTTAAAGGGGTTCAGTGATTAATGTAAAAAATGAAAATCAAGCATCACAACATTCAACAGTCTCTTTCTAACAAAACTAGACCTAGCCTTGTACCTCACATGGATAGAGAGATCTCCACATTCATTACTCCAATTACTCTGCTATTTCAGGCTAATAACTCAGTGACTGTGTCCTTTCTCTGGGGCAGTGTCCTTTCTCAGAGACAGTGTCCTTTTGGCTGCAGCTCTCATCCTTCTAACAGTAAGTAAAGCTGGTGACAGTTAAAAAATGAAACTGAGCATGTGCATCCACCTCAGCAATGTTACTAAATTGGACAGAGAAATAAGGAAAACTACAAACAGCAGGTGGCACTATAAAGATATGTTTAATTGTATAACTCAGTGACTTTACACATTTTTAAACTATATGCAATTACAGAAGTATTCAGATGCAGGTTCTGGTTTGGAAAATGTAGAATGTCTTTCATGAAATAACCCCTTTAAATTATTTTCTACATCTTGTAGCTATCATGTGGTTAGAACTTTATTATAGTCATCAGACATTTGTTACTACAAATTGTATTTGCCACTTAGTCCTGTCGTCTCTGGTGAAAAGTCCACCCAAATAAAGAGAAAATAAATCAACTCTTAAGACAAAGGTAAGAATATGTTTTCCTAGTTGCTTAAGCCTCATCACTTAAGGAAATCTTTCATTTAATAAGTGGAAGAAAACATCTGAATGTAAGCTGCAGATGTTTCTCATTACTTGGTTTTATCTAACAGCAGCTTGTAATACTGTATGATTGTGTGTTGATCCCTTTCAGCAGGGTTTGTATCCAAAATTATTGACCTTGATGTTCTGTAATTATGTCTCTAAAAAACAGAACTCTAAATACATAATCTACTTTGAATCTTAGGTTTACTGCATATAAAACATAGACAATCTGTTCATGAACATCATAATATGCTACGATAATTGAGAACTAACAGGTCGGTGTATACTAAGTGGAGCAGAAATAAAACAAATATACAAAAATCAGTATGAAAAATTGAGTCTACTTCTTTAACAGTTTGCTATTATTGATAGTATTGCTTTCCCATGATCTATTTATACCCAGGACTGTGACCGTGAAGAGGGGACATACTCTATGTGTCACGGGAAGTACAGGGAAGGAAAGACAACCAAAGGGAAACACAACTAACAACAACAGACTAGACCCCAAAACTAGGGAATAAAGAGGTCACCGCTAGAGTTGAGCGAACACCTGGATGTTCGGGTTCGAGAAGTTCGGCCGAACTTCCCGGAAATGTTCGGGTTCGGGATCCGAACGCGATCTGAACTTCGTCCCGAACCCGAACCCCATTGAAGTCAATGGGGACCCGAACTTTTGGGCACTAAAAAGGCTGTAAAACAGCCCAAGAAAGAGCTAGAGGGCTGCAAAAGGCAGCAACATGTAGGTAAATCCCCTGCAAACAAATGTGGATAGGGAAATGAATTAAAATAAAAAAAAAATAAAAAAAATGAACCAATATCAATTGGACAGAGGTCCCATAGCAGAGAATCTGGCTTCACGTCACCCACCACTGGAACAGGCCACTGTCACACATTTAGGCCCAGGCACCCAGGCAGAGGAGAGAGGTCCCGTAACAGAGAATCTGGCCTTATGTCAGGGCAGAATCTGTCTTCATGTCATAGCAGAGAATCAGGCTTCACGTCACCCACCACTGGAACAGGCCACTGACACACATTTAGGCCCAGGCACCCAGGCAGAGGAGAGAGGTCCCATAACAGAGAATATGGCCTTATGTCAGCGCAGAATCTGTCTTCATGTCATATCAGAGAATCAGGCTTCACGTCACCCACCACTGGAACAGGCCACTGTCACACATTTAGGCCCAGGCACCCAGGCAGAGGAGAGAGGTCCCGTAACAGAGAATCTGGCCTTATGTCAGCGCAGAATCTGTCTTCATGTCATAGCAGAGAATCAGGCTTCACGTCACCCACCACTGGAACAGGCCACTGTCACACATTTAGGCCCAGGCACCCAGGCAGAGGAGAGAGGTCCCGTAACAGAGAATCTGGCCTTATGTCAGCGCAGAATCTGTATTCATGTCATAGCAGAGAATCAGGCTTCACGTCACCCACCACTGGAACAGGCCACTGTCACACATTTAGGCCCAGGCACCCAGGCAGAGGAGAGAGGTCCCGTAAAAGAGAGTCTGGCCTTATGTCAGCGCAGAATCTGTATTCATCTCATAGAAGAGAATCAGGCTTCACGTCACCCACCACTGGAACAGGCCACTGTCACACATTTAGGCCCAGGCACCCAGGCAGAGGAGAGAGGTCCCGTAACAGAGAATCTGGCCTTATGTCAGCGCAGAATCTGTCTTCATGTCATAGCAGAGAATCAGGCTTCACGTCACCCACCACTGGAACAGGCCACTGACACACATTTAGGCTCAGGCACCCAGGCAGAGGAGAGAGGTCCCGTAACAGAGAATCTGGCCTTATGTCAGCGCAGAATCTGTCTTCATGTCATAGCAGAGAATCAGGCTTCACGTCACCCACCACTGGAACAGGCCACTGTCACACATTTAGGCCCAGGCACCCAGGCAGAGGAGAGAGGTCCCGTAAAAGAGAGTCTGGCCTTATGTCAGCGCAGAATCTGTATTCATCTCATAGAAGAGAATCAGGCTTCACGTCACCCACCACTGGAACAGGCCACTCTTGGTTGTAACCTTGTCGCACTCTGTTGTGGCTTGGAGTAGGGTTCCCGCCCCAATTAAGCATTAATAAACAAAACTCCAGCGTGATTTGCAAGTAGTGTTACTTTTATTGGAATTGCGGCTTCAGCGTAACGTTTCGGCCTATTGGCCTTCTTCAGACTAATGCCGCTGGTGATGGTGAGAAGAAATTGGCGCTCTGTGGCAGTGTAATGCGGAAGTACCGCTGGTGAGAGTGGCGCCACTCTCACCAGCGGTACTTCCGCATTACACTGCCACAGAGCGCCAATTTCTTCTCACCATCACCAGCGGCATTAGTCTGAAGAAGGCCAATCAACGTTACGCTGAAGCCGCGATTCCAATAAAAGTAACACTACTTGCAAATCACGCTGGAGTTTTGTTTATTAATGGAACAGGCCACTGTCACACATTTAGGCCCAGGCACCCAGGCAGAGGAGAGAGGTCCCGTAACAGAGAATCTGGCCTTATGTCAGTGCAGAATCTGTCTTCATGTCATAGCAGAGAATCAGGCTTCACGTCACCCACCACTGGAACAGGCCACTGTCACACATTTAGGCCCAGGCACCCAGGCAGAGGAGAGAGGTCCCGTAACAGAGAATCTGGCCTTACGTCAGCGCAGAATCTGTCTTCATGTCATAGCAGAGAATCAGGCTTCACGTCACCCACCACTGGAACAGGCCACTGTCACACATTTAGGCCCAGGCACCCAGGCAGAGGAGAGGTTCATTCAACTTTGGGTTGCCCCGCAATATAATGGTAAAATGAAATTAAAAATAGTATTGAATGATGAAGTGCCCTGGAGTAGAATAATATATTGTTAAGGGGAGGTAGTTAATATCTAATCTGCACAAGGGATGGACAGGTCCTGTGGGATCCATGCCTGGTTCATTTTTATGAACGTCAGCTTGTCCACATTGGCTGTAGACAGGCGGCTGCGTTTGTCTGTAATGACGCCCCCTGCCGTGCTGAATACACGTTCAGACAAAACGCTGGGCGCCGGGCAGGCCAGCACCTCCAAGGCATAAAAGGCTAGCTCTGGCCACGTGGACAATTTGGAGACCCAGAAGTTGAATGGGGCCGAACCATCAGCCAGTACGTGGAGGGGTGTGCACAGGTACTGTTCCACCATGTTAGTGAAATGTTGCCTCCTGCTAACACGTTCCGTATCAGGTGGTGGTGCAGTTAGCTGTGGCGTGTTGACAAAACTTTTCCACATCTCTGCCATGCTAACCCTGCCCTCAGAGGAGCTGGCCGTGACACAGCTGCGTTGGCGACCTCTTGCTCCTCCTCTGCCTTCGCCTTGGGCTTCCACTGGTTCCCCTGTGACATTTGGGAATGCTCTCAGTAGCGCGTCTACCAACGTGCGCTTGTACTCGCGCATCTTCCTATCACGCTCCAGTGTAGGAAGTAAGGTGGGCACATTGTCTTTGTACCGGGGATCCAGCAGGGTGGCAACCCAGTATTCCGCACACGTTAAAATGTGGGCAACTCTGCTGTCGTTGCGCAGGCACTGCAGCATGTAGTCGCTCATGTGTGCCAGGTTGCCCAGAGGTAAGGACAAGCTGTCCTCTGTGGGAGGCGTATCGTCATCGTCCTGTGTTTCCCCCCAGCCACGCACCAGTGATGGGCCCGAGCTGCTTTGGGTGCCACCCCGCTGTGAACATGCTTCATCCTCATCCTCCTCCACCTCCTCCTCATCCTCGTCCTCCTCGTCCTCCAGTAGTGGGCCCTGTCTGGCCACATTTGTACCTGGCCTCTGGTGTTGCAAAAAACCTCCCTCTGAGTCACTTTGAAGAGACTGGCCTGAAAGTGCTAAAAATGACCCCTCTTCCTCCTCTTCCTTCTGGGCCACCTCCTCTTCCATCATCGCCCTAAGTGTTTTCTCAAGGAGACATAGAAGTGGTATTGTAACGCTGATAACGGCATCATCGCCACTGGCCATGTTGGTGGAGTACTCGAAACAGCGCAACAGGGCACACAGGTCTCGCATGGAGGCCCAGTCATTGGTGGTGAAGTGTGTCTGATCCGCAGTGCGACTGACCCGTGCGTGCTGCAGCTGAAACTCCACTATGGCCTGCTGCTGCTCGCACAGTCTGTCCAGCATATGCAAGGTGGAGTTCCACCTGGTGGGTACGTCGCATATGAGGCGGTGAGCGGGAAGGCCGAAGTTACGCTGTAGCGCAGACAGGCGAGCAGCGGCAGGGTGTGAACGCCGGAAGCGCGAACAGGCGGCCCGCACTTTATGCAGCAGCTCTGACATGTCGGGGTAGTTGCGAATGAACTTCTGCACCCCCAAATTCAGCACATGCGCCAGGCAAGGGATGTGCGTCAAACCGGCTAGTCCCAGAGCTGCAACGAGATTTCGCCCATTATCGCACACCACCAGGCCGGGCTTGAGGCTCACCGGCAGCAACCACTCGTCGGTCTGTTGTTCTATACCCCGCCACAACTCCTGTGCGGTGTGGGGCCTGTCCCCCAAACATATGAGTTTCAGAATGGCCTGCTGACGTTTACCCCGTGCTGTGCTGAAGTTGGTGGTGAAGGTGTGTGGCTGACTGGATGAGCAGGTGGAAGAAGAGGAGGAGGAAGCTGAGTAGGAGGAGGAGGAGACAGGAGGCAAAGAATGTTGCCCTGCGATCCTTGGCGGCGGAAGGACGTGCGTCAAACAGCTCTCCGCCTGGGGCCCAGCCGCCACTACATTTACCCAGTGTGCAGTTAGGAAGATATAGCGTCCCTGGCCGTGCTTACTGGTCCACGTATCTGTGGTTAGGTGGACCTTGCCACAGATGGCGTTGCGCAGTGCACACTTGATTTTATCGGACACTTGTTTGTGCAGGGAAGGCACGGCTCTCTTGGAGAAGTAGTGGCGGCTGGGAACAACATACTGTGGGACAGCAAGTGACATGAGCTGTTTGAAGCTGTGTGTGTCCACCAGCCTAAATGACAGCATTTCATAGGCCAGTAGTTTAGAAATGCTGGCATTCAGGGCCAGGGATCGAGGGTGGCTAGGTGGGAATTTACGTTTTCTCTCAAATGTTTGTGAGATGGAGAGCTGAACGCTGCCGTGTGACATGGTTGAGATGCTTGGTGACGCAGGTGGTGGTGTTGGTGGTACATCCCATGTTTGCTGGGCGGCAGGTGCCAACGTTCCTCCAGAGGCGGAGGAAGAGTCCGAGGCGGCGGCAGCAGCAGAAGAGGCCGAGGCAGCAGCAGCAGAAGAGGTAGCAGGGGGAGCCTGAGTGACTTCTTTGTTTTTAAGGTGTTTACTCCACTGCAGTTCATGCTTTGCATGCAGGTGCCTGGTCATGCAGGTTGTGCTAAGGTTCAGAACGTTAACGCCTCGCTTCAGGCTGGGTGGGAGATAATGTGAACGTGCTGGATCCACTGTCGGCCACCCAATTGACTAATGCCTGCACCTTCTCAGGCCTTACCATCCTTAGAACGGCATTGGGCCCCACCAAATATCGCTGTAAATTCTGCTGGCTACTGGGACCTGAGGTAGTTGGTTCACTAGGACGTGTGGCTGTGGCAGAACGGCCACGTCCTCTCCCAGCACCAGAGGGTCCACTAACACCACCACGACCATGTCCACGTCCGCGTCCCTTATTAGATGGTTTCCTCATTGTTCCCGTTCACCACAATTTTGAGAATGGCAAATTTGGGAATGGTTTTTCAACCCAGAAAAAAAAGTGTGCTTTTACCGTCACTACAAATAACTTGACCAGCTAAAACAGTACAGATTTGGTTAAATAGAGATGTGAGGCCTGTTTTTTTTTGCGCTGTGTAACAGGTATAGGTTTAATCACAGAATCAGACTTCTATCTGCACGCTAGCGTGTGTCTTAGGTTTTTCTGAATGACACTATCACTAGCTTCAATGTAACATATTCTTTTTGGGATAGATTTCAAGTAGGCCTCAAATACCAGAAACTAGTTATTTTGAGAATGGCAAATTTGGGAATGGTTTTTCAACCCAGAAAAAAAAGTGTGCTTTTACGGTCACTACAAATAACTTGACCAGCTAAAACAGTACAGATTTGGTTAAATAGAGATGTGAGGCCTGTTTTTTTTTTGCGCTGTGTGACAGGTATAGGTTTAATCACAGAATCAGACTTCTATCTGCACGCTAGCGTGTGTCTTAGGTTTTTCTGAATGACACTATCACTAGCTTCAACTGTACAGTACAGATTTGGTTAAATAGAAATGTCAGGTCTATTTTTTAGGCGCTGGGTGACAGGCTCAACTTGCCCCTGATGTAATATATGGCCAAAAACACTGTTGATGGTTAAATGCACTTGGGTGACACAGGCTCAGCCTGCACCAGATGTAGTATATGCCCAAAAAATAATCAGACTGTCGATGGTTAAATGCACTTCGGTGACACAGGCTCAGCCTGCAGCTGATGTAGTATATGGCCAAAAAATAACCAGACTGTTGATGGTTAAATGCACTTCGGTGACACAGGCTCAGCCTGCAGCTGATGTAGGATATAGCACAAAATAACCACACTATCGATGGTTAAATACACTTGGTGATAGCTTGTGCTGGCGCACCACAAGTCACAAAATGGCCGCCGATCACCCCAGAAAAAAAGTGATCTAAAAACGCTCTGGGCAGCCTCAAAAAAGTGAGCAAGTCAATAATAGCACTTCAATGATCCACATCTGCAGATTAATCACAGAATGAAGTCTTTTGGAGGAGTTAATCTGCCTAATCTCGCCCTAACGTCGCAGCTGCAACCTCTCCCTATACTGATCAGAGCAGAGTGACGTGCAGCGCTACGTGACTCCAGCTTAAATAGAGGCTGGGTCACATGCTGCACTGGCCAATCACAGCCATGCCAATAGTAGGCATGGCTGTGATGGCCTCTTGGGGCAAGTAGTATGACGCTTGTTGATTTGCTGCTTTGCAGCCTTTCAAAAAGCGCCAAGAAAGCGCCGAACACCGAACCCGAACCCGGACTTTTACGAAAATGTTCGGGTTCGGGTCCGTGTCACGGACACCCCAAAATTCGGTACGAACCCGAACTATACAGTTCGGGTTCGCTCATGCCTAGTCACCGACTAGCATTCCATGATACTCTCCCTAAGCTGCTAACCACATGTGCAAATCTCAATGGTAGAAATGCACATGCACAGGAACCTGAGACTGCTGAAACACTGCACCAAACCCTCAGCTTAGGGAACAGGGAAAGAGGCAACCAGCTTCTTCCAAACTCAAGGAGCTAGTGTCTCCCTAAGGCCTAGTCAGGACAGACACACCAAGAAAAGGGAAAGGACTTAGCTTGAGAAGAAACTGGAACAGGAGAACCACCACACAAGCAGAGCACTCCGCAGAAGAGCTATCAGCCACAGGGAAACAAGTGAGAGGCGGAACATATAAAGAGCCACCTGACTGATAATGAGCAGCATCTGCGAAGGGGTGGAAACCTGTCAGCAACAATGAAAACAAGAGAGATCTGTCAGATAGACTCCTGAGTCTTCCGTCTATTTGAATTTCTAAGATCTCTCCCAGTGTCGGCGGTGACACTATGTCTGGAGGAAAGAAGGTTTGTACACAAACATAGAAGAGGATTCTTTACAGTAAGAGCAGTGAGACTATGGAACTCTCTGCCTGAGGAGATGGTGATGGTGAATTCACTAAAAGAGTTCAAGAGGGGCCTGGATATATTTCTGGAGTGTAATAATATTACAGGTTATAGTCACTAGAGATGGGTTGTTGATCCAGTGAGTTATTCTGATAGCCTGATTGGAGTTGGGAAGGAACTTTTTCTCTTAACCCTTTCATGACCAAAGGTCATTGATGCCCCAGTGTCCAGGTCAAAATTTACAAATCTGACATGCGTCACTTTAAGTGGTAATAGCTTTGGAACACTTTTACTTATCCACGCCATTCTGAGATTGTTTTCTCGTGACACATTGTACTTCATGACAGTCATAAATTTGAGTCAATATATATCACCTTTATTTATGAAAAAATCCCAAATTTACCAAAAATAAATAAAAATTAGCAATTTTCTAAATTTCAATTTCTCTGCTTCTAAAACAGAAAGTGATACCTCATAAAATATTTATTACATAACATTCCCCATATGTCTACTTTATGTTGGCATCATTTTGGAAATGTTATTTTATTTTTTTAGGACGTTACAAGGCTTAGAAGTTTAGAAGCAATTCTTAAAATTTTTAAGAAAATTTCCAAAACCCACTTTTTAAGGACTAGTTCAGGTCTGAAGTCACTTTGTGGGGCCTATATAGTAGATACCCCCATAAATGACCCCATTGTAGAAACTAGACCCCTCAAGTTACTTAAAACCAATTTTACAAACGTTATTAACCCTTTAGGTGTTCCACAAGAATTAAAGGAAAATGGAGAGGAAATTTCTAAATTTCACTTTTTTAGCAGATTTTCTATTTTATTACATTTTTTTCTTTAACACATTAAGAATTAACAGCCAAACAAAACTCAATATTTATTACTCTGATTCTGCGGTTTACAGAAACACCCAACATGTGGTCGTAAACTGATGTAAGGGCGCACGGCAGGGCGCAGAAGGAAAGGAACACCGTATGGTTTTTGGAAGGCAGATTTTGCTGGATTGGTTTTCTGAACGCCATATGTTTTTTATTTTTCTACCGATCGTCTTGTGCAGGGGCTCATTTTTTGAAGAAAGAGTTGAGGTTTTTATTGGTACCATTTTTGGGTACATAAGGATTTTTTGATCATTCATTATTACACTTTATGGGACAAGGTGGCCAAAAAATTGGCTGTTTTGGAACCTTTTTTTTTTTTTTTTACAGCGTTCATCTGAGGGGTTAGGTCATGTGACAGTTTTATAGAGCAGATCGTTACGGACGTGGCAATACCTAATATGTATACTTTTTCTTATTTATTTAGGGTTTTACACAATAATAGCATTTCTGAAACCAAAAAAATGATGTTTTAGTGTCTCTATAGTCTGAGAGCCATAGCTTTTTTATTTTTTGGGCGATTGTCTTAAATATGGGCTTTTTTTGCGGGATGAGGTAACGGTTTGATTGGTACTATTTTGGGGTATATACGCCTTTTTTGATCGCTTGCTGTTGCACTTTTTGTGATGTAAGGTGACAAAAATGGCTTATTTTTTTACACCGTTTTTATTTTTTATGGTGTTTATTGGACGGGTTAATGATGTGATATATTTATAGAGATGGTCGCTACGGACGCGGTGACACCTAATATGTGTGGTTTTTGTTCGTTTTTTTGTTTTTTTTTTATAGGAAAGGGATTTTTTTTTTTACATTTTTATTTATTTATTTTTTTCTTTTATTATTTTCAATTTTTTTTTTATCAGTTCCCTCTTGGATCTTGAAGATCCAGTGGGGCTGATGGTTGTACTATACTTTGCAATGCTTTTGCATTGCAAAGTATAATACAATCAGATGCCTGTAGGTGGCAGCACCGGACGCCTATGCCATGGCAACCGGACGCCTTTGCAAAGCGTCCGGTTGCCATGGCAACCATCGGGCGCTGCGATCGCAGCAGCCCTGATGGTTGAGAGAGAGGGAGACCCCTCCCTCTATTAACCCCATGGATGCCGCTACTGCGGCATCTATGCGGTTACAGCAGTGTCAGCATAGAGCTGACACACGCTGCTGATGGCGGCGGCTCAGGAATGGAGACGCCGCCATCACTCACAGAAGGGGGACCGCATCGGGGGCAGCATTTTACTTATAACAGATCGGGGCAAGAGGGGGCGGACGCATCTGGAGCAGGGGGCAGCATTTTACTTATTACAGATGGCGGCAGGAGGGGGCGGACGCATCGGGGGCAGGGCGCAGCATTTTATTTATTACAGATCGGGGCAGGAGGGGGCGGACCGCATCGGGGGCAGGGTAAGAAGAAGGACAAGAAGGGGGCACAGATCGGGGGCTTCAGGACACATTACCGATTTCAGGCTGTGATCTGCAGAGCGCAGATCAGAGCCTGAAACCGGCATTTTAACACTGCCGCGATCCGATTGGTTAGTCTGCACAGACTAACCAATCGGATCGATTGCCGGCAAGGGGCCACTCTGATTGGCCCCTTGCTGGCATTACTAGACTGTATGCTGTCCGTGACAGCAGCAGGGCTCGGGCAGAAGCTTTAATCCAAGCGCTTTGCAGCGCTTGGATTAAAGAGCTGGCTTGACGTCTATACACGTGATAGCTGCACGGGGTATGTGCAGCTATCACGTATATATACAGATTGCGGTCGTGAAGAGGTTAAATAAAGAAAATTGGCTTTTATCTCAATTTTTTTTTGTTTTTTTTTTGCCTTCCCCTGGATCAGCTTGCAGGATAACAGTCTGAACTGGAAGGACAGATGCCTTATTTCAGCCTTACAAACTATGTTACTTGCTACGGAGATAGAGAAATTAGACTGTAAAACTGACTGGGTATAGTGACCAATGTAAAAAATGGAAATCTCGTAGAAAAAGTTAATGCTATATAAGTAATGAAAAATAAATGTAAGTTAATTTGCTTTTTTTTTTTTTACCAATATGACTGCAACTACATTTTTCCAGATATGAAGACAGAGCGAGGCCATCTTAAACACCTTCTACACATTTGTCTTGCAGTGTCTGCAGTAATGATTCCCAATCTTGCAACTGCATTCACAGTGTATATTGAAGTATATATTGGGACCAACACCTTCAACTCAATAGTCACACAGTGGCATAAATTTCCCATAGATTCTATTTGGATAGTTTAAAAAGGTATATCTCACCAATGTCAAGATGTGTTTACCCTTATATTAGCTCTAATTTGGTAAAGACTCTCACTTCAACACAATATAGTGATATGCTAGCAAAACCATTGAAAGGTTGAAGTTAGCAACATAACCACCGGGTAGCCACACATACACACATATACAGGGTGGGCCATTTATATGGATACACCTTAATAAAATGGGAATAGTTGGTGATATTAACTTCCTGTTTGTGGCACATTAGTATATGTGAGGGGGGAAACTTTTCAAGATGGGTGGTGACCATGGTGGCCATTTTGAAGTCGGCCATTTTGAATCCAACTTTTGTTTTTTCAATAGGAAGAGGGTCATGTGACACATCAAACTTATTGGGAATTTCACAAGAAAAACAATGGTGTGCTTAGTTTTAACGTAACTTTATTCTTTCATGAGTTATTTACAAGTTTCTGACCACTTACAAAATGTGTTCAATGTGCTGCCCATTGTGTTGGATTGTCAATACAACCCTCTTCTCTCACTCTTCACACACTGATAGCAACACTGCAGGAGAAATGCTAGCACAGGCTTTCAGTATCCGTAGTTTCAGGTGCTGCACATCTCATATCTTCACAGCATAGACGATTGCCTTCAGATGATACGAGATGTGCAGCACCTGAAACTACCGATACTGGAAGCCTTCCTATTAAAAAAACAAAAGTTGGATTCAAAATGGCCAACTTCAAAATGGCCGCCATGGTCACCACCCATCTTGAAAAGTTTGTACAGAGATATCTACATTTTTTTTGTTTCTTATTAATAGCAAAGACTAAATATTTTATCTTAGGCTACTTTCACACTTGCGTTGTTTGATTCCGGCAGGCAGTTCCGTTGCCTGAACTGCCTGCCTGATCAGGCAAACTGTATGCAAACACATGTCATTTTTTCTGACTGATCAGGCATTTTTGAGACTGATCAGGATCCTGATCAGTCTGAAAAATGCCTGATCAGTCAGAAAAATGCATTGCAATACCGGATCTGTTTTTCCGGTGTCATCAGGCAAAACGGATCCGGTATTTATTTTTTTCTCATTTTTAAAGGTCTGCACATGCACAGACCGGAAGGACGGATCCGGCATTGCGGTATTTTGAATGTTCGGATCCGGCACTAATACATTCCTATGGAATTCAGGCAAGTCTTCTGTTTTTTCAGTCGGAGATAAAACCGTAGCATGCTACGGTTTTCTCTTTTGCCTGATCAGTCAAAATGACTGAACTGAAGATATCCTGATGCATCCTGAACGGATTGCTCTCCATTCAGAATGCATGGGGATATGCCTGATCAGTTCTTTTCCAGTATTGAGCCCCTAGGACGGAACTCAGTGCCGGAAAAGAAAAACGCTAGTGTAAAAGTAGAGAGGGGGAAAAAAAATCACCTCTAGAAAGTGTCATTCCAAATTATGAAACTTTCTAGAGATAAAGGTTGAAACATCATGACAGCTTGACCTTCCACATCGACTTACAGGAGTATTACATCTTGATACACTATAACATATCATTATGATATGCTATAACATTCTGATGCATAATGGTACAGCCTTTCTTTTTGCTAGAATACTTGCTACTCCAGATGAAATAAGACATTTCTATTTTAGCAAGATACAAAACAAGACATAATGATATTAAATGTAACTTTTATTGGCCAGTTAAGCAGGATTTAATTGTTTGCTTTCAGGACTTCTTAGTTCTATCCGTGATTGATGATATCTACAGAACCTGTAAAGCTTGCAACCACTGCCTAACAGTCTTGTTTCCCACTAACATACAGTATCTATCTGAACACGGCTTGCTTGCACTCAATATTATTCTTCTCCTCAAACTAAAGTGGAGATTTACCATTTGCCATTTTATGGTGTAAACACAGTCACCAAACACTATGGGGGTCATTTATCAATTAAGGTTGTTTTTATGTCTGTTTGACTTTGCTTTATGTGCCTGCATCAACTTTAACCCTTTCATGACTGGGCAATTTTCTGTTTTCTAGTTTAGTTTTTTTACTCCCAGCCCTCCCAAAGTTATGACTTTTTACATTTTTCTGCTCACATAGCTTGTATTTTTGCGGGACAAGATGCCCTTTCTAATGGCACTATTGACGGTTGAAAACAATGTGGTGGGAACCAGGAAAAAAAATGATAAATGGGGGGAAATTTACGGCGTTCCCTATATTATAAAACTGACCAGTTACTTTCATTCTCCAGGTCAGTACAAATCCGGTAATACCGAATGTGTATATTTTTTATTGTGTTTTTTTATACTGAAACAATAAAAATAAAAACCTTAAAAAATATTTTTTCTCTTTTAGTCTCCATATTCTGACCCCTATAACTTTTTTGTATTTATGTATACGGAGTTATGAGATGACTAATTTTTTTGCAGGACGATCTGCACTTTTCAGTGGTACCATATTGGTACAACTTTTTGATCTTTTTATAAAAAAAATTTGTGGGAGGAGAAGCGACCCAAAAAACGACGAATTGGCCATTTTGCCTTTTTTCCATTTCGCTGTTTCCGTATGGGATAAAAAAAAATTATTTTAACAGTATGGAAATTGTTGCATGCTGGGATACCTATGATGTGTATTTTTTATCTTTATGTTGTTTTTCATTTTGAGGAAATGGGGGTTATTCAGATTTTATATATATATATTTTTTTTTATTAAACATCTTTTTTTATTTTTCCACTGATTTTTATAGTTCCCATAGGGAACTATAACAAGCACTCATTGGATTGCTTTTCTTGTAGACTTCAATGCAGGATTTTACTGTATTTCTATGAAGCCCTGCTACAGGCAGGGGCTCAGTAGAAATTACTAAGCAGCAGCCTCCTGTCACACAGGAGGAGAGGTACTGCTGCTAATACACCGGCTCCCCCGATCCCAGCTGGGGGGAGCCGGAGCACACCTGGAAGTGCCCACTTCTGGGTTTTAAGCATTCACCATTCACATTAGCCATGGGTGCCTGCTGTATGAAACAGTAGGCAGCCAGTGGCTATGGCGCCCGCTCCACTATGGAGAGGGCGACATCTTTAAAGTCCCGACCGCCAACGTGTATAGCTGTACGGTGTTCAGGAAGGGGTTAAAAAGTGGCGCACCTTAATAATATATGTATGGTGAGTATAATGTGGCTTACACCAGGGGGTTGCATGGTGAGTTGCAACGTTTTTGCGATTTTTGCAAAAGTCACACATAATAAATGAGCCATTATCCAGATCTCACTTTTAGCTCTTGAACATACTGTGAAAAGTGACGAGAATCACAAAATGTCGTGAAAATGTTGCAATTGCCATGACTTTTTTACGCCACAAAACTGACATATCTGACTTCATAAATGATCCCCTATGTTTGAGGCATTTTTTAAACACTACTGTGACTAAATTTTGTGGTAGTGATGCTTGTACACTGTCCTCACCACTTTTCTGAAAAGGTGCATGATGAGGACAGGACTCGTGGGCCTGACATATTTATCTTCACTCATGACAGAAAGTCCAGTTTAGGCACACAGACTGCAGGAGGATGCTTCTAATTTATGGTTAGGCGCATCCTCCAGGAAAGCAGGAGATATTTAGACTGGTAAAGAAGGCGGCAGTCTTGATAAATATCCCCCCTATATCCCTAAATAACTCATAGACAAAGCTAAGATCTACTGTAACCTGTGGCAGAAGTCAAATGTAAAATGACTTGAGAAAATGCACAATGTTGTTTCAGTCAGTACGGTATAGATGTCTAGCCAAAAGCTAGTAATAACTGCATCTACCTGCAAAGTGGAAGATATTCTGCTTGCCAACAGCTAGTCATTTCCTGTATATTACCTGCAGCAATGTTTAGTGATTAACTCCTTTATCAGATATATCGCCAAGAAACTAGAAATTTCAGATGTCTTATGACAAACTTATCACTGAAATCTACACTATACAAATGGAAATCCACCATTTGCTTCCGTATTTGTATTCTAAGGTAAGGTTCATTTTACGTATGTAAGGCTGTTATGTGATCTTATGTGAAATTCTTAGGACACAACGTAAATGTTTGATGGGTGGGCATGGGCATTGTGCGAAGCAGAACAACTAATTACAACCAAGTAAGGGAGGAGAACTAGGAGAGCAGGATCGACAAGCATGTCGTGTTCTCTATAAGGCCTCTTTCACACGGGCGTTGCGGAAAAATGTCCGGGTGCGTTGCGGGAACACCCGCGATTTTTCCGCGCGAGTGCAAAACATTGTAATGCGTTTTGCACTCGCGTGAGAAAAATCGCGCGTGTTTGGTACCCAAACCCGAACTTCTTCACAGAAGTTCGGGCTTGGGATCGGTGTTCTGTAAATAGTATTATTTTCCCTTATAACATGGTTATAAGGGAAAATAATAGCATTCTGAATACAGAATGCTAAGTAAAACAGGGCTGGAGGGGGTTAAAAAAAAAAAAATCATTTAACTCACCTTAATCCACTTGCTCGCGATGCCGGGCATCTCCGTCTGGTCCGTTAAGGTGAGTTAAATGTTTATTTTTTTTTTTTTAACCCCTCCAGCCCTGTTTTACTTAGCATTCTGTATTCAGAATGCTATTATTTTCCCTTATAACCATGTTATAAGGGAAAATAATAAGGTTCGGGTCTCCATCCCGATCGTCTCCTAGCAACCGTGCGTGAAAATCGCACCACATCCGCACTTGCTTGCGGATGCTTGCGATTTTCACGCAACCCCATTCATTTCTATGGGGCCTGCGTTACGTGAAAAACGCACAAAGAGGAGCATGCTGCGATTTTCACGCAACGCAAAAGTGATGCGTGAAAATCACCGCTCGTGTGCACAGCCCCATAGAAATGAATGGGTCAGTATTCAGTGCGGGTGCAATGCGTTCACCTCCCGCATCGCATCCGCGCGGAATACTCGCTCGTGTGAAAGGGGCCTAAGGGTCCATAAACACGTCCACAATTCTGTTCCGCATTCTCTATGGGGCCGCACGATGTGCGGCCCGGATCCAACAATGCGGACCCCCAATTCCGGGTCCGCATTTCCGTTACCAAAAAAAATAGAACATGCCCGCGAAATGCGGAACACACATTGCCGGTGTCTGTGTTTTGTGGATCCGCAAAACACACACGGATGTGTGAATGGACCCTTAAACTGAATATAGACTAATGAAACAGATGAAGCACTGTCATGCAGATTTACCGTACTTCATTTTTCGGACTATAAGATGCACTTTTTTATCAAGAAAAAATCTTCTGAAGGTAATATAATTATGTACTGGCCCCATGTCTTATTTATCAGCAGGGCCCCTCAGCACTATTTCAGAGCTTGAGAGCTTGCTGGGACTGAAGTGCGCCAGAGTTGCCTAGGCAACCATGAGATTTTCAGCAGAGATCGCTCACTGGCCTCAGAGCTCTGGCAGCAGGGGGCAGGCTGTCTTAACTACTTATATCTGGGAGCAGCTGTGGTTAATCTTTAAAGCACGATCAGACTATTTGAAATCTGGCCAGGATTGATAGCAGGTGAAAGTGAAAGCAGGTTTCCCCTGCTTTAATTAACAACCTTATTTCTAACAGTTACATCTCCTGATGTAGAGGAGATACTGCTATGATTCTGATCTTGTTGTAAAGCTTCCAGAACTAGCAGATATTAGGAAATAGGAATGGTTAAAGCAGCCCTTCCCCTTAAGCTGTTTATGACCTAAGCCAGCTGGAAAGGGGTTAATGCAAGCCTCTCCTGGTTTTCATCATATTAGGCACTTATGGGGTATACACCGGGTAGCTCTTCATTCCTATTCTTTATTCCATTATATATATATATATATATTATTCCATTATATATATATATATATATATATATATATATATATCCATGCATGTCTTTATAACTGTTGTGTAAAGCGTGATGAAGGGACCCTCCACTTTACTGAACCACCAGAGAAGGTTGAATAAGTAGAAAATATTTTTTTCTAATTTTCTGTTACTAAACCTGGGGTGCATCTTATTGTGCCTTATAGTCCAGTGCATCTTGTTGTCCGAAAAATACAGTACTATTGAAAATGTGCCATTTTTTTGTAGCAATTTGCACAAAAAAATTGGCGTACACTCTTTGCATGCTTGCACCTTTCATGCCTCACTCAACAAGTAGGCATGGCTTGGTGGAAAGAGGCATGGATTCATGATCTTTAAAAACATACGCAAAAAAATGAAAACATTTTGCTCTATTTTTGGAGTAAAACTAATCACACTAATAACATATAAGTTGTGATATATATATATATATATATATATAAAAAGAAAAAACACAGGCGGCACCACCTAACGTACAAGGTGGGTGCAAAGTCCAAGCACGGCAGCAGGTGCTTACCCAATCGTAGAATCGAAAAAAATTGGACTGCACTCCAAGCGTATCTTCAAACAGTGTGTGTTTATTCACCCATATGTGGCATAGCGACGTTTCGGCTCCAACTGAGCCTTTCTCAAGCATTGGTGAACAGTTAGTGACAAGTATATAAAGGTGTATCACAAATACAATCAATGAAATTACATAATTGGTACTTTACAGATAATACCTGTAAGCGATATACAAATGTGCAATAAAACAGGACTTTCATATTACATAAAGTGACTAGTGCTTACGCTGTTAACAAAATATTGTATAGTGTCATATTGTACATAAACAACCGAAAGATACATAATTAATTGCACCTGCAGCTTATCACCATCTCATTTATATATAGATTTGAGTGATAACCATGTGCAAAACATAAAAAGCTGATGAATAAAAACCTGATAGAAGGATGTAGCCCACGTGTACTGTAGCGCCGATCGGCGCGTTCTGTGTAATCCAGTGCGCATGTCCCAGCCTACCAACGTCATCCACAGGAGACACATGCGAACATCAATCCGGTGTCGCCCGTCGATGACTGCGGCGAGCATCGCCTACGCAATATTGTTGTCGCCAACTAGCGGCCATGTTGCTTAAGGGAATCCTCTATGGGCAATTTTTTATTATTTGTTTTTATTTACTACGATGCCGGGGAACGTTCTATGAAGAAGGTTGCTATGGTTGCTTACCAATCTAGTACAGGGGGGCTGTGTCACCATCCTTTTCGAGACGGTAGACGCAGCACCAATGTTCCCACAGACACCCTCGGCATGTCCGTGCCGTCGGCCCTATGGGATCTTACCCTGCGTCATTTTGCAGCCGTGAGGGAACTCCTCATTATAATAGAACGATGTCCATTAGTGACAATACCGGACCACGTAGAAAAATATCTAGGTCGCTATCCCTTAAATTATAGCTTGATGGGACATACGTCTGGACTCCACAGATAAAAAATCTAAATAATTCGACAGAATAGTTTTCCTCGGGCTCATCATCCACTCACAGGTTCATCCATCTTCCAAAGTATCGTCGGCATGAATATGGCTAAAAGAACAATAGAAAAGTGTTAATTAAAGTGACTTACAAAAATGTGCATGGATACATTTCTTATTTTTCATTTTTTCTTTTTTATATATAAAACCAATGAATCAGTCCTACACAGAAGATAGTGAAGAGCGCACATCAATGTCATTAGAGGGCAAACTAACAACCTCACATTATACCACCGTATCTATAATCAATATTTAAGCCCTTTGGATGAAGGCTTTTTAAGGTTTGGATCCATTGCATTTCTTTTTTCTTTAATAAAGCTATCCGATCCCCCCCTCTCCGTGGCATCGGAACATGATCTATGATCCAGCACCGAAGGTCTTTTTCTTTGTGTTTAAGTAGCGAAAAATGTCTTGGGACTGGTAAGTCCTTGCGCCCTTTTCTAATTGTATGGCGATGGTTGTTTAACCTAGTTTTCAAATCTGTAGAAGTTTCGCCTACATACAATATTTCACAGGGACAAGATAATACATAGATTACAAAAGAGGAGTCACAGGTGAGATGGAATTTTATGGGAAATACTTGACCAGTTTCAGGGTGTGTAAATATTTTAGATCTACGAATCAGGCCACAATTAACACAATGAAGACACGGGTAACAACCCGTGCCCGATGGTGCCAATGTGGTCTGTATCCTCCTTGATTTGGGCCCAACATCGGCCCTAACCAATTGATCCCGGATGTTCCGAGGTCTACGGTAGGCACACAGGGGAAAAGTTGAAAATTCCGGTACCATTTTTAGGCAACTACCTAGTATTGGCCAATGTTTTTTTAAAATTTTATTAATGGGGTCACTGTATTCAGTATACGTAGAAACAAACGTGATTCTTTTCTGTATCTCTTTGTTAACATTATCGTGCAGCAAGGAATCACGATCCAAAGCTAACACCTTCTGTTTCTGTTCATAGAGCAATTTATTGGGATAACCCCGCTGTCTAAATTTAGTGACCATTTTGTCCACAGTATGCTCAAGTACATCAGTATCCGAAACAATCCGCCTCGCCCTCAAAAATTGCGAATATGGGAGGTGCCTGACCATACTGCGTGGATGGCAACTCTCGTACCTCAGTATCACGTTCCTATCAGTGGGTTTTGTGTATAGCAGTGTGGTAAGTTTACCGTTGGAAACCACCACGTTGGTATCTAGGAACTGAACTGAGGTATCAGAGTGTATCAAGGTGAATTGTAAATCACTGTCTACTCCATTCAGGAAGTGGTGTAAATCCAACAATTGTTCCTCTGTACCTGTCCATATGAGGAAGATGTCGTCTATGTATCGCCACCAGCCCAAAATATAGTGTGCATGGTGGGACCCGTAGACGACATCTTCCTCAAAACGGCGCATAAATATGTTGGCATACGTAGGGGCCACATTGGACCCCATCGCCACGCCGCGTTTCTGGACATAAAACGTATCCTGAAAAAGAAAGTAATTATGTTCAAGTACGATCTTTAAGAGTGAAATAATAAAAGAGCTCGCCTCAGGCGTCATTGATGACTCATCCAACATGTTTTGGACCGCTGCAATACCCTTCTGATGGTTAATAGAAGTATACAGGGATACGACATCAAATGACGCCAAAATTATCCTGTCTGTCATATCCAAATTCACAGCATTGAGCTTTCTCAAGAAATCAGAAGTGTCCCTAATATAGGACTGGCCCCCTGTGGAGAAATTACGTAGCACTTTGTCAAGGAAGACAGATACATGGCAGAACACCGAATCAGTGCCCGAAACAATGGGGCGCCCGGGTGGGTCCACCATTGTCTTGTGCACTTTTGGCAAGACATAGATCACTGGTGTAATGGGGTGTGAAACTATAAGATATTCCCTAAGGCCCTCATCTATGATACCTGCCCGTGCTGCCTCTGTCAAACATTCATCAATTAAGTGCATAATAGAGAACTTGGGGTCATATGCTAAATACTCCATGGATTTCATACTATTAAATATTGAGTTTTTACAAGAGGAGGTCACTGCATTGACCATTGATATGATACAGACTGAACAACAACTCAGTACGCACATGACTGAGGAACAAGTCACAGAGTTCAAGGATAATTTAAAGGGGCAATTACAACAGCTACAGACCGAACTAGAGGATGGAAAACGGATTAAATGGGCACGTGATATCGATGACTATAAGAAAGGAGACATCTACGGCTGGCAACCGGGCAATTCCACATTCAACAACATGAGGGATAAACAAAAAGTGAGAAAAAATAACCAGATGTACAAAGGGGAAGCAGAAGTTTTTTTAGGGAACAAAATCGATTCTCATACAGAAAAAGGAGACGAACCAGGAGAGGTGGCCGCAGGCGTAGACGAGACCAACAAAGGCCGCAATATGAAAACCAGGACTCAAATACAACAACAAAAAAAGAAGAAATAGCGGTAATTAACCTTTCTTCCAAATTGTTGACATCTGCACAGTTATCTGTTTTATCTAAGGGTTTATCTTTTTGTCCAAATGCTAAGACCAATTGGCAAGATGTTGAATCAGATCTTTGCAATTTTTTTCGCTCCATTAAACTCAAGGTGTGGTTTCAGGGTAAGGGTGTTGAACAGACAGCAAGGTCCAGTGAGTTTACAAATAAAATGTTTGACTTGTATAAAAAAAGTTACTTCAACCCAATTGTAAATGAACCCGCCGTTGATGCATATATCTCTGCCGTTAAAAATGAGATCGGATCTCTTAGGGCTCTCCCTTGTACAGAGAGTTTTAGATTTCCCAATCTCACCGTGGCTGAGGTACATGCATTGATGGAGCTAAAGAGTGATACGGAGCTCACGATAAAACCAGCCGATAAAGGCGGTGCCGTTGTAGTACTTGATACCCCCAAATACATCAAAGAAATCTTGAGGCAACTTGGAGATGAGAATGTTTATGGAGAGTTAGCATATGACCCCAAGTTCTCTATTATGCACTTAATTGATGAATGTTTGACAGAGGCAGCACGGGCAGGTATCATAGATGAGGGCCTTAGGGAATATCTTATAGTTTCACACCCCATTACACCAGTGATCTATGTCTTGCCAAAAGTGCACAAGACAATGGTGGACCCACCCGGGCGCCCCATTGTTTCGGGCACTGATTCGGTGTTCTGCCATGTATCTGTCTTCCTTGACAAAGTGCTACGTAATTTCTCCACAGGGGGCCAGTCCTATATTAGGGACACTTCTGATTTCTTGAGAAAGCTCAATGCTGTGAATTTGGATATGACAGACAGGATAATTTTGGCGTCATTTGATGTCGTATCCCTGTATACTTCTATTAACCATCAGAAGGGTATTGCAGCGGTCCAAAACATGTTGGATGAGTCATCAATGACGCCTGAGGCGAGCTCTTTTATTATTTCACTCTTAAAGATCGTACTTGAACATAATTACTTTCTTTTTCAGGATACGTTTTATGTCCAGAAACGCGGCGTGGCGATGGGGTCCAATGTGGCCCCTACGTATGCCAACATATTTATGCGCCGTTTTGAGGAAGATGTCGTCTACGGGTCCCACCATGCACACTATATTTTGGGCTGGTGGCGATACATAGACGACATCTTCCTCATATGGACAGGTACAGAGGAACAATTGCTGGATTTACACCACTTCCTGAATGGAGTAGACAGTGATTTACAATTCACCTTGATACACTCTGATACCTCAGTTCAGTTCCTAGATACCAACGTGGTGGTTTCCAACGGTAAACTTACCACACTGCTATACACAAAACCCACTGATAGGAACGTGATACTGAGGTACGAGAGTTGCCATCCACGCAGTATGGTCAGGCACCTCCCATATTCGCAATTTTTGAGGGCGAGGCGGATTGTTTCGGATACTGATGTACTTGAGCATACTGTGGACAAAATGGTCACTAAATTTAGACAGCGGGGTTATCCCAATAAATTGCTCTATGAACAGAAACAGAAGGTGTTAGCTTTGGATCGTGATTCCTTGCTGCACGATAATGTTAACAAAGAGATACAGAAAAGAATCACGTTTGTTTCTACGTATACTGAATACAGTGACCCCATTAATAAAATTTTAAAAAAACATTGGCCAATACTAGGTAGTTGCCTAAAAATGGTACCGGAATTTTCAACTTTTCCCCTGTGTGCCTACCGTAGACCTCGGAACATCCGGGATCAATTGGTTAGGGCCGATGTTGGGCCCAAATCAAGGAGGATACAGACCACATTGGCACCATCGGGCACGGGTTGTTACCCGTGTCTTCATTGTGTTAATTGTGGCCTGATTCGTAGATCTAAAATATTTACACACCCTGAAACTGGTCAAGTATTTCCCATAAAATTCCATCTCACCTGTGACTCCTCTTTTGTAATCTATGTATTATCTTGTCCCTGTGAAATATTGTATGTAGGCGAAACTTCTACAGATTTGAAAACTAGGTTAAACAACCATCGCCATACAATTAGAAAAGGGCGCAAGGACTTACCAGTCCCAAGACATTTTTCGCTACTTAAACACAAAGAAAAAGACCTTCGGTGCTGGATCATAGATCATGTTCCGATGCCACGGAGAGGGGGGGATCGGATAGCTTTATTAAAGAAAAAAGAAATGCAATGGATCCAAACCTTAAAAAGCCTTCATCCAAAGGGCTTAAATATTGATTATAGATACGGTGGTATAATGTGAGGTTGTTAGTTTGCCCTCTAATGACATTGATGTGCGCTCTTCACTATCTTCTGTGTAGGACTGATTCATTGGTTTTATATATAAAAAAGAAAAAATGAAAAATAAGAAATGTATCCATGCACATTTTTGTAAGTCACTTTAATTAACACTTTTCTATTGTTCTTTTAGCCATATTCATGCCGACGATACTTTGGAAGATGGATGAACCTGTGAGTGGATGATGAGCCCGAGGAAAACTATTCTGTCGAATTATTTAGATTTTTTATCTGTGGAGTCCAGACGTATGTCCCATCAAGCTATAATTTAAGGGATAGCGACCTAGATATTTTTCTACGTGGTCCGGTATTGTCACTAATGGACATCGTTCTATTATAATGAGGAGTTCCCTCACGGCTGCAAAATGACGCAGGGTAAGATCCCATAGGGCCGACGGCACGGACATGCCGAGGGTGTCTGTGGGAACATTGGTGCTGCGTCTACCGTCTCGAAAAGGATGGTGACACAGCCCCCCTGTACTAGATTGGTAAGCAACCATAGCAACCTTCTTCATAGAACGTTCCCCGGCATCGTAGTAAATAAAAACAAATAATAAAAAATTGCCCATAGAGGATTCCCTTAAGCAACATGGCCGCTAGTTGGCGACAACAATATTGCGTAGGCGATGCTCGCCGCAGTCATCGACGGGCGACACCGGATTGATGTTCGCATGTGTCTCCTGTGGATGACGTTGGTAGGCTGGGACATGCGCACTGGATTACACAGAACGCGCAGATCGGCGCTACAGTACACGTGGGCTACATCCTTCTATCAGGTTTTTATTCATCAGCTTTTTATGTTTTGCACATGGTTATCACTCAAATCTATATATAAATGAGATGGTGATAAGCTGCAGGTGCAATTAATTATGTATCTTTCGGTTGTTTATGTACAATATGACACTATACAATATTTTGTTAACAGCTTAAGCACTAGTCACTTTATGTAATATGAAAGTCCTGTTTTATTGCACATTTGTATATCGCTTACAGGTATTATCTGTAAAGTACCAATTATGTAATTTCATTGATTGTATTTGTGATACACCTTTATATACTTGTCACTAACTGTTCACCAATGCTTGAGAAAGGCTCAGTTGGAGCCGAAACGTCGCTATGCCACATATGGGTGAATAAACACACACTGTTTGAAGATACGCTTGGAGTGCAGTCCAATTTTTTTCGATTCTATATATATATATATATATATATATATATATAAAGAAATATCACCTTCAGAGAAAATCAACTTCCATTACACAAAACATTTCTTTCCTATAAGTGTAGTGCACACCACCAATATACAGAGTAGGAGGCAGGAACGGGTGCATTAGTATAAGACACAAGAGCTGCCTCTGAGGTGAGATGTCATGACCTTGAAAATCAAAATGAAGCAGGAATCCAATTAACTTAGCAAGTCCATGACTGATAACCTGGGCGGCTTTGAAATTGCGTGTCAGGAATGAAAGACAACAAAAAGCTAATTTTCTGAAGTACCTTTATTAAGCCTTCTGTTCACCTCTCCAAATCCTGATACACTCAAAAAGGGAAGATTAATGCAGCCGATTTTCAATTCTGTGTCATTTTTGTGTGGCTCAGGAAGGCCAGAAATCATTTAACGCAAATTGTTTTGCTGTATCACACTTAAACTCAGCGACCGCCACTTATACAATAAGAGTAGCCATCTAAAACGTTACCTGTAAATGGATTTACCGCCTACTCTAGCAGAGGGGAAAAAAAATGTGCAAAATGAAATTGCTACAGCGTTAGAGGCAGTAGGTCTAAGATAATATGTGACAAAGGGGTCAAACTTTAGGTTTTGTTCGCCAAACTTTGTCGGAGGGTCAATGAGCTAGGTCATGTATCTATTTGCTGGAGCAGCCGCACATGGAATGGTAGAGCTTTAGCATTTAAAAGATAAAATGAATCACTTGGTTGCTGGTTAATATTCAGTCTTACAGTGAAATGTGCAGCATGGGAGAAATATGAAATAAAAAGGATTCTGCTAATGGAAATAAACATTCCTATCGATGTCTATGTTTGTTAGTGTTACCTTATAAGAATTAGTGATGAGCAAATATTCTAAAATACAAATATATAGCACTATATTGAATATAGTGCTATATATTCGTTTTTTTGAATATTCGTCTTTTTTTTTTCAACTGAAGTTATGATTTCTTCCTGCTTAAGTTGCTTGTGGGCCAATGAGTCATTGGCCCACAAGCAAGAAGCAGGGAGGAATCATGTGTTCAGATGGAAAAAATGACAAATATTCGATATAACGAATATATAGCACTATATTCTAAATATTCGTGAATTCTCGAAGTGGCGATATTCAAGATAAAAATTTGCATTTTGAATATTCGTGCTAAACACTAATAAGATTCTTGACAACACAGTACAGCAGGAAAAGAAAGCTAAATTGTAAAACTAAACAGGGGCAATCCAGCAGCTTCAGACATGTTAACATCGCCTAAAATAAATCAGGACAATCTGTCAGCTGCAGACATTTTTTCACCTTTGGCTGCAAATATTCTACTCCCCATATGTATTCTCTAGGCTCTAGCATCTCTATGCAGTGTTTCATTCTGTCGCACCCTCAGCCCACCAGACATCTGCTTGCCTGTTCTACTGTGGAGAATGCATACAAATAGGAATGGCTTCAGAGTGTGGGATACAAAGCATAAGCAATGCTTTCAGGGATGGCAAATTTAGACTAACCTGATAGCTCACATCCAAGAAGTTCCATCCTCAGAGTACAATGGTGTCTGCAAACTTGCGGATACAGGCGAATGTACTGGGCTTCAATGGGTGGCGTGAAAGAATTAGCATATGGCGTGTTGTTGTCAACATTTCCTCGAAATACCTGTGTTAAAATAAACAGGATAGTTTAGTCCTAAGTATACATTGCTATTTATTATATCCATCTTCTTGTGCATTAAAGAGGTTGTCTCAACTCTGTGTGACACAGTTAGGGGTTGTGTCTGGCAAGGCAGATATTTTCCTCCCAGCATGTGCGGCTGGGCTGGTTTCCAGCGAGGTGAGGTAAAATACCGGACCGGAGTTTAAGTGCCGGTCCGGGTTTTGACAGCACCTGGCTGTCTTTAAATAGGCAGCTGGGCTCAGCAGAGATGTCTCTGTTTTTGGGATCTGAGGCTTTGTGCCGTGCTGGGGGGCTGAGAGCCGCATGCTGGGGAAACAGGCCCCCTAAAGCCTGCTGTGGACTACTGGAGGCAGAACTACCAGCAAGGTGACTTGTGTTATATGAACTTTCCATTGTGTGTGAATTAACACCAAGACTGCAAAGTTACGTGCTGTTTTGTGCAATTGCCTCAAGTGTGAATAAACACTGATGTTTTGAGTTAAGAACTTGTATTTTGCCTCTGCACTGTGCCAGTTTACCCTATCTACCAGAGCAAAACTGCACAGGACATATCACTAGGATATGCCCCCAATGTCTGATAGGTGCGGGACCCAACTCATGCCCATCTTTAGAAAGGAGCACTGACACAGCTATTTCTGTCATCCCCATGGAAGTGAATGGAGTGGTGGCCATGCTTGCGCAGTGCACTTCCCATTCATTTCAATGGGACTGCTGAAAATTTTCGGCGCTCCCATAGAAATGAATGGATGGCAGCCACACATGTGCAGTGTGCCCTTCTGTACTTTGTGGGCTCTGTTCTACAGATACCTGTAGGTGCGGGTCCCCCCATGAGGTGACCTCCCCTTTAAAGATTTGTTCACATCTCCACTAGGGTATCCGGCAGGCTGTTCCAGCGCAGTGCAGCCTGCCAGGTCCTTTACTTCACTGCCGGATCCCCACTGACTGCAATAAGGTCCGATGGTGATTCAACTGATTTCCGGCATAAATGCTGGGTTTCGGCCAGATGAAAACTGCTGCATGCAATAGTTTTTTTGTCTGTCTGAAAGCCGGCATTTGCACAGGATCAGGCAGCCAGATCTCTGAAATGCAGATTTGAATGCAGCCTTACTTTCCTCTTTCTTTTTACTTGATTCTGTCAAAAGCACCTATGTAGCGGCCACCAAACGGCTATCACAAAGCTGAGCCATGGCAGAATTGCGGCCACAAGCTGCAGGTCTATATGGCGGCCTAATAGGCATACACATACGTCAAACCTGGGAGCCTTTATTAGATGCCCGGCTGCTTAGTAAAGACATCAGAACCTGGCAATCACATTTGCAGGGGTTCCAATGGGTAACAGAGGAGCTCCGTCCATCTGAAACTACACTGCTCAAAAAAATAAAGGAAACACTTAAACAACACAATGTAACTCCAAATCAACCACACTTCTGTGAAATCAAACTGTCCACTTAGGAAGCAACACTGAGTGACAATCAATTTCACATGCTGTTGTGCAAATGGGATAGACTACAGGTGGAAATTATAGGCAATTAGCAAGACACCCCCAATAAAGGAGTGTCACAACCAGACAGCTGAGAAGCTCTGACAGGAGCCGTTCAGATCCTCCCCCTTGAGTTTCTTTGTTTTGGTTTCTGTTCCTCACCTCGTTAGGCTATCTCAGCTGTCATGCAGTCAGACTCATTAACTCCCTTTAAATTCTTCCCCATAAGGTAGTAGGGTGCGGCTGATACAACTTCCTGGAATGTGTGTGCATGCTGTCCTCAGCTCCCAGCTACCAGCTCCCAGTTCCCAGTTCCCAGTCCACAGTCGTCTGCAGATAAGTTCTGTTTAAGTATTTATGATTTTCTGTTGTCTGGGTCCAGGTGACCCTGACTCCCTCCGTGTCTGTGTAGGGAGCCGGTGGTCGTGTCCCCTCACTATTGTAGGGCCTTCAGGTTAAGATAGCCAAGGTACGTGGATATGCGCCCATTCACCTTTGGAGTGGTCGCATAGGCTGAGCAATAAGGGAGAGCGGCAGGTCGATTGCAGGGGTCTCCCTTTTTTTTCCTTAGTAGTGGATCCAGTGAGTCATCGTTTGTATTTGTATCTTCTTGTTTCCTGTACACCATCCGTGACATTATCAGCCGCCAAAACCGTCTCAAGCATGGATCCGGTTACACTTTTGGCTGAACGCTTTCAGGGTCTTTCTTTGGAGGTAGCTGATCTCCGTAAGACTTTTTCTCAGTTTCAAGTGACCGGTTCAGCTTGCGTTCATGGAGTTTGTGCTGAGCCTAAGATTTCGCTCCCGGATACGTTTTCCGGGGGTAGTGAGAATTTTGTACGTTTTAGAGAGGCTTGCAAACTCCATTTTCGCCTTCTTCCCCATTCTTCCGGTGATGAAGAACGAAGGGTGGGCATCATTATATCGCTGCTCAGGGGTAATGCTCAGTCCTGGGCCTTTTCGCTGCCGGAGGGGGCACGGCCCCTCTGTTCAGTGGATGAATTCTTTTTAGCCCTGGGTCAGATATATGATGATCCGGATCGTATTGCTCTGGCTGAGTCTAGACTACGTCTGTTATGCCAGGGTAAACAATCCGCAGAGATATACTGCTCAGAATTTCGGAGATGGGCAGCAGATACGGGTTGGAATGATGCTGCACTCCGAAGTCAATTTTGCTATGGTCTTTCTGAGGGATTGAGAGATGCATTTGCCTTTCATGAAAGACCTACCTCCTTGAATTCTGCTATGTCTCAGGCTGTTCGTATTGACAGGCGTCTTAGAGAAAGAGGAGAGATCTCTCCTTCTTGTCATACTCAGTCCCGGGACAGTGCAGCGGTGTCATTCTGTGCACAGGGGTCTCAGTCGCTGTCAGCCCCTTCTGAGCAGGAGCCCATGCAGCTGGGGTTGATTGCCTCTGACAATAGAAGATTCAGCCCGCAGGGGAGGGTTTGCTTTTGTTGTGGAGGTATAAATCATCTGGCAAATGTTTGTCCCTCTAGGAGATTCAGGCAGTTTTCTGGGAGTAATAAAGAGACAAAAAGGAAGAAATCTTTTAAGAATATTCCGTCTGTTACTATTGGCAGGGTTGAGGCGGAAATTGAAGATTTTTCTTTTGCTTGTAGTTCCCGTTTTGTCCTGCCTGCTAGGGTGGCGCTAGAGAGCAAGAGCATTTTTTGTGAGATTTTTGTGGATAGTGGAGCAGCTGTCAACCTCATTGATAACCAATTTGCAATAACTCATGGTTTCCAGGTATGCACTTTGGGAAAAGATATTCCTGTTTTTTCTATTGATTCAGCTCCACTTTCTCAGAAATCATTAAAGGGCATAGTTCACAATATCCGTTTAATTGTGAATGATGCTCATGTTGAGGATGTGTCATGTTTCGTCCTTAGCGGTTTGCCTACTCCTCTAGTGTTGGGGCTACCCTGGCTCACTAAACATAACCCCACCATTGATTGGCAAGCGAGGCAAATAAAAGGTTGGAGTAACTTTTGCAGAGAGCATTGCCTCATAACATCTATTTCTGAGGTTTCTACTAAGACTGTACCACCTTTCCTCTCTGAATTTTTGGATGTTTTCTCTGAGAGTGGAGTTCAGGGTTTACCTCCGCACAGGGAGTATGATTGCCCTATTGATCTCATCCCAGGTGCCAAGCTGCCTAAATCTCGTTTATACAATCTTTCCCAACCTGAGAGGGTCGCGATGCGTGCTTATATCTCTGAGAGTCTGAAAAAAGGACACATACGACCCTCAAAGTCACCTGTTGCCGCTGGTTTTTTCTTTGTTAAGAAAAAAGATGGTTCTTTAAGACCTTGTCTGGATTTCAGGGAGCTGAACAGTATCACTATTCGTGACCCGTATCCGCTTCCTCTAATCCCGGATTTGTTTAACCAGGTTGTTGGGGCGAAAGTCTTTTCCAAATTAGACCTAAGAGGGGCATACAACCTGGTTAGGGTCAGAGAAGGAGACGAATGGAAGACGGCTTTCAATACCCCTGAGGGCCATTTTGAGAATTTAGTTATGCCTTTTGGTTTGATGAATGCCCCAGCCGTTTTTCAGCATTTCGTCAACAGCATTTTTTATCATTTAATGGGAAAATTTGTATTAGTGTATTTGGATGACATTTTGATTTTTTCTCCTGATTTCAAGACTCATAAGGAACACTTATGTCAGGTCTTACTCATCCTGTGGGAGAATAAATTATACGCGAAACTGGAAAAATGTGTGTTTGCGGTTCCAGAGATCCAATTTCTGGGGTTTCTTGTCTCCGCTTCTGGTTTTCGCATGGACCCCGAGAAGGTTCGCGCTGTGCTTGAGTGGGAGCTTCCTGAGAATCAGAAGGCGCTGATGCGTTTTTTGGGCTTTGCTAATTATTACAGGAAATTTATTTTGAATTATTCCTCTGTTGTTAAACCACTCACGGATATGACCAGAAAGGGGGTAGATTTTTCTTCCTGGTCGGTAGAGGCGCGTAAGGCCTTTTCTAATATCAAGGAGAGTTTTGCTTCCGCTCCCATCCTAGTACAACCTGATGTTTCCTTACCCTTCATAGTTGAGGTTGATGCTTCTGAGGTAGGGGTGGGTGCGGTCTTGTCTCAGGGTTCCTCTCCTGCCAAATGGCAACCGTGTGCCTTTTTCTCAAAGAAGCTCTCCTCCGCAGAGAGAAATTATGATGTGGGAGATAGGGAATTGTTGGCCATCAAGTTGGCTTTTGAGGAATGGCGCCATTGGCTAGAGGGAGCCAGACACCCTATTACCGTGTTTACTGACCATAAAAATCTGGCCTACTTGGAGTCAGCCAAGCGTCTGAACCCGAGACAGGCCAGATGGTCTTTGTTCTTTTCAAGGTTTAATTTTGTTGTTACGTTCCGCCCTGGGGTTAAGAATTTGAAGGCAGATGCTCTGTCACGTTGTTTTCCGGGAGGTGGGAATTTTGAAGACCCGGGTCCCATTTTAGCTGAAGGTGTGGTGGTCTCGGCTCTTTTTCCTGAATTGGAGGCAGAGGTGCAGGCAGCCCAGTCAGAAGCTCCTGATCTTTGTCCTCCTGGGAGGTTGTTTGTGCCTCTCGCTTTGAGACACAAGATTTTTAAAGAACACCATGATACGGTCCTTGCTGGCCACCCGGGGACAAGAGCCACACTGGATCTCATTGCTCGGAGATTCTGGTGGCCTGCGCTTCGTAAGTCGGTTGAGGGTTTTGTGGCAGCTTGCGAGACTTGCGCTCGTGCCAAGGTCCCTCACTCACGACCATCAGGTCCTCTCCTTCCTTTGCCCATTCCTTCCCGTCCTTGGACACATCTGTCCATGGACTTCATAACGGACTTGCCTCGTTCCTCGGGGAAGTCTGTGATTCTGGTGGTGGTGGACCGTTTTAGCAAAATGGTGCACTTTATCCCTTTTCCCGGTTTGCCCAATGCTAAGACGCTGGCGCAGGCATTTGTTGACCACATTGTCAAATTGCATGGGATTCCTTCAGACATAGTCTCTGATAGGGGCACGCAGTTTGTTTCCAGATTCTGGAAGGCTTTCTGTTCTCGCTTGGGGGTTCGCTTGTCATTCTCTTCTGCTTTCCATCCGCAGTCGAATGGCCAGACAGAGCGTGTCAATCAGAATCTGGAGACATATCTGCGCTGTTTTGTGGCGGAGAATCAGGAGGATTGGTGTTCTTTTTTGTCCCTTGCTGAGTTTGCTTTAAATAACCGTCGTCAGGAGTCCTCTGATAAGTCACAATTTTTTGGTGCATATGGGTTTCATCCGCAGTTTGGGACTTTCTCTGGAGAGGGCTCTTCTGGTTTGCCTGATGAGGACAGATTCTCCTCGTCTTTGTCATCTATTTGGCAAAAGATTCAGGATAATCTAAAGAACATGAGTGAGAGATATAAGCGTGTGGCGGATAAGAGACGTGTGCCTGGTCCGGACCTGAATGTTGGTGATTTGGTGTGGTTGTCTACCAAGAATATCAAATTGAAGGTTCCCTCCTGGAAGTTGGGTCCTAGGTTTATTGGGCCTTACAAGATCCTGTCTGTCATCAATCCTGTTGCCTACCGTCTTGATCTTCCTCAGACTTGGAAGATCCATAATGTTTTCCATAAGTCCTTATTGAAACCTTATGTTCAACCTATTGTACCCTCACCTTTGCCTCCTCCTCAGATTATGGTTGATGGGAATCTTGAATTTCAGGTCTCTAGGATTGTGGATTCTCGTCTTGTCCGCGGTTCCCTCCAGTACCTCGTTCATTGGGAGGGTTATGGTCCTGAGGAGAGGATGTGGCTCCCAGTGACGGACATTAAGGCCTCTCGCCTCATCAGGGCTTTCCATAGGTCTCATCCTGAGAAGGTGGGCCCTGAGTGTCCGGAGTCCACTCCTAGAGGGAGGGGTACTGTCACAACCAGACAGCTGAGAAGCTCTGACAGGAGCCGTTCAGATCCTCCCCCTTGAGTTTCTTTGTTTTGGTTTCTGTTCCTCACCTCGTTAGGCTATCTCAGCTGTCATGCAGTCAGACTCATTAACTCCCTTTAAATTCTTCCCCATAAGGTAGTAGGGTGCGGCTGATACAACTTCCTGGAATGTGTGTGCATGCTGTCCTCAGCTCCCAGCTACCAGCTCCCAGTTCCCAGTTCCCAGTTCCCAGTCCACAGTCGTCTGCAGATAAGTTCTGTTTAAGTATTTATGATTTTCTGTTGTCTGGGTCCAGGTGACCCTGACTCCCTCCGTGTCTGTGTAGGGAGCCGGTGGTCGTGTCCCCTCACTATTGTAGGGCCTTCAGGTTAAGATAGCCAAGGTACGTGGATATGCGCCCATTCACCTTTGGAGTGGTCGCATAGGCTGAGCAATAAGGGAGAGCGGCAGGTCGATTGCAGGGGTCTTCCTTTTTGTTCCTTAGTAGTGGATCCAGTGAGTCATCGTTTGTATTTGTATCTTCTTGTTTCCTGTACACCATCCGTGACAAGGAGTGGTTCTGAAGTTCCTATGCTTCCTGGCTGATGTTCTGGTCACTTTTGAATGCTGGCGGTGCTTTCACTCTAGTGGTAGCATGAGACGGAGTCTACAACCCACACAAGTGGCTCAAGTAGTGCATCTTATCCTGGATGGCACATCAATGCGAGCTATTGGCAAGAAGGTTTGCTGTGTCTGTCAGCGGAGTGTCCAGAGCATGGAGGCGCTACCAGGAGACAGGCCAGTACATCAGGAGACGTGGTGGAGGCCGTAGGAGGGCAACAACCCAGCAGCAGGACCGCTACCTCCGCTTTTGTGCAAGGAGGAACAGGAGGAGCACTGCCAGAGCCCTGCAAAATGACCTCCAGCAGGCCACAAATGTGCATGTGTCTACTCAAACGGTCAGAAACAGACTCCATGAGGGTGATATGAGGGCCTGACGTCCACAGGTGGGGGTTGTGCTTACAGCCCAACACTGTGCAGGACGTTTGGCATTTGCCAGAGAACACCAAGATTGGCAAATTCGCCATTGGCGCCCTGTGCTCTTCACAGATGAAAGCAGGTTCACACTGAGTCTTGAGACGCCGTGGAGAACGTTCTGCTGCCTGCAACATCCTCCAGCATGACCGGTTTTGCATTGGGTCAGTAATGGTTGGGGTGGCATTTCTTTGGAGGGCCGCACAGCCCTCCATGTGCTCGCCAGAGGTAGCCTGACTGCTATTAGGTACCGAGATGAGATCCTCAGACCCCTTGTGAGACCATATGCTGGTGCGGTTGGCCCTGGGTTCCTCCTAATGCAAGACAATGCTAGACCTCACGTGGCTGGAGTCTGTAAGCAGTTCTTGCAAGACGAAGGCATTGATGCTATGGACTGGCCCGCCCGTTTTCCAGACCTGAATCCAATTGAGCACATCTGGGACATCTTGTCTCGCTCTATCCACCAATTGCACCACAGACTGTCCAGGAGTTGGCAGATGCTTTAGTCCAGGTCTGGGAGGAGATCCCTCAGGAGACCGTCCGCCACCTCATCAGGAGCATGCACAGGCGTTGTAGGGAGGTCATATAGGCACGTGGAGGCCACACACACTACTGAGCCTCATTTTGACTTGTTTTAAGGACATTACATCAAAGTTGGATCAGCCTGTAGTGTGTTTTTCCACTTTAATTTTGAGTGTGACTCCAAATCCAGACCTCCATGGGTTGAATTGAAATTTGATTTCCATCTTTTTATTTTTATGTGATTTTGTTGTCAGCACATTCAACTATGTAAAGAACAAAGTATTTCAGAAGAATATTTAATTAATTCAGATCTAGGATGTGTTATTTTTGTGTTCCCTTAATTTTTTTGAGCAGTGTATTTAGATGCTATGTTCACTATTGACTACAGCATCTAAGTGATTAAACAGCCAGGAATGGCAATTTTGCCTATCCGGGACATTAGAATAGGAGCCCCCAGTAATGAAAGAGTTAATGAAGAATTCTAGACAAAACTGCAAAAATCAACTGTCTCATACAGTAGGTCTACATAATTTACTAAAGCCAACGGGGGGCTATCAACCTAACTTGAACCAGGATTGGAGTGAAATTAAAATATCACTTTTATTAATACAGTTTAAAACGGCTGTGAGCCTGGACACAGATTTAAAAACCTTGTTTGCCACTCCTGTGTATCTCTGGACCATCTGCCAGTGGTGAATATGTGCACCCTCTCCTGCCACTCTTCAGAAACCTACACAGTATTGCCTAGTAAGCTAGTTAGGTCACTGACCTCTAAACAGGTGGTGACCGATAATGGCTGACAATAGCTAACAATGGTGTAGTCGGCACTCCGTTGATTCAGTGGCGTGGTGCTCGTGTCCCGGTTCAATCTCCCATGGACGCTATGCAAAACAAGACCGGCACTCACTAGATGCGATATCTTTTCTCTTTTTATTTGTCACATAAAGAACATCTGTGAGATGAGCCTTTCTCAAACAAAGTACAATGAAACGCAAAGGTTATAAATATCCGTCACAGGTTACTATAGTAACCATACAAACAAAACAGAATAACCAAAGCGGCAGGAGCAAGCCACTTAGGGTAAATGTAAAACTGACATACAATATTATTTATCAGAGAAGGCAACTAGCACGTAGAACTAGATACACTAGAAATACAAAATATTATGTATGTATGTATTAAGTATGTAGAGAAGTTGAGGTGTACTCATAAACTCTATCTGGAAGGAACTCCAATTTATGGTACATTGCAAAAATTTTATTTCCTAGACACCTGGATAATTAAGGATGAGAGGGGCTTGATACATACTGATGTATATGTCAAAAACACGGATAGAAATAGCTTATTACATTTTACTAGCAATCATCCCCCGGCAGTAAAAAAATGATTACCTTTCTCACAATTACAGATAGTCCGCAGGATAGTGTCATAGTAACCTGAAGTAATATCCGGTATTGCCACAGAATATTTAAAACCTTTGTGTTTCATTGTACTTTGTCTGTTTGAGAAAGGCTCATCTCACGAGCCGAAACGTGTCACAGTTGTTCTTTATGTGACAACTAAAAAGAGAAGAGATATCGCATCTAGTGAGTGCCGGTCTTGTTTTGCATTGCGTCCATGGGAGATTGATGAGCGCCACGCCACTGAATCAACAAAGTGCCAACTACACCATTGTTAGCTATTGTCAGCCATTATCGGTCACCACCTGTTTACCACCACCTGTCACCTGTCACCACCACCTGCCGGTCTTGTTTCACTATGCCAATAGCTGTCAGACATGAGACTATGAGTCAGTTAATGCACTGACATTAAGATGGCTTAAATTAGCAGTAGAGGTGGCCTTGCAGTTCACCAGGCGGTCGTTTTGTGGCGAACTTTGCTCGTTCGCAGTTCGCCGAACATATGTCGATGTCCGCCGACGCCATATTATTTTACATTGTAAAGAACTTTGATCCATGACACATCCATCAGGTGGAGTGAAAAGAAGGAGCATCCCTCGGCGCAAGGAACCAACCAATTGCGGATGATGGATCTTCAGAAATATTTATTGCAACCACACTACGCGTTTCGGGGAAAGAATCCCCTTCATCAGTTGAAGAATATTGCATGATGAAGGGGATTCTTTCCCCGAAACGCGTAGTGTGGTTGCAATAAATATTTCTGAAGATCCATCATCCGCAATTGGTTGGTTCCTTGCGCCGAGCGATGCTCCTTCTTTTCACTTTATCCTAATCCTGTGTGTGGGCCCTGGCACGCTCATCTGAGGACACCTGCATACCTACCTTTACATTGGGGATTGAATTTATCTCCGACACGTCTACAGTAGCGTTGTGCCTATATTTGCACAACCCTATAAGGTGAGCCTCCTAAATTGGAGTATATTTCAAATTCCCAAACGTTTTTACCCTATGGTGCGCCCTGTTTTTCTGTCTATACAGTAAACAACCTGCTTTTACACGTCACATCCATCAGGTGGTACAGGACAGCAAATTGAGACGTTTTAGCACATGGACATACCCCTACCTTATAAATAAACCCCGATCTGGCCACCATTTTATATTCAGTCTTTTGCCAGTGTAGGGAGAGGTTGCTGTGTGGAGCAGAAACAGACTGCTAGGGACACCAAACGCTAGCTAATAGGGCCACAAAAGTCCTTTTAAGGATGGGTATAGGTGTGTTATTGATAGGTGTGACTTACTGAGGGGTGTAATATACTTATAATATACTTTCTAAGATAGAAAGTATATTATAGTACATTTGCATTGTGCAGCAGTTGTGTGTGGTTCTGCTGCGTTACCTTTGCTGCAGATAGTGACAAACGCCATTGGAACAAATAATTTCTACTTGTGTGATATACCAGTTGCCCCCCCAAAAAAGTGATTGAAACATGGGTGTTATATACCAATTATATACTTTCAATATAGTGCATTTGGGTAGTGCAGCATTTGTTTGCGGTTTAGCTGCATTACCTCAGATACAGATAGGGACAAAAGCCATTGGAACAAATAATTTCTACTGGTGTGATATACCAGTTGCCACCCAAAAAAAACGTTTGAAGCAGGGGTGTTATATACCAATTATATACTTTCCATATAGTGCATTTTGGTAGTGCAGCATTTGTTTGCGGTTTTGCTGCATTACCTCGGCTACAGATAGTGACAAATGCTATTGGAAAAAATAATTTCTTCTGGTGTGATATACCAGTTGCCCCCCAAAAAAATTATTGAAGCAGGGGTGTGATATACCTTCTTCCACAAATACTGCTCTTCTATAGGGACTTTTGTCACAGGGTCATTTTGAAAATGACAGGCAGAGGAAAGACAGTCCATTCCACAGGGGTTGTAGGGGTCGGGCAGGTGGACCAGACCGGAACCTAAGTGGGAGGTTGCAGAATGTGCGTCCAATTACACCAAAGGACACACCAGACTTGGTTGAGTGGCTCACTCAGCCTTCCGCTTCTGCTCCCTCCTCATCCTCTCTATCTGCACCATCTTCACTCTCTGCTGTGTGCACCCCCAAAGACTCCTCCCGATCGTGACCGATAAGCGCACTCGCCTAGCTCACGACAGTGTGGACTGCCTCACATTTCTAAAAATGAATGAGGCATGGATCTCAGAGGAATTCAACACCTGTGACGACCACGTTTAATTGAATTTCCTCATGCCAGCCCACAAATATTCGTCACCACCCAGAACAAATATTGGTCCCTGTCCTAGGTAAATACAGCGGCATAAAAGGCCTTTTCTGTCCGTTGAATACCTGTTTTGGGCCTCGGAGGAATTCAACACCTGTGACGACCACGTGTTTCAACTATTATCATTAGGTTTTTTTTCAAGAGGGGAGATTTCATTAGCCATGTTTTTAATCCAATTTTATATTTTTAGTTATTTTAAACATTTTTACTGGCGTTCAGTAAAATTGATATCCAAAGACCGTCTAATAGACCTCCAGCCACATACTTTCTTGTTCTTTTATGTACGCTGAATGCATAATTTTTGGGGCCTGTAGTACACTGGCCTGCTGGAAAATTGATATCCAATGACCGTGTAATCTACCTTCAGCCACTTACTTACTTGTTCTTTTATGTACACTGAATGGATAATTTTTGGAAAGGAAATGTTAGGGTGGCTCACCCCCTATGACTTTGGATAGGTGCTTGAACCTGAAATTGAATCACCCTATTCAATAAATACACAATAGATACAATGGACTAAATAGGCAAGCACTCAGATCACCGTGGAGCAGGCACACTATTTAATACTAATAATATAGGGTAGATTACAAAAAATCACGATAAAATGCAACAATAAAATATACAATGAATAAAACAATAAAATGCGGTATAAAATCGCTAAGGAATAAGGTGCAAGGTAAGTTCCTGTCGAAATCGGTGCTGTACACCGATGCTCTGAAAGATTCTACAATTAATCGAAGCATGGCCATGCGATTTTAAACTCTACGACCGAATCTAGAGAGATGATCCTTCAGCAATACGAGAAGTTAAGGCAAGAAGTGATCTGAACCCGTGACCTCACATTCAAATTCCCGCGAGAACTGTGCACAGAGCGGGACACAGAAGCAGTCCAGGCATCTGCAGTCTGACCTCGATACAGGTATCGATCCGCCCGGAATGCATACACCTGAGCGCACACCAGCCAGTGTGAAGATCGCATACCATCAGGTGGGGTGAGTGCTCAGTGAGCAACCATTTATCCGCACACTGCTATTATACTGCGGCTACAAAAAACTGTTACTTGTGGTTTGGATGTAACTCTAGACCAAAGTGTGCACAAGAAATAGGCTGCCAGCAATTCAGCAGTAATACCAGATGCATCAATAAGGACATTTATTGGTATATTTATTTCGACAGGAACTTACCTTGCACCTTATTCCTTAGCGATTTTATAGCACATTTTATAGTTTTATTCATTGTATATTTTATTGTTGGATTTTATTGTGATTTTTTTGTAATCTACCCTATATTATTAGTATTAAATAGTGTGCCTGCTCCTTGGTGGTCTGAGTGCTTGCCTATTTAGTCCATAATTTTTGGAGCCTGTAGTACACTGGCCTGCTGGAAAATTGACATCTAATGACCGTGTAATCTACCTGCAGCCGCGTTCTCACTTGTTGTTGCGGCCTCTGAGAAATTCAACACTAGTGACGACCACGTGTTATCGAATTTCAACTATTATCATTAAGGGTTTTTTCAAGAGGGGGGATTTCGTTAGCCATGTTTTTAATCCAATTTTTTATTTTTAATTATTTTAAACATATGTAGTTGACCTGTATTTGTACTGGCCTGCAGTAAAATTGATATCCATTGACCATGTAATATACCTCGGGCCACATAATCACTTGATCTTTTTTGTCCGGTGAATGCCTAATGTTTGGGGCCTGTAGTCCAGTGGCCTACAGTAAAAATTTTATCCATTGATTGCATAATGTACCTGGAGCCAACTAATCAGAATTTCTTTTATGTCAGGTGACCTAAAATAAACATTTTCTAGGCTCCAACAGGGCACATTTCAGAGAATTTCCCTTTAAGATGCATAAAAATGTCCCCTGATACATATTTTTTGTTGGAATTTTTGTCATTGATCCCCCTCTAGTATGTCACTGTCCATGTTGTGGGACTATTTGTACACTTATACTGAGTATTTGGTGTCTGCAAAAATGAGGTGAAGGTTTTTCAGGTTCGCCTGCCATTAAAATGAATGGGGCCCGCCGCAAACTTGCGGTTCACAAACATTTGATCGCGGTTCGCGAACCGTCCCGGCCGATGTTCCTCCATCACTGATCAGCAGCACGTCGAGTCTAGCACTATACTGCAAGACGTCTGTTATACAATCGTGAATCAGTTGTTTCACTGGCATCCACATACATCTGAGGCATAGCAATCTTGTCTGACACTATGTCAATAGCTGTCAGAGCCACAGTCACACCAAATCAGTCACACTGCATACACTGCCCTGCCTAGCATTCTGCTATGCTGGCTGACTAATTTTGAGCTGCACTGGGCTAACAGACTAATACTGTCACTGAGATTCAATGCTCTGTTTCAATGTGATTAGAGGTCAGTGACCTAACTGGCTTACTAGGCAATACTGTGTAGGTTTCTGTAGAGTGGCAGAAGAGGGTGCACATCTCCACCACTCTTTAGGTAGACAGTCCAGATATACACAGGAGTGGCAAACAAGGTTTTTAAATCTGTGTCCAGGCTCACAGTCGTTTTAAACTGTATTAATAAAAGTGATATTTTAATTTGACTCCAAACCTGGGTCAAGATAGGTTGATAGCCCCCCTTTAGCTTTAATAAATTATGTAGTTAATGAACCTTTACCCAGGTCTAGGTCCTTATTGTTAAAATACAGTATGTCTAAAACAGGTTACCTAAGAATCAGCAGGCGCTGTCCGGTTACACATATACACATATGCCAAAACAGCACTCATTTATAACATGTTTTATCTATAGAAAGCACAACATAAATTTGGATACTTTTCGGCTAGCAAAATTTGTCCTTAAGACATAAGAATTACTGGGGCCCAATCTTCTGTCATATAATACGGGTGTCTTCTTAGATGGCAACCCCATCAGGAGGCAATCATGTGTTTATGTGAACCTGGATTTATTTACTGGGCTGCAGATTATTGTCGATGGGATAATTTTAGATAACCTTACTTATAATAATGAACCTTTCTACATGTCAGTACTTTCCATATTACATAAAGTGGCATTACTTTAATTGAAATACAATAATTATACGTTGAGTTTCATTGCAAAAACTTCTGATGTGACATTTCAAGAGGTGAAGGTGGGAACAAGATACGGTTTTATATTTCATTAAACAATAAAAATGTATTAACTTCAAAGCAGGTACATAAACATAAAAAGTCATAAAATGTTTATACTGTATATACATATGCAATATCAGTTGTATAAAAAAGGAATATATTTTTACAGGATTATTAAGGAAAAGAAAATAAAGATGCTATAGATAAATCTTTGTGAGTGTGTAACTGTGACAGAAGAAGCGAAACCTAAAGATGTGGGTTTATAAAAGTAATTCTAGTAATGTAAGTGAGAAGTTAATTTCTAGTCCTAAATACCAAACTAGCTGTCCTTTCCCAGTGTGTGCAGTTGCTTGAGTTACAGAAAATCATTAACTCATTTTAACACTGTCAATTTAACTTAAGTAAGAGAAACCTGATTACTTAGTACTAAGGCTTGAGAACACGCAAGAGCAGATTATTTTGAGCTCTGCATTTTTACATTGAATATCTAAGAGATTTATTAAAACACAAAAATGTTTTATCTAGATAAAAGTTAATATTAGTGATGAGCAAGCACCAAAGTGTTCGTGTGTTCGGGTGTTCAGTCCGAACACATCACGATATTCGTGCGCTCGGCCGAGGACCCGAGTATAATGGAAGTCAATGGGAGGCGACCAGGCACCACCTGCTCGGATGAGGGGAGGGTGCCTGGTTCATAGGAAAAGGTCTGAAAGTGATGGAAACACCTCTGAAATCGATCAGGGGGACCTAGTCTGGATGCATCTTGGACACCAATGTCGCTGCTGGGAACCATGTTGTCCGAGTTGTACGCCACTTTTACAGACTGACAAAAAAATGCCCAAAACCCCGCCCCCACAAAAAAAAATCCTTTTTAGAGGAAAAATTGTTAGGAAACATTCTTTCCTGTAGATTCAATTGTATACACAGCGTAAGTGCTGCCAAAAATTACAAGGAAAAAGAGATACAGCCTCTATATCACATAAAGGAGAGCCTCATTCACATGGTGCTACAATTGTTCAGGTAGTGGGACTTCTACACTCATACAGCCTATGCACTAAGTAAAAGGCCTGCCAAAAATTACAAGGAACAGGCACTCCAATGCACCTTTTATTACACATAAAGGAGGGCATCATACACACCCTTTAAAAATTATTAATAATAGCCTGCTGCTGACCCTCAAAAAACATTAGGAGCAGGGGCCTGCTGGTTACCCTCTATAACATTTCGGGTGAGGGTCTGCTGCTCAGCTGACCCTCTTAAACATTATGGTTGAGGGCCTGCTGGTAAGCTGACCCTGGAAAACATTGGAGGTGATGGCCTGAAGGTGAGCGAACCCCATAAAACATTGTAGTGAGGGTCTACAGGTGAGCAGACCGTATGAAACATTGGAGGTGAGAGCCTACAGCTGAGAAAACCCCATAAAACACTGAAGTGAGGGCCTACAGGTGTGCAGACCATATGAAACATTTTAGTGAGGGCCTGAAGGTGAGCAAACCCCATAAAACATTGTAGTCAGGGCCTACAGGTGAACGAACCCCATAAAACATTGTAGTGAGGGCCTACAGGTAAGCAGACCATATGACACATTGGAGGTGAGGGCCTACAGCTGAGCAGACCATATGAAACATTGGAGGTGAGGGCCTACAGGTGAGCAAACCCCATAAAACATTGTAGTGAGGGCCTTATGGTGAGCAAATCCCATAAAACATTGTAGTGAGGGCCTACAGCTGAGGAGACCATATGAAACATTGGAGATGAGGGCCTGAAGGTGAGCAAACCCCATAAAACATTGTAGTGAGGGCTTACAGCTAAGCAGATCGTATGAAACATTGGAGGTGAGGGCCTACAGGTGAGAAGACAGTATGAAGCATTGTAGTGAAGGCCTACAGCTGAGCAGACCGTATGAAACATTGAAGGTGAGGGCCTACAGCTGAGCAGACCGTATGAAACATTGGAGGTGAAGGCCTACGGGTGAGCGAACCCCATAAAACATTATAGTGAGGGCCTACAGCTGAGCAGACCGTATAAAACATTGTAGTGAGGGCCTACAGCTGAGAAGACCGTATGAAACATTGGAGATGAGGGCCTGAAGGTGAGTGAACCCCATAAAACATTCTAGTGAGGGCCTACAGGTGAGCAGACCGTATCAAACATTGGAGGTGAGGGCCTACAGGTGAGCGAACCCCATAAAACATTATAGTGAGGGCCTTATGGTGAGCAAACCTCATAAAACATTGTAGTGAGGGCTTACAGCTGAGAAGACAGTATGAAACATTGGAGATAAGGGGGCCTGAAGGTGAGCGAACCCCATAAAACATTGTAGTGAGAGCCTACAGCTGAGCAGACCGTATGAAACATTGGAGGTGAAGGCCTACGGGTGAGCGAACCCCATAAAACATTGTAGTGAGGGCCTACAGGTGAGCAGGCCGTATGAAACATTGGAGGTGAGGGCCTACAGCTGAGCAGGCCGTATGAAACATTGGAGGTGAGGGCCTACAGCTGAGCAGATCATATGAAACATTGGAGGTGAGGGCCTACAGCTGAGCAGACCGTATGAAACATTGGAGGTGAGGGCTTACAGGTGAGCGAACCCCATAAAACATTGTAGTGATGGCCTTATGGTGAGCAAACCCCATAAAACATTGTAGTGAGGGCCTAAAGCTGAGCAAACTGTATGAAACATTGGAGGTGAGGGCCTACAGCTGAGAAGACCATATGAAACATTGGAGGTGAAGGCCTACAGGTGAGTGAACCCCATAAAACATTGTAGTGAGGCCCTAAAGCTGAGCAAACTGTATGAAACATTGGAGGTGAGGACCTACAGCTGAGCAGACCGTCTGAAACATTGGAGGTGATGGCCTACAGCTGAGCAGACAGTATGAAACATTGGAGGTGAGGGCCTACAGCTGAGCAGACCGTATGAAAGATTGGAAGTAAAGGCCTACAGCTGAGCAGACCATATGAAACATTGGAGGTGAGGGCCTACAGCTGAGCAGACCGTATGAAAGATTGGAGGTGAAGGCCTACAGCTGAGCAGACCATATGAAACATTGGAGGTGAGGGCCTACAGCTGAGCAGACCGTATGAAAGATTGGAGGTGAAGGCCTACAGCTGAGCAGACCATATGAAACATTGGAGGTGAGGGCCTACAGCTGAGCAGACCACATAAAACATTGGAGGTGAGGGCCTACAGCTGAGCAGACGTATGAAACATTGGAGGTGAAGGGCTACAGGTGAGCGAACCCCATAAAACATTGTAGTGAGGGCCTACAGGTGAGCAGACCATATGAAACATTGGAATGAGGGCCAACAGGTGAGCAGACCATATGAAACATTGTACTGAGGGCATATATCCTATATGGAACAGGAGGAGGAGGAGGATGAGTAAACAAGATTCAAACATATACCCTTTTTTGGAGGTGAAAAGGGTGCATCTGAATCTTGTGGATTGAGTACATTGTAGAGCATACATTTCAATTGCGTGCTTGTTCCTCATTAGCTCAGCGTTCCTCTGGTGGAGTGGAGAAGTCAGGGGTAGAGTTGAGCGAACCCGAACTGTAAAGTTCGGGTTCGTACCGAACTTTAGGGTTTTCGGCACCCGGACCCAAACCCGAACATTTACGTAAAAGTTCGGGTTCGGGTTCGGTGTTCAGCGATTTTTATGGCTATTTTTGAAAGGCTGCAAAGCAGCCAATCAACAAGCGTCGTACTATTTGCCCCAAAAGGCCATCACAGCCATGCCTACTATTGGCATGGCTGTGATTGGCCAACTGCAGCATGTGACCCAGCCTCTATTTAAGCTGGAGTCACGTAGCGCCGCCTGTCACTCTGCTCGGATTAGTGTAGGGAGAGGCTGCAGCTGCTGTGACGGGAAGATCAGGGAGAAATCTTATCAAGAACTGGTTTATGTACTCAGCGATCTACAGAAAAAGTGTTTTGTGGGTGCAGTGCACAATTTTTTTAAGCCTGCCCTGAGCCAACTACTGCTGAAAGCAAACTTTTTATTCTTCAGTTTGTCAATATCAATACATGATCAGCAGCCATTTTATGCAACGATAGTGCACCAGCATAGGCTATCTGCAAGCTTTGGCATACTGGGGTGAAAAAACCCTCTAATATACTGCACATCTGGGATTACACAAGCATAAGCATATAAAACACTAAAACAGGAGGGTAGCATGGAAGCACTGAAAAACTATAAGGAAAAAAATAGAACATTTAAAAAATAAATAAAAGTGGCCAAACTAGAGACCGAGAGATTAATTGCCAAAGAGAGTAAAACTAACCCTAAAATGTTCTTAAATTATATAAATGTTAAAAAGTATAAATCTGAAGGTGTCGGCCCTTTAAAGAGTAATGAGGGGGGAGTCGCAGAGAGCGACGAGGAGAAAGCAAAGCTGTTAAATATTTTTTTTCTCCAATGTATTCACTGAGGAAAATAAACTGTCAGATGACATGCAGAATGTAAAAATAAATTCCCCATTAAAAGTTTCCTGTCTGACCGAGGAAGAAGTACAACAGCGATTTAAAAAGATTAAAATAGACAAATCGCCAGGACCGGATGGCATACACCCCCGTATCCTAAGGGAATTAAGTAATGTCATCGCCAGACCTTTATTTCTGATATTTGCAGATTCTATACTGACAGGGAATGTCCCACAGGATTGGTACATGGCAAATGTGGTGCCAATATTCAAAAAGGGTCCAAAAACAGAGCCTGGAAACTATAGGCCGGTAAGTTTAACATCTGTTGTGGGTAAATTGTTTGAAGGTTTTCTGAGAGATGCTATGTTAGAGCATCTTAACGGAAATAAGCAAATAACGCCATATCAGCATGGCTTCGTGAGGGATCGGTCATGTCAAACTAATTTAATCAGTTTCTATGAGGAGGTAAGTTCTAGACTTGACAGCGGCGAATCAATAGATGTCGTGTATCTGGACTTCTCCAAAGCATTTGACACTGTACCACATAAAAGGTTAGTATATAAAATGAGAATGCTCGGACTGGGAGAAAACGTCTGTAAATGGGTAAGTAACTGGCTCAATGATAGAAAACAGAGGGTGGTTATTAACGGTACACACTCAGATTGGGTCACGGTCACTAGTGGGGTACCTCAGGGGTCAGTATTGGGCCCTATTCTCTTTAATATATTCATTAATGATCTTGTAGAAGTCTTGCATAGTAAAATATCAATTTTCGCAGATGACACTAAACTGTGTAAAGTAATTAACACTGAAGAGGACAGTATACTACTACAGAGGGATCTGGATAGATTGTAGGCTTGGGCAGATAAGTGGCAGATGAGGTTTAACACTGACAAATGTAAAGTTATGCACATGGGAAGGAATAATGCAAGTCACCCGTACATACTAAATGGTAAAACACTCGGTAACACTGACATGGAAAAGGATCTAGGAATTTTATTAAACAGCAAACAAAGCTGCAAAAAACAGTGTCAGGCAGCTGCTGCCAAGGCAAAAAAGATAATGGGTTGCATCAAAAGGGGCATAGATGCCCGTGATGAGAACATATTCCTACTACTTTACAAATCATTAGCTAGACCACACATGGAGTACTGTGTACAGTTCTGGGCTCCAGTGAACAAGACAGACATAGCAGAGCTGGAGAGGGTCCAGAGGAGGGCAACTAAAGTAATAACTGGAATAGGGCAACTACAGTACCCTGAAAGATTATCAAAATTAGGGTTATTCACGTTAGAAAAAAGACGACTGAGGGGAGATCTAATTACTATGTATAAATATATCAGGGGTCAGTACAGAGATCTATCCCATCATCTATTTATCCCCAGGACTGTGACTGTGACGAGGGGACATCCTCTGCGTTTGGAGGAAAGAAGGTTTGTACACAAACATAGAAAAGGATTCTTTTAAGGTAAGAGCAGTGAGACTATGGAACTCTCTGCCTGAGGAGGTGGTGATGGTGAGTACAATAAGGGAATTCAAGAGGGGCCTGGATGTATTTCTGGAGTGTAATAATATTACAGGATATAGCTACTAGAGAGGGGTCGTTGATCCAGGGAGATATTCTGATTGCCTGATTGGAGTCGGGAAGGAATTTTTTATTCCCCTAAAGTCAGGAAAATTGTCTTCTACCTCACAGGTTTTTTTTGCCTTCCTCTGGATCAACTTGCAGGATGACAGGCCGAACTGGATGGACAAATGTATTTTTTCGGCCTTATGTACTATGTATAAGTGACACATTTAGGACAGAAATATAGCTTTTTGGTTAGGGTGAAAAAACCCTCTAATATACTGCACATATGGGATTACACATGCATAAGTGACTGTCACATTTAGGACAGAAATACGGCTTTTTGGTTAGGGTGAAAAAAGCCTCTAATATACTGCACATCTGGGATTACACGTGCATAAGTGACTGTCACATTTAGGCCATAAATACGGCTTTGGCATACTGGGGTGAAAAAAGCCTCTGATATACTGCACATCTGGGATTAGACAAGCATAAGTGACTGTCACATTTAGGACAGAAATACAGCTTTTTGGTTAGGGTGAAAAAACCCTCTAATATACTGCACATCTGGGATTAGACAAGCATATGTGACTGTCACATTTAGGCCAGAAATACGGCTTTTTGGTTACTGGGGTGAAAAAAGGTCCGATATACTGCACATCTAGGATTAGACGTGTATAAGTGACTGGCACATTTAGGCCATAAATACGGCTTTGGCATACTGGGGTAAAAAACCCTCTAATATACTGCACATCTGGTATTAGACATGCATAAGTGACTGTCACATTTAGGCCATAAATACGGCTTTTTGGTTACTGGGGGGAAAAAAGCCTCTGATATACTGCACATCTGGGATAAGACGTACATAAGTAAGTGTCACATTTTGGCCACAAATACCGCTGTCATATAGAGTTAAAAAAAAAAATGGAGTGCAATACCCTACATCAGGGTTTATATTTGCGGTTAATAATTTTTAACATATTTAACCACTTTTTACTTTGCTTTGTAAATGCTAACTATGAGGCAAACATCTAATAAGGGACGCGGTCATGGTCGTGGTGGTGGTGTTGGTGGAGCCTCTGGTGCAGGGAGAGGACGTGGCCGTTCTGCCACAGCTACACGTCCTACTGAACCTACTACCTCAGGTCCCAGTAGCCGCCAGAATCTACAGCAATATTTGGTCGGGCCTAATGCCGTTCTAAAGATGGTAAGGCCTGAGCAAGTGCAGGCGCTAGTCAATTGGGTGGCCGACAGTGGATCCAGCACGTTCACATTATCTCCCACCCAGTCTTCTGCAGAAAGCGCACAGGTGGCGCCTGAAACCCATGCCCATCAGTCTGTCACATCACCCCCGTGCATATCGGGGAACCTGTCTGAGCCTCAAGTCATGCAGCAGTCTCTTATGCTGTTTGAAGACTCTGCTGGCAGGGTTTCCCAAGGGCATCCAACTAGCACTTCCCAAGGGGTGGAAGACATAGAATGCACTAACGCACAACCATTTATGTTTCCTGGTGAGGACATGGGAATACCACCTCAGCACGTCTCTGATGATGATGAAACACAGGTGCCAATTGCATGCGTCTTTCTGCAGTGTGCAGACCGAAAAGGAGGTCAGGGAGGAAGACTGGGTGGAAGATGGTGCAGGGAACGATGAGGTCCTAGACCCCACATGGAATGAGGGTTGTGCCACTGACTTTCAGAGTTCGGAGGAAGAGGCAGTGGTGAGACCGAGCCAAAAGCGTAGCAAAAGCGGGAGCAGGGTGCAAAAGCAGAGCAGCCGTCGCCAAAACAGTTCGCCTGCTACTGGCCACCGTCACAAGGGACCGAGCACACCAAAGGCAGCTTCAACGAGTTCCCTGGCATGGCACTTCTTCACACAATGTGCTGACGACAAGACCCGAGTGGTTTGCACGCTGTGCCATCAAAGCCTGTAGCGAGGCATTAACGTTCTGAACCTTAGCACAACCTGCATGACCAGGCATCTACATGCGAGACACGGGCTGCAGTGGAGTAAGCACCTTCAAAACTAAGAAAGGGCCCATCCTGCTCCCTCTTCTACTGCTGCCTAGGCCTCTTCCTCCGCCTCTGGAGGAACATTGGCACCTGCCGCCCAGCAAACAGAGGATGTGCCACCAACAACACCACCTTCGTCACCAAGCATCTCCACCATGTCACATGGAAGCGTTCAGCTCTCCATCTCACAAACCTTTGAGAGAAAGCGTAAATTCCCACCTAGCCACCCTATAACCCTGGCCTTGAATGCCAGCATTTCTAAACTGCTGGCCTTTGAAATGCTGTCATTCAGGCTGGTGGAGACAGACAGCTTCAAACAGCTCATGTCGCTTGCTCTCCCACAGTACGTCGTTCCCAGCCGCCACTACTTTTCCAGGAAAGCCGTGCCCTCCTGGCACAACCAAGTATCGGATACCATCTGTGGAAAGGTCCACCTAACCACAGATACGTGGACCAGTAAGCACGGCCAGGGACGCTATATCTCCCTAACTGCACACTGGGTAAATGTAGTGCCAGCTGGGCCCCAGGCGGAGAGCTGTTTGGCGCACGTCCTTCCGCTGCCAAGGATCGCTAGGCATCATTCTTTGCCTCCTGTTGCCTCCTCTTCTTACTCGGATTCCTCCTCCTCTTCTACCACCTCCTCATCCGGTCAGCGACAGACCTTCACCACCAACTTCAGCACAGCCAGGGATAAACGTCAGCAGGCCGTTCTGAAACTGATGTGTTTGGGGGACAGGCCCTACACCGCGCAGGAGCTGTGGCGGGGTATAGAACAACAGACCGACGAGTGGTTGCTGCCAGTGGGCCTCAAGCCCGGCCTGGTGGTGTGCGATAATGGGCAAAATCTCGTTGCAGCTCTGGGACTAGCCGGTTTGACGCACATCCCTTGCCTGGCGCATGTGCTGAATTTGGTGGTGCAGAAATTCATTCACAACTACCCCGACGTGTCTGAGCTGCTGCATAAAGTGCGGGCCGTCTGTGTGCACTTTCGGCATTCTCATCCTGCCGCCGCTCGGCTGTCTGCTCTACAGCGTAACTTCAGCCTTCCCGCTCACCGCCTCATATGCGACGTGCCCACCAGGTGGAACTCCACCTTGAACATGCTGAAGAGACTGTGCGAGCAGCAGCAGGCCATAGTGGAGCTTTTAGCTGCAGCACGCACGGGTGAGTCGCACTGCGGAACAGCACCACTTCACCAATAATGACTGGGACTCCATGCGAGACCTGTGTGCCCTGCTGCGCTGTTTCGAGTACTCCACCAACATGGCCAGTGGCGATGATTCCATTATCAGCGTTACAATACCACTTCTATGTCTCCTTGAGAAAACACTTAGGGCGATGATGGAAGAGGATGTGGCCCAGGACGAGGAGGAGGAAGAGGGGTCATCTATAACACTTTCAGGCCAGTCTTTTAGAAGTGGCTCAGAAAGAGGATTTTTGCAACAGCAGAGGCCAGGTACAAATTTGGCCAGCCAGGGCACACTACTGGAGGAGGAGGAGGATGAGGAGGAGGATGGGGATGAAGCATGTTCACAGTGGGGTGGTATCCAACGCAGCTTGTCCTTACCTCTGGGAAACCTGGCACACATGAGCGACTACATGCTGCAGTGCCTGCGCAACGACTGCAGAGTTGCCCACATTTTAACGTGTGCTGACTACTGGGTGGCCACCCTGCTGGATCCCCGTTACAAAGACAATGTGCCATCCTTAATTCCCTCACTGGAGAGTGATCAGAAGATGCGCTGTAGCGGAGTGCAATATTAGAATCCACGATCTCCGCTGGTATAACAGGTAAATCCACAGTCAGCGCTGAACAGTAAGGCAATGTTCCCAATCCTCCCAATAACCGGACGAAACACAGTCTGGGAGTCAACTGAACTTTACTAGGCATAGCACACATGTTTCAAACCCCTCAACAGCCTCATTTACATACAATAGGGTGAATAGATTACTATAATACAAGGAAAGGTGGGGTCAGACAATAGCAAGGGCTGATGGGAGGTTGAGGGGGGACACGGCAGCTAGTTTAAACAGGTCTGGCAGTGTCCCTGGGACACCACCCTGCTCTTGGGAAACAATGGGACAGGAAAATGAGAAAGGAAGGGGGGTGTATGGACAGCCGAACATAAAATAATATAAAAGAGTCCATCTGTTACACTGCTCCCCCTTAACCACAAGCCGGCATACACAGTCTGATCCCAACGGATCGGCTTGGGGATGTCCGGGAGAGTACTCACCGATCACTTTTCAAGTTCAGTTTGTCTGGATAACTCGTCGGCGTTACCGTTTTGTTTCCCTGGGCGGTAGTGGATGGTAAAGTCAAACGGCTGCAGCGCCAAACTCCAGCGCAGCAGCCTGGCATTGTCTCCAGCCACACGGTTTAGCCACACCAACGGGTTGTGATCTGTGAGTAAGGAAAAAGGTTGTCCATACAAATACGGCTGTAACTTTGTGAGGGCCCACACCACGGCCAGGCACTCCTTCTCAATGGCGGTGTAGCTTACTTCTCGTGGCAATAACTTTCGGCTCAAGTAAGCTACGGGGTGTTCTCCGCCATCGGCTCCAACCTGGCTCAGCACTGCTCCCAATCCAAACATTGAAGCGTCTGTGTGAACCAGAAATCTTTTGGTTGGATCCGGAGCAGCAAGTACGGGAGCATAAGTTAGAGCAGTCTTTAGTTGTTGGAAGGCCTGATCATACTCTGGGGCCCAGACAACCTGTTGAGGAAGATTCTTACGTGTCAGGGGTTTGGCCAGAGCGCTATAATTGGGCACAAATTTTCTATAGTACCCTGCGGTACCCAGAAACGCTAGCACTTGGGTTTTTGTCCTAGGGGTGGGCCATTTAGCTACAGCTTCCACTTTAGCTGGTTCCGGTTTCTGTTGCCCGCTTCCCACCCGGTGGCCCAAGTACTGCACTTCGGCCATCCCTATATGACACTTGCTGGGTTTCAGCGTTAACCCTGCCTCTCCAATACGATCTAGGATGGCCCCTATGTTTTGTAGGTGCTCTGCCCAGGTCTGGCTGAATATAGCGATGTCATCTAAGTAGGCACAGGCGTATTCCTGGAATCCGTCCAGTAACCGATCTACCATCCGCTGAAAAGTTGCCGGAGCGTTTTTCATCCCAAATGGCATGACCCGAAATTGATACAGGCCAAACGGGGTGACAAACGCCGACTTGGGGATGGCATCCTCGGCTAGTGGAATCTGCCAGTATCCCTTACATAAATCTATGGTAGTGAGATACTGGCCCCGTGCCATCTTATCCAGCAGCTCGTCTATCCGAGGCATCGGATAGGCATCAGACACCGTTTTGTCATTTAGCCTCCGGTAGTCGACACAGAAACGTGTCGTGCCGTCCTTCTTGGGTACCAGCACTACCGGCGATGCCCAGGGGCTATCGGAAGGTTCGATAACCCCTAGCTGCAACATCTCGTCAATTTCAGTTTTCATATGTGTCCTGACTGCTTCAGGGACGCGATATGGAGTCTGCCGCATAGGTAGCTGTCCCGGGGTTTCGACTCGGTGGGTGGCTAGCGGAGTGTACCCAGGCAAATTGGAGAAGGTAGCCCCTTTAGCTATAATCAGCTCTTGTACCTGGGCACGCTCCTGAGGGCTTAGCCGCTCCCCCAGCTGAACCCCCTTGGAGGGCTCTGTCTGTTCTTCCTGTTCTAATAGGTCAGGTAGGGGCAGATTCTCCTGATCCTCAGAGGCTGAGGCGCATATCGCCGCCACGTTCTCTATCCTCTCATGGTAGGGGTTGAGCATGTTTATATGGAGCATGCGTTTCTTCCCTACCCCTGAGCAGGGGCCAATCACATAGGTGGTGTCACATCTCTGCTTCACCACCTGGTATGGGCCTTGCCAGATGGCCTGCAGCTTGTCTGTGCGGACGGGTTTTAAAATCAAAACCTTCTGCCCCACTTGAAAGCTGCGGTCTCTGGCTCCCCTATCGTACCAGCGGCACTGGCGTTGCTGGGCCGCCCGGAGGTTGGTACGCACAGTCTGAGTCAGCGCCTCCAGACGGTCCCGGAACTCCAGTACGTAAGATACGATAGGGGTTCCATCTGGGCTACTCTCACCCTCCCAATGCTCCCTAATTAGGTCTAACGGCCCTCGTACCCTCCTTCCAAACAGTAATTCAAAAGGAGAAAACCCTGTCGATTCTTGGGGTACCTCCCTGTATGCGAAGAGCAGGTGGGGTAAAAACCGCTCCCAGTCTTTGTGCGCTTCTCCAAACGTACGGAGCATTTGTTTCAGCGTACCGTTAAATCTTTCGCACAGCCCATTGAACTGGGGGTGGTAGGCCGAATTTATTATTGGCTTAATGCCACATATCCTCCACAGTTTGTTGGGTGACCTCGGCAGTGAATTGGGTGCCCCTATCCGATATTATTTCTTGGGGAAACCCTACCCGGGAAAATATCTTCATTAAAGCCTCGGCCACCGTTTCAGCATGGATATTAGTGAGGGCTACGGCCTCAGGGTATCGTGTGGCATAGTCCACTACTGTTAAGATAAACCTTTTCCCAGAGGGACTGGATTTGGGTAAGGGCCCCACTATGTCGACGGCCACCCTACTGAAAGGTTCTGAAATAATAGGGAGGGGACATAATTTAGCTTTGTGGCGGTCACCTCGCTTGCCTACTCGCTGGCATATATCACAGGAGGTGCAGTACTGCCTCACATCTTTAGAAATCCCTGGCCAGAAAAATGCATGGGTTAACCTATATCGGGTACGGGTCATCCCTAGATGCCCAGACAAGGGAATATCGTGCGCAATCCTAAGTAGCTCTTGCCGATATTTCTGGGGAACCACTAACTGTTTGGTGGTCACTGTGACTGACCCCCCCACTCCTCTTTCAGCAATCCGGTACAGTAGCCACTTCTCCCATGTGTACCGCTCCCCCTCTAACCCAGCCTGGTCGGTGTGTACTCTGTCCCTATATATCTGTAGCATGGGGTCTGACTTTACCTCTGCCTCAAATGTAGTTGGGGTATCCCAGGACATACGTGTCGTGTGGGGGTCATGGTCTCTTACCTGAGCTTCAGAGTGTGCTAGTGGAGCCATGATGCGAGCCTGCTGTCGTGTGGTCACTGGATGAGCTTCCTGGTGTGGAGCCTGGGGCACAAAAGCAGAGGTCATCTGGCCCAAGTCATTCCCCAGTACAACATCTGCTGGTAGATTTTGCATGAGGCCCACTTCCACAACCCCCTCTCCCACACCCCAATCCAAATGCACTTTAGCAGTGGGTAGTCGGTACACTGCTCCCCCTGCCACCCTTACGGCCACTGATCCGCCAGTGTGAGCTGTGTGCCATCACGTACTCCTGCACATTTGCCATTACCATTTGCATCATGGCCTCTGATATAGGCTGTGGCAGAAATTCCAGCCTGGTTCTCATTTCCCTCTGGTAGAGTGTCTCCTCCATGGCTGCTGGGGGTGTAGCGCTGCGGGCTCTGTCTCCCTCCCTCAGCTCGGCATCTAGTACGTCCTTGGGTTTGTTGCTGGCTACTTTACCCCTGGCTTTCAATAGCTCTTTCAATGTCTGCCGTTTCAAAGCAGCATAATCAATCTACATTCACCTCGTTGTTCGTTCCTTTGTTCCATACGAATTGCCCTTCACTTTCCTTGTTCGGTAGTTTCAATTTACACGAACACCGCTTTTCAGCTGTAAGGTTGGATCCCGTCTCTTGCCACCAATTGTAGCGGAGTGCAATATTAGAATCCACGATCTCCGCTGGTATAACAGGTAAATCCACAGTCAGCGCTGAACAGTAAGGCAATGTTCCCAATCCTCCCAATAACCGGACGAAACACAGTCTGGGAGTCAACTGAACTTTACTAGGCATAGCACACATGTTTCAAACCCCTCAACAGCCTCATTTACATACAATAGGGTGAATAGATTACTATAATACAAGGAAAGGTGGGGTCAGACAATAGCAAGGGCTGATGGGAGGTTGAGGGGGGGCACGGCAGCTAGTTTAAACAGGTCTGGCAGTGTCCCTGGGACACCACCCTGCTCTTGGGAAACAATGGGACAGGAAAATGAGAAAGGAAGAGGGGTGTATGGACAGCCGAACATAAAATAATATAAAAGAGTCCATCTGTTACATGCACGACTACAGGCGCACGCTGGTAGACACGCTCCTCAGAGCATTCCCGACTGATGCCGGGGGACAAGTGGAAGCACAAGGCGAAGGCAGCGGAGGAGGAAGAGGTCGCCAACGCAGCTGTGTCAGCGCCAGCACCTCAGAAGGCAGGGTTAGCATGGCCGACATGTGGAAAAGCTTTGTCACCTCGCCGCAAAAACCGGCCCCAACTGCTGATATGGAGCGTGTTAGCAGGAGGCAGCATTTAAACAACATGGTGGAACAGTACCTGTGCACACGCCTACACGTACTGACTGATGGTTCTGCCCCATTCAACTTCTGGGTCTCCAAATTGTCCACATGGCAAGAGCTTGTCCTGTATGCCTTGGAGGTGCTGGCCTGGCCTGCAGCCAGTGTACTCTCTGAACGTGTATTTAGCACGGCAGGAGGCGTCATTACAGACAGACGCAGCCGCCTGTCCACATCCAACGTGGACAAGCTCACGTTCATTAAAATGAACCAGGCTTGGATCCCACAAGACTTGTCTGTACCTTGTGCAGAATAGACATTTATACCACCATCAAACATACATTCTTGTACTCAAGTTAAATGTGCAATATTTCCCTATCCACATTTGTTTGCAGAGCAGTTGCCATGCTCTTGAGCACATTTTACTGCCTTTTACATCCCTCTAGCCGTTTCAAGGACTATTTTAGAGCCATTTTAATTTAAAAAAGTGCCAATTTTAGTGCCCTAAATTGAAAAAAATCTTATTTTCAATTGTCAGATGACATTTTACCATTTTTGGCGTATACAAACCCCTGCTGTGCCTGGGTGACAGGGGCCTAAATCTCTCAAAATCCTCTGTTCTATTGGTGGGTGACATGAACCCCCTTTTGCCGTGAATGAACCCCTGCTGTGCCTCGGTCACAGGGGCCTAAATCTCTCAAAATGGTCTGTTCTATTGCTGGGTGACATGAACCCCCTTTTGCCATGAATGAACCCCTGCTGTGCCTGGGTGACTGGGGCCTAAATCTCTCAAAATCCTCTGTTCTATTGCTGGGTGACATGATCCCCCTTTTGCCGTGAATGAACCCCTGCTCTGCATTGCTGACAGGGGCCTAAATCTCAAAATCCTCTGTTGTATTGCTGGGTGACATGATCGCCCTTTTGCCGCGAATGAACCCCTGCTCTGCATTGCTGACAGGGGCCTAAATCTCTCAAAATCCTCTGTTCTATTGCTGGGTGACATGAACCCCCTTTTGCCGTGAATGAACCCCTGCTCTGCATTGCTGACAGGGGCCTAAATCTCTCAAAATCCTCTGTTGTATTGCTGGGTGACATGAACCCCCTTTTGCCGTGAATGAACTACTGCTGTGCCTGGATGACAGGGGCCTAAATCTCTCAATATCCTCAGTTCTATTGCTGTATGACATGACCCCTTCTTTTGCCGTGAATGAACCCCTGCTCTGCATTGCTGACAGGGAACTAAATTTAGTGAAAACATCTGTTACTGATCGGAAGATGCGCGACTACAAGCGCACGCTGATGATAGCATTCCCACCTGACAGCGGGGGCACAGTGGAAGCACAAGGCGAAGGCAGAGGAGGAGGAAGAGGTCGCCAACGCAGCTGGGGCACCACCAGCACCTGAGAAGGCAGGGTTAGCATGGCCAAAATGTGGAAAAGCTTTGTCAGCCTTGGAGGTGCTGACCTGCCCTGCAGCCAGTGTATAGTGTGAACGTGTGTTTAGCACGGCAGAGAGCATTATCACAGGCCACAACCAATGTGGACAAGCTTACGTTTATTAAAATGTACCAGGCATGGATCCTACAGGACTTGTCTGTACCTTGTGCAGAATAGACATTTATACCAGCCTCAACCATTCATTCTTGTACTCAATTGCACTTATTCTTAGTTTTATTTTGTTATATGTCCCAATATTTTGGGGGATACCCCAATAAAAAATTAAAAAAACACAAATCAGTGTTGGCTTCCTATTCCTCCTTCACCGCCGCTTCCTCCTACACCACCACGTCAACCTACACCGCCACATCCACCCATCCACCGCCTCCTGAACCTCCTACTCCTAGATCCAGATTGTTATTTTTAATTTTTCTGTATTTTATGTTATTTTAAGTCATTTCCCTATCCACATTTGTTTGCAGAACAGTTGTCATGCTCTTAAGCACATTTTGATGCCTTTTGCAGTCCTCTAGCCCGTTCCAGGACCATTTTAGAGCCATTTTAGTGCCCAAAAGTTTGGGTCCCCATTGACCTCAATGGGGTTCGGGTTCAGGGTCAAGTTCGGGTCAAGTTCGGGTCCCGAACCATTTTTTTCAAGTTTGGCCAATCCTGCCGAACCCGAACATCCAGGTGTCCGCTGAACTCTATTCATATTCTGTTACCAAAAAAACTAATTTTTGGCAATCTACAACATCTGGATTAGTCAGTCTGCAATTTAAGCTAGAAATACACCCATCATTTTCTGGGGTTTTAAAAACACACTTTTTTTGCCAAAGAACAGTATTTTCCTGATCTGCAAGTGTTATATTCAAGTTTAATATATACAGCTTTCATATTCTGTTACCAAAAAACACTTTTTTGGCAATTCACAACATCTGGATTAGTCAGTCTGCAATTTAAGCTAGAAATACACCCATCATTTTCTGGGGTTTTAAAAACACACTTTTTTGCCAAAGAACAGTATTTTCCTGATCTGCAAGTGTTATATTCAAGTTTAATATATACAGCTTTCATATTCTGTTACCAAAAAACACTTTTTTGGCAATTCACAACATCTGGATTAGTCAGTCTGCAATTTAAGATAGAAATACACCCATCATTTTCTGGGGTTTTAAAAACACACTTTTTTGCCAAAGAACAGTATTTTACTGATCTGCAAGTGGTAAATTCAAGTTTAACCCCTTCAGGACACAGCCTTATTTCACCTTAGGACCAGGCCATTTTTTGAAAATCTGACCAGTGTCAATTTAAGTGCTGATAACTTTAAAACGCTTTGACTTATCCAGGCCATTCTGAGATTGTTTTTTCGTCACATATTGTACTTCATGACACTGGTAAAATTTAGTAAAAAAATTACATAATTTACCCAAAATTTTGAAAAATTAGCAAATTTCAAAGTTTCAGTTTCTCTACTTCTGTAATACATAGTAATACCCCCAAAAATTGTGATGACTTTACATTCCCCTTATGTCTACTTCATGTTTGAATTATTTTGGGAATGATATTTTATTTTTTGGGGATGTTACAAGGCTTAGAGGTTTAGAAGCAAATCTTGAAATTTTTCATAAATTTACAAAAACCCAATTTTTAGGGACCTCTACAGGTCTGAAGTCACTTTGCGAGGCTTACATTATAGAATGGGGTCGTTTTTGGGTGGTTTCTATTAACTACCCCCTCAAGGTATTCAAAACTGATTTTACAAACTTCGTTAACCCTTTAGGTGTTGCACAAGAGTTATTGGCAAATGGGGATGAAATTTGAAAATTTCATTTCTTTGTCTAATTTTCCATTTTAACCCATTTTTTCCACTAACAAAGCAAGGGTTAACAGCCAAACAAGACTGTATCTTTTTTGCCCTGACTCTGCCGTTTACAGAAACACCCCATATGTGGCCGTAAACTACTGTACGGCCACACAGCGGGGCGTAGAGTGAAAGGTGCGCCGTTTGGTTTTTGGAAGGCGGATTTTGCTGGACTGGTTTATTTACACCATGACCCATTTGAAGACCCCTGATTCACCCCTAGAGTAGAAACTCCATAATAGTGACCCCATCTAAGAAACTACACCCCTCAAGGTATTCAAAACTGATTTTACAAACTTTGTTAACCCTTTAGGTGTTCCACAAGATTTAATGGGAAATAGAGATACAATTTCAAAATTTCCCTTTTTTTGGCAGATTTTCCATTTTAATATTTTTTTTCCAGTTACAAAGCAAGGGTTAACAGCCAAACAAACCCAAACTCATTATTTATGGCCCTGATTCTGTAGTTTACAGAAACACCCCATATGTGGTCGTAAACTGCTGTACGGGCACACGGCAGGGCGCAGAAGGAAAGGAATGCCATACGGTTTTTGGAAGGCAGATTTTGCTATAATGGTTTTTTTGACACCATGTATCATTTGAAGCCCCCCTGATGTACCCCTAAAGTAGAAACTCCAAAAAAGTGACCCCATTTTAGAAACTACGGGATAGGGTGGCAGTTTTGTTGGTACTAGTTTAGGGTACATATGATATTTGGTTGCTCTATATTACACTTTTTGTGCGGCAAGGTAATAAGAAATAGCTTTTTTGGCACCGTTTTTTATTTTTTTTATTTACAACATTCGTCTGACAGGTTAGATCATGTGGTAATTTTATAGAACAGGTTGTCACGGATGCGGCGATACCTAATATGTATACAATTTTTTTTATTTATGTAAGTTTTACACAATGATTTCATTTTTAAAACAAAAAAAAATGTTTTAGTGTCTCCATAGTCTAAGAGCCATAGTTTTTTAAGTTTTTGGGAGATTATCTTAAGTAGGGTCTCATTTTTTGTGGGATGAGATGACGGTTTGATTGGCACTATTTTGGGGTGCATATGACTTTTTGATCGCTTGCTATTTCACTTTTTGTGACGTAAGATGACAAAAAATTGCTTTTTTTACACCGTTTTAATTTTTTTACGGTGGTAACCTGAGGGGTTAGGTCATGTGATATTTTTATAGAGCCGGTCGATACGGACGCGTCGATACCTAATATGTATACTTTTTTTTATTTATGTAAGTTTTACACAATGATTTCATTTTTGAAACAAAAAAAATCATGTTTTAGTGTTTCCATAGTCTAAGAGCCATAGTTTTTTCAATTTTTGGGCGATTATCTTGGGTAGAGTATGATTTTTGTGGGATGAGATGACGGTTTGATTGTTAGAATTTTGGCGTACATGCAACTTTTTTGATCACTTTTATCACCTTTTTTGGGAAGTAAGGTGGGCAAAATTTCAATTTCATCATAGTTTTTTATTTTTTTATTTTTATGGCGTTCACCGTTCGGGTAAAGTAACATGACTGTTTTATAGATCATGTCGTTACGGACGCGGCAATACCAAACATGTGTAGGGAATTTTATTTGTTACATTTTTAATCAGTGATAAATGCGTTATTTTTACTTTTTTTTTTACTTAGACCCACTTGGTTCTTGAAGATCCAGTGGGTCTGATGTCTGTATAATACGCGGGGATCAGAAACTGCAGAAAGCGCAGCAAACCGCAGGTCTGAATTGACCTGCGGTTTGTTGCGATCGCCGACATGGGGGGGGTCACGGGACACCCCCGGGCATTTAGCCGAGGTGCCTGCTCAATGATTTGAGCAGGCACCGGCTTCCGATCACCGCCCGCTGAGCGGCGGTGATCAGAAATACACAGGGCGTACAGGTACGCCCTGTGTCCTTAAGTACCAGGTCATAAGGGCGTACCTGTACGCCCTGTGTCCTGAACAGGTTAATATACAGCTTTCATATTCTGTTACCAAAAAAATACTTTTTTGGCAATCTACAACATCTGAATTAGTCAGTCTGCAATTTAAGCTAGAAATACAACCATCATTTTCTGGGGTTTTAAAAACACACTTTGTTTGGCCAAAAAACTGTATTTTCCTAATCTGCAAGTGTTAAATTCAAGTTTAATATATACAGCTTTCATATTCTGTTACCAAAAAAAAACACTTTTTTGGCAATCTACAATATCTGGATTAGTCAGTCTGCAATTTAAGCTAGAAATACACCCATCATTTTCAGGGGTTTTAAAAACACATTTTTTTTTTTACCAAAAAACAGTATTTTCCTGATCTGCAAGTGTTAAATTCAAGTTTAATATATACAGCTTTCATATTCTGTTACCAAAAAACACTTTTTTGGCAATCTACAACATCTGGATTAGTCAGTCTACAATTTAAGCTAGAAATACACCTATCATTTTCTGGGGTTTTAAAAACACACTTTTTTGCAAAAAAGAAATGTATTTTCCTGATCTGCAAGTGTTAAATTCAAGTTTAATATATACAGCTTTCATATTCTGTTACCAAAAAACACTTTTTTGGCAATCTACAACATCTGGATTAGTCTGTCTGCAATTTAAGTTAGAAATACACCCATCATTTTCTGGGGTTTTAAAAACACACTTTTTTTTGCCAAAAACCACTATTTTCAGGCCTTGCAGCATCAGCACGTGTGAAATTACAGGCTTATATACTGCTGTCAAATTCAGTTGTTAAACAAACACTCGTTTAGGCAAAAAAAAACTTGTTGGCAGCCTTTGATGCAGATATCATTGTGAGATACACTCTTAATACATTTGGATTAGATTCAGAGATTTGAAATACCGCCATTTGGTGCACCAATATTGAATTCAGGCCTACACTGGTTCAGACCGTGTGAGATACACCCTCTACATACAGGAGTTTGATTCAGGCATTTTAAATATAGCCATTTTGGGCAAATACCGTATATACTCGAGTATAAGACGAGTTTTTTGGCACATATTTTTGTGCTCAAAAAGCCTCCTCGTCTTATACTCGAGTCTAGTCTAGCTCCGGTAATACAGGCAGTGCGGGGGGCGGCGCTCACTCACTGACGTCACGCGCCTGCGCCGCCTAGTGGGAGAAGGCGCGTGACGTCAGTGAGTGAGCGCCGCTCCCCGCACTGCCTGTATTACCGGAGCAAAGACAAAGTAAGAATACTGCTGTGAGCGTCGGGGAGGGGGATCTGTGGATGGCACTGTAGGGGGATCTGTGGATGGCACTGTAGGGGGATCTGTGGATGGCACTGTAGGGAGATCTGTGGATGGCACTGTAGGGAGATCTGTGGATGGCACTGTAGAGGGATCTGTGGATGGCACTGTAGGGAGATCTGTGGATGGCACTGTAGGGGGATCTGTGGATGGCACTGTAGGGGGATCTGTGGATGGCACTGTAGGGAGATCTGTGGATGGCACTGTAGGGGGATCTGTGGATGGCACCGTAGGGGGATCTGTGGATGGCACTGTAGGGGGATCTGTGGATGGCACTGTAGGGGGATCTGTGGATGGCAGTGCCATCCACAGATTTCCCTACAGTGCCATCCACAGATACCCCCTCCCCTAAACAGTGCCATCATGGCACTGTTTAGGGGAGGGGGGATCTGTGGATGGCACTGTTTAGGGGGGATCTGTGGATGGCACTGTTTAGGGGGGAGATCTGTGGATGGCTCCCTGTATTTAATGCAGAGTGTGTGTGTATATAATGCACACACTCTGCATTAAATACAGGGAGTCACCCTCTTGCAGATGTGTGTATATAATGTAGAGTGTGTGCATTATATACACATACACTCTGCATTATAGCTGCATTTCCCACCCTAGTCTTATACTCGAGTCAATAATTTTTCCCATTTTTTTTGGGTAAAATTAGGGGCTCGGCTTATACTCGGGTCGTCTTATACTCGAGTATATACGGTAAATCTTTAATTCAAGCCTACACTGATTCAGGCCGTGTGAGATACACCCTCTACATACAGGGGTTTGATTCAGGCATTTGAAATACAGCCATTTGAAATACAGCCATTTAGGGCAAAGAAATCTTTAATTCAGGCCTACACTGGTTCAGGCCGTGTGAGATACACCCTCCACATGCAGGGGTTTGATTCAGCCATTTGAAATACTGCCATTTTGGGCAAAGAAATCTTTAATTCAGGCCTACACTGATTCAGGCCGTGTGAGATACATCCTCTACATACAGGGGTTTGATTCAGGCATTTGAAATACCGCCATTTAGTGCACCAAAATTTAATTCAGGCCTACACTGGTTCAGGCCGTGTGAGATACACCCTCTACATACAGAAGTTTGATTCAGCCATTTGAAATACAGCCATTTTGGGCAAAGAAATCTTTAATTCAGGCCTACACTGGATCAGGCCGTGTGAGATACACCCTCTACATACAGGGGTTTGATTCAGGCATTTGAAATACAGCCATTTTGGGCAAAAAAATCTTTAATTGAGACAAAATCAGGTGTGCACTGCGCAACGCCATCTGTGGCAAGGTGCACCTGACTATGTATACGTGGACCAGTAAGCACGGTCAGGGCCGTTATATCTCCATAACAGCACACTGGGTAAATGCAGTGGCGGCTGGGCCTGAGGCGGATAGCAGTTTGGCGCATGTCCTTCCACCATCGAGGATTGCAGGGCACTTCAGTTTGCCTCCTGTTGCTTCCTCCTTCTACTCTGCTTCCTCATCTTCTACCAGCTCCTCATCCGGTCAGCGTAACACCTTCACCACCAACTTCAGCACAGCCAGGGGTAAACGACAACAGGCAGTTTTAAAACTTATCTGTTTGGGGGACAAACCCCACACCGCGCAGGGGCCTTGAACAACAGACCAATGAGTGGTTTGTGCCAGTCAGCCTCAAGCCCGGCCTGGTGGTGTGCGATAATGGGTGAAATCTCATAGCAGCTCTGGGACTAGCCGGTTTGACGCACATTCCTTGCCTGGCGCATGTGCTGAATTTGGTGGTGCAGAGATTACTTAAAAATTACCCCGATATGTCAGAGCTGCTGCATAAAGTGCGGGCCATCTGTGCGTGCTTTCGGCATTCTCACCCTGCTGCTGCTCGCCTGTCAGCGCTGCAGCGTAACTTCAGCCTTCCCGCTCACCGCCTCATATGCGACGTGCCCACAAGGTGGAACTCCACCTTGCACATGCTGGCCAGACTGTGCGAGCAGCAGAAGGCGATTGTGGAGTTTCAGCTGCAGCATGCATGGGTGAGTCGCTCAGCGGAACAGCACCACTTCACCACCAATGACTAGGCCTCCATGCAATACCTGTGTTTGTTCCTTGTTGCGCTGTTTCGAGTAATCCACCAACATGGCCAGTGCCGATAACGCCGTTCTCAGCGTTACTATCCCACTTCTATGCCTCCTTGAAAAAACGCTCCTGGCGATAATGGAAGAGGATGTGGCACAGGAGGAGGAGGAGGAAGAGGGATCATTTCGTAGGGTTTCCAGCCAGTCATTCCCAAGTGGCTTTGAGGGTAGGTTCCTGCACCCACAAACCCAAGGTACACAATTGGGTTGTCCAGCCAGGGCACAGTTCTGGAGGATGAGGAGGTGGAGGATGAGGAGGAGATGGAGATGGAGGAGGAGGAACCATGTTCACAGCAGGGTGGCACCCACACCAGCTCATGGCCATCACTGGTGTGTGGATGTGGGGATACAGAGGACACAGACGATACACCTCCCACAGAGGACAGATTTTCGTTGCCTCTGGGCAGCCTGGCACACATGAGCGATTACATGCTGCAGTGTCTCCGCAACGACTGACGAGTTGCCCACATTCTAACTTGTGCTGATTACTGGGTGGCCACGCTGCTGGATCCCCATTACAAGGACAAAGTACCATCCTTAATTCCGTCACTGGAACGTGATCGTAAGATGCGCGAGTACAAGCGCACGCTGGTAGACACGCTGCTGGTGGCATTCTCACCTGACAGCGGGGGCACAGTGGAAGCACAAGGCGAAGGCAGAGGACGAGGAAGAGGTCGCCAACGCAGCTGGGGCACCGCCAGCACCTCAGAAGGCAGGGTTAGCATGGCCGAAATGTGGAAAAGCTTTGTCAGCATGCCACAACAACCAGCACCACCAGCTGATATGGAACGTCTTAGCAGGAGGCAGCATTTCACCAACATGGTGGAGCAGTATGTGTGCACACTCCTACACATACTGAATGACGGGTCTGCCCCCTTCAACTTCATCAAATTGGGCACATGGCCTGAGCTTGCCTTTTACGCCTTGGAGGTGCTGGCCTGCCCTGCAGCCAGTGTATTATCTGAATGTGTGTTTAGCATGGCAGGGGGCATCATCACAGACAAGCGCAGCCGCCTGTCCACAGCCAATGTCGACAAGCTCACGTTCATTAAAATGAACCAGGCATGGATCCCTCAGGTCTTGTCCATACCTTGTGCAGAATAGACATGTATACCAGCACTAACCAGCCATTGTTATACTGCAGCGCAATTGCTTATTCTTGTATTTTGGATATTTCACACTCTTTTAGAGTGTACCCTAATTTTTAAAAATAAAATTAAAACCAAAAATCTGTGTTGGCTACCTCGTCCTCCTCCACCGCCGCTTCCACCTACACCGCTACGTCCACCGCCTCCTCAAACTCCTACTCCATATGGAACTCCACCTCATAAATCAATTTATTTATTTTTATTTGTACGTATTTTATTTTATATCATTTCACTACTTTGTCATTTACATACCACTGCTATACCTAGTAGGCCGGTTAAAAAAAATAAAAAAATTGTCATTAACATTTTCGGGTGAAATTCACCAATTTTTGAGTGTATAGTACCACTGCTATACCTAGTAGACAGGTTAAACAAAACAAAAAATTGTCAGTTATATATTTTGGTGAAATTCATACATTTTTGGGTGTGATGTACCACTGCTATACCTAGTAGACAGGTTATAAAAATAAATAAATAGTTACATTTTTTGGTGAAATTCACAATTTTTTTTGTGTAATATACACCTCCTCTACCTAGTTGACAGATTGATAAATTTCAATAATTTTTCTGTTACATTCTTGGGTTGACATGATACAATTTTACATTCAAACAATTTTTATTCAGAAAAAACTCACACATGCAAGCATTTAACAAAGATTTGTTGCAATTGTCAATGTAAATGATAATGACATTATATATGGCTTTCTTTAGTTAGATTTCACACTTGCATATAGAAATGTAGAAGCATTATCATAACATAGTAAGGGGGGAGTGGGGGAGGAAGGGATGGGATAGGATGAAGGGGGGGAGTGGGGAGTATTGCAACCACCGTTTCGACATGTTACGAGTAATAATCTTTTCATCCTCTTAAGCCCTGAGAGGGGAAAGAGGGAAGAAATTCACTGAGGAAGATGAAATCCTCTATGAGCCTCCCAAATGCCCCAGACTTTTTGGAACACAGGGGTACGTCTATTCTCCCATCGTGTAATATGCTCCATCCTGTATATGTCGTCACATCTGAGTTCCCATTGTTTCATTGAAGGAGGAGTATTTTTTCGCCACTGAACAGCAACTAAAATCTGTGCAGCTGCCAGAAGGTGAGTAATGAGTCGTTTGGTGAAAACAGAGCACCTTATCTGGTCTGGTAAATTTAGACATACCTGTGGAGAGGGCAGAACCTCATTCTTGCAGACATTCGTGACAGCCAAACATATCTGTTCCCAATATTTTGTAATTATATCACACTGCCACCAGATGTGTAAAAAAGTGCCTATTACCTTGCTGCATCTCCAACATATTTCACTGACCTCAGGGTACATTTTATGAAGAACAACTGGCGTGTAATATCACCTGGTGAGTATTTTAAAGTAATTTTCTTGTAATCTCACGCAAGTCGAGATTTTCAGGGTGAGCGAGAGACATTTATGCAGGGAGTTTTGCTTCAGATCTAATTGTAAATCCGATCCCCATCTTTTTATATAAGGATTGATTTTCGGACTCGAATGCGTTAGTATCATAGAGTAAAGTGTAGAGATCTTTTTATCAGGTTCCTTCCTCTGGAGAACCATTTTTTCAAACCTTGTTGGGTTTGTTTTATTTATTGGTAAAACCGGTTTTAGATAGTCCCTAATATATGACCGCTGTAAAAATGACAAAGAGGATATATTATCTCCTTTATCCCATTCGATGTTCAGTCCACTCCACGTGTCTAATAAGTCCACCACTGGTGAAGTATATGTGTTCACCCACTCAGGAAGTGTCATGTATAAATTGCAGGGGTGCATCGTATAGAATATCTCTGAGTTGAGTCAGAGGGGAGAGTGTAGTAGTGATTAGGGGAGTACTCAGTTTTTGTTTCCATAATTGGATTGTAGTTTTAGTAATGGGGTTTCAAATAGATGCTCCGGTGGCACATTTCCCGTGTAGAAGTAATGGTCGCACTGTGGAGTGACTAATAGCCATCTCAGATTGAATATCAAGTCTATCTCCCTTGTAACGCAGCCACTCTAAACATCTCATCCCATGGACCGCTAGATAGTATCCATTAAAATCCGGTACCCCCATACCTCCTCGACTGACGGGTAAGGTGGTGTATTGTTTAGTGAGTCTAGGTTTCTTCTTGATCCATAAAAACTTAGAAAGTATTGACTCTAATTTAGCGAAAAAAGGACGAGGCAGATGGATAGGGAGGGTTTGGAGGTAGCATTATACAATTTTAGACGTGAATAAACACCTGCTATGCATAGGTGACAGGGAATAAAATTTAATATATTATTCAGTATTTAATGCGCGCCACATCCTTTCATTCAATGCTTAAACTTTGAAAAGTTGTCACACTATTATGCTTTAATAATTTCTCCCATATTTCAACTCTATAATTTTAAATTTGAAAAAATGAATCCTCCCTTGGATGTGGTCTCTCTTTCTCATGCTCCCTCTCTGGCCTGGAACCCTGATTCCCCGCCACCCGTGATCACCATGGTAGGCGCATAAAAGAACATCGAAAGTTGATAGAGCAGATATCAAATTGGATCGTGAACATCACTGGGACGTGCGACATGATGGGGCAGTAAGTGTGCACACGCCTACACGAACTGACTGACGGGGGTCATCCCCTGCAACTTCTGGGTCTCCAAATTGGTCACATGGCCTGAGCTTCCCCTTTACCCCTTGGAGGTGCTGCCCTGCCTTGCAGCCAGTGTATTATCTGAATGTGTGTTTAGCATGACAGGAGGGGGTTATCACAGGTTATATTTCCCAATGTTTTGGGGTGTACCCTAATTTTAAAAATAAAAGGAGGCAGTCAATCAAGTATTAAAGGTGACATTATGTTTTCACCAAGTGACAGTCCTCATGCTCTAGTAAACTGCTATAATCCAAGGTTCAGTACCTCCTGAACTACAATGCAAAATCTTTACTCAACAAATCAACCCTGTTGTTACCAATAACATGCAACCATATTACCCCTTTTATTATGGAGTAAAATGGGCAGAAACAGGAGCATGTTTTTACCTAATGTGTTTACTTCTACTATGGGTTTTCCCTACTTGTACAGCAGGACACAGTGGAGGGGGAGAATTTATCATAGACCAGAGCTTTGCATTGGTCTATGATATCTCCATGCACTGCCAGAGGTTGCGCCTAATTTATCTCTGGCAGACCGTATGCCTAAACTGAAATCTATATAGCGCAGAAGGACCTGCACTCACTTTCTTGATGATATGAAGAGACGTTTATTTAACGCATAATAGCATTATCCGTGACTGGTTTCGGCTCAAGCCTGAGCCTTTTTCAAACTGCAATACTCCATTAGTGAGCAAGACAGGATTTAAACACATACACTCCACCCAGTGATGTCATCACGTTACCATGACAACCAGTAAACAGTGTGAATAAACATAAGGTTTATGCCAGCTGCTTGCCATTCTCCCTTTTTGGAAAAGTGGTGAGGGCAATGGAAAAACCATCACTTTGATAAATCTTCCTGTTTGTCTTCACTATTGCACCTACAGGACAAGGACTATATGACTGCCTTGTTCTAAGCCTGGTATGTTTAGAACCACATACATTTTACAAAGTGAGCTCATTTTTTAGACACAACGGGGGTGATTTAGTTCTGCCGCCATCTGCGACTTCACCCCACTCACGCCAGGTCTAAAATAGTGGCCGGGGAAGGGGACTGGCCATTAGGCCTGTCTCCTTCATCATTTTCTATGCCTGGTTTAGGCGCAGAAAATGGTATAAATGAAAGAACTGGCGCAGGATCCGCAATTTAGAACTGTAGCAGGATCCGCCGAAGTTATGGAGAGGCCGGCGCCTCTTCATAACTTCAGCGGAACAACCGTCAGCACAGGGCTTTTAAGAAGACTAGTGTCTAAAACACCAGTCTTAATAAATGTGCCCCATAATATTTGTATACACATCCTTTATCACAGAATATTTTAGGGAGTATTAAATCCCATTGAACCACTAGAATAATATAGAAAAAAATGCAGCTAAAATAGTATACATAAAGAACTTACCATGTCTTCACTGGTTCTTCTTATTTTATATGTTGACCATGATTTTCCATCATCACTGTATGCAATCTTGTATGCTTTTATGTATTCTGGGCTTCCTATTCTTTTTGCTCCTTGAGTAATAACGCCAGTGACTCTCATTTTCCTTTGTAAATTGATCTGTTAAGAAATAATAAATATGAGTCATGTCTAAGTACAGCTGTATAACTTTTCTTAAAAGTAAGATATTATAATTTCAGGTGACATACTGTGAGGCTTTTACAAACATCTTTTTGCATGAAACACCAATTTTAGGTAATCCTTACATAATGTAACACTCAAAAATAGATAATATCTTTGTTAAAGACTTTCTAGATGTCACAAAAAGCCATGGTGATTTTCCGAGGTGAATTTACCAAAGTAGGAAAATAAGTAAGCAGGCAGACTCTGATTTGGGTCAATATATTAATTTATTTATATATATATGGTCGATGTAGGGTATTTTAAAAAGGTATAAAATCAGGCAAAGATGGGGTAAATAAATTTCCTTTTAGATGGGTAGAGAAAAAATGAATGTCATTCAATGGTAACCAGCTGGTATTAGAAGTATTGATGTAATAACATATAAAAGTGGTAAAAAATGAAAAAGATGAAAAAAAGATGAAAAAATTGTAAAAATAGTATAAAAGTGCGCTAGTAATGCGCTGAAAAAGTTGTCCTTTTATAAAATAATGTCTTTTCATAAAATAGTCTCAAGAATCATGCGTTTATATTCCTATATAGGATAATATACTTTTGTGTTGATGTCCTCTGGGTGAGAGATAGATAAATGGATACTGCGCCTTATGACTCCTTATGTGGTTCCCGCTGTAAATGGAGAGAACGTGATGTGCCTTGTTTGGTATATGTAGGTAGGTAATTTATCAAAGAACCGCAGGCATATACATTACTAGAGTGCAGTAGTGAGTAAACCGCAGGCTTATACTTTGCAGTAGTTAGTAAATGTAACGCTTGAATGCGGATGCTGTGGGAGGAAGGGGCGGTCTGTGCCTGAGTGCGGCGTCCCGCACTGTCTCTGGCGACAGAGATCACTTACCCTTCACCCGGCGCTGCGGTCTTCGGTCCTCTGGCCTTGCTCAGTTCTCCCTGGGCGGCTGTCTTGAATCCAGGAGTCGGCGGTGTATCTCGTTGCCAAGGACGCCGGGAGGCGTGGTTCGCGCGTCTGTGAGGTGACGTGTGTAGTCACGTGATCGCGATCTTTCCCGGCTTGTGCTAAATGGTCCCGGCCTGTTCTTCTAGCTCCGTTCCAAGTGAAGGGTATTCAGACAATCCTCTGAGGATCGCGATCACGTGACTACACACGTCACCTCACAGACGTGCGAACCACGCCTCCCGGCGTCCTTGGCAACGAGTTACACCGCCGACTCCTGGATTCAAGACAGCCGCCCAGGGAGAACTGAGCAAGGCCAGAGGACCGAAGACAGCAGCGCCGGGTGAAGGGTAAGTGATCTCTGTCGCCAGAGACAGTGCGGGACGCCGCACTCAGGCACAGAGCGCCCCTTCCTCCCACAGCATCTGCATACAAGCGTTACATTTACTAACTACTGCAAAGTATAAGCCTGCGGTTTACTCACTACTGCACTCTAGTAATGTATATGCCTGCGGTTCTTTGATAAATTACCTACCTACATATACCAAACAAGGCATATCACGTTCTCTCCATTTACAGCGGGAACCACATAACGAGTCATAAGGCACAGTATCCATTTATCTATCTCTCACCCAGAGGACATCAACACAAAAGTATATTATCCTATATAGGAATATAAACGCATGATTCTTGAGACTATTTTATGAAAAGACATTCTTTTATAAAAGGACAACTTTTTCAGCGCATTACTAGCGCACTTTTATACTATTTTTACAATTTTTTCATCTTTTTTTCATCTTTTTCATTTTTTACCACTTTTATATGTTATTACATCAATACTTCTAATACCAGCTGGTTACCATTGAATGACATTCATTTTTTCTCTACCGATCTAAAAGGAAATTTATTTACCCCATCTTTGCCTGATTTTATACCTTTTTAAAATACCCTACATCGACCATATATATATAAATAAATTAATATATTGACCCAAATCAGAGTGTGCCTGCTTACTTATTTTCCTACTATTAATCCACTCCTGACTGGGTGAGTCAGTTTCAGCAGCCTTGCACCTCGACCATTTGCTTGAGCAGTAGAGCCGTCTACTACCCCTCTTTCTCTGAATTTACCAAAGTATTCCACCTTTCTTTCTTGCTTTCTAATTTTTCAAGTGTAGGGGGGACATCTGATCTGAATCTTTTATTTAGCCAGTGGTTTTAGTGTTACAGAGAAGGGTTGACAAGATTAGTTAACATAATAAAACTTACTGTACCTTCTATAGCTCAGTTTTATTCATAATTAGAGGCTTACTCTAGTTTAATCAGGGCCGCATCTACCATGAGGCGAGATCAGAATCTTGCCTCAAGCAGCGGCTCAGTTGCCACTGAGACGCTAGGAGTTGACAGTGGGGCACAGAAGCCTATGGCTTCAGTCCCCATCATTCATTCTTATAGGCCACAAGCCACTTGGCCTGAAACCTATGAGGCAGCACAATGAAACCTCCTATGACAGATCACAGTCAATACACCAATGTTGTCATAACATCTGGTTTTCCCTGCATAGCTGGATGGTCGGGAGCACCACTGTACAGGGGAAACAGAAGGGACTGCTGCACTAAACCAACACTGAGGATTGTGTATAAAACAAACAAAAAAAAAGTGAGAAGCAAGTGATTACCACTATGGATGAGCAAACCCGTGGAAGTTCAGGTTCGGAAGAACTTCAGGTCAAACCCGAACCCAAACTTGACCCCGAACCCCCATTGAAGTCAATGGGGACCCGAACTTCACCCTATTATTTTCCATCATAACATGGTTATATCGGAAAATAATAGCATTCTTAAAACAGAATGAAAAAGAATATGGCCATTTAGGGGTTAAAAAAAAACCTCACCTCATCCACTTGATCGCGCTGCAGCAGTTTCTTTTATCTTCATTCATCAGGACCTGCCAAATGACTTGAAATGTGTGCGATGACGTCACCACGCTCTTCAACATGGCAAGCTCGGTGACATCATCGCGCACTTTGCAGGTCCTTTAGCAAGTCCTGCTGAATGATCATAGAAGGGACTGCTGCAGCACGATCAAGTGGATGAAGTGAATAGTTATAATTTTATTTTTATCCTCTAAATGAGCATATTCTTTTGCATTCTGTCTTAAGAATGCTATTATTTTCCGATATAACTATGTTATAACGGGAAAATGGTAAAATCACCCGAATACCGAACCGAGACTTCAGTGAAAAGTTTGGCTTCAGGTCCGGGTACCTGAACTTGCAATGTTCGCTCATGTCTAATTACCACTTATGTCTTCCCTGTTGGATGCCCAACTGTCTCTGTAGCCGGACACATGACCAGAAGCTGCATGACAGAATGGGCTCCTGTGTTTTTACAGAAACATCAAAAAACATCACTGCACTAATTCATACTGTAAACAGCAAATTTCTAGCAGATCTTGCACTTTTATATAGTTATGACTGATACACAAATTGTACACATAACGCCATTGACTAATTCTAAAATCTCTTTCACTATTTGAATGCTAGTGGCAGTCTGTCCTTCAAGTGTAATGTTGAATTAGAGCATGTATTATATGTATGAGGATGGCTTCGAATAAATCACATACTGCTACAATATTTTTATTCACTCCTGTCTTACAATGAAACCACTTGTCTTATGCCACAACGTTCTTCAAGTTCAGTGCTCAAGGACAACAACCACCAGTCTTTGCCCTGGTAATTGGATGAGGATTAGAAACCTTGCCATTTCCTTGTTCGTAAAAAAAATAAAAAAAAGAATGGAAGGAACCTTGGAAGTGTAGAGGTATTTGGGTTAAATTTTCAACCTGAAGAGATTGATCAATGTTTGTGACAAATTACTGAGAGGTGGACAACTGTGGTTCTTTATAGGTGAGGACTGAGCAAAAAGGGCAATAAATCTTACAGCAATATTCTCTACACAGAGCCTGGAATCCTTTTTAATGATAAATAGTTTGAGCTTATACTAAGCAGCGCGTGGGACTTAATTTTATGAAGGATGTGAGATGAATAGATGAAGTGCAAGTTGTCTTGTACGCCATGCATTGTAAAATCCGAATCTTAGTATGCAAGGCAAATTGCCTGCTCATGTGGGATTTCCCACCTTCTTCTAGCTGTTTAATGCAGTCTAGACTTATGAATAGTTCTGACAGACGAATAACAAGTTGTCTTTTTGCTCCGCAGTGAAACAGTTTACTGACTTTAATACATCAAGGAAGAAAGTCTTGGTTTTGAACAATATAACTTGATTAGCGAGGGATGAGAAAGGTCAGAACAGGCCTGAGGGCAATGCCGTAGACAAATAAAGGAAATGGAAACCCCTTCAGCAAGATAAGTCTTAGAAAGCAGATATGTCTCTTCTTTGAATTTTAAGCCAGACAATGAGAAACGTGGTTCAGATTAGTGATGAGCTGCAGGGGTCATATTCGAATTCGCAATATTTTGCGAATATTTTGTAGAATATTTGCCGAATATTTGAAAATTTGATTATTCGTTATATTCTTCAATATTTTTTTACTTGAAAAATCGACTAGATAATGATCGCGCAATATGCGGATTTTCGTTATGCGAATTTTTATCGCAAATTTCTCAATTGCCGAGCAAAAACATGATTCCTCCCTGCTTCTTGCTTGTGGGCCAATGAGTCATAGCACTATATCAAATATATTAGTTTTTTCGAATATTCGTAATATTCTAAAACAAGAATATATAGCAATATAGCGAATATTCGAAAAAAAAACTGAATATAGAGCAATTTAGCTAATATAGTGCTATAATCTTTTATTTCAATAGTTGAAATTTTTTTACAATCTGAACTACAGATGAGAAAAAATTTGCAGCTATTAGACAAAGAAGATTATAGCACTATATTAGCTAAATTGCTCTATATTCGTTTTTTTTCGAATATTCACTATATTGCTATATATTCTTGTTTTAGAATATTACGAATATTTGAAAAAACAAATATATTCGATATAGTGCTATATATTAGTTTTTTAGAATATTCATCAGTTTTCCTATTTAAAGTCATGATTCCTCCCTGCTTAAGTTGTTTGTGGGCCAATGACTCATTGGCCCACAAGCAAGAAGCAGGGAGGAATCATGTTTTTACTGGGCAATTGAAAAATTTGCGCAAAAAATTTGCATTACGAAAATCCGCTATAAAAAAATCTTGAGTATTCGAAATTACGAATATATATCAATATATTCTAAATATTTGCAAATTTTCGAAGTACCTATATCCGCGATAAAAATTTGCAATTCGAATATTCGTGATCAACACTAGTTCAGATATTGCTTTTGAATACATTTCTATGCTTAGTCCTAGCTTCAATAGACTACTTTTTACTGTACAGCTTTTACTGTAAGTTTATACTGATTATTTGCCTGAGCCAAGTTAATCTTTACTGCTTTTAAATAATGAAACTACCATTTACAACACTCAATGAACCACCTTGGCCAAGAGTGTTCACACACAAAATCAACACTGTAACACTCATCATAATTAAACTTGCTGTTCTTTCCCTTTCACCCTTTTAATTAAAAGTCCAATAACTGGCAAAACAAATATGAAAGCAGTGCCTTGCAGCTTTTAATCAGTGTCACATATGACAATACATTATGGCGGGTTATATTTCTGCAGGTACTAACCCATTTCAATACGGCTGATGAGAATTAATTGTGTCTCACTTGTAGCTGGAAAGTTCAGTTCAATATTCACAATACAGATAAATATTTATCTCATATATTATCTGTATTTGCTAATGCATCTACAACGTCTTTAATATGATAGATGATCTGTTTAATAGACTCTTTGGCCTTAGGAATATAATGAATATAATAGTTAAATAATCATATAAGATCCCAGGATGGTCTGAATCACAATGAGACAATGAATACAGTGCATCTAGGCTACGACCAGAAATAGTTTTACAGTTGGTCATGTACTTTTAAGGAATTACCTAAATACTGTAAGTTTTTAAACTGACTCTTCACTTTAAAATCTAAGAATACACTCATAAGGCACATGAGCACCAATGTAGGTCCCTAAATTCTGAGATTTCATTTATAATACTATGTGTCCTCTGTAGCAGAAGATCTGTGGGGAAAAATTCCTCTATACCCCTATAGTTATGTAAAAAGAATGTGGACTTTATTTACATAGTTATATGAGGTTGAAAAGTATGGACTGTCTTCGGCCAGCTCTACACTTGTTAGTTGTCACTAGAGATGTCCCGAACAATTCGCCGGCGAACATAGCTTGTTCGCCACGGCGGGCGAACATATGCAATGTTCGGTCCGCCCCCTATACATCATCATTGAGCAAACTTTGACCCTGTACCTCACAGTCAGCAGACACTTTCCAGATAATCAGCATACCCTCCCTCCCAGACCCTCCCACCTCCTATCAAAAAGCAAGGACAGCATCCATCTTAGATTCATTCTGAAGCTGCAGTGTCACAAATTTGACTAAGTTGTAATCGCAATGCGATTAATACAGGTTATATTAATCGCATTGCAAATTCAACTTAGAGCTCGGTTCCTAATGGTTGTATTGCTAGAAGATTACGAAGATTGAGAATATAGTGCTATATTCGTTATATTCGTCAATTCTAGCAATACAACCATTAGGAACTTAGCTCTAAGTTGAATTCGCAATGCGATTAATGCAGGTTATATTAATCGCATTGCAAATTCAACTTACCACACTCTGCGTCAACTACGCAATTTTCCATGGGAGTTTTGCCATGGATACCCCTCCGGCATGCCACAGTCCAGGTGTTAGTCCCCTTGAAACAACTTTTCCATCACTACTGTGGCCAGAAAGAGTCCCCGTGGATTGAAAAATTCGCCTGCCTATTGAAGTCTATGGCGGTTCGCCCGGTTCGCCCGTTCGCAAACATTTTATGTTCGCGACAACTCTAGTTGTCACCTGAATACTGTTTCTGCTGTCAGCTATCAATCCCAATCCTCCCTTACCCATGCATTTGCAACTTGGTAGAACATGTATGGTTTCTCAATAAGAAGAGGTGAAAAACAGCTGCCAATCTCTTCTGGCAATGGATTATCTCTCTGAGAACAAAAGGATTGGGCAGTTGAATTCCAACCATTATTATTAGAGATGAATGAAACAAGTTTCGGATGTTACATCCAAAGTCACTTCCTTCAAAACTTCGGATTAATACTGTACGGAGATCAGTCTCCGCACAGTATTAAATGTATGATGTGCCGATTAGTTATTCACGAAGTCACGTGTGACTTCTTTGAATAACTTTGGCAATTGATTTTTAAAGTGGAAAACTTTTAAACTTGAAACCGAACTCGGCTTCGGTCCCAACTGGTACCTCAAAACTGAGTTTGCTTTCAAGTTTTAAAGTGGTTTTCCACAATTACCGAAGTTATTCAACAAAGTCACGCGCGACTTCATGAATAACTAACTTCGGCTCATCGGAGCCCATACATTTTAATACTGTACGGAGACGAATCTCCATACAGTATTAATCTGAAGTTTTGTATGAAGCAACTTCGGATGTAACATCCGAAGCGTGCTTCGCTCATGTCTAATTATTATCAGTGGCATCTGCTGTCCATGAGAGAGTTAAAAGGGTTCGGCTGACAAATATCTCATGTGTATGGCCAGCTTTATTCTACACGTAATCTGAGTTGGATTCAAGTTATAATACCTACTAAAATATTCTAAACTGAACATATTTGGCTTCGGCCTTTAACATTTGATTTTAGTGACCCAAATTAGTTTGATTTCAGCTGCCCACATTGATCTTATTCTTTTAAAACCCTATCCGAGACAAAAGCTTGAACATTTGTATTTTATCCTATTAATATTTATGCCATATTTTTAGCATTAAAATATACAAACATTATGCAAATAATATGTAATGGTATTTTCCTAGACTGTCCGGAATCACTCATATCACTGTAATACTTTAATATATTCTAGCCTTCTGACAATCTGTTGTCTTCAGTACAGCTATCACTACATGTTGTCCTGGTTCTTGAGCTACACTGATGGTGTCATTACAAAATAATAAAATAAAATAAATCATGCCATTAGACTTTTGTCAGCATAAGTAGGAAGTTTTCATTTATTTCCCACTCTTAATCAAATATTGCAGCTAACCCTCAGGGCCTTATTTTCCATTAAGGCCCCTGCAGTAAAGGTTGCCTGGTACTCTATGCTATGGCAGATGGTACATGAGTCTCCATTCAATTCTTACATACCAGACACTGGCAGAAGTGATGGACCGTGTAACATCACTGAACTCTGGAGCAATGGTGTTTTGTTCTCTGGAGTAATGAATCATATTTCAAAATCCATCTGAGAGATGAGTCTAGGTTTGGAGAATGCTACCTACTGGAATGCATAAGGCCAGATTTGGTAGGGGAAGGATAACAGTATGTGGATGTTCTTTATATCTTTACACTTGTGCATATTATTGGAATGGTTGTTTTGAGCCAGATCTCCTCATCCAACATCAATGGGTGACCTCACAAATGCATTTTTCACTAAATGAGCACAAGTACATACAATGACACAATAAAATCTTATGGCCTTTCTAGAAAATGTAAGACTGCTGTATAGTTGATTGCAAACAGGGCCCAGTCTCGTACAGATGTGATAGGTCTCCACATGTACTTTGTCCCATATACTGTATGGTGTATAGTTATGAAATACATCCTACTGTATGAAGAATTTGGTGGAGGAGGAATAATGGCAAGAAACAGTTTCAGACTCAGAGCTTAGGCTGGGCATCTAATTTTCAGTGAAGAGTAATGTTAATGCTACAACATGCAAACATTTGTAGGACATTTGTCACTTCTAGTTTGGGGAAGGCAATTTCCCTTTCCAGTGTGAATACACCTCTGTGGACAAAGTGGGGTCTATAAACACAAGGGCTGATGTTCGTAGTGGAGGAACTGAAGTGGTTTTACTTAAGTGCATGACCTCAACCACATGAGCACTTTTAGGATAAAATGGACTGCCATTTGCGAGCCAGACCGTTTTATCCAACATCAGTGTCTGACCTGAAAATTGCTATTTTGGCTGAATGAACTTCCAACAGAGACTGTCCACAATCTTATCTAAAGCCTTTCCAGAAGAGTGCAGGCCGTTTAAGCTGCAAAAGGAGACTCAAGCATATTTAAGCCTATGGTTTTGGAAAGAGATATCCAGGAAGCTCTTATAGATGTGACAATCAGGTGTCCACATATATTTGGCATATTGTAAATTAGGTATTGTTCTTTGCATCTGATTGCAACAACACCAGTTATGTGCAAGACAGCAGAACCAGACCTCAGCTGCTTTTCGCAAGTTCTAACAGTGGCTCTTGGTACTCAGATACCCACAGGACCTACAGAAGGACTGAAATGTACAACACCCAAGTGGTTGCAAAAGCAATGTACATATCAATACTGTAAAAAACAAGACCACTAATGTATTAAAGTAATTGAATGTTGAGGGACACAAGGAAGAGACTATCCAGCAACGGAGTGGATGGCAGATGTACGGCACACAGGTCCAGAGCAAATTAATTACTGTGATCAGAAACAGAGCAATACTGTACAATACTTATTGCTGAAGTTAAGTAAGCAAATTAGCCAGGTCAATACAACAGCACAGCAACAAACAAATCCAAAACATAGAAATAAAGATCATAGAACTATACATTTCAGAATGCACAGAAACAGACCAGGCTAGAACAAGATACAATTGTGTAACTACAAATTCAATAATACAGAACAAAGTACAAACTATCTGAAGGTGAATGTACCTATGAAACGTATATATGACAACCAGAATGGAGTAAGGCCTGAATGTATAAAGGCTAGACAATCAGCAACCCTCATCAATCAGGCAAAGCAAGGTGATAACCAAACCCAGAGTCAGATACATGGCAGCTGCATGGGAACCACCCAAACAAAATTAGTAACTACTTTACTTTGAAGTTGCTTGTGATACTGATAAAAATATATAGAACACGGATAAAGATATGCATATTTAATCTGTCATCAGATATTGATTTGGTATTGTAAGAAGGTACCTGGAATCATCGTGGATGGAAGGTATGTGTCACCGAGGTTCCTGGCCTCGGTGAAGTAAGAGCCTGTATTTTATGTGTCAGCAACAGCTATTGCTAATTGATACCGTGAGATTTAGCATGGCTGTAATAGCTGATCCGGGACGGATCTTACTGGGAGTAGTCAAAGTGCTGGGTGGGTGACTACTCCCCATGTTCCAGGCCGGGATTTGCCAGGCATAAAAAGCAGCCAGCACTGCCAGGTGTGGTGGATTACCTCCGTCTGACAGTGGAGCTCAGGGGGTCTGTGTGCTGGGATCTGAGGCCTGTGCTGGGCTGGAAAGCGGAGACCCTTGTGTCAGGGGAACATGCCACCTAAAGCCTGCATTTGAACTTTCTGAGGCAGAACTGCCACCAAGGTGGCTTTTGTTTTCTTAACTTGCCATTGGGTGTGAAGTAACACCAACACTGCAAAGGTGCGTTTTTGTTTTGCTTTCACGTGTGAATAAACACTGGTGTTTTGAACCAAGAACTGCCTCCTGAGCTGTGATAGGTAGAGCATGGACAATCTCTCTTAGCTGCAGCAGAAAATACATTTCCTTTGAGCTTCCAGCTTGATATAAATCTATATATCCCATGTGAGGTACAGGACTGGTTCTAGCTTTGTTAGAAAGGTATTGTCATGGGCTATACGATTTTTTACATTAGCCTTGGGATAACTCATTTAAGATGCAGCACAAACTGCTTCCAGACCATAATGTCCTTTACGACATATCAATCTGCTCTGTTCCTCCTGCTCTAACATGGTGCTTCCAGATTGCACTGCATTTTGTGGTGACAGATCGTCTTTAAGTCCTGCACCTGCTTAGATCATGTTCTGTACTCTCCAATTCTGGTTTATTTCATGGCTAACTTACACTGCAGAAAGGTTTGCTAAGTTATTCTGAGTACAACACTGCCAACTCTAACAACTGATCAGAGGCTGGTGATAGTTTGATAAATATGTATTCTAGATAACAGTAAATTGAAAATGTCCATTTTTAGAAGATACATATCTAAACCTATGCAATATTTTTGTCTTCTTTTTGGAAACAATGAATACAATGTAGCCAGCAATGCAACACTGTCTTATCTACTTAAACAGCTGCTCTCGTCTACACCACCTATTTATATCAGAAGAAAAGTTGCCAGCTTCAACACATTGCTCCCCATTTAAATTTGTATTGTTTCTGATACAATCATTGGCAAGCGAACAGATTGCAAATGCTTCATTTACAAATTCTCGGGCCATTGCAAAGCTCACTTTTTATTTGGATGCTGCAAGTGAATTAATAACCATGCTGCCGCTATTAATCTTGTACTGGATGGATGTGCTTGATAGAAGCAATTACAATACAGTCAGAAGGTGTTTTTCAGATAAATCAAAGGGTTACTAGTGTATGGCCGTGTAGGATTGACCTCATATAATTATTTACCATAAACAGTGCAAACCTATCGAGCAAGCCACAATGTTCCCTGTATAGTCAGTGATGTACTATATAAGTATTTCCTAAATTGAATCCTACAGAACGTCATGGTTAAATAAAAGGGTTTCTGGGGTTCTGTGGAAGGATTCCTGCTAATGGCAGCCAATAGTGCTGAGTGAACTATTGCCTGAAATGGCAGTAAAAAAAAAAAAATATCATACTTGTGTCATACATTTCAGTGCAGCAGCCATCTTGATTGAAGATCCCATGCGAAATCTTGTGCCCGTTACGTATGACGTCACCATGCCAGCTAGCTTGATGACATCATCACGCACTGCACAAGATTTTGCGTCGGATCTTTGATAAAGATGGCAGCAGCAACTTCTTTGCGCTTTAATGGATAAGGTGAGTATTATTATTTTAACCAATAAACCCCTGAAAGCCCAATTTTTTTTTTATCTCAGATGCCGCGATCATCGATGAATGCAGCATCTGAGAGGTTGAATGACGGGGGAATGCAATTGCTGATCCCCATTATTGCATCCGCTACTTTCAAAAAAATGTGCTTTGTGACAAATTTGTCACAAACTTCGCTCATCTCTAGCAGCCAGTTTACATTTCGCTTTCATTAGCTACTATACATAACAATGACATCTGAAGTCAGGAAGAGAAATTTGTTTCCCACCAGCTGACCATGTTGGATCCATCAGCTTGCTTTTAGACCTGGATTAGGCTACTTTCACACTAGCGTTCTGCTGTCCGCTCGTGAGCTCCGTTTGAAGGGGCTCACGAGCAGAGCAGAACGCTTCCGTCCAGCCCTGATGCAGTCTGAATGGATGCGGATCCGCTCAGACTGCATCAGTCTGGCGGCGTTCAGCCTCCGCTCCGCTCGCCTCCGCACGGCCAGGCGGACAGCTGAACGCTGCTTGCAGCGTTCGGGTGTCCGCCTGGCCGTGCGGAGGCGTGTGGATCCGTCCAGACTTACAATGTAAGTCAATGGGAACGGATCCGCTTGAAGATGACACCATATGGCTCAATCTTCAAGCGGATCCGTCCCCCATTGACTTTACATTGAAAGTCTGAACGGATCCGCTCAGGCTACTTTCGCACTTAGAAATTTTTCTAAGTTATTAATGCAGACGGATCCGTACTGAACGGAGCCTCCGTCTGCATTAATATGATCGGATCCGTTCAGAACGGATCCGATCAAGCGCAAGTGTGAAAGTAGCCTTAGTTGTTCCTAGCCCTGTATGTAATACATGGTAAGTAAAGGGGTTGTCCCACAAAAAATATTCTACAGTTTTCATACCAGCACCTGGATCTGAATACTTTTGTAATTGAATATAATAAAAATTTTGCATATCCAGTGAGTTATTCAAAAAAATGTATCTGTATAGCGCCACCTGCTGTTTTTTTCTTATTTCTTTGACCTGCTCGCTGAGACGGCCGCACATGCTCAGTTTAATCCTTCAGCTGCCTCCTGAGCTGTGATAGGCAGAGCATGGACACACCCCCTGAGCTGCAGCAGAAAAGACACTGCCTTTGAGCTTCCATCTTGATATAAATCTAGCAGAGGAATGAATGGGAAGATCTCTGGATCAGTGTGACGTACAGGCCTGGTTCTAGCTTTGTTAGAAAGGTATTGTCATGGGCTATATGATGTCTGATTTTCATTTTTTACATTAGTCTTGGGATAACTAATTTAAGATGCAGCACAAACTGCTTCCAGCCCATAATGTCCTTTACTTCAGAAATAGATTTTCATATACTTTAGATTTTTTTTTGTATTGTTCATGCCCATATTGTAAGTCTTTATTATTTGTATTCTTTCAACATTTTTTAATTCCACTGTGATTGAGAGAAATTGTCTAGCAATCTGGTGCCTTTCCATCAATATATTGTTGCTCAAATAATAAGAAAGATTCCCCATGAAACCATAATGGTGACTTTACTGCAATACTCCCCTGAGTGAGCAACTCTTTTATTTCCTAGGACCGTATTATAAACCATGATCTTTAGGATGCAGCACCAACTGCTTCCTTTTCCAATCTTATAAATGGATTTCCTTCTTTTCATGTTCATTTTTTATATACTTTTTTATTGTTCATGCTCATATTGTAAAGTTTTATCATTTGTATCCTTTTCACATTTTTGAATTCCACTGTGATTATTGAAATAGATTTTCTTGCTATCTGCCACCTTTCCATCAACATATTGTTCCTCAAATAAGAAGAAGGATTTCCTATGAAACCATAATGGTGACTTTCCTGCAATAGTCCCCTGAGTGAGCATCTCTTATTTCTTTAGTGATTTAAAAGCAATGTCTTGACTGTGGATAAATGCACAAATCGTATATAAAAAAAAAAAAAGTAAAACTAACTCTCAAATGACCTTTTAGATTATGTGACCGATAATAGTGGTTTGAAAAGAAACTAGTAGAAGTATTTAAAAAATCTCTATTGATAGGCCATTTTATAACAGTACCGCCATAGCATATACAGCACTAGCATGAATTCTGCAGCTCCTAGATCATCTTTAGAATTTGACTAGCAGAAGGACCCGGCTTCGCACTGGTATATTTAATCTATTTCATTTAATGTTTGTGTGTGTCATTAAAAGATATCAACAGTATCCACTATAACAGTGACATCTACAGTACCCTGCCCCTTTAAAGCTGACCTACTGCAGTGAAGAAAAATGCCCCTTTAAAGCTGACCTGCAGCAGTGAAGAAAAATGGCTGGGTTGTTATGGAAACCTGGTGTAAACTGTGTGTATGTGGAGACTAAGGGCCTGCAAGCTTCTATTGGCTGATAAGGGACATGCGACCAGTTGGTATATGAAGGGAAAGACCTGCAGGCTTCTATTGGCTAATGTAGGTAATGTGATGTGCCATATTTGTATTTTTTGGAAATATCTCAGGAATGGTACGTGCTAGAGAGCTGTAACCCCCACGAGATTTCTTTCCAGGTAACAAGGGATGTGTAAACCAAGTTTTGTTGAAATCAATGGTTAAGTTTTTGAGTGATCGCGGAACATACATACATCCTTCTTTATATATATAGATTAAATGTTGATCAAAAAGTCGAGAATAAAGTAAAGTAAATTTCAATGACAGCTTTCTCTGTACCAGCTTAGGGTGGATTCACATATATAAATTGTGCTCAGCCAATTGTTTTATGCCAGAGCTGACATAGATGACTTGTTTGTGCACTTTGAAAGAAACAGTATATGTAGTAGCATAGTAGCTCCAAGTGCAAAGACAAATGTAAACACTGGAAATGTGGATTACTGTGAATTACATTACTGCTACAGTGCTATACTTACTATACAGTACATAAAAATATGAAGATCTTTGCACACATCTCCGATCAAAACTGTGTCTGGTCCATTCACAAATGGCAAGGTGGCTTCTACACATGGGAACCTAACACTATAAGAATTGCCTCCAATGTTCAGGGATCCATGCATAGTGTACCCTATTTAAAAGCCTTGGGTAAATGGGCAGGTATGCACAGTGGAAACCGGTGATTTGAATTTGTATCTGCTCTTGGAGCAAGGTACTACTGAAAATACTATTTGTCTGCTTCTTCATGTCGGCCATAGTGGTGTGCACCTGCACTTTATTACATATTGTTAGCAGGTCCTGGTGTAATTGTATTTTTTTGCGTTGTACATTTTGGAGAGTGTCTGTCTCAGTTTGGACCTTTCACTCCAGCCCATCTGCCCAAATCTTTTAAATAGAGTATACTATGGCTGTATCCTACCCTGCCCTGAATTGTAATTGCACTGCACTTTAAATAAGGAAATTAAGTCTGATAAGTTGTTTTATGTTTTCCCGGATAAAATCTGTCTAGTGTCAACATACAACAGAATAAAGGACTAAGGAATTATTCACAGTTGGCCACTGTTTGGTCAGTGACTAAGAGCCAAAACCAGGAGTGGAGGCTACACAGAGATAAGGCATAATAGAAGGATGGGTGTATTCACATTTTCATTCTATTTTGTTAATTTTCACGGCTGACAGCTACATATTATTGAAGAAGACCTTTTTAATAGGCTTTTTTTTTTCCAGGAAGGCATCTGTGAAAAACTGCCATTTTTTTTTTTTTACTATCATGTGAATGTACCCTATGGTCTCATGCCATCTAGGTTTAAGAAAAAAGGTCACCCTGAGAAATGATAAAATAGGGCCTCTTTTCTAGGTCTGGCTCAAAACAAAGTTGATCAAACAGACGATTTCAACTAAAACAAATATACATCATTTGAAATTCAACAACAAACGATCATTTTAGCCAACAAATGATAAATGGTTTGAAAAAAAGTTGGTTGTGTTTAATATTTTTCTCTGATAGTAAGGCAAAATATCTTTCATTCAAAGACAGATCATTCATGAACGAAAGGTCTTTCTTTGCATGAATGCTCCCAGAAAGATCTTTCATCCATCACCGGTTTCATTAAATGTGTCTAGGTAATGGCCAATATCGACTAAAATGTGTATGGCCATGTCTGTGAAAGGAACGTTCACCAGATGTTTGTTTATTCAACCTTTCTTCAATAGTGATAAGCAAAATAGGCAATATTAGTTTTCACGAAATTTCACAAATTTTTTGCATAATATTTGCAAATTCTAGAATTCGGGATCTTCAGTCATTATTTTCGCTATTGTGCAAATCGGCACTAATGATGCGCATATTTATTGCGCAATACATGCAACTTCCTGTAATATTTATTTGAGGGTAGCGCCTCTTTTAGACTGAGCACACGCCCATCTGCCTGTGGCTTCTGAGCAAAGTACAAATGTAGCTGTTTCCTTCACTGCCCTGATAATGTGGACTTGGATAAGTCCAGGAGAGGCGGTATATTAGTGATAGGAACCCCTCTGCGGAAGCCACCTTGACGCTTGGTAGATGGGCCCGACACAAGTTTGATCAAAATGTGCGCTAAGAGCTTCCATTGATCCATTTATAGTAGGTATTATACAACTTGGATTTAGAATGATCCCCATTTCTCATCTTTACTGCTTATATGTATGTGCAGTCATTATTTTTTTTATTAATTATGTTTGCTTTATGGATATGCACCTATAACTATGAATTAGAATTTGCCAGTCAAAATTTTTCTGTAATATTTATTTGAGGGTAGCGCCTCTTTTAGACTGAGCACACGCCCATCTGCCTGGGGCTTCTGAGCAAAGTACAAATGTAGCTGGTTCCTTCACTGCCCTGATAATGTGGACTTCGATAAGTGATAGTGATAGGAACCCATCTGCGGAAGCTACCTTGACGCTTGGTAGATAGGCCCGACACAAGTTTGATCAAAATGTGCGCTAAGAGCTTCCATTGATCCATTTATAGTAGGTATAGTACCACTTGGATTTAGAATGATCCCCATTTCTCAGCTTTACTGCTTATATGTATGTGCAGCCATTTTTTTTTTTTTAGCAATACATGCAACTTCAAATTTTATCAGGTCTGAGTAAGTATTACTGATTGGTGCACTAAGTATTGTTGCGACATGACAGCACTATGTCTGTTGCATGTATGTATGGACAGCAGAGAAACAGTAATTACTATCACACTACCTAACACCCTGCACTGGAACCTATCAGCTACACTATATCATTTTCTAACCTACACTGACTATCTCCCACTAACTATCTATATTATATATATGAGCTAACTAACTAATGACATTGGATAAGGAATAGGATCCAGATGAAAGCACAGAGCACAGCAATGTCACTGCTCTCTCTCTCTCAGAACTGCAAAAAACAGCAGAAAATGGCTGCTGGGAGTTTCTTATATAGTAAGGGGTAGGCAACTTTCCTATTGGTTGCTAGGGATGTTGATAAGCTTTGACAAAGATATTGCAGCCTTCTCATTGGCCCACAAGCAAGAAGGGAGGTTACTGATGAAAAAAAAATCTAGAATATTATCGAAGTGCCGATATTCGCGATAAAAATTTGCAATTAGAATATTCACGATCAACACTACTCTTCAACCATCAACCATCTTCTATCTAATGTGTATGGCCACTTTAAGAACCTGGGACAGGAGGTCTTTGTGCTTGTTTTGCCATCAATCCAATATATCTTGTGCAGTTTCCTAAAACTCATTCGATAAGAGGATTAAGCAAATTTGGGTGGGATCCTCTATTTCCACGGATTATATGGTATTAATAACCACATCATGTATGCAGATTAAGTCCTAAAATACAATTTAATGAAGCTATGAAAAGTCATAAGATTTGATCGGATCCTACAGGCATGAATTGACATAAGACTCTTGAGATATGATACAATAAAAAAAATTAAAAATAAAATCAGAAAATCAGAGAATTATTGCGGTACCATGTTCAAGTCATAGTCTATGGGCTCATGCACACGACCGTGTGCTGGCGAGGCCTGTGCACCGACCGTGGGGCAGCCTCATGCAGATTGCGGACCCATTCACTTGATTGGGGTCCGTGATCCGTATCCGACCGTCCACACCGCAAAAAGTAGTGCATGCTCTACTTTGTTTGCTGTGCGGAGGCACGGCCATAAACACCATGGAACCACTATGTTCTTAAGCCCTTTTTTTCATGTATTAGTGGCAAAAAAATATACATTTGCCATTCAGCAGTGCAGTTATATGTTCTAAAGCCCTTTGAGTCTTGCATTAGTGGCAAAAAAATATATATTATTTGCCGTTCAGCGGTGCAGTTATATGTTCTAAAGCCTTTTGTGCCTGTATTAGTGGCAAAAAAATATATATTTGCCGTTCAGCAATGCAGTTATATGTTCTAAAGTCCTTTTTGGTGTGTATTAGTGGGAAAAAAGGCTTATTAGCCGTTGTGTGGTGAAGTCAGAAAATTACAGACTTTTTGGGGATGTTTTTATTTCCTTTTTATTTATTTATTTGATCTAACAGTATGTCAGACAGAGAAGTGCCAGGCCCTGCAGAGGGGAGTGGCAGAGGCCTAAATGTTTCTGGCACAGGCAGAGGTCACAGCAGAGTAAGGGGGCGTGGCAGCAGAAGTCACAGGGAGAGGCCTAAGCTCCTGGTGTCATCTAGCGGTCGTGTCTTGACTAGAAACCCAGTGGTTCTTGAATGGTTGACTCAGTCATCCACTTCGTCCCAAGTGACATCAGACACCCCCAGCCAAGAGTCGGTGGGTTGATCAGACACAACCCTTAGTTGGCATGGCCCGGGAGCAGGTCCTGTGACCTCACCTGTCCTCAACCTGCCTCTGTCCTTTACTATTCCCTCAGCCAGAGAGGAATTATATGCTGTGCATTCAGCTCCACTATACAGCGAGGACGAGCTACTAGTGGACAGTCAGCAGCTACTGGCCAACCAAGATATGGAGGAGACATCTGCCGCTTCCTTCGGTAGAAGGGCAAGTAGTGATGAGGAGAGTGGCATAAAAGCTGGTGTTGCGAGTGGTCAGAGACCGTTGAGGAGGACATCAGTGACATGCAGACAGTACTCGATGATGATGATGTAGCTGATCGCACATGGGAGCTGGGTGAATTAGGGGCTTAATTATCATCGGGAGAAGAGGGTGGCAGCTTGCCCGTGAGGCAGCAGCGGAGCCAGCAAGTTTCTAGCATGGCCGGGAGTTAACAGGGTGACAGCAGTGGGAGGTCAGAAGCCAAACGTGCCCGGGCTAGACCACCCGCTTCGCAGGAGCCTACCTGCCCGGAAAGTAATGGTGCAGGGGTTGACGGAAGCAGCGGCGGTAGCAGTCAGTCAGTTCGGAGTGTCGGGGGTAAAATCAGCTGCTCGGTGGTGTGGCAGTTTTTTGTTAAGCCGCCGGAGGAGGCGAACAAGGCCATTTGTAGAATCTGTGGGCAGAAGGTGAAGGTGGCACCACAGCCCTGCATCAACATATGCAGTGTCACCAAAAAGTGGCCTGGGAGAACCATGTCTTCATGGTGGTCCAGCCTGCCACAGCAAACACTATATCACCCAGTGACACACAACCGATTTCAGGCAGTGAAGACTGCACCACCTCAGCCGAAGGGAGCTGTCTGTCCTTCCATCATCTGCTGGTCTTATTGCTCCTGCTCCTCCTCCGACTCCTCGTCAGTAGTGTTGGGTGAGCATGCTCGGCCGAACACCATTTTGAATCGAGCATCGTAATGCTCAGCACATCGCGGTGTTGAGCCGAATGCGATGCTCGAGTCTCCTCCCCACACATTTGTTGGCTGCTACACAGCCAATAAACTTGTGCAACAGTACTGCCACTTACTGTAATGCCGTAGCCATGTTGGTTACTGGCATTACAGTGATTGGCTGGCCGAAACGTGTCATCGGGTGCAATATAGCACCCAATGACACGTGGTTCAGTACAGACAGGGAGAGCTGCAGTAGAAGGGATAGATAGATAGTGTCGGGACAGGAATTTATTTAATTTTTTTATGCAGGGTTTAGTGTTGAAAGGTGTTAGAGACCCAAAAGTCCTTTTAAGGACTATTGTTTTATCTGGCCGCAATATATATTATTAGCGTAACCTGCGCTAAATTGCGTGCAGTTGTTTGGCCACTGCTGACAGTGACACAACCTCTGCTTCATCTGTTATGTTACATTTGCACATCCTAAATATCAGTGACATTCAGCGCAATTGTTTGGCTGTTGGTGACAGTGATATTACCTGCACTACATCTCCTGTATAACGTTTGCGCATTCTTAATATCTGTGACATTCAGTGTCATTTTTTCGCCGCTGGTGACAGCGACATTACCTGTGCTACATCTCCTGTATAACGTTTGCGCATCCTAAAATGAGACTCACAACAGATCCTGTCTATGTAACAGCTGTAAGGCCTGCATGACATGGTCCCTATTTTGCATCAGAATTGTCTTATGATTTGATAGTCAAAAGCAGGAGGGAGTACAAAACACAGAAGACATGCAAATATTCCATCCACGTGTCATCTCTGTTTTGGATCCGCTCCTTTTTTTTGGCTTTAGCAATGCTGATGGATTATTGACCAAATGCTGACCGAGGGAAGGCGGATGCTCCACAGACAGGATTCGTTTTTGGGGGTTATTGTTCTGACGGATCAGAGGAAGGGCAAAATAATCAGTGACGTCAACACAAACTTACTGCTAACATCCTCTCCACTCTGTCAGGGGGGTTCTACCTGTATAAGCATTTAATAGGACAGGTTCTGTAGACATCTATGTGGAATCAGCTGCCGACAGTGTAAAAGGAGTGCGCTTCTTCTTGATGCTAACATTGACCTGTAAGGCTGAGTTCACACTTTGGTCAGTTTTGACCCTGTAACTGCCCAAATAAGTGAAGTGTGCAGTGATTCTAAGAGCGACGCCTGTAATCTGCATGTCATACTGACTCACAGTACTGTTTCACTACCACAGCAGACTCCCTATGCGCGTTACTGCAAGGCACAGTGTTCTACACCACTATTAAGGCTCTCGGCAGCCAGGAAATAGCAGTTTTTTTAACACGATTCGCTGCATATAAATTCGGATTGAACCAATTTTCTTCCAGATATTCGGCGAACTGGCCGAAACGAATTTGTGAGAAATTCACTCATCTCTAATTACAACCTGCAATTAATATGGAATTTTGGGGGGCGTTTGTACAATTTCATTTACACAACATGCCTACCACTTTGAAGATGCAAAATATATTTTCACTGTGACAAGAAAATTTATAAAAAAGAAAAAAATAAAAGAAATTAAATGTGCATTTTTCCTTGAAGATTGATATTTTGTGGGGCCACCTTTTTCTGCTATTACAGATGCAAATCTCTTGGGTTATATCTCTATTAGCTTATTAGTTTTTCAGTCCCGGCTGATGAAAAGCTTCCCCACCACATGCCACAACTAACTGTAGGAATGGTGTTTTACTGTAGGTTGATGGGAATTTTTGGGTTTGCACCACACATAGCATTTTTCAGGATCAGCTTATGGCCAAAAAGTTCAGTTGTGGTCTCATCTGACCAGAGAACCTTCTTCTTCTTTAATAAATGTTTTTTTTCTGTCCACTCTTTCATAAAGCCTCACTCTGTGAAGTGAATGGCTTGTAGTGGCCCTAGAGACTTCCATCGCTGCTGTAGATCCTAGGAGCTCCTTCAGTATTATCATTGGTGCCAGTGTTAAATCTATGAGTAACACTCTTCTTGACCAGTCTATAAGTTTTGGCGTAGCACAAATATGGAGTTCATTATTACACACCAGTAATTAGCAGTGTAGCTGTTAATCCAAAACTGAGATGAGACAGAAAACTTTCTAAAGTCAGCACCTACTCTGTGTCTTCTCTCCAGCAGCTCCTTTAAACTTCAGCTCTCCAGAGAAATTCTTTGGCCAGCATGTAACCTGATCACTCAGTGAGCTGCTAATAGGTCATTAACAAAGCCAAGTCATCTGCTGGTAAGGAGGGGCCAATCAATGATATAGCATGTGGATCCCACTGTATGGGGATGAGTGATCCTTAGCAGGTCTCGATCTCACACCGTTTGCATATTGTTGGTGGCACATCCCCTGTTCACACAAGCAAATGTGCTGCTGACAATCATTTTTTTGCCAGTAAAAAAGACACAATCAACAACAATCAAGCTTGTCTGATTGCTGGTCAGTGATTGGGAACCAGCATTTGTATGTTGGGCTGTTCATTCGGCTGATCACTGGCCTGTCTATTGGGGTCTAACAATGAAATTAAAAATATATCTAGTGAAAATCAATATGCAGCTTGTATACATACATCATGCTAAAAAACTGTGTAGCATAAAGGTATCAGGGTGAGACATATGCTGCAGCTATGTTTGCACAGGGTGGATTTGCTGCTTATTTTCCATATGGATTCTGCACTGAAAATCTTTAGGGAACAGTACAATGCATGTGAATGAAGCCTTAAAAACAATTTGTACATTGAGAAATAAAATCTGTGTGGATTTTAAGGTTTTTCTGAAGTGCCCTTTTTGAACTTAACCTTAAAGGCCATCTGTCAGCAGATTTGTACCTATGAACCTGGCTGACCTGTTACATATGCGCTTGGCAGATTTAGGCATCTGTGTTGGTCCCATGTTCATATGAGAAAAATGATGATTTAATACAGGGATGCTCAACCTGTGGCCCTCCAGCTGTTGCAAAACTACAACTCCCACAATGCCCTGCTGTAGGTTGATAGCTGTAGGCAGCTCGAGAATGCTGGGAGTTGTAGTTTTGCAACAGCTGGAGGGCCGCAGGTAGAGCATGCCTGATTTAATATATGCAAATGATCCTCTAAGAGAAATGGGGGTGTTGCTGGTGCACCTACAGGCTCTGCTCTCTCTGCAACTGCTGCACCCTCTCCATTTTGATTGACTTTAAGAGAAATCAGGGCCAGACGTGATGACATTTTCACTGCCTAACACTGTCAATCAAAGTGCAGAGGGCACAGCCGTTGCAGTGATAGCAGAGGCTCTAGGAGTAAAAGAAACACCCCCATTGCACCTAGAAGCTTATTTGCATATATCAAAACTTAATTGTTCTCAGAAAAGTGGACACTTATGAACATGGGACCAACACAGATGTCTTCAGCTGCCAAGCACACATGCAACAGGTCATTCAGTTTTATAGGTATATATCTCCTGACAGATGCCCTTTAGGCTCCATTCACACATCCTCAGTTCTGTTCCGCATTTTGCCCATTCATTTCTAATGAGATCCCGAAAAAAATAGAACATGTCCTATCCTTGTCAGCAATTGCGGACAAGAATAGGCATTTTCTATTAAGTGCCGGCGATGTGCGGTCCGCAAAATGGGGAACGCACATTGCCGGTGTCTGTGTTTTGCGGATCCGTGGATCCGCAAAACACACAAGGACGCGTGAATGGACCCTTAAAGAGAGATTTTTGTCGTAACTTGCCGATATGAACTATTTTTTATATTTTTGGCTTGCAGATTGACCAAACTTTCTTTTATGTTGTTTTAGTTACAAAATATTAAAATATATAATGAAAATAAAGTTTAAGAGACACAAAGGAGTAGGCAACTAGGACAGAAGGCAAGAGGATCAATATGAAGTTAAGAAGCTTTTATCTTTGCTGGGACCCTGTACAGCAGCGCAGGTTCTATGGGTCTGTTATGTACCTGTAGGCACGCTGTGTCCTGCCTCCTGGAGGGCTGTATTGTCCTCTATAAGCAAGAAGCATTTTCTTACAGATTGTGTATGAAATTGAAGGTGCAGTATTGACCCATAGTATTCTGTGGCTGTGTTCCTAAGGCCAAAGGTTTTTGGAAATTGAAGAAAGCTTGCCTTGTAAACTAAATTGAAAAATGCTAGTACTCTAGTTTATTAACCTTCGAGCTACTACAGTGGACCTATCAGCTATCCTGAGATGTCTATTAAGTAAAGAGTAAAATTGCATGACCTATTCTTTGTACTGTCCATTGTTCCATTACTCTGTTATTCCTCCTGGAAATGTGAGAATAAATCGACAACTTGGTGCTACTATTCCCTCTGTAGAAATATCCCTATACAGTCTGGAACTGACCAATCAGGGCAGTCATTTTAAGACATTAGAGGAACGCTCCTTATTGGCATTGGCAATTCCCAAATGACAATTTATTTATTTGGTAGCAATCTATCCAGGCCCTGACACAGCAAAGCAGCCCCAAACCATGATGTCCCCACCACCATACTTCACAGTTGGGATGAGGTTTTGATGTTGGTGTGCTGTGCCTCTTTTTCTCCACACATAGTGTTGTGTGTTTCTTCCAAACAACTCAACTTTGGTTTCATCTGTCCACAGAATATTTTGCCAGTACTGCTGTGGAACATCCAGGTGCTCTTGTGCAAACTGTAAATGTGCAGCAATGTTTTTTTTGGACAGCAGTGGCTTCCTCTGTGGTATCCTCCCATGAAATCCATTCTTGTTTAGTGTTTTACGTATCGTAGATTCGCTAACAGGGATGTTAGCATATGCCAGAGACTTTTGTAAGTCTTTAGCTGACACTCTAGGATTCTTCTTCACCTCATTGAGCAGTCTGCGCTGTGCTCTTGCAGTCATCTTTACAGGACAGCCACTCCTAGGGAGAGTAGCAGCAGTGCTGAACTTTCTCCATTTATAGACAATTTGTCTTTCCGGGGACTGATGAACAGCAAGGTTTTTGGAGATACTTTTATAACCCTTTCCAGCTTTATGCAAGTCAACAATTCTTAATCGTAGGTCTTCTGATAGCTCTTTTGTGTGAGGCATCATTTACATCAGGCAATGCTTCTTGTGAAAAGCAAACCCAGAACTGGTGTGTGTTTTATATAGGGCAGGGCAGCTGTAACCAACACCTCCAATTTAATCTCATTGATTGGACTCCAGTTGGCTGACACCTCACTCCAATTAGCTCTTGGAGATGTCATTAGTCTAGGGGTTCACATACTTTTTCCACCTGCACTGTGAATGTTTACATGGTGTGTTCAATAAAAACATGGTTACATTTAATTCTTTGTGTGTTATTAATTTAAGAAGACTGTGATTGTCTATTGTTGTGACTTAGATGAAGATCAGATCACATTTTATGACCAATTTGTGCAGAAATCCATATCATTCCAAAGGGTTCACATACTTTTTCTTGCAACATTAAGTTTCTACTGAAGCTGACAAGTCAAGAGAGCTAACAGGTTCTCTTTAAAGAAAACCAAGCAGTCTATAATGTGCAGAGGTAATTAAGTGATTCCCTGTGTCTTGTTTGAGGTAATTGACTACTGTCTCCCATTTCTATATCCCTTCCTAGTGTCAGTAATAAATGCTAATTAAATTTTCCTCTAAGCCCTATCATTACTCCATAGCCAGTAAAGACACCGGTGCAATTATAACAGATCATCTTAATGCACCGCCTGATTCTCACCAGAATAACTTCTGCACCATTTGTAACATTGTAAAATATTCATTGTGGGACCGTGGACCGAGCACAAGTGATTCTACCATCCACAGCGATGCCTCTGACCTACAAACACAGTGATGGATTAAAACATAAATGTGATACAAAATGTGAGAAAATGTGATATATTGGTCAGTTTTAAGTCTCTGACAGTGGTCAAAGTTTGGAGGACAATTCAGCACCGCAGGAAAGGTATCAGAACTATTAATTAGAGATGAGAGAATTTCATATTTTGAAATTCGTTCACGCTTTGTTTGGTGGTAAAAGCAGAATTGCGTTATGGATTCCGTTACCACGGACCATAACCCAATTCTATGACGGAATGCATAACGGAAACGGGACGGATCCATTTTGCAGCCCATAGACTTCTATTATGACGGAATGAATATCGGAATGCTTCTAAAGGAATTTGATTATGCATTCTGTCATAGAATTGCGTTATGGTCCGTGGTAACGGAATCCATAATGCAATTCTGCTTTTACCACCAAATGAAGCGTGAATGAATTTCATGACATTCGCTCATCTCTACTATTAATATATTGCAGATTGTCTAAGATCAATTTCATTTGAGGTTCCTAGTTTTCTAATATATCATACAATATAATATACTGTATCATACATGCAATAATGTCAGAACTTCAGAAGGTCAAAGGAAGCCCAAGTAAATCGGCTTCTGAGGCTGGTGTACATTATTTAATATTAAAAGCAAATATCTAAGTTATAAAGCATATTGCCATATTACGAATAGGTTGTATTTAGCCTGTTATGGGCCTACACTGCACATACAGTATGAGTGTCCTTCATTTAACCATTAGGATACCAGAGGTTTTTTTCATTTTTGCCTTTCCATTTTTCTTCTCTATGTTCCTTGAGCCACAACTTTTTCATTTTTCCGTTCACATAGCCGTATGAGGGCTTTTTGTGGGACGAATTGTACTTTCTAATGCAACCATTTAATATGGCATACAATGTAGTGGAAATCAGGAAATAAATTCTAAATGGGGTGGAATTGGAAAAAATAAAATACAATTCCTCCACTGTTTTATGGGTTTTGTCCCTACAGCGCTCCCTTTGCTGCAAAACTGACCCATGCCTTTCATTTTCTGGGTCAGTATGATTACAAGGATACCAAATATGCAGAGTTAATTTTATTTTAATAGTATGGGTGTTTTCGGACATGGTGATGCCCATGAGGTTTATACTTTGCTATTTATGTATTTTTTTATTCTACAAAAAGGGGGCGATTTAAACTTATGTTTTTTATATATTTTTAACAGTTTTTTTAAACTTTGTAATTGTTTTGTAGCTCGTGTTTGAGGGTATAAAACTCAATATTTATTTATTTTTATTCTGTATAGTGTTGAGCAAAAAAAAAGTGTTGCTGCAAAAGTAATAAAGCTTGTTGAACTGAGGAATTTCATCTAGCTACTAATTCTATGGGTGACCCAAATGAATTTTTTGTGGGTGCAATACACCAGCTTTGCACCCCTGACAGAAATATAATACTTAATCTGCCTGTTAATTATGTGGTTGACATAAACCCATTTTTGGTGTCAGATACACCTGCATTGCATCCATGACAGGGGAATAAAATAGTTAATCTGTTCTGTGGGTGACAGAACCAGGCATGGATCCCACAGGATACAAGTATACCCGCCGCACCTAGCCATTGTTATACTCCAGCGCAATTTGTGCATTCTCTTTTCTATTTCCCAATCTTTTGGGGCCTTTCCAAATTTATAAAAATAAAATAAATTAATTAAAAAAATTAAGGGAAAAAAAAAACAAAACAAAAAAAAAAAACTGTGTTGGCTACCTCCTCCATTGCCGCTTCTACATACACCACCACTTTCACCGCCTCCTCAACCTTCTACTGCTCTTTGACTTCTGCCTCCTAGTTCAATATTTTTTTTTTTTTTATTTAATCTATTTTATTTTAAGTCATTTTCCTATCCACATTTGTTTGCAGGGGAATTGTCCTGCTCTTAACAACATTTTGCTTCCTTTTCCAGCCCTCTAGCCCTTACTACAACTATTTTACAGTCATTTTAGTGCACCAAAGTTCGGGTCCCCATTGACTTCAATGAGGTTCAAATTTGGGTTCAAGTTTGGGTCAAGATCGAGTCCCATACCCAAACTTTGACCTGAAGTTTTGCCGAACCCGGCGAACCCGAACATCCACGGGTCCGCTCAACACTAATTCTTTACTATTATGTTTATTATATCTCCATATTGGTACGAGAAATGCTAATTTCTTATGATAGCATGCCACCTGCTGGCCAAAATACGAACTGCAGCTTCAATACCCTGAGTTTGTTCAGAGAGACTCAGCATATTGAAATCAATTATGGGCATCTTCATTGGCCACAGAGGATGCCGGTAAGAAGCCTGGAAGCACGAGCAAGTGAGATCACATCATCTAAAGGCTTTAATGACCGCAATCGGCATTATTGCTGGTCATAGTCATTAGCCACGGATCTCTGCTGTTTTAAACAGTGGAGACCCGCCCACCATGGTGCCCGTTGCACGCCCATCATTCCATGTACTGTGCTGGTAGCGAAGGGGTTAAAGGGAACCATCATCATGAAATTGCAATATAAGCTACAGGCAGCATGTTATAGAGCAGAAAGAGGTGAGCAGATTGATATACAGTTTTATTATTTTAAAAAAATCCAGTTAAACCTGTATTTCATACATTTAAATCTCTGCTCATTCTGGGCTTTTTAGTCAAGGAGGTGGTCCTATCTGTGATTGACAGCCTTTCCTCTATGACTGTGTATACAGGGATATATGTCAATCACTGATAGGACCGCCTCCTTGACTTCAAAGCCCAGAATGAGCAGGAATTTAAATGAATGAAATAAAAGTTTTACTGAATCTTTTCCCATAAAACTATATATATATATATAAAAGAAAAGGTAGTGGCAGCACCGTCCCTGATGCAAGCTGGTGAGTGCAACAGCCCAATGTGGATTAAAGGATTAAAGCCAATCCAAAAATACAAAATGGAAAAGATGGGCAGCACTCCAGAAAGTAAAAAATACAAAAAGTCTTTATTTACCCCAGTGGGACATGCAACGTTTTGGCTCTAGACAGGAGCCTTCCTCAAGCAGTGTACAGAGACAAAATGCCAAAATTATATTGTACGACCCTGCATTAACATGTAGGTTCATTGCTGACCGCGGGTCACGGGTGGAAACTGCACCTATATTTGATGGGAGTGGTTGTCACGCGATCCCGCACTGCCACCTTAGGCATGTTGGCATGTACAAGTGCTGACAACACCCTGTACCTGTGCGCAGCGGACTATACTGGCATTGACATGTTGCCCTTGTCAAACATGGTGGACGCAGCATTGAAGTCATAGTGCGCAGACGCACAAAGATGTATGCAGTTACGGCCGGAAGTAGTTTATGGAAGTCATCCTGACATGCGCAGAGACGCTCCAGACACGCCGAGCAACATGCGGTATCCTGGATGGCAGCCATTCATCCTCTTACTCCTCCTCCATCCTCCGCTCGCAATACTTCTCAGTAAGCACTTGGCACTTTTGGATTATTGTTCTCACATGACACTGATCACTATATCTAATGTAATGAAATTGTAATGAGGTTTCTCTTTTATTATATGCAAGTTATGATTATAGCATTAGGGAAATATATGTAATATGGGTTATACTTAATACGAATTACACTGTTATATGTCTGTATCTTTTCATTTTGTGAGATTTGTCATCAATTATTATGAATTAATCGCACTTACTTTGTTACTTATTAATCACTATGAATTAATTGCACATGTTTTGCCCATTTTAATGAATGAGTGTGTTGCTATATAATCTTGGCATTTTGTCTCTGTACACTGCTTGAGGAAGGCTCCTGTCTAGAGCCGAAACGTCGCATGTCCCACTGGGGTAAATAAAGACTTTTTGTATTTTTTACTTTCTGGAGTGCTGCCCATCTTTTCCATTTTATATATACATATATATATATATATATATATATATATATATATATCAATCTACTCAGCTCCACCTGCTCTATAACATGCTGCCTACAGTTCGTGCGTGCCATATTCTTTTGCATTGCGCCGAACCCTGACCCATGACTATCCATCAGATGGGACAAGACAGCCAATTGAGATGTTTCAGCACATGGACACACTCCCACCCTATAACAGAATCTGATCTGGCTGCCATTTTACATTCTGTATTTTGTCAGTGTAGGGAGAGGTTGCTGTGTGGAGCAGGGACAGGCTGTTAGGGACACCAAACACTAGCTATTAGGTCCACAAAAGTCTTTTTAAGTATTGGTGTAGGTGTGCTAGGTGTGTATAGGTGTATAGGTATGATACACAGAGGGGTGTGATATACAAAATGGATTCCAAAAAAGTTGGGACACTAAACAAATTGTGAATAAAAACTGAATGCAATGATGTGGAGATGGCAAATGTCAATATTTTATTTGTAATAGAACGTAGATGACAGATCAAAAGTTTAATCCGAGTAAATGTATCATTTTAAAGGAAAAATACGTTGATTCCAATTTTCACGGTGTCAACAAATCCCAAAAAAGTTGGGACAAGTAGCAATAAGAAGCTGGAAAAAGTAAATTTGAGCATAACGAAGAGCTGGAAGACCAATTAACACTAATTAGGTCAATTGGAAACATGATTGGGTATAAAAAGAGCTTCTCAGAGTGGCAGTGTCTCTCAGAAGCCAAGATGGGTAGAGGATCACCAATTCCCACAATGTTGCGTAGAAAGATAGTGGAGCAATATCGTAAAGGTGTTACTCAGCGAAAAATTGCAAAGACTTTGCATCTATCATCATCAACTGTGCATAACATCATCCGAAGATTCAGAGAATCTGGAACAATCTCTGTGCGTAAGGGTCAAGGCCGTAAAACCATACTGGATGCCCGTGATCTCCGGGCCCTTAAACGACATTGCACCACAAACAGGAATGCTACTGTAAAGGAAATCACAGAATGGGCTCAGGAATACTTCCAGAAAGCATTGTCAGTGAACACAATCCACCATGCCATCCGCCGTTGCCAGCTGAAACTCTACAGTGCAAAGAAGAAGCTATTTCTAAGCAAGATCCACAAGCTCAGGCGTTTTCACTGGGCCAGGGATCATTTAAAATGGAGTGTGGCAAAACGGAAGACTGTTCTGTGGTCAGACGAGTCACGATTCGAAGTTCTTTTTGGAAATCTGGGACGCCATGTCATCCGGACCAAAGAGGACAAGGACAACCCAAGTTGTTATCAACGCTCAGTTCAGAAGCCTCCATCTCTGATGGTATGGGGTTGCATGAGTGCATGTGGCATGGGCAGCTTGCATGTCTGGAAAGGCACCATCAATGCAGAAAAATATATTCAGGTTCTAGAACAACATATGCTCCCATCCAGACGTCATCTCTTTCAGGGAAGACCCTGCATTTTTCAACAAGATAATGCCAAACCACATTCTGCATCAATCACAACATCATGGCTGCGTAGGAGAAGGATACGGGTACTGAAATGGCCAGTCTGCAGTCCAGATCTTTCACCTATAGAGAACATTTGGCACATCATAAAGAGGAAGGTGCAACAAAGAAGGCCCAAGACGATTGAACAGTTAGAGGCCTGTATTAGACAAGAATGGGAGAGCATTCCTATTTCTAAACTTGAGAAACTGGTCTCCTCGGTCCCCAGACGTCTGTTGAGTGTTGTAAGAAGAAGGGGAGATGCCACACAGTGGTGAAAATGGCCTTGTCCCAACTTTTTGGGGATTTGTTGACACCATGAAATTCTGATTCAACATATTTTTCCCTTAAAATGGTACATTTTCTCAGTTTAAACTTTTGTTCCGTGATTTATGTTCTATTCTGAATAAAATATTAGAAGTTGGCACCTCCACATCATTGCATTCAGTTTTTATTCACGATTTGTATAGTGTCCCAACTTTTTTGGAATCCGGTTTGTACTTATAATATACTTTCTAACATAGAAAGTATATTATAGTGCATTTGTACTGTGCAGCAGTTGTGTGCGGTTCTGCTGCGATACCGCAGCTATATAGTGGGACAAACGTTATTGGAACAACTAATTGCAACAGATGTAATATACCAGTTGCCCCCCAAAAAAACTGATTGAGGCAGGTGTGTGATATACCTATAATATACTTTCTATATAGTGCATTTGAATTGTGCAGAAGTTGTGTGCGTTTCTGTTGCAATACCGCAGCTATATAGAAGGACAAATGCTATTGGAACTAATTGCAATGGGTGTGATATACTAATTGCCCCCCCAAAAAATGGATTGAGGGGTGTGTTATACCTGCTTCCACAAAAGACTGATTAAGGGGTTACATATACCTGCTTCCACCAAATATTGATTGAGGCCTGCAATATACCTGCTACCACAAATACTGCTCTTCTGGAGATTAAGCGGGAAGTTGGATAAGGTTGGAGATTAAGCGGGAAGTTGGATAAGGCGTGTGCGATTACTTCAAAGGACACACCAAAGTTGGTTGAGTGGCTCACTCAATCTTCCGCTTCTGCTCCCTCCTCATCCTCTGTATCTGCACCCTCCTTACTCTTAGCTGTGTGCACCCCAAATCCACCACCACCACCATAGCCCCTCCACACGAATCAGAGGAATTATTTTCCCACCCATTCCCAGACATTACCGATGTGCAGCTATTCTTGACATCGGATGAGGAAGAGAAGGTAGCAGTGGTCTGACGACAGTACCCAGATCAGACCAAGGAGGGAGGTCCCCGCTGTTGCTGCCTACTCCGAGACCTCAAATGTCAGTGGTGGTGAAGGTGACGATGATGACGTGTCGATGGCTGTCACGTGGGAGAGATGGAGCAGCAGAAAGGGAGGAGAAGGAGGAGAAACAGGCACAGCTTGCAGGACATAGGAGGCAAAAAGCAAATGTTTCTGGAGCTAGCCATCCATCATGCACGGTCACTTCTGGCGCTTCCAGGACGGTAGCACATGGCTCCGCAGTGTGGGCTTTTTTTAACGTGTCAGCTGCTGACAATAATGTTGCCATCTGCAGCCTGTACTGTCAACGCATAAGTCGTGGTAAGTCCAACACTCACCTAGGGATGACTGCCTTAAGAAGGCACCTGGCCTCCCATCACTGAGTTCAGTGGGAGAAACGCCATCAGAGCCCAGTGGGAGCAACACCATCAGAACCCACAAAGTTACACTCCCGGCACTCCACGTCCTGCCTCTTCTTTTTCTCCTCTCTCCTCCCATTTGTCCTCCATGCCACCTTCCACCGTGCCATCGTCGCATTCATCTGGCATAATGCAGGATTCCATGGCCCAAATGTTCGAGCGTAAAAAGATGATGACACTGGATAAACATCTTGCCCAACGGCTGACCACTGGCTTGTCGGAACTGCTAGTCCGCCAACTACTGACATATAAACTGGTGGACTTGGAGACCTTTAGAAAATTTGTGGCCATTGGCACACCGCAATGGAAGGTCCCCGGAAGGAAATATTTCTCCCAGAAGGGCATCCCAGAGCTATATGGCCACGTTCAGCGGCAAGTGAATATATCTCTAGCACACAGTGTCGGTGCCAAGATACATATGACCATAGACACGTGGTCTAGCAAACACGGGCAGGGAAGGTACATCACTTTGACTGCCCACTGGGTGAACCTTCTGATGGCCCTCAAGCATGTATCCTGTGGATTTGGTGTTACCGCCACGGATTGCATGCAGGCCTGCCTCTTCTTCTCCTCCTCCTACTCTATCCTCCGTCTCCTCCTTGGCTGACTCCTCCTTTTCCACTTCTACCGCCTCTTCCGCTGCGACCCCAAAGCTCCCAGAACCTATTCAACGTGCCAGGTGAGACGTTGCCATGCTGTTCTGCGGCTGTTGTTCCTGGAAGCCAAGAGCCATACTGGTCCTGAACTCCGTTCAGCTTTGCGGTCACCGGCTGATCAGTGGCTAACCCCACTCAATTTGACAGTTGGTAAAGTGGTGTGCGACAACAGTGCCAATCTGCTGAGCGCGCTGAAACATGGCAAAATGACACACGTGCCGTGCATGACACACATCCTGAACTTAGTCGTGCAGCAATTAGTTGCCAAATACCCTGGGGTCCAGGACGTCTTGCGGCAGGCCAGGAAAATCTCTGGCTATTTTAGAAGATCCTACATGACCATGGCTCGCTTTGCTGATGTTCAACGGCGACACCACCTGCCCATCAGACATCTGATTTGTAACAGCCCAACGCGCTGGAACTCCACCTTGTATATGCATGATAGGCTGCTCCAGCAGAAAAGTACAGTTAACGACTACCTGTACGAACTCTGCGACAGGACAGGTTCTGGGAGCTTGTTTTTTTTTCACCGCGCCAGTGGCTGCTCATGCGCGATGCATGCAGACTTCTGTGGCCATTTGATGAGATCAACTAACTGGTCAGTCGCAGCCAGGGCGCCATTAGTGACATCGTACCTTATGCCTTCTTTCTGGAGCCTGCGTTGCATTGTGTCATTGATCAAGCCGTCGAGGAGCAGGAGCTGGAACATGAGGAAGTCGCAATGCTGAATGAATTCCCAGGGGGAGCTACTCCATCTGAGACAAGTCAGCAGGAGTCAGAGGAGGATGGTAGCTGGGGGGAGGAGGAGGAGGAGCAAGAAGAGCAGGCTTTGAGGGGGACTTCAAACTTTTCGGGGATCCATGGTGTTGTCCGTGGCTGGGGGGAGGAAACCGAGGACGACATTCTTCTTGGCGATGAGCAGGAGCCAGGGCGCTCTACCACTTCAAATTTAGTGCAAATGGGGGCCTTCATGCTCCAGTGTGCAGAGGGACCCCCGTATAAAAAGCATAAAGGGCAAGAACAAGTACTGAGTGGCAACGTACTTAGACCCCCGGTACAAACACAAAATGGTGGATATGTTACCAGCATCACAAAGGGCTGTCAGAATGCAGCATTTCGAGGTCTTGCTGCGAGAGATGCTGCATTCTGGTGTTGCGGGCACTGGCAGAGGAATTTCCACCCACAGTGAAACAAGTGCGGGTACCAATTCTACCGCGCCTGCAAGAAGGGAGTGGTTTGAAGATGTGTGGGTCACTTCGGATATAAGATCATTCTTGCAGTCAACCTATCGACAGCCGCCCTCCGGATACAGCCTCAGGGATGCCTAGGCCGACAGGTGTCCGACTACATTGGGTTAATGGCCGATGTGGACGCTCTGAAAAGCAAGGAACCCCTAAACTACTAGGTGTGCAGGTTTGACCTGTGGCCAGAGCTGGCACAATTTGCAATTGAAGTCTTGGCTTACCCCTCATCGAGTGTCCTGTCCGAAAGGACGTTCAGCGCAGCAGGGGGGATTGTGACCGATAAGCGCAGTCGCCTAGCTTGCGACAGTGTGGACTACCTCACATTTCTAAAAATGAATGAGGCATGGATCTCAAAGTAATTCAACACCTCTGACGACCACGTGTAATAGAATTTCCACATACCTGCCCACACATATGCGCCACCACCCAGAACAAAGAATGGTCCTTGTCTTATGTATATACAGCGGCATAAAAGGCCTTTTCTGTCAGGTGAATGCCTAATTTTTTGGGCCTCTACTCCAGTGGCCTACAGTTCTATTTTTATCTAGTGACAGCCTAATGTAACTCCAGCCACAGAATCACAAGTTCTTTTCTGTCAGGTGAATGCCTAATTTTTGGGGCCCGTACTCCCGTGGCCTAAAATAAAAAATTTCTAGGCTCCAGCAGGGCACATTTTTGAGAGTTTCCCTTTAAGATGCATAAAAATGGCCCCTGATTAAAATACATATTTTTTGTGGGAATTTTTGCCAATGATCCCCCTCTGGTATATCACTGTCCATGTTATGGTACTATTTGTGTACTTCTAGTAATTGTTTGCTGGCTGCAAATATGACCTAAACGGTTTTAAGGTTCACCTGCCATTAAAGTGAATGGGGCCCGCTGTGAACGCGTGGTGCACGAACATTTGATCGCGAATGTGCATTCGCGAATCGTCCCGGCCGATGTTCGTCCATCACTGCTGCCTATAGCTCAAATAGCATGTTCGACGTGACAGGTTCACTTAAATATGGGGGCACAAATAGTTTTTATGAATTCATATGTAAATAAAGAAGTGGGATCTTCCATGATATACCATATCATGCAGGTATTTTCCTAAGGGCTCATTCAGATGGATTGAATTTTGTGCCTTTTCCAGTGTATATAACTTAATTCCAAATGTAGCCAGTTGACGATTCGCAGAGCATATAGGATTTTATGCCAAATAATGCTCTCTTTGATGTATTGTATCCAGCTGAGCCGTCCCTTGTAGGCCATTAGACTTTCATCTATGCTGATGTCTCTTTCTCGCACATAGGTTTGTTGGAAAATCTTCACAATCACTTGATATATTTCCCAAATTTTCTTTAGTTTTGGTGCAGGATGAGTAGTTTCATCAAATTTTTCTTTGTTTGTGAAGTGAAAAAATTTCATAATCAGGGAAAATCTGTACTCTGACATAACTGTGCCAACAAATAGAGTTGCAAGTAATTTATTAGTGGTCCAATACCATTTCTGCAGGGGTTTTACCACCACTCCCTGAAGTATTATTAGGCCCAGAAATTTCCAAATGTCATCTTTGGTCACTGGTTCCCACTTTCTGCTTCTTAAAAACTTGTGACACAGAGTAGCGGATTGTTGCTCTTTGTAACGGTTTGTCAATTTTTTCAATTACCTCATCGGTCAGAAATAATTGTAGGTATGCTAAAGGGTTGTGCTCAACGTCTACTTGATACCAGGTGTTCCAGTAAACGGGAATCTTGGGGGGCGCTACCTGACCCGTACCACAATCAATAGGGCACCAGGTTCGCACATCGCTGAGCTTAGGTGCAGATTCGTCACTGTCACTTGTCTGTTCAGTGTCGGATGAGGAATTTCCCCCATGAAACACTATTGCTCAATTCAGCGAGTACTTCTAAGTCGCTGTCATTTATCTGGTCTAAACTGCTTTTGCACTCAATTGACACTTTTTGGATGCCATGGCTGAAAAATTTCCAGACAGAAATGACAGTAAAAGGGCAGGCAGGGCACTGGAGAATGATCCCTATGAGGTGATTTGGTTTGATACAGTGTAATCCTCACTGTATGTCAGTTTATTTATTAAAATTTCCTTCCCAGTTCTGCCTCATGCGCCGCCCGAGTCGCAGGGAACAGGTAAAGGACTTTGTGGTTCAGATGTCAGTATGGATGGTCTGCACCCGTTCCGCAATTATGCGGATGCGGACCCATTCATTTTCAATGGGGCAGGAATGGATGCAGACAGCAACTCGCCATGTGCACCTCATCAGGACCCAGGCTTAGGTTTTAACCCTTTCCTAAATAGCTTTCCTCAGCATTTGTTAGGAACCTGGGAGACACATATACCCTCAATTACATGTGAGACACCACAAGAAAATGTAGTAGATGTCATCAGCAGTCCTGTGTAACACCACAGATAACACAGTGATAACTCTCTCTTCCCTGATGAAGGAGCCCGTTTGGCTCAGAAACGCATTGGATACTCTTTTTGTCCCTCTACAGCATCCATAGCAAGGGCTGTGATGTCACTAGCTGAAGTTACCTAGCAACAGACCTGTAGCTCCCTCGCGCGAGCGTCTGCTGCCGTCCGGAGCGACGCCACACTTGAAGGTTAGAGCAAGAAGTAATTTACACCCTTGACATGCACTGCAGCCAAGCAGAGGAGGAAAGAAGATATTTCCACCTATGATCCACCTACTACCCCCTGTCCGGACAGGTAAATAAAGAAAACAACTATAGACAATTTATGAGCACCATCAAACAGACTGATTAACATCTTTTATTAACACTTTTTTTTACTGACCATTCCTATTATCTCACCAGCATGGGTATTCCCTCTCTGATTTATGATCCTGATTTTTCCTATCTGAATACAGATAATGCAGTAGTTGTCATCTGCAGTCCGATGTAACACCACAGATAACACAGTCATAACTGAGTATAGATAATGTAATATAATTCATGACCCTTAAGACTTAACTTTTAATCTACATCAGATAAAAGGTCACCCTATAATTTTGGACAAACAAAAATATACACAAGGGCATTAATATAGCCCAAAAACAAATGGGCGTGTGGCACCCACTAAAAACACCCAATAATGGAATCAGGATAAAGATGCAATTGGTTAGGTTAATGACAGGGACAAGAATCAGAGGTCCAGAAAAATGACCAGAGACAGCTCAGACACCCAATCAGACCTCAGATTAGACCACCAATGCTAAATGAACTGCAGTTTAGGCCTCCAAAAAGACCTCAGGTTAGACCTAGAATGTTAGGGCTCATGCCCACAAATTTAAGGGCTTCGTGCCCGTGCTGCGGACCACAAATTGCCGTGAGGCAGCCGCATGCAGATCGCGAACCCATTCACTTGAATGGGTTCCGCGATCCGCAATCGATGGTCCGCACCGCAAAAAAGTAGTGCATGCACTACTTTTTTGGGTTGTGGAGGCACGGGCAGAAACACCCCGCATCCATGATGCAGGGTGCACACGGCCGGTGCCCCGTGTATTGCGGACCCCTCATATGCAGGCCGCAATACGGCCATGGCGGGGCCATGGCCGTGTGCATGAGCCCTTAATCAGACCTCAGACCAGACAAAAAAAATAAATGCCAACTCACCTGTCCTGTTCTGGATGCCGCCACCGCTCCTGAGATCCATAACTCTTCCTGCCGCGCTGTGCTGTGACCTGACATCACACAGCGTGAGCCTAAAACACAGATGCATCAACCAAAGACTTTCAACGTATTTAGTGATGGATGCCTTATTTTCCGTTTTGATTTCAAACAACTGCATCCTTATGTGCAAAATCTAAACAGATCCATTTAATTCCGGTATTGAAATCCTCTGTCAGACATTAATATCGGAATTAACAACGCAAGTGTAAAGAGGCATAAAGAATTAGGCTATATACCCACCAGTCAGTCTACTGCAGCCTGTGTTCTGCCTGCTAAGTAATGCACAGAGAATTGGAGCAATGGAGCGAGGCGCAGCCAGTAGCGAAGTGCATACTGACTTGGGGGGAAGTACGAAGGCAGGAAGGTGTTAATTTTTATGGGATTCCGGTGCTGTAGTCTGATTGGTGGAAAGGGGGGGGCGGTATCAGTTAATTTCACGGGCTGTATATGAAGGGTTGTTTGGGGGGGGCACGTGCATTAGTGTCCGGGGTTAGACCTGCGAGTTGGGCTAAAAAAAAACATGAGTAGTGTGAGGTAGCGTAGTTTTTGCGGCATGTCCTCTCTGGATGAGTTGCTTGCGGCGGTCAGGGCAGCGGCAGAGAAGCATGGCTCTGCCTGGTTGGAGCAGAGCTTTCAAGCGGCTATAGAGGCACAGGCTATAGAGGCTGCGAGTCGGCGCTATAGAGGCTGCGCCGACTGTGAGGAGCGGGGCCCGGAGGTCAGGGCCACCGGTTAGACTTAGCCCTGAGGCGACCCCCCGGGTTTGGCGACGCTTAAGGAGCCCCACTAGGGACCCTCCGCTGTGGTCGGTTGGCGCTGAAAGGGTTATGGTCGGCCGTCGCAGCGGGAGGAATCCTATACACCGTCGGGCACCTGCAGGGGGAAGACGGGCTAGCACCCCTCTTCGGTCTCCTTCTCGGCAGGATGGGGGCGCGGAGCGGCGACATCGGCGCAGACTGACCCATCGGAGGAGCGGGCGCATCGGGCCTTACCTGTGTCGGTGAGCGGGAGTCCGGTCGGGAGGATGGCGGCGGTTGCGGCCTCACTGACCTGTGGTGAGGGCCTGCCTGCGTTGCTGGTGACCGGGTCGGAGCGGGTGGTGCTGCGGCCTGTATCGGTCAGTCGGCGACAGTCTTCTCCCTGCCAGAGTGAGAGTAGGTTGGATGCGGCAGCGACATCGGTGGTGCGGCCTGATACTGCAGGCCTGCTGTCAAGTGGAGGAGAGACAGTGACACCGGTGGTGCGGCCTGGTACTGCAGGCCTGAGGTCAAGGAGAGGAGCAACAGCGACACCAGTGGCGAGGCCTGGTACTGCAGGCGGGAGTACAAGGGGAAGAGCGCTGGCTGTTGGAATCTGTTTAGCTCCACCCACAGTGCAGCAGGTTGAATCGGATACGTCTGGACGGCGCAGTGCGGCTCTTGGCTGGCAGGCCTGAGAGCCCGTTCGCAGGGATTTCGTGGAGGAGGCCAGGGATGTTCGGGGACAGCCACAAGGTGGTGGGCACTTGGACATCGAATCGGCAGAGCCGCGACCCCGTCTTTCGGACGTTGACGGGGATCTTCTGCCGGAACGGTCGCTTGAACAAGGGGAACTTAGCCAAGAAGAGTGGGAAGAGGACGTTCGAGCGGTGAACGCTGAAGACACCTGTCCGAAGACATCTTCATCACCGGTTGGAGCTACGCCGAGTGGAGTGTCAGCGCGGTCTGCGGCTGCTGGGCGGATACCCCAGGGTCAGCCAGGTGGGAGGACGTCGAGTCAGGCTCATGTGTTGGGTGGGGTCACATCTGATCAGTTGGGCAGGTCTGGGTCGGAGGGTTTGGCGCAAGAATTGTTGTCGGGCATGTTGTCACTATTGTCGCGTTTGGGGTCTGGGGCGGTCACATCTCCAGCTGCGGCTTGGGCACCTGCGCCGGTGGCGGGGGCTGGGGAGCGGGATAGTGTGGTTCATGTGGTGAGTCTGCCTGATGCGGCGGCCGGGGGAGCGGTAGTAGAAACTGAGGCTATTGGGGGAGGAAAACCTAAGGAAGGTGAAGATGTTAGGCTGGCGGACGCAGCAAAGGGGGAGGTTTATGTCTGCTTTGAGGGGACAATGGGGGCCCACTTGAAGCCTGAGGTCTGTGAGAAGATTTGGAAGTACGAGTACGTAGAAATATTTTCTTTACTCCCTTTAGAAAAGTTTCATTTGGATAGGGTGAAGCCTGAGGAGAGCAAAAGAGAGGAGGAGGAGAAGCGGCGGTATAGACTTATACCGCCAGCCCTTTCGGGGTGCGGCCGGGGGTTCCTCGGCGGCGGATTCCAATAGTGGGGGAAAAAAGGGATGCCGTTGGCAATTCAACGAAGGATATTGTAGGTATTTGGCTGATTCTGCCGGTTCAAGCATGAATGTTCAGTTTGCGGAGGTGCCCACAGCTTGTCGCAGTGTTTTAGGCGTGGGAAAGGAAAGAAATATGAGGCTTTGCAGAAGAGGGGTGACTCCGGTGAGGGTGGATGGGATGGAGCCGTTTCTAAGGATTTATCCAAATAGGGAGGCGGCAGAGTTGTGGTTAGCTGGTTTTAGGGATGGTTTTAGGATCCTGTGTGTTTTAGAGGGTGTAGGAGTTGCGGCTCGCAACTTGTCTTCCGCGTTGCAGCGTCCGGAGGTGGTTGGGGACAAGATTGCTAAGGAAGTCGCTGCTGGGAGGATTGCTGGTCCGTTTGCGGAGTGTCCTTTACAGGGTTTGTGGGTGTCACCGTTGGGGTTGGTCCCAAAAATGGAGCCGAACAAATACTGGCTCATTCATAATCTGTCATATCCAGCGGGGGATTCAGTAAACGATGGTATTGACGACAAGTTGTGTTCTGTGTCGTAGACGCCGTTTTATGAGGCGGTGCGGTGGGTGCGCCGTTTCGGGCAGGGTTCTCTGTTGGCAAAGACTGATATTGAAGCAGCGTTTCGTTTACTGCCCATTCATCTGGATAGTTTTTATTTGTTGGGATTTAAATGGGTCGGGCAGTTTTATATGGATTGTTGTTTGCCGATGGGCTGTGCTATTTCGTGTTCTTTGTTTGAAAAGTTTAGTTTGTTTTTGGAATGGGTGGTGAAGCGTGAGGCGGGTTGGAACTCAGTGTTGCACTATCTTGATGATTTTTTGTTTTTGGGGCCTGCGGGGTCGAGGGTCTATTCTTTTTTACTGCACACTATGGAGCGGTGACATATTTATTTTTGTCTGGTCTGAGGTCTGATTGTCATTTTGTTCGTCGGCAGGGTGGCTTTGTGGTGCGGCATAAGGATTTGGAGGCTGCCTCGCCTCAATTCTTGAGGGCCGATGGTGTGCACTTGAATGATGTCGGCACAGATATGTGGGCCTTGGGGATCCTAGAGGGCTTGGAAACAGCCTTGAAGGTGTGGCAGGACGTCCATAGGTGAGGTGTCACCAATGTTCGTTTGTGGCAGGTTAATGGAGGGTCCTGGAAGGCAATTCAATGTTTTAAACAGGTGCATGACACGTTGGAGCGTGCATCTCAGGAAGTCGGTAAGCCGACGGATGGGGCTCCTGTTGGGGGATAAAAGGCCTACAGGGGTTTATCGAGAGAGAATTTTGGAAGGTTTGGTGCCCTTGGGTCGGTGACTGCGGCCGAGGGTAAGGTAAAAAGTCAAGTGAAGATGGGGTGTGATGAACGCAGCTTGCTTGGGTTGCCTTCTAGGATCCTTTACACAGTGTTGGAATGTTATTGCACATTAATTTTGTGTTATGTGTTCACTGTTATGTTTATCAGTGTTAAAAGTTGGAGGAGAATGTGGTGGTTTTTAATAAACGGGCCGTTGCGGCCATTTATACCAAGGAGACGGTTTCTGAGTATTAATTCCGGGGGGAGGGGGGGTGAAATAGGGACAAACGTATTGGTGGGGTTGGTGGGTAGTTGGCTGAGGTAATCTTACATCCCAATAAGTCATAAACTTTGTTTCTGTCCTGTCTCTTCCTCTGCAATAAGCAGCACGTGCAGTAGACAGAATCATTTTCTGTTCTCATGATGGAGTGCGCAGGCACCAGACAGGGAGTTCAGAAAACAACTCTTTTCTTGACATCAACTTGTCACTGCTGCTAAAGGTCTTTTCCTCAGCATAAACTTGTGTTCTAGATGTTCAGCCTGTCACTAGCACCATGTGTATATTTAGATAGTACCCTTGTTTGGCCTGACAGCTGTGTACGGATATGTGTAGCTGATACAGTTCCAGCGCTGACAATATACAGATGCTCAGGAAAACAAGCTTGTTCTGTCTGCAAAGGGAAAAATACCTTTTTTTTTTATAATTCACCAAGACATCAGAACACAGGTGAATTCTTGTATGTACTAACCTTGTTGTTAGACATACAAGGGTCCAGTGAGTAAGAGTCCCCTGCCATCAAGTCTATTAGAATAGATTGCATGTAAAGGATTAGGGATGGTTTTATATGGGAAGAATTCTGCCAGGTAACTGATCAATGATATACTGTAGCATGTTGATGAGTGCTCATTTAAGGACCTTCACAGGGGCAGATAATTGTCCGAACGAACAATCAGATTAATTAATGTTACTTCCGACACAATATCATTTTTTATCAATGATTGCCTAAGAATAGTATTTTTTCACCCAATACATAGTCCACAACAAAGGACCTTAAGCTAGTAAAATTAATTGCGCAAAATTATGGGTTCCATAGTGATTGAGAGAACCATATGGTGTTCTTGCAGGGGGGGTCTTCTCAATTCTTTATCCACTGCTGGTACCACCAAAAGTCATAAATGAACCATTACATTAAAACTATGGTGGTCATTCATCATGCTGAAGTATGCCTAAATTAGGCGTATTTCAGGCGCAGAAGGTGGCGCAGAAGTTAGTTGCGCCGCAATCTGCAACTTCGCCCTGCTCACGCCAGGTGTAAATAAATGGGCATGGCGTGGGTGGGGTAGGGGACAGGCCAGCAGGCCCTCTTCATTTACCATTTTCTACACCTGTTTTAGGCTTAGAAAAAGGTCTAAATGTAAGCCAGCAATGAAGTTGTCTTACATTTAGACTGGTGCTGTATGCGCCAAAGTTATGGAGAGGCCTGCTACTCTTCATAACTTCGGCGGATCCACCGCCAGCTTAGAGCTTTATTTAGAGCGGCGTCTATCTTCCTAAACTCAAGCAGAGGCATTTTGATGCTCTGGCCGATATTGTGCTGGAAAACCATGGGTCCTTGCATTTCTGTGGATGCTTCTTTGATATGTGCCACCTACGGAAAACTGGTCCATACCAAGGAGAAGTACATTACACTTCTTCATGGCAATGTTATTTCCTAATGTCAGTGTCCTTCTGTGCAGTATTATGCCCTATGCCATATTGCAAAACAATTGTTTAGGAAAGGTTTGAGGAACATGATAAATAGTTCAAGGTGTTTCATTGTCTACAGATTCCCCAGATCTCAATCTGATCTAGCATCTGTGTTGAAAAAGCAAGTACAATCCAGGCCCAACCTTGCAACTTACAGAACTTACAAGGGTTGTTCCACCATAAGAACTTATCCCCTCCACACAGGATAGTGGATAAGTATGAAGTATCTGATCGTTGGGAGTCTAACCACTGGGACCCCCATGGATTACAAGAATGAAATGCCAGAGTTAGGAGTGACTTAAGTCACGCATGTACGTTGCTACTCCATTCATCTCTATAGGATTGTCAAGTACAGTGTTTGATTATCTCTGGCAGTCCATAGAGGTAAATGGAGTGGTGGCATGCCTGCCTTTCACTCTCGGGACTCTGGCATTTCATTCTTGTAATCCGTGGGGGTCCCAGTGTTAGACTCCCAACGATCAGATAATTATCCCCTATCCTATTCTTATGGTGGAACAACCCATTATAAGGTTAAAAGGATATTTATATATATATATATATATATATATATACACAGTACACATACATACATACAATGAGTATCGTTTAAAAGCTTATAATAAACCCTTGGTAGCTTCACTGAGGTAATATGGCCAGCTGCCTACTTCACGAATAGGGACATGGGTAAAAAAAAAAAAAAAAAAAAAAAAAAAAAAAAACATTTACTTATGTACAGTATGAGCAAAGAAAAGGTCAAATTTTAATTTCATTAATGAAACTACTGGTTTACATGTTGTGCAGCGCTGTTTTAGACTGTATAGACATGAAACTAATCAGCTAACTCTCGTTTCTTCAAAGTCTGCTTTGTGATAGCATCCATGTCTCTCACCACCACCTGAAAAGCTAATTGAAATGAATAAGTTGCACCTTTTACATTAATCCAGTGTATGGTAATGTGCATTATGACAAGCCAATGCCAACTATAACAACCTATCCTGCATATATTTCCATGAATTTTCTCGTCATGTATAAGGAATGTGAGAATATGTAAAAACGGAAATTAAGCATTCAAGAGCAGACATGGAAACATAGCTTCTAGAAGAAGCAGGATTTTAGGGAAGAAATAGTATTTGGTCACCAGAATCAAACTTGATAATTATGGGATTATAAATGTTTTATATGCAATTTGTATCCTTTGATAAAAGAAGTACGGCTGGTCATACACATAACGGTTACAGCTATCTCTCCCAATCTTGGCAGCCAAGCATGCATGTGTTGTGAATGCGGAAAAAGCTGCTGTCAGACGAAAGGATTGGACTTGTTAAGATCCAACTACCTGACCCTTATAACCCCTGACACATCTTGCCAGGGGAGAGTTGGTACCCCTGCCCAACCCCCATCTACACACAAATTAAATATTTATCTCTTCAGTATACAGTATCTTTTTATGTATGGCATGCTTAAAAGGAGTTTGAAGAGTTAAAACTGCTAACGTTGCTATATAAGTCACAGGAGCTATGTGCAGGGCCCTCGGGTTTCTCTGCTCTTAGGCTACTTTCACACTTGCGGCAGAGGATTCCGGCAGGCAGTTCTGCATCCGGAACTGCCTGCCGGATCCGGCAATCCGGACGCCAACTGATGACATTTGTCAGACGGATCCGGATGCGAATCCGTCTGAAAAATGCATTGAAATACCGGATCTGTCTCTCCTGTGTCATCCGGAAAAATGGATACGGTATTATTATTTTTTGCATTTTTAAAGGTCTGCGCATGCGCAGACTGGAAAGCCGGTTTAGTTTTGCCGGAACACTTAATGACGGATCCGGCACTAATACACTTCAATGTAAATTGAAATCGGCATTCCGGCAAGTGTTCAGTATTTTTGGCCGGAGAAAAAACTGCAGCATGCTGCGGTATTTTCTCCGGCCAAAAAACGTAAGAGGGACTGAACTGATGCATCCTGAACAGAATGCTCTCCATTCAGAATGCATTAGGATAAAACTAATCAGTTTATTTCCGGTATTGAGCTCCTGGCTGTCACGGAACTCAATACCGGAAAACAAAAACGCTAGTGTGAAAGTACTCATAGTGGCAGCTCTAACAGTCTCTTATTTGGACGCTTCAGCCATAACTCAGAACTGGGGAAGGGTTAGGGAACTGTTCAGTGTAGACAGCCATGGGTACTGAACATAAACAGACAATTTCATTTTTGATTGGCAAAATTTTGCTGCGAGAATGATAAAAAGATAAAATGTATAAAACTGTATAAAGATGATTAACTACTTTTTTCTATAATGTTTTCATAAAATAAATGGGTGGTGAGCTATTAGAGAAAGAAGCTTGCTGATCTAGGATAAATTCATATCTCTGTGTTCTATCTGGCTTCTCTCTGAACTATGGTGACCACTGTATATCTTTGTAAGATTTGGAACACCAGATGAAAAGAAGCTCTGTAGTCATCATCTACAGATTTAAAGAGAACTACTCCAACACCGTCAGTCCTTGCCCTAGGGACCATATATTGTAGAACAAGAGCTGGTCCCCAATCTCAGCTGGGGTATTCCTCTGAATGGGTGCTGATAGTAATGATTGAAGTGTAAAGAGTGATAGTCTCACCAGGCGGATAACAGTGAGATTCTCTGTATTGTAAAAATGCAATGTGTTTCAGTAATCCTTTCACCTGACCACATCAGGTCTATTAGACCAGTGCCAACTGACTTTTTTAAAAAGTCTTAAAAAAAAATCCCACCATAGTAGATAATGTATTTTCAGTGCTTCAGGAAAATTTCCCAACATATATGCCAAATTTATACAGATGTATATGGACATATGCAACTGTAGGCTATATATAACGGGTTGGTTACTGTTGACCAATGTGTATGTAAAATTATGGGACTTGCTAATATAGCATTTGTTGATATTCTGTGCCATTTGCTGTATATTAATGAGCCATGTTCCCTTGTTGGGCAAATATTTTGTGCTGTCCACATGGAGGTCCTGTCCATAAGATGGCCACTGATGGAGAGTCATGTTACCAGCACATCACTAAGCCTCTTCCATTCAGATACACTGCACCAGCACTAAATTCCCAACACTGCAAGTGCAGATGGCAGCTGTATTATATTTGAATGGAAGAGATGGAGTGATTTTTCTGGTCTCCATCAGCAGCCATTTTATGGAAAGGACCTCCCAGTGGACAGCACAAAATACTTGGCCAACAAGGGGAATACAGATGTAATAGATTTAACACTCAAACTTTTAACTCAAATTTCATAACTCATCGTGATATTCTGTAACAAAAGCGATCAAAAAGCAAGCAATTGGTGTCAGCTTAAGGCCTCTTGCACACGACCGTATGTATTTTGCGGTTCCCAAAAAACGGATCTGCAAAGAATACGGATGACATCCATGTGCATTACGTATTTTGCGGAACTTAACAGCTGGCCCTTCATAGAATAGTACTATCCTTTTCCGTAATGCGGACAATAATAGGACATCTTCTATTTTTTGCGGAACGGAAATACGGACACACGGAAACGGAATGCACGCGGAGTAACTTCCGTTTTTTTTTTTGCGGACCCATTGAAGTGAATGGCTTTGCATACGGTCTGCAGAAAAAAAAGGAAAGAAAATATGTTTGTGTGCAAGAGGCCTAACATAACTGGTTTAGTTAACGCATCTAGTTAAGCATGTTTGTTAACTAGTAAGTGCGGTATAGTCATCCTACAAATACATAGATCAACAGTTACCAGAAAGTGGCCAACCCCTTTAATGAAATTGCAGAGTGCATTTATTGGTGAAGTGCCACTACTAAGCTTTTCAGTACAAGGGAAAAAGGTATGCCAGTGCAAATATAGGGTTAATATATGTGCATTGTCAAATGTACCACAGACAGGGGCGTACATAGAAATCATGGGGACCCAGGGCAAAATTCTGAATTGGGCCCCCTCCCGTCCCACAGTAAGGCCTGTTTGACGTGTCTGTTTGATGTTAAAACAACTATTCACGTTTCATCTGTGAAAATGTCTGTGAAGGATCCGTGTTTAGTCCATGTGTTTTCATTTTTTGCCCTCCGCATGTCATCTGTATTCCACAGACAATGCTCAGCTGAAAATTAAGTGTCTCCTATCAGTGAAAAATGGGCAAAAAACACAGCTGCCATCCATGTTCTGTCCGTGATTTTCACAGACCCATAGACTTCCATGGATGTGTCAGTGAGACACATTAAAATCAATGGGTACGTGTGCTGGCTGCAGAAAATACGGACAGCACATGTTCGTGAAAAATGGAATGGGAATGAGACCTAAAAAGTATCATTATTGCACTAACCTAATAAGAATGTTATGGATAAATTTTATTGGGCACATTTATGTAGACCGGCGTTTTAGACACTGGTCTTAATAAAGGCACTCTGCTTGCAGTGGTCCTGAAGTTATGTAGGGGCTCAGGCCTCTCCATAACCTTGGCACATCCAGCGCCAGTTCTGAATGAAAGGCAGCTTCCAAGCTGCACAGAATTAGTACTTACTCCAGTCCTGCCAGCTTAACCTATGTGTCAGCTGTAGGTTGTAGCTGACACCAACAGTTGATGGCAGAGGCTTAACCCCTGAGCCTAAGCCATCACTGTGTTACACATCTAGGTAGCAGTCCCTGCCTCTCAGTGTCCTATAGAAATAGGATATATTTTTAATAGGGCATTAAAGAGCAGGGACTGAACCTATCAGAACTTGAACAAATAAGGGGTCTATGGTTGGTGTTATGGATACTGTGTATGTCCTATATGTGTTTATGTAAATATATATATATATATATATATATATATACACACACTTACAGCACAGTGTGTGACTACGCTAACAGTCACTTACAGAATTAATGGCTGTCTGCCCCATCTGTGCTGGCTGAGGATGGGCTACCAGAGTAGGACAAGTGCATCTGATGGCTTCTTTCTGCGCTGTCTCCAGTCCAGTTTCCAGGCTACAGATCACAATGGTCAGGAGGTCAGAGCAGCAGAGCGCTGCTGGATGTTACCTGGGACCTCTATTTCTCTCTCTCAAAGGGCTCTGCTGCTTATTCTCTGTAATGATAGATACGGCAGCCAGGTGAAGCAGCAGTGCCCAGAGCGAGATCTGGAGGAGGTGTTTAAATATCAGCTGACCAATAAGCAGTGCAGGGAGCCAACCATCTTCATGCTTACTGACCAGCTGTGTATCCCACACACACCATGGAGGAACCAATAAGATTTGAGATTAGGCAGTTGGTGGGCAGCAGCAGAGGCAAGGAGGAAGGGAGACAGGTATTCTAGTCAGAAAAGAGGCAGAGCTATTCAGCCTCACTGGGCCCCTCAGACTCACGGGCTCCATAGCAGGTGCGTGCTCTGCCTCTATGGGCGGTATGCCAGACACAGTTTACTGAACATGTAACAAAACACTATATGACACTAATTCAAACTCTGACATTCTAAAGTACAAATTTTTGTTATTAAATGGGTTTTCGGGGATATTGATACTGATAGCCTATCCTCAGGATAGGTCATCAATATCTGATTGGTGGGGGTCCGACATCTGGGATCCCAACCAATCAGCAGTTTGAGAAGGCAACGGTGCTTCTGTGAGCACCGCGGCGTTCTCCATACTCACCAAGCACAGCAATGGACATTGTATAGTGCGCTGTGCTTGGTATCACGCTCAGCCCCACCAGCCAGATACTGATGACTTATCCTGAGGACAGATACTGTGATATATAGAGCAGCACAACAGTACCTTAATGTGGAATTTTAGGAATGCATCAGCCAATCCAAAGCCCCAGATTCATGGGGGTCAATACGATAATACCCAAAAAGAAAGTGATGGCAGCATCTCCAATCCAAAAAGGTTTATTCACAAATGGTGCATGAGACAGTACAAATGGTCCAGGGACAGCAACGTTTTGGCTACATAGTAGCCTTTTTCAAGCAACTTCTAAAGTGTAAGACAGGAGTATATAAACACATTTAATCCCTCCTCCCATTCCAATATGCCAATAAAATGCCTAATTACATCTTACTGAAATCTGTATTAAATGTGTCCTCCAGGGAGCTCTATGCAAATCCCAAACATCATTACCGATAACCAATCAGTAATAGCATACAGTATTTCCTTAAAAAGGATGGCTGCAGCTGGACGCCCCCTCTCACTTGTAAATATGTCAGCTTGGCGTTCTCTCATTCCCATTGCGCACGCTCAGTATAATCCTAAATCCCCACCACTAACACTGGTCACCTAACAAGGTCCAGTCCACGTCTTCATACGCTATTACGTATCGCAATCATGTGACTACACGAAGACCACATGATCACACAACTCCGCTCACGTGATCTCACCCGGAACTTATTCAAACTGGAAGCGTCTCCATCCCATAGAATCCAGACGCTTCATATAGTGTATCAGTTGATCCACACGGGTAATGGATATAATAACTATACTAAATGTCTTTACAAAATATTGCCTATAAACAAACCATAAAGTCTATTGGAAACATATTAATTAATCCTTTTTCATATTTACTGGGTACATGTCGCGCTTGATGGGGAAATCCAGATGCAATCCAACCTTCACCTGGGACGATCAAATGAGACACAAGGGAGGATGACGAGATGCAACCTGAAGAAGGGAGACTCCTAGTGGTCAATATTTCGTCCGTCGAACTAACTAAGGATTAGGTAACGGTTTTGAGACGTGGATTGACCTTTTGTCCATCAGCTCCCACTAACTGGTTTGACATTGAACTGGATTTACAAAAAAAAAATTGTAAATTAAGAATTAAAGGTTTTTTTCCTACTAGGGAAGTAAATAATAAAACAACCATTGATTATAAGAATGTTAATAAATTGCGGTTGAAGGATTTTGACCTTAGGAAGAAAAGCGATTTTTCCCCACCGCAGAATAACCATGTTATTGAGTCATACATTGAAATAGTCAATAGACAGATTAATCAATTAAGGGAAAATGGAAAGGGGTATTGTCCATACAATATGTTTAGACAAGAAAAAATGGCCTTAACAGTACTTGAGCAGAATAAGGATATAATGTCAAAACCTGCTGATTATGGGTGCTGTTGTTGTTATGGACACGTGTAACTAGGTGGAAGAGATACGCAAGCAGTTGGCTGACAGAGATGTCTATGAGGTGCTTGAACGGGACCCAAAGGGTGACATAGCGAAGTGTATAAGTGACATCATTGACAAAGCCCTTGAAGGGGATGTCATTGATGGGGAATTAGGGGAGTATTTGATGGTAGAGCATCCCATTACTCCCTTATTGTATACACTTCTGAAAATACATAAAAGTCTGAGTGACCCCTCTTCCCCCCGGGTAGACCAATTGTCTTGGGGAGGGGCTCAATATTCAGCACCATAGCCATCTTTCTTGACCGACTGCTGCGTATCTATGCCACTAATGCACCCTCCTATATCAGGGATACAGGTCATTTTCTCTTACAACTAAGAGACATTGTGTTACCGGAATGTTTTCATTTTGTGAGTTTTGATGTGGTTTCACTCTACACATCTATTAAACACGATTTGGGTTTAAGAGCGGTCGATGTGGCGCTATCTACTGCAGGGTTCTCTCTGACTGGTGCACAGTTTGTCCTCCAGCTCCTGGAGGTGGTCCTCAGGAGGAATTATTTCCTCTTTGGGGATACTTTTTACCAACAGAAACGGGGGATGGCCATGGGGTCGAATGTGGCCCCCACTTATGCTGGGGTGGAGGACAGACTAGTGTACCAGTCATTATTTAAGGAGAGTGTCCAGTGCTGGTGGCGCTTCATCGATGATATTTTTTTGATTTGGTGTGGTACTCTTGAAGAACTTGAAAGGTTTCAGCACCATCTGAATACAGGGGTACCTGGTTTACAATTTATAAAGGTAGTCTCACGGGAACAATTAAAATTTTTGGATGTTATGGTCTATATTGAAGATGGTCATATTAGAACTGACTTGTACCAAAAATCTACAGGCAGAAACAATCTACTTAGGTATGATAGTTGCAACCCACAACGAAAGATAGAATCACTTCCATGGAGCCAATTACTTCGAGTTAGGAGAATAGTGTCTGATGAACAACGATCTGTTTTGAGAATAGATAAAATGTGCAGTAAGTTTAAAAACAGGGTTAATCCATATAGATTGCTACAGAGATCCCGAGAGAGGGTAATTAATACAGTGAGGGTAACCACTCTATTAGGGAATCCTAAAGTGAGTGATACACAAAAGATTCCTTTTGTGTCTACTTATAGTACCATTAGTGGCCAAATAGCACAAATAAAAAAAATAAAGGCATATTCTACAAAAGGGTTTATCTTTAGTGAACGAGTATCAGTTACAACCGGTGATGGCATATAAAAGGCAATCTAATCTACGGGATAGATTGGTGAAAACTGATGTGGGAGGTGCACAGGTGGAAAGACGACAATATCTAGCCCCATGTAAGCTAGGCAATTTTCCATGTCTGGGTTGCTGCAATTGTGGCAATATGATTAAAGGGAATACCTTTGGGCATCATATACTGGACAAGCATTTAAGATAAATGGTTACTACACTTGTAGATCAAGGGATGTGATATACACTCACCTAAAGAATTACTAGGAACACCATACTAATACGGTGTTGGACCCCCTTTTGCCTTCAGAACTGCCTTAATTCTACGTGGCATTGATTCAACAAGGTGCTGATAGCATTCTTTAGAAATGTTGGCCCATATTGATAGGATAGCATCTTGCAGTTGATGGAGATTTGAGGGATGCACATCCAGGGCACGAAGCTCCCGTTCCACCACAACCCAAAGATGCTCTATTGGGTTGAGATCTGGTGACTGTGGGGCCATTTTAGTACAGTGAACTCATTGTCATGTTCAAGAAACCAATTTGAAATGATTCGAGCTTTGTGACATGGTGCATTATCCTGCTGGAAGTAGCCATCAGAGGATGTATACATGTTCTCATTCTGTTTGCGCCAAATTCGGACTCTACCATTTGAATGTCTCAACAGAAATCGAGACTCATCAGACCAGGCAACATTTTTCCAGTCTTCAACAGTCCAATTTTGGTTAGCTCGTGCAAATTGTAGCCTCTTTTTCCTATTTGTAGTTGAGATGAGTGGTACCCGGTGGGGTCTTCTGCTGTTGTAGCCCATCCGCCTCAAGGTTGTGCGTGTTGTGGCTTCACAAATGCTTTGCTGCATACCTCGGTTGTAACGAGGGGTTATTTCAGTCAACGTTGCTCTTCTATCAGCTTGAATCAGTCGGCCCATTCTCCTCTGACCTCGAGCATCCACAAGGCATTTTTGCCCACAGGACTGCCGCATGCTGGATGTTTTTCCCTTTTCACACCATTCTTTGTAAACCCTAGAAATGGTTGTGCGTGAAAATCCCAGTAACTGAGCAGACTGTGAAATACTCAGACCGGCCCTTCTGGCACCAACAACCATGCCACGCTCAAAATTGCTTAAATCACCTTTCTTTCCCATTCTGACATTCAGTTTGGAGTTCAGGAGATTGTCTTGACCAGGACCACACCCCTAAATGCCTTGAAGCAACTGCCATGTGATTGGTTGACTAGATAATTGCATTAATGAGAAATAGAACAGGTGTTCCTAATAATTCTTTAGGTGAGTGTATATGATCCATATAGTTTAATCTATGTTGGGGAGACCACTATAGAGGTCAGGGAAATAATAAATAAACATAAGAGTACCATCAGGAAGAAGAATATGGAAAAAACTGTGGGTAAACATTTTGTGGAGAGTGGACATTCAATTAATCAACTCAGATTCTGGGTGATTGATTCAGTAAGAATATTGAGGAGGGGTGGAGATAGAGAGGCAATACTTTGGAAGAAGGAATTGAAGTGGATCTTTACCTTGAAGGCGTTGCAACCATAGGGATTGAATATAGATTTTAATGTGAGTGGTATTGAATAATGTGTATCAGTCATAATAATGTTAACGGTCTTGTTTTTTGAAGTAGGTTTTAATACGTCTTTTCTATTCTTGTGTTTCATAGGTGAAGGTTGTATGGTATCTGGATTTCCCCATAAAGCACGACATGTACCCAGTAAATATGAAAAAGGATTAATTAATATGTTTCCAATAGACTTTATGGTTTGTTTATAGGGAATATTTTGTAAAGACATTTAGTATAGTTATTATATCCATTACCCGTGTGGATCAACTGATACACTATATGAAGCGTCTGGTCTTTATGGGGATGGAGACGCTTCCAGTTTGAGTAAGTTGCGGATGAGATCACGTGAGCGGAGTTGTGCGATCATGTGGTCTACGTGTAGTCACATGATTGCGATACGTCATAGCATATGAAGACAGGTGGGCTGGACCTTGTCAGGTGACCAGTGTTAGTGGTGGGGGTTTAGGAATATACTGAGTGTGCGCATTGGGAATAAGAGAACGCCAAGCTGACATATTTGCAAGCGCGATGGGACGTCCAGCTGCAGACATCCTTTTTAAGGAAATACTGTATGCTTTTACTGATTGGTTATCGGTAATGATGTTTGGGATTTGCATAGAGATCACTGGAGGACACATTTAACACAGATTTCAGTAAGATGCAATTAGGCATTTAATTGGCATATTGGGATGGGGGAAGGGATTAAATGTGCTTTATCTTACACTTCTGAAGTAGCTTAAAAAAGGCTACTATGTAGCCGAAACTTTGCTGTACCTGGACCGTTTGTACTGTCTCATGCACCATGTGTGAATAAATCTTGCTGGATTGGAGATTCTGCCATCGTTTTCTTTCTGGTTATTATCCTGAGGACAGGTCCTCAGTATCAAAATCCCAGAAAACACCTTTAAGATAAAATGTTGCAGTTAATTTGCTCCAGACAGTGGCTTTCCACAGCTTCACTCCTCAGACTAGGGGACTTCTATGTACATATAGGACTAGAGCATACTTGGAATTTGTTTCAAGGAGCTCCAAATATGCTCTAACCAGCCTAAAAATTGGTATATGACATCCACTAGTCTCCTAGGAGTCATATATTTTTTCTAAAAAAAACTCAGCAAATAATTATCTAAAAGGGGAGAGAGTGGAGCATGATTTTTTTTTGTTTCCCTAAGAGCACCGCAAAGAGTGCCCTCCCAAGGCCAGTCAGCTAAAGAAGGCAATTTTCTCCTTAAAGAAGGAGAGCTAGCTTGCATGTGTTATTTAGAAAAGCATAATTCTGGCTGGGACATTGTAGTTCTCTTGTCCTTTTGGACGAAGAATCAGCTTGCATTCTCATATTCAGTGGAGTATTATGTGTTCTGCATGACTTTCTCTTCTCATAATTATTTTTGGGATGATAGGAAGCTGCAAAAACCTGAAACTGTTTGCTTTGTGTTACCCATAGACCTAAATAAAATAATACATTTAATGGGGACAGTATCCTACTATTCAGAAAATATTATGAGAGAAAGGCCTAATGTACATGGTCGTTGTTTTGGTCCGCATCTGAGCTGCCGTTTTAGCGGCTCGGATGCGGACCCATTCACTTCAATGGGGCCTCAAAAAATGCGGACAGCACTCCGTGTGCTGTCAGCATCCATTGCTCCGTTCCGTGGCCCCGCTAAAAAAAATATAACATGCCCTATTCTTGTCTGCGCTTTGCGGACAAGAATAGGCATTTATATTGAAGGCTGTCCGTGCCGTTCTGTGAATTGCGGAATGCACACGGGCGCCATCCGTGACCGCAAAACACACCACGGTCGTGTGCATGAGGCCAAAAAAAGGACATACAGAACAGCACATAACTCCACTGAAATTGAGACACACAGGCCAGATCCCCATCTGAAAGGACAAGAGAACTAGGATATCCAACTTGGGATTATGCTTCACTCAACAAGAAGTACTATATAGCACTCCTTCAAAAAGGACAAGAGAACCAATTAGTCTCTTTCTTTCTTGGGTTTGTTAGAATCTGATTTTTTGGGGAAATATGGGGCAAATTTCAAACTGGCAGAATTGATTTGGTCATCCTTAGTTCAGACATGTCTGGCTACTTTGGTTTAGTACTAAGCGTTTCCACACTGCTCTCGCTCATTCATGCTCACTCTGTCCTCTGCACTGCTCTTTTGGATGGCAATTATCTTACCCCCTTCACTGGGCCTACTCATCATATCGTCAGCCGATTCGCACTCTACAACTGTGGTGCAACCCTCAATTCAGGCCACAAGCAAAAAAACACTGGCCAGTCAGATATCTCTCACATTACACATATCACCTCATCATTCCTTCACTCCATTACATCACACTTAACAGGAGAACCTCTAATACACATTCCCAAGCTCAGCTTCACCTTAGTCACATCATTATTACAAAATCTACTCACTAGGAGTCTCCCATCCCATCTCACTAGGAGACAACAAACCACAACAAAACCAATTGTGGAAAACCTCCATAAACATCAGCATTACAAGTCATTTTACATAATTTTTGGAAAAGTGACGAGCAAAAAAAAAAACACACATTTTTGTGCAAGTGAGGTCTTTCTAAAAATATTAGAAACTTATTCAGGGGAGAAAACTTTAATAAAGATATGATAAAGGTCGGCCATAACAACTCTGGTAGAATGGGTGCCGTTCAACCTGCCTACATAAAACTTCAGCAGAGACATTTTTTCTCAGTTAGTTTTGGATCACATTAGTGCTAATAACACATTAATAACACTACAAAAATAGCTTGAAAAGTCCTGAAAGAAATATATAATTACCAGAAAAAAAGTATATCCATTTATCTAGCAAATGGCAAAAATGAAATAAAGATGTAAAATGCATTTTGCCTGACAGACACAGCTCTTGAACAGTCCACTCAGACATATTTCTATGATGCTCCTAGCACTAGATAAATATAATTATATTCTGAAGTGCTTTTATCTCCGGTGGCTGAATGCATTGAAGACTTTGTAAATAAGAGTTGGAATAGGTTATATAACAAAAGTTCGAAACACCAGAAAAAAAAGCCCATATCATGTTCTACTTGGCCATTTAATTACTATAAATCTTTAAGGTCATGATGTAAGGATAATTAGCAGTTTTGAAGTATATATCACCCTTTGTGTATTTTATATAGTAAGACTGGGTGAAAAAGTGCATAGATTAGTCTTAGGATTCATACTAAGCAAGAAATATATTTGCCTACTAAAATAATAATGGTAATAATTTCATGTAACAAACAATATACATAATGTTCACCATTTGACATTATACGCTAGAACTCCAAGGATAAATGGGATAAATAAATGTTTGATGATCCAGGTTTAAATTACCCTGTTCAAAACTCTTGTAGAGTAGGTGCAATTATCAGACATAAGAACTGAAATAAAGTCATTTATTTTTCTCAGCTTAGATATAAAAGTCAGTTCTAAAAGCATTTGAGTGTAACAGGTGAAGGGCAAAAAGTTGCATGTTTTTTCTTTGTTTTATAGGTTACTGGCTCTCCTTAAAGAGAAAAGCTGTGTATATAGACTTATTGGCAATGCTCTATGGGAAAATAATATGCAAATAGGTGTCTCCCAGGGAAAGAGAACCATCTTGCTAACACCACATATTGGAAGTGGTTCCCTATGAGTCAAAGGCTGACTTTTTAACAAGCCTTGTACATGACAAGGAAAAATAACCAAGTTTTGGGTTGTTTTGCCCCTCATCCACTGCCTAAGCTGCTTCTGAGAGATCGCACTTGGCAAGCCATAATCCTACACTGTACTTCACTATTCGGATCTCCTCTATTGTGTTTCTGAGAAGGAACATAGGTGAAGATCGTGAGTGTGGGAACTACTGAAGACCAACTACAGTGATTATCTGTGTGATCATGTGGAGCAGAAAGGAGTGATATTTGCAGCGTGGATCTGAATATTTGAAATTGTTTGTGGTGAAGGTTGCCTACTTCTGTGGATCCTGCAGCACCAAAATATCAGACTCTAGACATTAAGGTTTTCCTTGATATCATATGCATGTATGTTTGTTCATAAACTTCTGTCTCCATAAGAGTTGAATGTCCACCTCTTTCCTGCTAACATTGCACTGATAAATAAGTCCTGCAAAAATTCTTACCACTAGGAGGAATGAACCCACTGTCTCCAAGGACCACAAGATTCCCCCAGGTTTACCTCTATGGTATGTATGCCATGTAGATATAGCTGTTTAGAACAAAAGTTTGAGTTTTCAAAAATGTTTGACAAAGTTTGATCAGAAAAAAACTAAAGAGATTGTCTCATGAAGACAACCTCTGTCCATACAGTATTCCCTATTAGGGTATTTGGTAATCATAGGGGAAAGAGTAACTCCTGCTTGGAGCCCCTTCTCTGAGCTAGAATACAAAGACACAAAAAAAGAGTGACACCTTCTTTTCTAGACAAAAGCAGGGACAGCTACAGGGAAATTTTTTAGCTGGCCATAGCTCCCTAGAAGAAAATGACAGGAACCATTCCTTTGGAGATACCATATGAAAGGGTTTGTCTATCATAAGATGGCCACCTTAATTATACATGAATTCCAAAACTGTCCACAATTACAAAGGACTGTCCTATCTTGGAATTTCATGGCTGAGATGGGAATAACTACAATAAGCATAGGCATGGGGTGACCAGAATTATGGAAACATCCCTCTAATGTTTCCATAACTCCCATAGCAGTGAATACAGAAGAGGACAGATGGGAGCTTCACAGCAGTGCAAACCTGGTAAGCAGTATATATTCTTCAAGCAATTCTCTTTATTCATTTGCAGGTTATAAAAGTAACGCATTTCGGGGCCAAACCGTCCCCTTCACAAGGTAGATACACCATATAAGCAGTGAATTTGAGCCACACAAACAGCGAGCTACACGGTTTCTGTAATTTGGGAGTTATAGAAACAGTGTTTCTTGCTGTGCCAGTCTGTTTGTATTTCCCTAACTCTTGTACACTGCCATGGGAGCTATAGAAACAGTGAAACACTGGCCGCTCGGTCTTCTCCGTAACACTGCTGAGATGAGACAACTCCTGTAAGGAGGTAGCTCTAGACAGCAATGTGTTTTGTACCAAATAAGTTTAAAAAAAAGGACAAATATACTAAATAGGATAGTTTAGTTGTTGATCAGAATAACACTATAGTGATGGTCAATTAGTTGTATCCTTAATTCCTTTTGTGCTATAGCTATTCATATACAGTGTACTATGTACACTGTATGATCAATTATTCATTCTAATACAGGAAATTTATTCTTTGCAATATAACTGCTAGCACCACATACACAGAGTGTCTAATGATAATATACATAGGAACTAGCTTTTGCATTAGAAAAGTCTATGGCTGTACTTTCTATGGGCTCTCCTGCCCAAGAGAGTGTAGTGCTATAATTGTCAGTGAATACAACCATTACTCTATGATATCATTCTTTATAGGGTGTATGAAAAGGTCAGAGAACTTCCCTACTGAGTATTACAGAAGAGCTGGCCTATTGTACAGTACTCACAATAGACAACCTAATAGAAAACAATGATCAGTTATTGGGGATAGTTAAAAGTAAAGGAGAAATGTCTGTCTTTTCCTTATTATTACAGTTATTAGGTACATGAATGGGGTTCTCTGGGCTACAGATACTGATGGTCTATTCTCTGGATAGACCATTAATATCAGATCATGGTGTTCCATCAACTGGAATCTCCTCTGATCTGCTGTTTCTGGCTGCTATGGTGCTGGAAACTATACAGCCTATGGAGCTCAATACACTGTTTCTGGAGCCACAGCAGCCTGAAGCAACTGATCAGTAGGGGTGTAGAGTATCGGATTCCCACCAATCTGATCTTCTGAGGATAGGACATCAATATTTCTAGCCAGGAAAACCCCTTTAATATAAGCATATTGTGACTTTTAAGTGTAAAGTCTACTTCTTCCTGTGATATACTAATTTTTCATTTTCCAGGTCCAGCAGCTCTGCTTTTTTTCTTATCAGGTTGGTCATAGTGGTTTTCCTATTGGAAGGACCACTGGGTAAGACCATTTATGTCTATTTTCCCTACTAGGGCATTTAAATTTCACATAAGGCAGTCCTCTGTTAAAAATCCCCCTCTTCGAACCAAACAAGTGAGCCACAGAAAGGGCATCACCCACTCTGGCAGACTCAACATAGCCATTTAATGTATGGCTACCAACAATAATTATTGTAAGTAATAAAAACTTTCAGCTGCAGCGGCCATATGTAGTTTATCCCGATTATATCACTCAATCTCTCTAAATAGACTCAGTTATTGGATGATGCCACACGCTGTGGCTGTGCTGAGTTTTTGGTTTGGCAAAAAACAACATACCTTTAGACACAAGTATGTTGTTGCAAAAACCACATGTTTTGTGCATTTTTTTTGCCACAACAAAAACTCTGCAACGTGTGGCAGCACCTTTAGTGGAGTCATTCTGGGATGAGAAGCTGATTTTAACCAGTCTTTGAGTGCTTTTAGTGCCCTAAATCTGAGCTCCAGCAGCAGGTTGACAAGATAATTTTTTTTCTGGATAACCTATCAAAAAAATCATAGACAGCTAATATACTGTATTTTTTATGGACATATTGGAAATCATAATGTATCATACGATTATAAGTGATATCTACTGCAGCCCAGAATACTGATAATATGTAAACAGAATTTAGAGTTCACACAGAGTTTTTCTGTGTTGAATAAAAATGTTGCAGAATCTCCTTCAAAATTCGGTGCTGCTTTTAACATGGTTTTTGATACCTATTTAAACAGGAAATTTTTATGTAGATTTGACATGAAATCCACACCAAGAATGAATAAGTCACTCCTTTTTTCCACTTTGTGGTTTTCACAAATTTACTGTGCACACCAAAAAAACTGTGTGAATTCAACCTTAGTGTGAACTGTGCAAACATGATAATTACAATTAGTGTTGAGCGAATTGAACTCCACAAAGTGGAATTCGGTCCGAAGTTCAGGGAAAATTTGATTTGCCGCAAAGCCGAATTTCCTCATGCTTCATGTTAACTAGAGATGAGTGAGTCGAATCCCGCGAAGTGGAATTCGATCCGAATTTCAGGATAAACTTGATTTGCCTAGAAGCCTAATTTACTTGTGCTTCGTGTCAGCGAATCTATTTAACCTGAAATAGTATAAAAAACAAAAAAAATCAAACTTACCTCCTCCATTTGCTCGCTATGGGCCGCCAGCCTCTATCTTGCTTGAAGATCTCAGCCGAAATCCAGTGCGGTGTTAGATTACATCACCACGCCAGCCGACGTGATGACGTAATCTTGCGCCGCACAGGATTTTGGCCGAGATCTTCAAGCAAGATGGTGGCGGCCGGCCCATTGCAAGCAAATGGAGGCGTTAAGTTTAATTTAAAAAAAAAATATTGTTAATTTTACACTCAGTAATTCGCCATGAAGCAAATTTTTTTGTGAAATTCGGCGAATCAGCCAAATCGAATTTTCAATAAATTTGCTCATCTCTAATGGCAACGAATCAATTTTCCCTGAATGCTGGTAAAAAAATAAAAATAAATCATACTTAGGGCTTGTTCACATCACCGTTATGTATTCCGTTATGGCTTTCAGTTATAACATGGTTATGTCGACAGAACTTTGTTTACGTCCAGCATAATGGAAACCAGATGGATCCATTATGCTTGCCCATAGACTTCTATTATGACAGATCAATACGGAATGCCTCTAAAGGTTTCCGTTTTGATTTCCGTCTTATGGATTCAGTTATTTTACGTCATAACCATGTTATAACGGAAGGCCATAACGGAATACAGTACATAACGGTGATATGAACAAGCTCTTACCTGAACCTTTTGATTGCAAAGAGCCGGCCATCGTCATCTTGATTGAAGATCTCACATGAAATCCCATGTGCAGTGACGTATGACATCATCACGCCGATTGACGTGTTGACATCATATTGGGCCACGCAAGATTTCGTGCTAGATCTCCAATCAAGAAGGCCGCGGCCAGCTCTTTGCGATCAAATGGTTCAAGTAAGTATGATTTTTTTAATTTTTATTTTTATGTTACGCTGTAATATCAATGTTTTACAGCTAAGACAGTAACCTGCCAGAAGGTGTGGTCCAGAAAATGGTGTCCAGAGTTTCAAGTATTCACAGATGACCACCATTTAAAACATAGCCTTTAATCTACATCAAATTAAAATAATTCTCCATTTCAAAAAGAGAAAAATAACATAATGAACAAAATAATAATGAGTAGACAGATAATGGTAAATGGGAGTAGACTGATTGTTTTGTAGGCCGCTATCCCTCAGTCTACCCCTATATCTTGGTACCCTGCCTACAAAACAGAATGGCCACCCCAATAGGAGCGATCCTGTATCAGGAATTTCCTATATGTCCCTGGGATAGCCCTGATAAAGGGCTAAAGAACCAGCTAACATAGGTTGGCCAAGAGACTACCATATATGCCAAAAATAATAAACAGACAAAGTCAGATATTAAACCTTCATAAAAACATAATCCACCCCTAAACAGTATCAAGAAGTGATACCTTTTATCAAACAACTACAGTGTCCCAGATGATTTACAGTGGTAACTCTATCCCTGTCCCGACGCATTTTGATAATTTAATCAAAGGGCTCATCAGGGGACGTATTTATTTTATGAAAAAATGCTTGAAACCATCACAAATTGTTTGCAAAATAGTTTTAGCTATCCTCTAGTTGGAAAATAATAGTCAACACATATAATGCAGTCCAATGATACAGTAAACATGCCAGCTCTTTAATAGTTATGATGCCAAAGAAGGTCCCCCCCCCATTCTCCAGAAATGACAATGGATAGACACCATGGAGGACACTAGCCACACCTGGACCCCTCCTCCTCCTGATAAGCTAGCTATTACAAAATATGTTTGACATCTCTGGATTATCCAATCTTTGACCATCACTTTCTGGGCACACAAGTATACTTTGATAGAGCCATCTATTTGACAGTGTTACTTATGGTCATGTTAGGTCCACTATAAAGCGTCTATCCATTGTCATTTGTAAAGAAGGGGGGGGGGATACTGCATTCATATGTGTTGACTATTATTTTCCACCTAGAGGATAACTACAACTATTTTGCAAACAATTTGCGATGGTTTCAAGCATTTTTTGTTAAAATAAATATGTCCCCTGAAGAGCCCTTTGATTAATTGGGTGAAACACACAGTGACAGAGTTACCAGTGTAAATTATCTGGGTCACTGTAATTGTTTGATAAAAGATATCACTTCTTGGTACTGTTTAGGGGTGGATTATGTATTTTTTAAGCTTTCATTCCTGACCTTGTCTAATATTTTTGGCATTTATAGTAGTCTCTTGGCCAACCTATGTTAGCTGGTTCTTTATCCCTTTATCATGGCTATCCCAGGGGCATATAGGAGGTTCCTGATATGAGATCGCCCCTATCGGGGTGGCCATTCTGTTTTGTAGGCAGGGTACCAAGATATAGGGGTATACTCAGGGATAGAGGCCCACAAAACAATCAGTCTACTCCCATTTATCATTATCTGTCTACTCATTATTATTTTTTTCATTATGTTATTTTTCTCTTTTTGAAATGCGTTTTTATTTTAATTTTATGTAGATTAAAGGCTATGTTTTAAATGGTGTGAATAGCTGTAACATCAATGTCAGATGCCGTGATCAGCTCTGATGGTTACAATGACGGGGGGGGGGGGGGGGTGACAGGAAGCAAATTGTTTAGTGAAATTCGGTGAAGTAGTCGAATCGAATTTTAGAATACTTCGCTCATCACTAATTACAATAACAATAATCTGTACAAGATTATTCAGCAAACAAAATTATGGAATAGACATGAGGGAATCAATTCTGAAATTTGGAAATTTTATGTGAATCCGTCAAAAATTTCTGATTCTACTAAATTTGAATTTTGTGTTATTCAATTTGCGTGAATCAAGGAAAGTCATAAAGAGAGCAAGGAAGGAAGGAAGAGGTTTTTTTTCTTTTTATTTCAGGTAGTCTGAGCGCTTTCAATTGGTATCAAACTTATTTGCACCAGAATTAAATCTGACTAGCTATTTTGCCGAATCAGACTCAAACTGAATTTCAAGAAATCTGCTCAGCTCAAAAAATGATTTTTTTCTTTTTTCAATGCCCTAGTAAGATACATAGAAACTGGAAAAGATTTACCAATTTTACCAACTGTTCAGTAATTTTTGAATGGTTGGCAACCCTTTCCATCAATTTAAAACAAAAATAAATCTTTATATAAATCAAATTAGTCAAAAGTCAGCTAACCAGATAATTCAGTGGGATCAGTTTAAAGTTCTCCACCAGGGCCCTCTGACTCTCCTTGACGGTATTCTGAGGGAAATAAAAAAATGGTCTGTTGGGTTTCAACATGCCTAATCTTTTTTTCCTATATATTTTCCCATCCCATCTCAAATATGTGGCCAGTTTAAGCCAATATATTGCATAATGTATGGCCAGATTTACTATAACCACATGTGAGGTTCCTGTTGACCATTACCACATTTTATAACAGCTCCAAGTTGATTATTCCATCAAGTGACACCCTAATTTATCCTAAAGAGTCCAGACCGAGAGAATGTCACTGCAAATATTTTACTGTCTTATCTGAACAAATCCCTTAGTTCGGGATGAATTCCCACAATGAAAATCACGGAAAAGCCTTTCCCAGCAAGAAATATTTCTACAGCAAAAGTCTAAAAATAGATAGAAAAAAATGTAATATATTCTTTTTCTCTTCTATTAAACAATAGCTCATTTCTAGATTTTGATTGCATCACATAGTGCTTTAACATTTAATCCACCTACCCTGTGGTAGATTGACATATTTTCTCATCTGCTGTTCTCCCACCTCTGACACCTACCATCCCTACTTGGCTAATATATTGTTAATCCCCCATAAATTCCCCTGTGAAATTACTTTCTGCCCCGTCTCATACATTTAAAAATCTTTTTGTATTGCACTACATTACAAGATATATACGGTAAGTTCTAAAAGAAAATAATAAAACATGTATTCTTCCATCTGGGATCACACTTCATCACTTCAAGAAGAATTGAAAACCTAGCAGGAAATTAATCAACTATAATAACTAAAAGACCTAAGGGGCTGAAAATAATGTAATTGTAGACCAGATACACGTTTTATGACCTACATTTTTTTTTAAGAGGTTAGCCAAGTTAATTATTAATTAAAATGTACTTGCTCTAGGTTATTGAAATCCACTTGGAGATGATTTCAATGACTTTTGTGTTCTTCATAACCATAACTTTGCCGTATCATCACTGACTGTCAGCCATTTGTAAAAAAAAATTAAGTGCTTACACAGGCTATTGAGTTTTTCTATTTAGCACAAAGGAGTGCGCTTTTAAAGTGTACTTTACATGCAGATGGCGTTTACAATGTTGTTATATAGGGGTTTTACCAATATGCAAAAATTTACTTTGGCATCTGTCAGTCTTGTCATTCTGTTAGTGCTAAGAAAAGAGTTTCATGCCAGTTTATGATGTAATTATCTGCAGAAGGCGTCAGCAACTTCCAGCACTCCAGTGGTTGTGAAACTATAACTCCCAGCATGCTCTGTTCAACTTCTATGGAAGGTCAGAGAACAGCCGAGGAAGTTTGCATGCTGGAACTTTAAATTTTGCAACAGCTGGAATGCTAAAGGTTGCTGACCCGGACTTACTGTATTCTGCAAGTTGTGGGTGGTGAAGTTTGCATCCATAACTGTTGAGTTGTAAAATTATAACATGTGCAGATTACACTTACGTCTGGAAGCCTGTATGCAGTCATCCAGCCATGAATGTAATATATGCCGATAGTCTGGTCCAATGCTGTCTCATATCTGATACAGCTTTTCTCCTGCGCACCCATGAAATGGATAAAAAAATTAAGGTTTCATGCATCTTATTGCCAACCACATGACAGGCAACCGATGCCATACAGCACCTGTGAGTCCCGATATAAATAAGGGGCTGCACATATATTGCTATAAAAATGAATTTCCGTTACTACCTTACGTTTCATACTCCACACACAATGGATGCCATGGCAGCCCCAAGCTGTTGGGGCCCGGCATCTATGGAGGACTATGAGGCCCAGCCCCCAGGCCTTGTCTCATAGGCAAATTATCAGTATATCACACTGTGAATGGCCTCTTTCACACAACCATTTTTTTTTCCATTTAAGGGTCGTTTTTTGCATTCCGTATATGGTCCATATACAGAACCATTTATTTCAATGGTTCCGCAAAAAAAACGGAATGTACTCCATATGCATTCAGTTTCCGTATTTCCGTTTTTCCGTTCCGGTTTCATGCATCTTATTGCCAACCACATGACTGGCAACCGATGCCATACCGCACCTGTGAGTCCCGATATAAATTAGGGGCTGCACAAAATTATGCAGGAGACAATGAGACATGTTGGTGCATGTTGATTGCAGTTAAAAGATTTACTGCACATATATTGCTATAAAAATGAATTTCCGTTACTACCTTACGTTTCATACTCCACACACGATGGTTGCCATGGCAGCCCCAAGCCGTTGGGGCCCGGCATCTATGGAGGACTATGAGGCCCAGCCCCCAGGCCTTGACTCATAGGCAAATTATCAGTGTATCACACTGTGAATGGCCTCTTTCACACAACCATTTTTTTTTTCCATTTAAGGGCCGTTTTTTGCGTTTCGTATATGGTCCATATACAGAACCATTTATTTCAATGGTTCCGCAAAAAAAACGGAATGCTTTCCGTTTCCGTATTTCCGTTTTTCCGTTCCGTTGAAAGATAGAACATGTCCTATTATTGCCCACAAATCACGTTTCGTGGCTCCATTGAAGTCAATGGGTCCGCAAAAAAATGGAACACATACGGAGATGCATCGTCCGTGTCAGTTCCGTTTTTGCAGAACCATCTATTGAAAATGTTATGCCCAATTTTTTCTATGTAATTACTGTATACTGTATATGCCATACAGAAAAACGGAATGGGAAAACTGAACAGATACGGAAACACAACAGAAACAAAAAAAAATGAGCAACAGATCCATGAAAACCGGACCGAAAAACACTGAAAAAGCCATACGGTCATGTAAAAGAGGCCTTATACACTGATAGTAAATGCAGTACAATACAGATGTATTGTGCTGCATTGAAACAGGGATCAGACACTGTAATGTTGAAGTCCCATAGTGGGACAAAAAAAAAGTAAACAAAAGTGTTTTAACAATAAATAAAATTGAAGTTTCCAGTAAAAAAAAAGAAAAGCCCTTTTCCCATAAATAAAACACATATAAAATTGTAAAAAAATAGGAAAAAAAAATGATATATTAGGTATCACCGAGTCTCTAACAACATGCTCTACAAAAATTTTGCATGATCCAACCCGTTTAGTCAACACCTTAAAAAAACAAAAAACAAATAAAAAGCAATTTTTTGTCATCTTACATCGCAAAAAGTATAATACCAAGCGATAAGAAAATAATACCAATCAAACCGTCATCTCATCCCACAAAAAATGAGACCCTACTTAAGACAATCACCCAAAAAATAAAAAAGATTTGGCTTTCAGAAAATTGAGACACTAAAACATCATTTTTTTGTTTCAAAAATGTTTTTATTGTTTAAAACCAAATATATTTAAAAAAAAAACATATTGGGTATTGCCACATGCGTAACAACCTGCTCTATAAAATATCTCATGATCTAACCCATCTGGTGAACGCTGTTAAAAATTTAAAAAAACATGCCAAAAAAGGCATTTTTTTATCACCTAACATCACAAAAAGTGTAATACCAAGCAATCAAAAAGTCATATGTGCCCCAAAATGGTACCAATCAAACCTTCATCTCATCCTGCAAAAAATAACTAAGACAATTGCCCAAAAAATAAAAAAGATATGGTTTTCAGAAAATGGAGACATAAAAGCATGGTTGTTTTTTTTTCAAAACTGCTTTTATCGTTTAAAACCAAAATAAATAAATAAAAATACAAATTTGGTATCACCAAGTCCGTAAAAACCTGCTCTATAAAAAAATCCCATGATCTAACCCATCTGGTGAACGCAGTAAAAAAATAAAGTGCCAAAAAGAATCACATTTTTGTCGCCTTACATTACAAAAAGTGTAATGCCAAAAGATCAAAAAATAGAATGTACCCCAAAATACTGTTAATCAAACTTTCACCTCATGATGCAAAAACTGAGCCCCAAAAAATAAAAATAATATGACTTTCAGAAAAAGGAGACACAAAAACATGTTTGTTTTTTTCAATTTTTTTTATGTATCACTGAAACAAAAGAAAAAGAAAAGTATACATATTTGTCGCCTCCATAACATGCTCTATAAAAATAGCACATGATCTAACCTGTCAGATGAACACCATAAAAAAAACTAAAAATAAAAACTGTGCCAGAACAGCCATTTAGTGGTTACCTTGCCTCACAAAAAGTGCAATATAGAGCAATCAAAATTCATATGTACCACAAAATGGTACCAAGAAAAGTGTCAACTTTTCCTATAATTTCCAAAATGGGGTAAAAATTGCTAATTTTTTCCAAATTTTCTGTATATTTGGGATTTTTTTTATAAATAAAGGTGAATTATATCGACTAATACTTTTCACTATCATAAAGTGCAATGTATCGCAAGAAATCAATCTCAGAATGGTTTGGATAAGTAAAAGGATTTCTAAGGTTACTTTCACACTAGCGTTTCTATTTTCCGGTATTGAGATCCATTATCAAAGGGGACAAAACATAACTGAACAGAACGGAATGCTCCATAAAGCATTCCATTCTGTTTGGTTGCGTTCCCATACCGAAGAGCAAATCGCAGCAAGCTGTCAAGCGTCATTGGATGCCGAGCAAGACGGATCCATCATGACCCACAATGCAAGTCTTTGCGGACTTAATAGATTATGCTATTTTGAGTGATGGGAATTAAAGTTGATATTAGTCACATAAAACATTCAAATGCAGTAACTTTTACACAAAAATTTATGAATTCATTAAAAACTAAAAATTCCAAATGTAAGAACAAGTTTCTTTTGAAACTACAGTCTATTTTGAGCCTGTTATTTCAATACATATTTATTACATCATACTTCTGTATATTTTTGTGTATTGCAATCAACCATGTTTTTATTATTTTAAATGCAGACACTTCATGCTGAAGACTAATAACAAAAACACAGAATACATTAGTCTAATACATGGAGACGGCACATTAAATATTCTAAATACATGATGGGAGTCTGAACTGAAGTTCCTTAACAAACAGAATCATTGACCCTTTGGTTCTCACACCAATTATCACTAATATAACACCATAACTAATTACATGCTTTGAATGAATATTTAAATAATGCTTTTCATTTTCCCCTTATTATGTAAAGGGAAGTCAATGAAATTATACTCTAATTGGCAGGAGTCTATGCGCACCTGAATAAGTGTAAAAAAAAAAAACTTAGAAATTCACTCAAGTGAAACACTTAAAGGCTCTTGAATGAGGAACTAAAATGCATATACAAAGATATAAAAGAGACATAAGCAAGGCTACAGCATATTATACTGCAAGGTAATATTTTCTCTATTATCTCTGCCTGTAGAATGATTATTTTTAGAGACGAGCAAATTTCTTCTAAATTTGATTCGACTGTTTCGCCGAATTTGACAATTTTTTTTTCTTTGTGGTGAGTTACTTCATCACAAAGCAAATTTTTTGAAAGTAAGTGGGTGCAATGATGGGGAGCTGCGATAGCACCGCTCCCCATCATTGTACCTCTCAGATGCCGCATTCATACATGATTGCGGCATCTGAGAGTAAAAACTGTGGAAAATTAACAGAAAAAAATAAAATCATACTTATTGCCTCCATTTGCTCGTAACGGGCCGGCTGCTGCCATCTTGATTAAAGATCTGGCACGAAATCTTGCGCAGCCCGAGATGACGTCACCACGCACAGGATTTAGCCCCAGATCTTCAATGAATATTGTGGTGGCTGGCCCATCACAAGCAAATGGTAAGTATGTTTTTTTTTTATTTTATTTTTTTTACACTATTTTAGGTTAAATCGATTAGGCTTTGCGGCGAATCAAATATATCCTGAAATTCGGATCGAATTTCATTTAGTTGGATTCTATTTGCTCAACCCTAATTATCTTATAATGCTTAAAAAGGTAAAATAACCCAATAGCACTATAATATTCATATTCACTATCTTATAGGAGTTTGCCCACTTTTTATTATAGTCCATCACTAGCTGATTGGCCAGGGACTAACACCCCGCACCTTCGCCAATCAGCTATTCAGCTGTAGCTCAGGCACTGGAAGCAGACAGCTCTGTATACTTTGTAGTGGACCGAGCTTGTCAATGGAGCACTGCTCCCCACCAATCAGCTAGTGATGATCTATCTTGACAACAGGCCATCTCTTAATAAGAGTAGTGATGAGCGGGAGGTGCCATATTCGATTTCGCAATATTTCACGAATATTCTATTGAATATTCGTCTTATATTTGTCAAAATCAAATATTCGTCATTATTCCATTTATCGTGAATAATATGCGATTTAATTAATCTTCTTTTGACAGTATAAGGCAACGTTCGACTAATTGCCTATGGCTAGGCTAATATGTGTATTTTACGAATATTCTTAATATTGCTCTAACTTCGTCTTTTAGAATATTCGTAATATTCTAAAAGACGAAGTTAGAGCAACATTACGAATATTCTAAAAGACGAAGTTAGAGCAATAATATTCCACTTTGGCATACTGCTCCCCGACAAGCGTCCCCGTAACCATGGGAACGCCTGTGGGTTAGAATATACCATCGGATTTGAGTTTTTACGATCTCAGGGAAAACTCAGATCCGATGGTATTTTCTAACCCACCGGCATTCCCATGGTGACAGGGACGCTTGTCGGGGAGGTGTATGCTGAAGTTGATTAAATAATGATTTTGTCATGCGGTCGGGCACACAAATTAACCATTACGATTTTTCTGTTGTAATATTCGTGAACTCGAATATTAGAACCAAGATTATTGGTTTAGATTAGAATAGGACGAATATTCTAAAATCTAATATACAGCAATATATTCTTTATTTTGAATATTTGTCATATTTGGTCCATCTGAAAACGTGATTCCTTCCAGCTTCAATTCAGTTGCCTGTGGGCCAATGGCTCATTGACCCACAAGCAAGAAGCAGGGAGGAATCATATATTTTCAGATGAAAAAAAAACGAATATTCGATTTCGCGAATATATAGAACTATATTCGAAATATTCGCGAAATCTCGAAGTTGCGATATTCAAGATAAAAATTCGTTATTTGAATATTCGCGCTCAACACTAAATAAGAGGTGGACAACTCCTCTAACATATTGTGGTTTTTATATGTCGTGAGCTTCTCTGTGGTGGCGGAGACAATAGGGCAGGGGTCAACAACCTCCGACACTCCATTTGTTGTGAAACTGCATCTCCCATCATGCACACTCGCTTGGTTGTTCTCTGAACTCTCACAGAAGTGAAAGGAGCATGCTGGGAGTTGTAGTTTCACAACAGCTGGAGTGCTGAAAGTTGCTGATCCCTGCAATAGGGGGATTTATAAGACTGGTGTTTCCTATGTCAGCCTTGAGGTACACTACTCTAAATTATTTTGCCACATCTCAGAAGGTCCATATGGTCAGGAACTGAAATGTATGCCTTGCTTAATACACTCCAGTTTTCTGGTGTACGTACTGTTAAATCCGATGGGTCATAGAGGCCCCACACTCTCCTGCCCACCCGCTTTTTATTAAGTGCTGCGTAAAGGGCAACCAGTAGAAAATATTTGCAAAAAAGGGGGCTTATGCAAAAATTTGCAACTCTTTGATGCAACTTTTCTAATGTTGTGGGCATGATACATTTCTTGTAATGATCTGCACTGGTTATGGGTAGTGGTAAGTGGTATACACCCCATAAGAACATCATTTACTCTAAGGCCTCATGCACTCGACTGTATTTTTATCCACGTAATATCTAAATTTTTTGGGGGGATGGCACAAACTGATTTATTTTTAAAGGCTCATAAACCCATGATAGGACATGTCCCATTCTTGTCTGAACAAGAGGACAAGAAAAGCCCTATCTATTGATGTGCAGAATGCGCACAGAAGGTGCCTGTATTTTGTGTGTTCGTCGTTTGCAAACTGAAATATGGACATGGTTGTGCGCATTTACTCTTAGGCTTCATGCACACGACCGTATTTTCTTTCCGTGTCCGTTCCATTTTATTTGCGGACCATATACGAAACCATTCATTTCAATGGGTCCGCAAAAAAAAGTGTGCATTAATTTTTATATGCCCGTGTTTCCGTTCCGCATTACGGACAAGGATAGGACTGTTCTATTAGGGGCCAGCTGTTCCATTCCGCAAAATACGGAATGCACACGGACATCATCTGTATTTTTTGCGGATCCGTTTTTTGAGGAGCGCAAAATACATACGGTCGTGTGCATGAGCCCTTAGGATGGTTTCACACATGAAGGTTTATTTCAGAAAGTCATGTGTTTAAAACCAAAACAACCCCATTTAAATGAATACAAAGATTTTCAGTCATAAAAAAATCTGCAACAAATCTTCTGCATGTGAATATACTCTTAGGATGGATTCCTACATGGTATCATTTAATGTTTCTCACATTTTAATGTGGGTTAAGATACTGATTTGATGCAGACTTTCTGCAGGTATCACCAGTGTTGGACTGGGGTACTTAGGGCCCACCAGTGTAACTGATTCTGGGGGCCCACCTTAGGGCTCCTGCACGCTAACTTATTTTTTTTCCATATCTGTACCGTTCCCTACATTTCAATGAGGCTGGAAAGAAAAAATATGACTCTGCGTGCATTCCGTGTCTGTATGTCCACATGGCCGTTCTGCAAAATGATAGAACATGTCCTATTATTGTCGGCATTACAGACCAGGATAGGACGGTTCTATTAGAGACCGGCTGTTCTGTTCCGCATAATGTGGAATGCACACACCATGTTCCATGTTTTGCGGATCCGCAATTTGCAGACTGCAAAAAATCCAATGGTCGTGTTCATGAGGACTTACAGTGATAACAGAAATATTAAAGATGAAGTATGATGGCAGACATTCACAGCAAAATGCACAAACATACATGTGGCAGAATTTACACATATATGGATATCCTGCACTTAAGTCAGTCAGAAACAAGACACCTGCAGCGCACACCAATCACTCATAGGACAGATGTGGGACACAAGACACCTATACATGGGTCACATGCCACTGATGCATATGTCACATACTGCACATATACCACTGATACATAGATCATATATAGCACACACCGATCACACATAGGAAACACACAATGCACACACCAATACATGTATGCCTAAACCTCTTAAGTGTAGCACAGTTAAAGGGGTTGTCTCACTTCAACAAATGACTTTTATCATGCAGAGAAAGTTAATACAAGGCACTTTCTAATGTTTAGTGATTGTCCATATTGTCTCTTTTCCATCACATTATACACTGCTCATATCCATGGTTTTGACCACTCTACACCCAGCAGTGGTGGTCATACTTGCACACTATAGGTAAAGGTGTTGGCCTATGCAGACTTCCAGCCTTTCCCTATAGTGTGTAAGCACGGCCACCACTGTTGGATTACACAGTGGTAATAACCATGGATATGTGCTGTGTATAATGTGCTGGAAAGCAGGCAATATGGACAATCACAATACATTAGTAAGTGCCTTGTATTAACTGCATGATAAATGCCATTTACTGAAGTGAGAAAACCCTTTAACCCCTTTAAGCATGAAATTTACCAAATTGTAACCTCCTCAGATTGCACATAATCTACAGTATATTTAAAAGGGTTCTCCTACCATAATGACCTATTGCCTATATACAGGATAGGTGATAAATATCAGATTGCTGGGGTTTGACTGCTGGAACACCCACTGAACATGAAAAAAGGGGTCCTGAGACATTCAATTACAGTACCGCCAATCTATGTACACAAGAGTCTTAAGACCACGTCCCCTTGATCATGGAGGTCCCAGCAGTCAGACCCCCATCAATCAGACACTTATCATCTGTCTTGTCATAGCTGTTGGACCTTTTCACATTCCCTATCCTTAAAGGTTTTCTTTGGGTGTAAATTTTTTTTAAATTAAAATCTGTCCCAAAATATGTGTCTAACAAAAATAGAAATGCTCTCCTGTTAAAGGGACTGTGTCCACTTTTCTAGTTATCCTCTATCCACAGGATCGGGGATAACTAAGTGATCCGTGGAGGTCTGAATGCTGGAGCTCCCACTGATCCCCCTTCTCGATTTTGTGACAGGTCGAGCATATGCCCTGCCTTTCTATCCATTCTCTATGGGGTCACTTGAGATGCCGGAGTACAACTCTGGCTAATTCCAGTGGTCCCAAAGAGAGTAAATGGAACAGCAGGGCATATGTGTAGCCTGCCACACCATCAAAAAGGGGGAACAGGACCCATTCCTGGAATCAGTGGGGGGGGGGGGGGTCGCAGAATCGGACCCCACTAATCATATACACAGCAAAAAAGAAGAAACGGCTCTCACCTGCTCTTTATCTGCTATGAGCACGGAACAACCACACTTGGATGCTGGTAAGTGGAAATCCAGTAGAATGAAAGATAATCCAGCTCAATACGCAGACGGTGCAACGGTACTTTATTTCAGCGGTTAAAAATAAAACATCCAGTTAAACAAAATCCTTGTCTACCGGTTTCGGGCTGTTGTGATGTTTGTTTTTACTAAGGGCAGACATAACAACAGCCCGAAACCGGTAGACGAGGATTCTGTTTAGCTGGATGTTTGATTTTTAACCACTGAAATAAAGTACCGTTGCACCGTCTGCGTATTGAGCTGGATTACCTTTTTTTCTACTGGATTTCAACTAATCATATAGTTATGCCCTATGGTGTGGAGAGGATAACTTGAAAACCTGGACAACCCCTTTAAATCCTCCACCACTCCACCACCAGTATCTCTTTACATGGCAGCAGTGATGCCTGTAAATACAGAATATCATCACTACCGCCATGTAAATTATACGTGTCAATACTGGAGAATGTGACGCACTGTGCAGAATTTTTCAGTCATAAATCCAACCCCGTTTTTAAGTCATAAACTTTAACAAAGCCCAAGCAAAGGTTCTAGAGGAGCAACGTGAGCAAAGGGCAAAAACGGATCTACAGGAAACAAAGGGGTTGGCCACTTTCTGGCTACTGTTTACCAATGTGTAGGTAGGATGACTATGTGGTACTTACTAATATAGCCTTTGTTGAAATTCTGCACCATTGTCTATATTTCATAAGCCATGCCTCCTTGTTTAGAAAGTCTTTTGTGCTGTCCACACAGAGGTCCTACAGAATTGGAGCCAACACAGAGATAAGGTCTAAGGGAAAGATCTGCAGCTGTTCTGTGTTTAGAGCCGCACCTGGTTTTTGCTTAAAATCACTGATGGAAATCACTGACCGAACACTGATTGTGTGAATAAGGCATAAGCAATAAATGTCCGATAGGTGCGGGTGCCATTACTGCCATGTTAGTGGTGCACTTGGCTGTTTTCGGAAATGCTACTGAAGTGTATAGAGATAGTTCAACCAACTCTCCAATCCCAGATGGTTGCGATGGAACCCCATTCTGGAGATGAGCGGGTCCCAGTGGTAGGACTCTAAACCTATCTGACATTTATGTCATATCCTGTGAATATGCCATAAAACTCCACAATGGGAATACCCATTTAAAAATCTATGAACAACTTCTAATTTCAATAGCTGCCATTCAATGCTTCACAAGTCTCATGCCAATTACTTACAGTAGATCCCTGTTGGTCTTTGTTCATCAGACAGCAGCAATAAAAAGCAGAATTTATAATGTTACTGTGTCAGTCACTGGAGAGGTCAAACTAAATGGTAAATCACTACTGCGTGTCAAATATGGCATGCCATCAATGGGCCCAAGAAAGCAGACTGGGGGTCAACTATAGATCTGTTGGTGCATTCAAAGATCAAACTTGTTATTTGTACTGATAAACAGGTTACATTGATGGTTCTGAAAAGGTTGTAAAACCCAATCATACCAGATTTGTCAGATGCTCTGTATATGGGCGGCATATTACAGCTATGGGTCCATACTTTGTGTAGAAAATACAGTACCTGATACAATGGACTCATAGTCGTGAATACACTGTATTCATGGGGTTTATCTCTCTCCACCTCCCTCCATGCTTCAGGTTTGTAATCTGAAGCCAACAGTTTCAATTTAAATCAGGCCTTATGCACACGGCCGTGTCCATATTTCAGTCCACATGCAACATACAAATACTTTCTATGTGTGTTCAGTATTTTTTCCCACTTGCATCAATTGGAAGGGCTCATCTGCAATATGAAGCAGAATTGGACTTGTTCTATAATTTGTGGGACGGCCACTCGGATCCGGAGAATATACAGATATGTTCATGGCCCTATAGTAATGAATGGGTCTGTGTGCTATCTGCAAAAAATGCAGCTAGCACATGGATGAAAAACGCAGTTGTGTGTATGGAGCCTTATAAGGAGCCAGGGTCTACATTTTCTCTGAAGCAGGGTGGCAAGAGACTGATTGTCCTTTAGTAGAAATTCTAGACACATAGTTTCCTCAGTTTCATCTAAGTATCTCCAGCTTCAGTCACCTCTGGAAACATTTACATAGATATACCGTATGGAAATGATGCTTGCAGCTCTTTTCTACAATTATTTTATTTGCGTGTACATTAGGTTTAGTTAACCTCTGACTCGTGTTCACATGATGAAAGGTCAGGTGGATATGTAGGACTGAGAGCGTACATTGTCTATGAACATGTAAATGTATGCATGGATGTTTCCAATGGATGCTACATTGTAAAAATCCCAAATACAGGGAAAAGAGTTACAAATATCTAAGTTTTACATGAATAAGCCCCATTAATAATACTAACAAATTGATTGCTTTCTGTTATAAATGTAGCATGTCACACCAGCAGATTTCAACATGGTGAAAGTAATCAGTGGACTTATGCCAAAACTGCACATAGCAGAAATACGGTCAATAAGTGCTCTGCGAAAAAAATAAGCAGACGTAATGGATTTTTCCTGATTGCGTCTCCTCTCCATCTCTGCACATTTTGGCATATTATGGATGCAATCAGCAATACTCTGTATGGACTTCGAGTATTTTTCTTGTACTAGAAATAAGAAAAAGCTTGTATTGACTTCTAATCTACTTGTACCCATAATAGATGTTAGTCATGCTCAATCAGACTTTCTCCTGAGCCTAGACTGTTCCTAGGTTTGACAAGCATGTTATTTCTGTGGGTCTAATCAGAACACACTTAGAAAGGAACTTGGTGGTTACAAGTATTTGTATGATGTTTAGCATCTATCAAATACAAGGCTTCTAAGCTCAATGGAAACTAATGACCTCCAAGCAAAAAATACAGTATATTCTCAGCATCCATGGAAAGAAAATCAACTACAGAAAGATATTAACCCCTTAAGGACTCAGCCCTATTTCACCTTAAGGACTTGGCCATTTTTTGCAAATCTGACCAGTGTCACTTTAAGTGCTGATAATTTTAAAACGCTTTGACTTATCCAGGCCAATTAATTTTTATTTATAAAAAAAATACCAAATTTACCAAAAAATTGTAAAAAATTGCAAATTTCCAAGTTTCAATTTCTCTACTTCTATAATACATAGTAATACCTCCAAAAATAGTTATTACTTTACATTCCCCATATGTCTACTTCATGTTTGGATCATTTTGGGAATGATATTTTATTTTTTGGGGATGTTACAAGGCTTAGAAGTTTAGAAGCAAATCTTGAAACTTTTCTGAAATTTTCAAAAACCCACTTTTTAGGGACCAGTTCAGGTCTGAAGTCACTTTGCGAGGCTTACATAATAGAAACCAACCAAAAATGACCCCATTCTATAAACTACACCCCTCAAGGTATTCAAAACTGATTTTACAAACATCGTTAACCCTTTAGGTGTTCCACAAGAATTAATGGAAAATAGAGATCCAATTTCAAAATTTCACATTTTTGGCAGATTTTCCATTTTAATATTTTTTTTTCCAGTTACAAAGCATGGGTTACAGGCCAAACCAAACTCAATATTTATGGCCCTGATTCTGTAGTTTACAGAAACACCCCATATGTGGTCGTAAACTGCTGTACGGGCACACGGCAGGGCGCAGAAGGAAAGAAAGCCATACGGTTTTTGGAAGGCAGGTTTTGCTGGACTGTTTTTTTTTGACACCATGTCCCATTTAAAGCCCCCCTGATGCACCCCTAGAGTAGAAACTCCCAAAAAGTGACCCCATTTTAGAAACTACGGGATAGGGTGGAAGTATTGCTGGTACTAGTTTAGGGTACATATGATTTTTGGTTGATCTATATTACACTTTTTGTGAGGCAAGGTAACAAGAAATAGCTGTTTTGGCACCGTTTTTTTTATTTTTTATTTACAACATTCGTCTGACAGGTTAGGTCATGTGATATTTTTATAGACCAGGTTGTCACGGACGCTGCTATACCTAATATGTATACTTTTTTTTTATTTATGTAAGTTTTGATCGCTTGCTATTACACTTTTTGTGATGTAAGGTGACAAAAAATGGCTTTTTTTACACCGTTTTTTTTTTTACGGTATTCACCTGAGGGGTTAGGTCATGTGATAATTTTATAGAGAAAGTTACGGACGCTGCAATACCTAATATGTATACTTTCTTTTTATTTATGTAAGTTTTACACAATGATTTCATTTTTGAAGCAAAAAAAAAACGTTTTAGTGTTTCCATAGTCTGAGAGCTATAATTTTTTCAGTTTTTGAGCGATTACCTTGGGTAGGATATGATTTTTGCGGGATGAGATGACGGTTTTATTGGCACTATTTTGGGGTGCGTGTGACTTTTTGATCGCTTGCTATTACACTTTTTGTGGTGTAAGGTGACAAAAAATGGTTTATTTAGCACAGTTTTTATTTTAAATTTTTTACGGTGTTCATCTCAGGGGTTAGATCATGTGATAATTTTATAGAGTCGGTCGATACGGATGCGGCGATACCTAATATGTACGGTATACTTTTTTTATTTTGTAAGTTTTGCACAATAACAGCTTCTTTAAAACAAAAAAAAAGATGTTTTAGTGTCTCAATATTCTGAGCCATAGTTTTTTTATTTTTTGGGCGATTGTCTCAGGTAGGGGCTCATTTTTTGCGGGATGAGGTGACGGTTAGATTGGTAGGTGACGGTTTTGATCGCTTGCTGTTGTACTTTTTGTGATGTAAGGTGACAAAAAAATGGTTTATTGAGCACAGTTTTTATTTTTTATTTTTTACCGTGTTCATCTGGTCAATACGGACACGGCAATACCTAATATGCATACTTTTTTTTATCCCTATTTTTTACCAAATTTTTTTAACTTTATTTGGGGAAAATGAAGTTTTTGTTTATTTTTACTTGAAACTTTTAATATTTTTGGGGGAAAACGTTATTTTTTCAACTTTTTTTTTCCACTTTATTTTTTGTCCCACTTTGGGACTTTAACTTTTGGGGGGCTAATCCCCTTTACAATGCATTCCAATACTTCTGTATTGGAATGCATTGGCTGTATGAGTAATACTGTGTGTATTACTCATACAGCTTCCGGCCTGTGAGATCCAGGGGGCTGGATCTCACAGGCACGTCACCGGAAAGCAGCGGCAATGCCTCAGGAATGCATCGCGCTGCCTTCCATGCCATCGGATCCCCCCTACAGCCGCATGGGGACCCAATGGCACCGCTGCCCGCCAAATAAGGTAAAACCGCAAACCGCAGGTCTGAATTGTGACAGGATGCCCGCTGAATTGTGACAGGATGCCCGCTGAATGATTTCAGCGGACATACTGTTGCGATTAACCCCTGCCGCGCTGCAATGCCGTTTTAAAGTTAGGACATACCGGTACGTCCTGGGTCCTTAAGGACTCGGCAAACATGGCGTACCGGTACATCCTAAGTCCCTAAGGGGTTAAAAGGTCATTATGATGGTAGGAAGTGAGAAAAATGTGTGCAGGTGGGGGAATGTGGTGTTATTCCGATCAGCCTTGTAGTCCACATCACTAACTTTTAGATGTTGCATCTATAAAAATTTAATCTTGAAGAGCTTACTGTATATCAACAAGACACTTTTTTTTTTAAAGAAGCCAGCTCAATGACCAATTGATTTTTCTTGTTTTGATTGCATCACCTGCACCACACATTGCCAACCAGTGGCCACCTGAGTGCCAATGTCACCTATCAGTGTTCCTGCTGTGGCATGTTCATAACCTCACAAGAATGAAGAAAATCTTTAAACAATTATTTTTTTCTTGTTTTGTGTTTTTATGACTTCTCTGCTTTATGGGGAGGATGGGAAAGGGAAAAGGGAAATTTTGTATATGATATATTGATTTTGTATACCCTTTATCCAAGGGAATCAGAGGGGGAATAGTTTTTTTCTTGATGTTTTAAAGTGAAATATTTCTGCAGCGCAGATATGAGGTGACTCTGATGGAAGTCACTGCGCATGCGTGCCTATGCACATTCCCACTGTCCGAGACACCAGAGAGACTGGCCCGTTTTTCTATAGTGTTCAAGCACAGCCACTGGTGCTGGATTGCAGGGTGGTCATAACCCCTGGAAACAAGCAGTGTATAATATGATGGAAAATGAATCTAGCCAGCAAAGGAGACAATATGGACAATCACAATACATTAGTAAGTGCCTTGTATTAACTTTCTCTACATGATAAATGCCATTTGCTGAAGTGAGACAGCCCCTTTAATGTTATTTTGAAACTGCCGCATTATATTCTACAATGGGTAACAAGGCTCAGTCAGTTCTACAAACAAAGAGAAGTAGATCTTTTGAGTCTACATGTGAAATTGGGGGTTGAAGAAAGTGGGGTGGAATAAAGATTTGACTTTAAGTAACCTCCAAAGACCAGGATTAATCATCAACACTAAATCAATAGAGAAAGCATTCTTAAAATGAAATTATATAAGCTTTTAATGAATTGCAAGAGGTTTGTTCCTCCAATATCTGATAAAGCAAAATCAGATGAGAACATCAGAGCTTCTTGTAAATCTGACCAGGAATGGACCTGCATTTGGAATGGTGTTTTTATTAAAGTCAGTCTTTTTGGGTATGAGTCTATCAGCATGGCACATTTTGACTTGGCAAGATTTGCCCACTCTTCTTTGCAAAAACACTCTGAATCTGTCAGATTGCGAGGTCATCTCCTGTGCACAGCCCTCTTCAGATCACCCCACAGATTTTCAATCGGATTTAGGTCTGGACTCTGGCTGGGCCATTCCAAAACTTTAATCTTCTTCTGGTGAAGCCATTCCTTTGTTGATTTGGATGTATGCTTTGGGTCGTTGTTATGCTGAAAGATAAAGTTCCTCTTCATGTTCAGCTTTCTAGCAGAAGCCTGAAGGTTTTGTGCCAATATTGACTGGTATTTGGAACTGTTCATAATTCCCTCTAGATTAACTAAGGCCCCAGTTCCAGCTAAAGAAAAACAGCCCCAAAGCATGATGCTGCCACCACCATGCTTCACTGTGGGTATGGTGTTCTTTTGGTGATGTGCAGTGTTGTTTTTGTGCCAAATATATCTTTTGGAATTATGGCCAAAAAGTTCAACCTTGGTTTCATCAGACCATAACACCTTTTCCCACATGCTTTTGGGAGACTTCAGATGTGTTTTTGCAAAATGTAGCCTACCTTAGTTGTTTTACTTCACAAGAAAAGGCTTTCGTCTTGCCACTCTACCCCATAGCCCAGACATATGAAGAATACTGGAGATTGCTGTCACATGTACCACACAGCAAGTACTTGCCAGATATTCCTACAGCTCCTTTAATGTTGCTGTAGACCTCTTGGTAGCCTCCCAGACCAGTTTTCTTCTCGTCTTTTCATCAATTTTGGAGGGACGTCCAGTTCTTGGCAATGTCATTGTTGTGCCATATTTTCTCCACTTGATGATGACTGTCTTCACTGTGTTCCATGGTATATCTAAAGCCTTGGAAATTATTTTGTACCCTTCTCCTGACTGATACCTTTTAACAATGAGATCCCTCTGATGCTTTGGAAGCTCTCTCTGGACCATGGCTTTTGCTGTGGGATGCGACTAAGACAATTTCAGGAAAGACCAACTAGAGCAGCTGAACTTTATTTGGGGTTAATCAGAGGCATTTTAAATGATGGCAGGTGTATGCTGACTCCTATTTAACCTGATTTTTAATGTGATTGCTTAATTCTGAACACAGCTACATCCCCAGTTATAAGAGGGTGTGCACACTTATGCAACCACAATATTTTTTTTTTCTTCCCTCCACCTAAAAGATTTCAGTTTGTTTTTCAATTGAGTTGTACAGTTTATAGGTCGCATTAAAGGTGGAAAAAGTTCTGAAATGATTTATCTTTGTCTAATTTTTTTACATCACAAAAACCTGACATTTTAACAGGGGTGTGTAGACTTTTTATATCCACTGTACATTTAGTATAGCCATTAGCCAATGAGCTGTTCAATAAAATGTATCTGTATAGCGCCACCTGCTGTTTGTTCTTTTCTTCATTTTTTGTCTGTGTCACTGAGCTGATCGAACGTGCTTACTTTAAATCTTTAAATGCCACCAGCCATATGTTCTGTTAGAAGCTGTGGCAGTTACCAGGAGAGAGCTGTGGAAAGGAAACGCCCCTTGAGGTGCCAGTCTGAAGATAATCTAGCAGAGCAATTAAAGCAGTGAATGTGGAGATCTCTGGATCCATGTGAGGTGCAGGGCTGGTTCTAGCTTTGTTAGAAAAGTATTGTCATCACTATATCATGTCCAATTTTCATCAATCATGGCTAATCCCTTTAATGTCTGTGTTTAATTCTCAATGTACATTCCAATGTACCGAATTTCCCAGATATTCTTCGTGTATAGGGTTTACTGTTATCCCTTGAAGATGTAAAGAATAGGTTGACTAGATCAGACAGGTATAAAAAAAATACATAAGGAGGACCTCCTGAATGTAATGTGGAGTTACCCCAAACTAATATTATGTTGGAGTGAGATATGTCAGAAAACAGATTAAAAGTTTAGGGTGGTAACGACAAGTAATTCTGTCATTTTTATGTTAGGACTAGAGGTTTGCTGCAAGAATGATCTCATATCCAAAGTGACCAACACATCTTCAAACCGCTCTGTAATTGCAGGCGCGGTAGAATTGGTACCCGAACCTGTTTCGCTGTGCGTGGTAATTCATCTGCTAGCTCCAGCAACAGAAAGGACTGGAAATGCTGCATTCTGACAGCCCTCTATGATACTGGTAACATGTCCGCCATTTTGTGCTTGTATCGGGGATCTAAGTACGTTGCCACCCAGAACTGGTCTTTCCCTTTATGCTCTGATGACAGAGAAGATCTACATCCGTCACGATCAGTGTGGGGGGGGGGGGGGAACCACACTGAACACAGGAGGGAAGGGGAACAGTAACTGGGCCTGGAAACTAGGGAAGAAACCGGTCACCTCCTAGACAACCCTAATCCGGGACCTGACTACCTATCAATATGAATAGACCTTAAAGGTAAGAATATTCATAAGCAGTATACCTAGGCCCTGATTTCCCTATAAGGCCCTGGAATAAGTATAGGACCAGAGACAACCCATTCCTCCCCAGATGAACAAATGGAAGTCTCTGTCTCAGGCCCAGATACAACAACTGGGAATATATCAAATACAAACAAACGCAACACTTAACTTCTGTAGAGACGGAAGAACAGAAAAAACAGAAAGGATCTCACACCAGCTCAGCCAAACCCAAATGAAGCTATCAACCACATAATCAGAAGGGTGGGGTGAGACTAAAAAGGGTAGAAGTGATGACCACTGAGCAACAGCTGAGAAAAGGGAAGTGGTCACTACCCTATCAACACTGAATCAAGAGAAATCAAGGAGGCTGTTAGATTCCTCCACGCTCAGCAAATCTTTTTTATTTCCTGACATCAGTCACCTGAGGGACCGTGACAACATCAGAGGAAACGTCACCTGGAAGGCACTGGATGTAAAAGGTACATGCTGCTGTATTGCTGTATAGCAAGTACAGTAAAATGTCTTCAGTGCTAGTGTTTGCAGGGGAAGGGGTTGGGGGGGGTGATTGGTTGACTTAGAGAATTGGGCAATACTCATTGGGGCTTGGGCCCCGGATCTTTTGAGACCCTAGCAACGCCCGTGCTAATGACTATTTGTATCCCCAAATAATCGTTCACTTGTAAATCACTTTCCTATAAATGTCCCTAGCACCTTCTGACATCTCTCCCTGCACTAAGATGCTGTGAAATGATTCCTCCCTATCCTTTCCCTGCACTTATAAATCGTTTTTTCTGTCTTTTTTTCCCACTATCGTTTTTCCAATCGCTGTCCCTAGTGCCTTCACACGTCTGTCCCTGCACTCTGAACGCTGGAATATATCTGACTGTAAGATGACCGACGTACAGTGGGGTCCATAAATATTGGGACAGCTACACAATTCAAACATTTTTGGTTCTATACACCACCACAATGGATTTGAAATGAAACGAACAAGACGTGCTTTAACTGCAGACTGTCAGCTTTAATTTGAGGGTATTTGCATCCAAATCAGGTGAACGGTGTAGGAATTACAACAGTTTGCAGATGTGCCTCCCACTTGTTACAGGACCAAAAGTAATGGGACAATTGGCTTCTCGGCTGTTCCATGGCCAGGTGTGTGTTATTCCCTCATTATCCCAATTACAATGAGCAGATAAAAGGTCCAGAGTTCATTTCAAATGTGTTATTTGCATTTGGAATCTGTTGCTGTCAACTCTCAAGATGAGATACAAAGAACTGTCACTATCAGTGAAGCAAGCCATCATTAGGCTCATTAGACTGAAAAAAAAAAAAAAAAAAAACATCACAGATAGCAAAAACATTAGGTGTGGCCAAAACAACTGTTTGGAACATTCTTAAAAAGGAGGAATGCACCGGTGAGCTCAGCAACACCAAAAGACCCAGAAGACCACGGAAAACAACTGTGGTGGATGAGCGAAGAATTCTTTTCCTGGTGAAGAAAACACCCTTCACAACAGTTGGCCAGATCAAGAACACTCTCCAGGAGGTAGGTGTATGTGGGTCAAAGTCAACAATCAAGAGAAGACTTCACCAGAGTGAATACAGAGGGTTCACTACAAGATGTAAACCATTGGTGAGCCTCAAAAACAGGAAGGCCAGATTAGAGTTTTCCAAACGACATCTAAAAAAGCCTTCACTGTTCTGGAACAACATCCTATGGACAGATGAGACCAAGATCAACTTGTACCAGATTAATGGGAAGAGAATGGAGAAGGAAAGGAACTGCTCATGATCCTAAGCATACCACCTCATCAGTGAAGCATGGTAGTGCCATGGCGTGGGCATGTATGGCTGCCAATGGAACTGGTTCTCTTGTATTTATTGATGATGTGACTGCTGACAAAAGTAGCAGGATGAATTCTGAAGTGTTTCGGGCAATATTATCTGCCCATATTCAGCCAAATGCTTCAGAACTCATTGGACGGCGCTTCACAGTGCAGATGGACAATGACCCAAAGCATACTGCAAAAGCAACCAAAGAGTTTAAGGGAAAGAAGTGGAATGTTATGCAATGGCCAAGTCAATCACCTGACCTGAATCCGATTGAGCATGCATTTCACTTGCTGAAGACTAAACAAATTCCACTACGTCAGCTTCAATTCGCTAATCTTTACTCTGTATGTTGCCAGTAACAAATGCTTAGGCAGAGGCTTGGAAGCCGAACTTGTAGTTGTATAGCCCTATAGAAGCATGCAAGAATATTGCCTTCTCCCTTAGATAGAATTGGAGATGCACCAGCACATTGGTTGGGATTTTACCTAATATATAGTTGCAAGAAATAGTATGTGAACCCTTTGGAATGATATGGATTTCTGCACAAATTGGTCATAAAATGTGATCTGATCTTCATCTAAGTCACAACAATAGACAATCACAGTCTGCTTAAACTAATAACACACAAAAGATTAAATGTTACCATGTTTTTATTGAACACACCATGTAAACATTCACAGTGCAGGTGAAAAAAGTATGTGAACCGTTGTATTTAATAACTGGTGGAACCTCCTTTGGCAGCAAAAACTTCAACCAAACGTTTCCTGTAGTTGCAGATCAGATGTGCACAACGGTCAGGAGTAATTCTTCACCATTCCTCTTTACAGAACTGTTTCAGTTCAGCAATATTCTTGGGATGTCTGGTGTGAATCGCTTTCTTGAGGTCATATCACAGCATCTCAATCTGGTTGAGGTCAGGACTTTGACTGGGCCACTCCAGAAGGCGTATTTTCTTCTGTTTAAGCCATTCTATTGTTGATTTACTTCTATGCTTTGGGTCATTGTCCTGTTGCAACACCCATCTTCTGTTGAGCTTCAGCTGGTGGAAAGATGACCTTAAGTTCTCCTGCAAAATGTCTTGATAAACTTGAGAATTCATTTTTCCTTTGATGATAGCAATCCGTCCAGGCCCTGACGCAGCAAAGCAGCCCCAAACCATGATGCCCCCACCACCATACTTCACAGTTGGGATGAGGTTTTGATGTTGTTGTGCTGTGCCTCATTTTCTTCACACATAGTGTTGTGTGTTTCTTCCAAACAACTCAACTTTGGTTTCATCTGTCCACTGAATATTTTGCCAGTACTGCTGTGGAACATCCAGGTGCTCTTATGCAAACTGTAAACGTGCAGCAATTTGGACAGCAGTGGCTTCCTCTGTGGTATCCTCCCATGAAATCCATTCTTGTTTAGTGTTTTACGTATCGTAGATTCGCTAACAGGAATGTTAGCATATGCCAGAGACTCATGTATGTCTTTAGCTGACACTCTAGGATTCTTCTTCACCTCATTGAGCAGTCTGCGCTGTGCTCTAGCAGTCATCTTTACAGGACGGCCACTCCTAGGGAGAGTAGCAGCAGTGCGGAACTTTCTCCATTTATAGACTATTTTTCTTACCATGGACTGATGAACAGCAAGGCTTTTGGAGATACTTTTATAACCCTTTCCAGCTTTATGCAAGTCAACAATTCTTAATCGTAGGTCTTCTGAGAGCTCTTTTTGTGCGAGGCATCATTCACATCAGGCAATGCTTTTTGTGAAAAGCAAACCCAGAACTGGTCTGTTTTTTATAGGACAGGGCAGCTGTAACCAACACCTCCAATCTCATCTCATTGATTGGACTCCAGTTGGCTGACACCTCACTCCAATTAGCTCTTGGAGATATCATTAGTCTAGGGGTTCACATACTTTTTCCACCTGCACTGTGAATGTATACATGGTGTGTTCAATAAAAACATGGTAACATTAAATTCTTTGTGTGTTATTAGTTTAAGCAGACTGTGATTGTCTATTGTTGTGACTTAGATGAAGATCAGATCACATTTTCTGACCAATTTGTGCAGAAATCCATATCATTCCAAAGGGTTCACATACTTTCTCTAGCAGCTGTATTGGTATATATTTGAAAATGCAATTTTAATTTTGTTTTAATTTAGTTTTTTTGCTAGCTTAGTATGGATTGTGTGTGTGGTTGTCAGGAATTCTAAAGCCTATTTTTTCTTTTTTGATCTTCCGTGAATTCAATAAAGATATATATATATATATATATATATATATATATGTGTATATATATACTGTATATGACATGCATCCGGAAAATATACATTATATTCTAATATATACAATGTTATTTATGCCTAATGTGCAAAAACCATTATATTTCAGGGATCATTGATCTATATGATAACCACAATTTACAAGTGGAGTAGCTCTTTATTGAGCTCACATTTGTACAGAGGAAAAAGCTAGTAAATCTGCAAATAAGGCACATAGAAGCATATAAACAGCAGAAATGTCTGAAGGAGTGACTTCTAAACTGCAAAAATCATTAGTGGGTGCAAATATGAGCATTTCTGCAATGTATTTAGCCACATCAGTACCAAGGGATTTTGAGGCAAGAATGGTTAGACCCAGCTGAGCAACTGTAAAGGTTTAATGCCTATATATTTTTCATAGATTGCCCAAATAATCTTTATATTTGATGTCATAGATGTGATACTTGGGACTTTATTTCTGTGTTTTCAATATTAGCGAGAAAATGTAAAATATAAAAAGTACCTGCTTTTATAGTTTTATTATTTTTTATTTTAAATAAATTTTCATTATCATATAAATTTACATAACATATATTAGAAATGTTAAATGTTTTGCAAAAGATTTACTTAAAAATAAAGGTCCAGTTAGTGGTACGATACTTCGAGGTTTAAGCACTCAGGGCTGGCATGATTTGAACAAGCAGAAGCTTTTTTTCTCTGTAGTAGTAATAATAATAATAATAATAATATTAATAATAATAATTAATAATTAGTAGTAGTAGTAGTGTCATTTTATTTTATTTAATGTCAAAGTAGTGTTGAGCGAACCCAAACTGTAAAGTTCGGGTCCGTACCGTACTTTGCAAGTTCGGGTACCTGGACACGAACCCAAACTTTTCCGGAAAAGCTTGGGTTCGAGTTCGGTGTTCAGGCATATAATAAAACTTTTGAAAAACTGCAGGGCAGCCAATCAACAAGCTTTTAAGCTGTGGGCACTTAGAAACAATCACAGCCATGCCTAGTAATGGCATGGCTGTGATTGGTTGATGCATCATGTAGAAGCTGGATCACATGTAGCACCGCCCATCAACTCTGAGTAGTGCAGGGACAAGAAGTAGGCAGCTGAGAGGAAGAGAGTGTTAGGAATCTGGCTATTTGTTTTGTGGGTGACCTATAATGATTCTTTGTGGGTGCAATACAGCATCTTTGTACCCCTGACACAGAAATATAATAATTATTCTGGCTGTTAATTCTGTGGGTGACCTATAGTGATTTTCTGTGGGTGAAATGCACCCTTTTTGTACCCCTGACAAAAAATATAATAGTTACTCCGTCTGTTAGTTCGCTGGGTGACATATACCCATTTTTAGTGTGAGGTACACCTGCACTGCATATGTGACAGGGAGATTAATATAGTTAATCTGAATGTTAGTTTGGCCGGTAACATATACCTATTTTTGGTGTGAGATACACGTGCGCTGCATATGTGACAGGGAAATTAATATAGTTAATCTGTCTGTTAGTTCGGTGGGTGACATAGTCAGATTTTTGGCGTGAAGTACACCTGCACTTTATACGTGACAGGGAAATTAATATAGTTAATCACTCTGTTAGTTCGGTGGGTGAAATATTCACATTTTTGGTGTGAGGTACACCTGCACTGCATACGTGACGAGGAAATTAATATAGTTAATCTGTCTGTTAGTTCGGTGGGTGAACTCAAAGTATGAGGAGAGCATCAAATAAGGGACGAAGCCCTGGACGTGGTGCTGCTGGAGCTCCTGTTGCAGAGAGAGGATGTGGTCGATCTGTGCCAGCTACACGCCCAAATGAAACACCTTCGTTCAGCGTCATTTTGTAGGCCTGAATACCGGTGTACAAACAGTAAGGCCAGAACAAGTACAGGCGATAGTAGATTGGATGGCTGACAGTACCTCCAGTTCCTTCACATTGTCTCCCACCCAGTCCCCTGCTGAAACCGCAGAGTTGGCACCTGCAGCCCATAGGCATCTGTCTTTCACCTCACCCCCTTGCAAATCAGCCAAGCAGTCTTAGCCCCAAGTCATGCAGCAGGCTCTTATGCTTTTTGATGACTTTGCTAGTGGGGTTTCCGTGGGCCATCCACCTAACCCTGCCCCAGAAGTGGAAGAGATTAAGTGCACTGATGCCACTTATGTTTCAGGATGTGGACATGGGAGGGCCACTGCAGCACGTTTCTGATGATGAGGACGAAACACAGGTGCCAACTACTGCGGCTTTCTGCGGTGTGCAGACCGGCAAGGAGGGCAGGGTTGAAGAGTGGGTGGAAGATGATGTGGAGGATGATGATGTCCTACATCCCACATGGAATCAAGGTCAAGTGAGTGACGTGTGCAGTTCGGATGAAGAGATGGTGGTCACAAAGCGCCAGCCGCACAGCAAAAGAGGGAGCGGGGTGCAAAAGCAGAGTGGCCATCCCCTAGCTAGTATGCCTGCTACTGCCCACCGCACCCAGGGACTGAGCACACCAAAGCCAGCTCCAAGGAGTTCCCTGGTGTGGCAGTTCTTCAGACAATATGCTGAGGACAAGACGCGAGTGGTTTGCACGCTGTGCAATCAGAGCCTGAAGCGAGGTATAAATGTTCTAAACCTGAGCACCACCTGCATGACCCGGCATCTAAATGCAAAGCACGATTTGTAGTGGAGTACACACCTGAAAAAACACAAAAGATCTAAGGCTCTTCTTGCTCTCTCTTCTTCTACAGTCTTGGCCTCTTCCTCCCCTCTGGAGTGATAGTGGCACCTGCCACCCCGCAAACAGAGGTTGTGGCAGCAACACCACCACCACCTCCACCACCATCACCCAGCATGTCCACACTGTCCCATGGAAGCGTTCAGCTGTTCATCCCCAAAAGACTAGAGAGAAAGAGGAAGTACCCCCCTACCCACCCGTGATCCCTGGCCCTGAATCCCAGCATTTCAAAATTCCTGGCCTTGGAAATGCTGTTATTCCGTCTGGTGGAGACAGAGACTTTTAAAAACGTTATGGCGGTTGCTGTCCAACAGTACATGTTTCGCAGCTGCCACTACTTTTCCAGGCGAGACATCCCTTCCCTGCACAACCAAGTGGGGGACAAAATCAGGTGTGCACTGCACAACGCCATCTGTGGCAAGGTCTACATAACGACTGATATGTGGACCAGTAAGCATGGGCAGAGACGTTATATCTCCCTGACTGCACACTGGGTAAATGCAGTGGTGGCTCGGCCTGACGGAGATAGCAGTTTGGCACATGTCCTACCGCCACCGAGGATTGCAGGACATTTCTCATTGTCTCCTGTTGCCTCCTCCTCCTCCACTTCCTCCTCTACCACCTCTGCATCCAGTCAGTGTAACACCTTTACCACCAACTTCAGCACAGCCAGGGGGAAACGACAATAGGCTGTTTTGAAACTCATCTGTTTGGGGAAAAAACACCACACCGTGCAGGAGCTGTGGATGGGCATGGAACAACAGAGCGATGAGTGGTTGGTGCTGCTGAGCCTCAAGCCCAGCCTGGTGGTATGCGATAACGGGCTAAATCTTATAGCAGCCACTGGGCTAGCTGGTTTGACGCACATCCCTTGCCTGGCGCATTTGCTGAATTCGGTGGTGCAGAGGTTCCTGAAAAATTACTCCGATATGTCAGAGCTGCTGCAGAAAGCACGAGCCGTCTGTGAGCACTTTCGGTGTTCTCACCCTGCTGCTGCTCGTCTGTCTGTGCTGCAGCGTAACTTCGGCCTTCCCACTCACCGCCTCAAATGCGACGTACCCACAAGGTGGAACTCCACCTTGCACATGCTGGAGAGACTGCGTGAGCAGCAGCAGGCGATAGTGGAGTTTCAGCTGCAGCGCGCATGGGTGAATCGCTCTGCGGAATAACACCACTTCACCACCAACGAGTGGGCTTCCATGCAGGACATTTGTCTCATGTTGCACTGTTTCGAATAATTCACCAACATGGCCAGTGCCGATGATGCAGTCCTCAGCGTTACTATCCCACTTCTATGTCTCCTTGAAAAAACACTTTGGGTGATTTGAAGAGGATGTGGCACAGGAGGAAGAGTAGGAGGTAGAGGGATAATTTCCACGATTATCAGGCCAGTCATTCCCAAGTGGCTTGGAGGGTGGGTTCCTGCACCAACAGAGGCCAGGTACACAACTGTCCAGCCAGGGCACAGTTCTGCAGGATGAGGAGGAGGAGGATAATGAGGAGGAGGAACCGTGTTCATAGCAGGGTGGCACCCAAAGCAGCTGATGGTCATCAATGGAGAGTGGCTGGGGGGATACAGAGGACACAGATGATGCACCTCCCACAGAGGACAGCTTGTTTTTGCCTCTGGGCAGCCTGGCACACATGAGCGACTACATGATGCAGTGTCTCCGCAACGACCGCCGAGTTGCCCACATTCTAACCAGTGCTGATTTCTGGGTGGCCACCCTGCTGGATCCCCACTACAAGAACAATGTGCTGTCCTTAATTCCATCACTGGAGCGTGATCGTAAGATGCGCAAGTACAAGCGCACGCTGGTAGATGCGCTGCTAATGGCATTCACACCAGAAAGAGGGGGCTCAGTGGAAGCACAAGGCGACAGCAGAGGAGGAGGAGGAATCTTCCCTGCTCCTATGAGGGATTATCAGGGCGACTCAGGGCCAAAGGTATCCAAGGTATGAGCCGTCCTACCATCCAGGTCCTCTCATACGGTGAGGAGTTAGGGTGAGGATTAGGAACGCTTTAGGAGGTGACCTGCTCCCTTATCCCAGCATCCTGGCCTAGCTGCTTCCCCTTTATACCTAACATTGTACGGTGGGGGGTTTCCCCCTCTCCCCACCGTGACACCGCCTCCACATTGACATCCCTAGTAGGGATGAGCGGACCAGTGGATGTTCGGGTTCGGCCAAACTTCGGGTCAAAGTTCGGGTTCGGAACCCGAACCGAACCCAAACCCCATTAAAGTCAATGGGGAACTGAACTTTGGTGCACTAAAATGGCTTTAAAATAGTCATAGTAAGGGTTAGAGGGCTGCAAAAGGAAGCAAAATGGGGGTAATAGCAGGACAGTTCCCCTGCAAACAAATGTGGATAGGGAAATTACTTAAAATGGGAATTTTACCCACCGAACTAACAGATGGATTAACTATATTAATTTCCCTATCACATATGCAGTACAGGTGCGCCTCACACCAAAAATGGAAATATGTCACCGGCTGAACTAACATTCAGATTAACTATATTAATTTCCCTGTCACGTATAAAGTGCATGTGTACCTCACACCAAAAATAGGAATATGTCACCCACTGAACTAACAAACGGATTAACTATATTAATTTCCCTGTCACATATGCAGTGCACGTGTATCTCACACCAAAAATGGGTGTATGTCACCAACCAAACTAACAGACGGATTAACTATATTAATTTCCCTGTCACATATTCAGTGCACGTGTTGTCACACTAAAAATGGGTATATGTCACCGGCCGGACTAACAGTCAGATTAACTATATTAATGTCCCTGTCACATATAAAGTGCAGGTGTATCTCACACCAAAAATGGGTATATGTGACCCATCAAACTAACAGACGGATTAACTATTATATTTTTGTGTCAGGGGTACAAAAATCGTGCATTGCACCCACAAAAAATCACTATAGGTCACCACAGAACTAACAGCCAGATTAATTATTATATGTCTGTGTCAGGGGTACAAAGATGGTGCATTGCACCCACAAAAAATCACTATAGGTCACCACAGAACTAACAGCCAGATTAATTATTATATTTCTGTGTCAGGGGTGCAAAGCTGGTGTATTGCACCCACGAAAAATCATTATAGGTCACCAACAAAACAAATTCCTAACTCTCTCCTTTGCTTCAGCTGTCTGCTTCCTGTCCTTGCACTACAGAGAGCTGATGGGCGGTGCTACACGTGATCTAGCTTGTATAGAGGCTGGGTCACATGATGCACCGGCCAATCACAGCCATGCCATTACTAGGCATGGCTGTGATGGCTTCTAAGTTTCTACAGCCATGATGACCGACTTATGGTGGAGATCATGCATCCAGGAACTCCCCAACTGGGTTTAGTGCCTAACGTTCCTGGGCCGCCTCTTCCTCTCTCTGCTATGCTGAGATCAAAATCCATTGATGGAGAAACACATGATGTTGCGTGACCTGTTGTTGTGACACAAGGGGAGCCTGTGATTGGCTACATCAGTCATGTGTGTCCCCCCCCCACCGTCAATGGATATTAATCTCAGCAAATCAGGAAAAGGAAGTGCTGGTCCAGGAATGTTAGACACCTAACCCTGTGATACATAGATGTTATCATAAGGCCTTATTCACATGTGCATTGTGCTCTTTCCAACATAAGACCCAGCATTCTTGATGTTAGAAGTACTTGACAGATCCCAGTTACAGAAAACCTTTGATGGGCAAACCTTTCAAGATTCACTTTGTTTCATGTTCACAGAATTTTTGAGAAAATTCACTTTAGCTGTTTATTAGAATTCAAAGTTTTTTGAAAATTTGGGACAAAATTTTGAACGGGTAGAATGGATTTACTCATCCTTAAAGAGGTATTATGGTTGTTACAAACTATCCCTTATCCACAAGACAGCGGATAACTATTAGGTTGGGACCCCCACTGTTCACAAAAACAGGAGCCTTGTACCTCCTGCAGCCTCCCTGAAAAAAACGTAGTGGCTGCTTGCACATGCACATGGCGGCTTCATTGATTTCTCTGGGAGTTCCAGAGATAGCCAAGTACAGCACTCGGCTATCTCAATATGACAGGAAGCCAAGATGCTAGTGCAAAGAGATACACAAGTAATGGATTGTAATGGAAGTCCCCTAAAGCTTTTTCAACTGAGGTACAATCTGGAAGAATGGTAAAGGTACAACCATCGAGATCTCTTGGTTAGTTTTCTATTTAACCCAGAATGAAATATTACAACTTTGTCAGTCAAGTGTTGTTCATGCCTGTCCTTTTGCACGGCAGTATTTAGATTCTTCACTTACATGACAAGTCAATTTAGAAGTCCATTTATTATCATGTATGTAATATGAATAAAGTAGCTAAATTCAGGAATGTCTAACCAGACATGATTTCAATTTACCATATTGTCCCATAGCGGTAATAAGATAGATGCATCTCAGCTGAGGATTTAGTTTATTCTGACTTTTATTGCCAGGCTTTTGTTTCTATGAAGTAAATCAAACCTGACGTGCAAGACCAGAGGCATGTTCTGCTTAAGTAACCATACATAAACACACATAGAAAGTTTACATTTACATAATATGATGGTTGTTCAGTATGTGCTTGCTAACTTTATGACATAATTTCATTTGCAATAAATTACTTCATCACTAAGTGCATTTCTTTGTACGTAGTGGGCTCAATGACAGGGAACGGCGATTGCACCACTCCCCGTCATTGAACCCCTCAGATGCCACGTTCATCAGTGATCACGGCATCTGAGATGAAAAATGAAGGCTTTCAGGGGTTAATCGGTTAAAAAAATAAAAAATATATATATATTTACCCTTCCCATTTGAGCACAAAGAGGCCGACTTGGGTCATCTTGATTGAAGATCCCGCACAAAATCTCTTGTGGTGCATGATGATGTCATCACGCTGGCCAGCGTAATGACATCATACATCACTGTACACGAGATTTTGTGCAGGACCTTCAATAAAGATGGCCGCAGTCAGCCTCTTCGCAGTCAAATGGACGAGGAGAGTATGATTTTTTTTAACTGCCATTTCAGGGAAAATTCATCGATAACCACAAAGCACAAGGAATTTCGAATTCACAGCGAATCAAATTTTCCCTGCAATTCGGATCAAAGTCCACTTCGGATACTTCGATTTGCTCAACCCTAATGATGATGCTTGCAATGGTGATATAGCACAGGAGTCAGGGCTAAAACAAAAATGTCTTTGTGTGCATGATATACTCCTAGCACAGGTAAAAAAACAAATAAAACACCTAAATATGTTACCATTACTAATGAGCGAAGCTATGAAAAATTTCAAAAATAAATTCAATTTGTGGCGAAGCGCATTCTTTTTTGTGTAGCGGGCTCAATGACTGGTTCCCGTTCCGGTGATCGTGTTGCCCCAGTCAATGCACCCCCCAGAAGCCGCGCTCATTGCTGATAACGGCATCTGCCATTTAAATTGAGGCCTATCAGGTTTAAAAAAAATACATACTCACCTTATCCATTTGCTCACAGAGAGGCCATCGCACCCATCTTGATTGAAGAAACAGTGCAAAATCTCGCGCGGTGACGTGATTACCGCGCCCGGTCAGCGTGCTGACTTTGTGATTTCACAATCATCCCGCGCAATATTTTGCGTGGTTTCCTCAATCAAGATGTCCGAGGCAGCCTCTCCGTGAGCAAATGGATGAGGTGAGCATGTTTTTTTTATTTTTTTTATTGCATTTCAGGAAGAATAGAATCATTACTATGAAGCGCGAGGAAATTTGGCTTTGTGGTGAATAAAATTTTTCCTGAAATTCAGATCAAAGTTAATTTGTTCGCTCAACACTAGTTATAATGCTGCAGAAGAATAATGCAACCAGCATGGATCCCACAAATACCCACTGAGCGCCATAGAAAAAGTAGCGCCTAATAGAATTTTTCACACCCCCTTCCATCATCCATAGTCATTACTATCTCAAATACTACTGTTAAAGATAAGGCTGTTCACATCACATTTAGTGTTGCTGTACACACATTGAAATCACCTCAATGTTTATGTAAAATTTTAACGCTATAAAATGGCCACTTTCTTTGAATGCAATATAAAGTCCCAATAGCATTGTAGCATACTATTAGGCCATATATACCCTTAATATTTCTTCATGTTTATTTTCCATATACACCATGAAATACCCCCAACTTAAATGTCAAATTTTTAAGTCTACATGATAGATGTCATTATTAGCTGCAATACAAAGTACCAACAGAATCTTAAGACATTAATAAATTTACCCCTAATATTTTTAGTCCTGTATTTTATATTAGCTTATCCAGTAGAAAATGCGAGTTTCAAAGAATGTGATGTCTTTTGCCTAATTTAAATTCTGTTTCCATAGAAACTAACCTTTTCTTAACACGTTTAAACAAACGCTAATCTCTTGACACCTGTATATACAAGAATATTTTCACAGTACCTTAATTGATATCTGATATATATATATACTGGCATACAATAGTTTGGTCACCCCTGGTCAAAATTACTGTTGCCGTGGACAGTTAATCAAGTTGAAGATGAAGCAAAACTTTGGGCACCATAGTAACTTAGTCACATAGCTTGCAAGGCTGAAAAAGGACATCCATCCAGAGGAAGGGAAAAAAGCCCTGTGAGGTAGAAGCCAATTTTCCAACTCCTTTCAGGCAGTTAGAATAACTCTCAAGATCAACGACCCTTCTCCAGAAATCGAATAACTATAACCTATAATATTATTACACCCCAGAAATAAATCCAGGCCCCTCTTGAACTCTTTTAGTGAACTCACCATCACCTCCTCCTCAGGCAGAGAGTTCCATAGTCTCACTGCTCTTACCGTAAAAAATCCTCTTCTACATTTGTGTACAAACCTTCTTTCCTCCAGGCGCAGAGGATGTCCCCTCGTCACAGTCCTGGGGATAAATAGATGATGGGAGAGATCTCCGTACTGCTCCCTCAGTCATCTTTTTTTAAAGTGAATAACCCTAATTTTGATAATCTTTTAGGGTATTGTAGTTCCCCCATTCCAGTTATTACTTTAGTTGCCCTCCTCTGAACCCTCTCCAGCTCTGCTGGGTCTGCCTTGTTCACAGGAGACCAGAACTGTACACAGTACTCCATTTGTGGTCTGACTTGTGATTTGTAAAGTGGCAGGACCATGTTCTTATCACGGGCATCTATGCCCCTTTTGATGCAACTATTATCTTATTGGCCTTGGCAGCAACTGCCTGACACTGGTTTCTACAGCTTAGTTTGCTGTCCACTAAAACTTCTAAATCCTCTTCCATGTCAGTGTTTTACCATGTTGTATGTATGGGTAACATGCATTATTACATTCCATTTGCATAACCTTACATTTATCAGTGTTAAACCTCATCTGCCACTTCTCTGCCCAAGTCTCCAATATAGCCAGATCCATCTGCAGCTGTATACTGTCCTCATCTGTTTTAATTACTTTGCACAGTTTAGTGTAATTAGCAAAAATGTATAATTTACTGTGCAAGCCTACTCCAAGATCATAAATAAAAATATTGTACATAATAGGCCCCAATACTGACCCCTGTGGTAACCCACTAGCGACAGTGACCCATTCTGGGTGTGTACCATTAATAACCACCCTCTGTTTTCTATCACTAAGGGTACTTTCACACTAGCGTTTTTTTTTTCCAGCATAGAGTTCCGTCACAGGGGCTCTATTCGGGAAAAGAACTGATCAGGCATATCCCCATGCATTCTGAATGGAGAGTAATCTGTTCAGGATGCATCAGGATGTCTTCAGTTCAGTCATTTTTTATCTCCCGCGAAAAAAACTGAAGGCTTGCCGGAATGCCGGATCCCGCTATTTTTCCCCATAGGAATGTATTAGTGCCGAATCCGGCATTCAAAATACTGGAATGCTGGATTTGTCCTTTCGGTCTGCGCATGCGCAGACAGGTAAAAATGTGAAAAAAGAACAAGATGTATCCGTCTGTCTGCATGACAAGCGGAGAGACGGATCCGTTCTTGCAATGCATTTGTGAGACGGATCCGCATCTGGATGCATCTCACAAATGCTTTCAATCACATGCAGATCGGCGGATCCAGCGGGCAGTTCCGACGACGGAACTGCCCGCCGGATCACACTGCCGCAATTGTGAAAGTAGCCTAAGCCAGTTACTTACCAACATACAGACATTTTCTCCCAATCCAAGCATTCTCATTTTATATACTAACTTTTATGTGGCACAGTATCAAATACTTTGGAGAAGTCAAGATATATGACATCCATTTATTGACCCCAGTTTAATAGGACCGATCCCTCATGAAGCTGCGCGATACGGTGTTATTCACTTACTTTCATTGAGGTACTTCAAGATAGCATCTCTTAGAGCGCCTTCAAACAGATTACCCACAACAGATGTTAAACCTACTGGCCTATAGTTTCAAAGTTTCGTTTTTGACCCCTTTTTGAATATTGGCACTACATTTGCAAAGTGCCAATCCTGTGCAACACTCCCCGTCAATATAGAGTCCTTAAATATCAGAATTAAGGGTCTGACATGACATTACTTAATTATCTTAAGAATACGGGGATGTATGCCATCTGGTCCCGGATGTATGTCTATTTTAATCTTTTTAAGATGCTGCTGCACGTTATTTTTTTTTTCTTTGCATTTCTATTTATCCACATTATTTTTTTCTTGTTCCTTACCCTTTTATTCCCATAAGGTATGTACCTACTCACAATTTGAGTTTAAGATGGTTTTAAAAATATCCCATTTTGTGGCTGCATTTTTTTTTTTTTTTGGAGGACATTGGCCAATGGCCTCTCCTAGCTGGTCAAATTTACCTTTTTTAAAGTTTGGTATTTTTGTGCCTCCCTGAAGAAACACTCTTTTAAATGACAATTTGAAGGCTAATATTTTATAGTCACTATTTACCAGGTGTCACCCAACTTGCACATTTGTTGCTTTGTCGGGTCTATTGGTTACTACTAAGTCTAGTATGGCCGTCCCTCTAGTCAGGTCCTGAACCAGTTGGGAAAGGTAATTGTCTTTGATTATTGCCAAGAACCTTTTCCTTTATGAGATCTACAAGTTTCAGTTTCCCAGTCTATATCTGGGTAGTGCCCCATAATAATGACCTCATTATGATTTGTTGCCTCTTCTATCTCCTTTACTAGGAGATTTTCTGTGAACTCTGGAATAGGGGTCTTATAAGATACTCCTATCAGTATTTTATTATTGTTTTTGTCTCCATGTATTTCTACCCTCAGTGACTCCACATGTTCATTTCCCTCACTTATATCTTCCCGGCGTGTGGGTTCTAGACAGGACTTTACATAAAGGAAAACCCTTCCCTCTCTCCAGTTTTGACGATAGCTTCTAAACATGCTGTAACCCTGCTAACCGCCCAGTCCTAGCTATCCTCCAGCCATTTCTCAGTTATTCCTACTACAGTATGTCATAGTCCTTCTCAGTCATTACTAATTACAGTTCACCAGTTTTATTAGTCAGGCTTCTGTCATTAGTACACATACAATTAAGCATTTTTTGTATATTTTTAACTCTACACCTTTCTATGAATTGTTCTAGTCCCTCCTTCCATTCCTCCCCCGGTTTCATTACCTCGCCCCACATCTCTATCTGCACTATCTTCCCCTTGTATGATGTAATTACCCTCCCCTGTCCCTAGTTTAAACACTCCTCCAAACTTCTAGCCATCTTCTGCCCTCAAACAGATGCACCTCTGTTGGCTACGATAGAGAGTGTAGCCAACAGAAAAGTTGGCCCAGTTCTCCAGGAATCCAAACCCGTCCTTCCTACACCAGTTATTAAGTCACTTGTTAATCATCCTAATCTCCTGCTGCCTTTCTTTGGTGGCTAGTGGTACAGGTAGTATTTCGGAAAATACTACCTTTGAGGTAGTATATTTACTAGTATTTTATTATTACAATATTTTCAACTTTTTTTCAAAAAGCATTGCACAACTAGGTTATTCATGTGCGCCATGCAGTGACCATGTGTTATTTCCCCCAGGTTTAGCCTGTCCACAATGTCATGGAGGCAGCCAACAGGATGTTTGCTGCTTGATGCACATTAGCAAGTGATCGGCTGTGTGGCTACTCCCATCCAGGCTTATCAGCTTTAACACTGCATGGCAATGCTAGACTTGACATATGTGATAGGAGGAAGAGTTGCAGCAATGCTCTACCATGCTGCTGTTGGGGACAGGAGGATATCCATAGAGGAGGAGGGAGATAAGTTCCTGGTGTGGGAGCCAAGCCGACACAAACGTGGAGGTGTCAAAAGGACCTAGCTTTGTTTCTGGGGTGCTACCTCGCCACTGTCGGTAAAAAACACTGACTCTGTGCACTGTGAAAGACATATACTGTCACTTTCCATAAGCATTCTCCACAAGGAGTCCACCGTGGTGTCAACCTTGCCACACAACGAGAATCACAGGAAGCTGCCCACGTTCTCCACCACATGAGAGTACAGGGATGGCTTTTTGGGAGAAATAATGCCAGCTATGTAACTTCCAGCGAGGCTGAGCTCGTTCCATCAACTCCCCTCAAGGCAGCAGACTCTGTTAAATGGCATAGCAGCGACTGAATCACCAGCAAATTGGTCTATGTTTGTGTTGCCAGATGGGATAGCTGGTGCTGCTACTACCCACATTCTGGCACTGGGTCTTTCATTTGGAACCCTTAGAATTTTTTGACTTAATGTACACAGTCACACAAAGTATAGAACAGTTCTGAAACTTAAAGACAGAGAGGAACAATAAAATTTCCTTCTCTTTCCACAAACACACTGAAGACACTGCTACTGACAATTTACTTTGGAAATAATGTACTCGGTGCCACTGCCAAGAGATTTGGGCCTAATGTCTTATGTGCGTTCAGATTTTTAAAAAAGATTTTTCTAGCGTAAATCACAAGATGTCAACCTACTATGAGATTATTCTCCCCCCCTTCCCACACACACAAACACACACACACACACCAACACTTGAACTGTCTGGCGATGCCCTGTTACAGATTTGGGCCAACTCTTTGAAGTGTGTTCACATAGAGATTTAAAACAGTTTATTCTAGATTGCAAAACACATATTGCACACTTGTATTGCAATTATCCCCCCCCCCACACACACACACACACACCCCTACACAAACACACAGTACTCTCTGGATTGTAAAATATGTGTTGCACACTTGTATTGCAATTATCCCCGCCTCCCCCCAGCACATACCAACACTTGAACTTTGCAGGGAAGGCAGTTTAATTTTTCTGTATGGTGTAATTTGCATTAAAGTTTCATTGGTAGAAAAATTGCATTATTGCTTTTGCTACAACGTAACACATTCCAATACAACACAGATATGATGCAATGAAAAAAAAACTATTGCTCAGCAGCAATAGATATTACTATAGATATAACTATAAAATGATTTAGCTATAATTAAACATGTTTAGCACGGATGAATATGATTCAGTGAAAGAAAAAGTACAATGGTTGCTGTGCAACAGAATGCTGTTGGGCCTCTGTACTAGCAATAAGCTGGAAATAAACCTACAAAGCTCTATTTTCCAACATCAGTGACAGAATATAAAATCAGTGATACAGTCCTAACCTCAGTAAAGGGATTTAGGGGTCATTATTTCAGAAGACTTAAAGGTAGGCAGACAATGTCATAGAGCAGCAGGAAATGCTAGCAGAATGCTTGGGTGTATAGGGAGAGGCATTACCAGTAGAAAGAGGGAGGTGCTCATGCCGCTCTACAGAGCACTAGTGAGACCTCATTTGGAGTATTGTGTGCAGTACTGGAGACCATATCTCCAGAAGGATATTGATACTTTGGAGAGAGTTCAGAGAAGAGCTACTAAACTGGTACATGGATTGCAGGATAAAACTTACCAGGAAAGATTAAAGGACCTTAACATGTATAGCTTGGAAGAAAGACGAGACAGAGGGGATATGATAGAAACTTTTAAATACATAAAGGGAATCAACAAGGTAAAAGAGGAGAGAATATTTAAAAGAAGAAAAACTGCTACAAGAGGACATAGTTTTACATTAGAGGGGCAAAGGTTTAAAAGTAATATCAGGAAGTATTACTTTACTGAGAGAGTAGTGGATGCATGGAATAGCCTTCCTGCAGAAGTGGTAGCTGCAAATACAGTGAAGGAGTTTAAGCATGCATGGGATAGGCATAAGGCCATCCTTCATATAAGATAGGGCCAGGGCTATTCATAGTATTCCGTATATTGGGCAGATTAGATGGGCCAAATGGTTCTTATCTGCCGACAGATTCTATGTTTCTATGGAAAAAAAAAAACACAGTTGTCATTCTGAGAAATGAGAAGAAAAAAAATGAAAAATTGTTTCACAAAGCAAATTTTATGTAAAATTCAGAGAAACAGTCGAATCATTTTTTTTTTTTATATTTCACTGATCTCTAGTGGTTACTTACAAATATGTCTTGGTCTGTGTAGATTTGTATTTAGGATTGCCCTAAGCCTGGCCCATGACCAAAATGAACAACAAGATGATGGCCAAGAAACTAGTGAGTGAAGTGGTCTGCAGACATGGGTTGCCAGAGGTAAAGAAATTAGTAGGTGAAGGAGACCACAGGAACCCTAGGGATAGAACAAGCCTTTCATATGCCCTAGCACCCCCATAGTAGTGGCAGGGTGGCACCCTGAAGTTGAACATTCAGAAGTGTATGAAGGAAACTCAGCTTCCTTGGGTGGAACATTTACCTATTGCATTGAATTCTGTCAGAACCACCCCAAGAGGGAGATAAAGACTGTCCTATATTAGATACTCTTTGAGAGTTTTGTTCAGCAGCTACAAGCAGCTACAAGCTGCTAATGGCGTACCGTCCAGCTATGTCCAGAAACTGCATGAGCATCAAATTGAAACTCATAACAGTGTTCTTTCTTCAATCCCAGATCCCAACTGTATCCAAGGAACTCATGATTTAAAACCTGGAGACTTGCATGGTGGTAAAGAGACATGTCAGGAAGTTTTTAGAGCTCAGATAAAGTGAGTCAGCCCCAAAACAGCTCACTACAGCCACCTGTGTGAAGCTCCAAGGCACAGACACTTGGAACCATGCCTGTCACTGAACCTTGATAGAGTTGTCAAATTCTTGTTTTGGCTTATTCCTAAGCTATACAAAAAGGCTAAGTATCTAGAACAATACCATCCAGCTACGCAGAACAAGAAGCTGATGATGACTGGTGCTACTCTTCCCAGGTATGATGCTGTTTACATACAGAATACAGCTCAATGAATGGGTAAAGAGTTAGAAAAAAAAAACAGCTTCCACTAGGGTAGTGGGAAGAAGATGGTTGTCAATGTATGTAAATGAGAAAAAGGTGAGGGGGAAATTATAAAGATAAGATTCTGCATTTACAATACTTATTACACATCCCCCTTCATCTCTCTTATTGTAGAGTCATTTATAGATCATAAGCTATGTCCATAGGATGGTGATAACTGGACAAAACCATAACTTGGGGGCTAGGAAAACCTCTGTATGGACATATCTGTACAATTTTTCCTGTACCCCATGTGATTTGCATCATGTCTAGTATTCACAGTAATAGGTAAATTTTAAATTTAACCCTGGTGGTGTGATAGAATAATTTTTTGGGCCAGATATATAGATGATGTGTTTTTGGTGTGGAATTGCGATTTGGACCAGTTTAAATCTTTCATGCAATTTCTTAATACAAATTAGGTAGGTCTCTCATTCACCTTCGAATTTCATCCTGATACGCTTACTTTCTTGGATGTGAAGGTGACCAAACAAATCGACAAATTGGCCACTACTCTCTACAGGAAGTCCACTGCAACTAATAGCCTATTGCATTGGGACAGCTTCCATCCAAGAAATTTAAAGAAGGGGATACCCCGAGGTCAGTTTTTGAGAGTCAGGAGAAATTGTTCGGAGATGGAACATTTCCATCATGAATCCAGGAGGTTGCAAGATCGTTTTAAGGCTAGAGGGTACCCACAAAAGGTATTGAGAGATGCATTTCAAAAAGTGAGGGACTATAACAGAAGCTGTCTCTTAGTTCCGAAGAGATCCGTCTCGGAAAAGGAGGTCATCAGAATTATCTCCACGTTTGATGTGAATAACAGACAGATTAGAGAGATACTTCAAAAATATTGGCCCATTTTACTTATGGATTCGGATGTGGCTGATGCTCTACCACCTAGGCCCGGTATCACATTCAGGCGGGGGAGGTCCCTCAGAGATAGATTGGTCCATAGCCATTTCACACGCCCAACACCGCCAGGGACGTGGTTAGATCGCAAACCACTGGGGATTTTTCAATGTGGCTCATGTGCAGCATGTCGTTACATCAATAGGACTAAAAATGTGACCTGTTCGGTAACTAACCAGAATTTTGTAGTAAGAGATTTCATTAATTGCCGTAGCAAGGGAGTGATATATGTATGCCAATGTACATACCCCCTTGACTACGTGGGAAAAACCTTTAAAGAATTTTGTCGGATAATTCTGGAACACATTAATGATATTAAAAAAACAAAATAATACCCCGGTGGCAGATCACGTCCGGGAATGCCATAATGGTGACCCTAAAGCCATCTCCTTTTCGGCTGTAGAATTGATACGTCCATCCCCCAGAAAGGTAGCCCCACCTCCTGTACCACTGGAATAATGTCATCCGCGCGTGAAGCGCAAATTTACATATATATACTTTTGGCTGAGTTTGTATCTTATCAGCTATTTTCATTAATCTGTATCATGCCCTTTTAGACATACTCCTTTCTGGGTTGACAAATCCTTTTAGAATCTAATAGGAATAAATTATATCTTATGAACATGTTCGTAACCACCCCCCGTTAATCATATCTTGATCCTATATATATGAATGCTCCCAGTCGTTGTTGTTTATTTATTTATTTATTTTTCTCTATATGTGCATTGAACTTTATTTATCACTATACATCCCAGTATCTGCATTACTAGTATGTCTTATACCTTATAATATGTAGGTACTCTACTTTATCCAATTGCACATTAGTATTCTGTATGAGTTGAGTATTAGTTCATTGTATTTTGTGTTACTGGGAGCATTCTGTGTTATCTGAAGTAACTGCAGGAGCAATTACAGCTATGCGTTCCACCCTGGAATGCATATTTATTCTGGGGTATGGTCTGGCACGCCTCCCGTGCCATGGTCTAAGCCCTGCAGCGCACCCCTGTAATACTTTATTGGTGTGCACTCCGATGACTAGGAGAGGGGGCGTAACCGCCCATCGAGCACATGCCCTCTGTCTTTGCATTGGCATGTGCTTCACGTTGTCTCTGCTATGTATGTGCCGGCGGATTGAGTGTGGCTTGTTGTTCGGGTCTAGTGACACCTCATCCTGTCACGACCGCTATCCCAGCAGCAGTCATGTCGCACCAGACGGAGGGGAAGGGGGACCCTTATCTACGGATGGGAAATAGAATGGCCACCCCTGACTAACCCTAAGCTGGCACCTGTCTGCCCTGATACCCTAGACGGGGTGTGAACCCATGCGGCGAGCAGGATGCCTAAACCCTCAGTCGCCCTAACAAGACTGGACTGGGGAAAGGCCGATGGGAGCGCTAGTCACCATCACTCACGTCTAGGAAAACAACAGGGTAAGACAGCAACAAACAAACAACAGCAGAGATAGACTTATCCAGTCACGAGCAGAGAAGGCGATCCCAAACACGACAGTCCACGCCGGACAAGAGCTCCACAGCAACACCATCAAACGATCTCCTTCAAAGGTCAGAGTAGCACTGGAAGTAAGGACTATATCTGGCAATGACTGCAAGTGAAACTGAAACTAATATAGTATCTGGGAGTGGCAGACAGGACTCACCTGAGAAGGATGCCTACAAACTCCCAGTCAGGACAAAAAGGTTCACAAGGCAAAACCTGGATGACATACCCTGAACCACGGAGCAAACTCACAAGCTATCGCGAGTAGCAAGTCGCTGCGACCTTCTCCTCCCAGACCTGTCTGGATCAGTCACAGTCGTGACCAGGCCTCTCCAGATGGGAGCTATGAAAAGCCCGAATGAGTCTGTCCGCTTTTATCTCTGATGCTGGAACCCACATTCTCTCTTCGGAACCATAACCTTTCCAGTGCACCAGGTACTGAAGAGAGCGGCGAACATATCGTGAATCAACAATCTTTTCTACCTGAAACTCAAGACTGCCATCAACAACCACCGGTGGAGGCGGTAGCGGCAATGGTTCAGGAGGTTCTACATATCTCTTAAGCAGAGACGTGTGGAAGACATTATGGATCCTTAGAGTCTGAGGTAGCTACAGACGAAAAGCCACCGGGTTAATGATCTTAATTACCCTATAAGGACCAATAAATCTCGGACCTAATTTCCACGAGGGAACCTTCAACTTGATATTTCTGGTAGACAACCACACCAAGTCATTCACCCCAAGGTCCGGACCTTCAGAGCGCTTCCTATCAGCCACACGTTTGTATCTACCACCCATTCTCTTCAAACTTTCTTGCACACTCTGCCACACTGAAGAAAGTGAAGACGCAAATCGTTCCTCCTCAGGAATCCCAGACGGCCCCCCCTCACTAAACGTACAAAACTGAGGATGGAAACCATACGCACCAAAAAATGGTCACTTATCGGTAGATTCTTGACGACGATTATCAATGGAAAACTCGGCTAACGGTAAATAAGATGACCAGTTCTCCTGATTTTCGGAAACAAAGCATCTCAAATATGTCTCTAGGTTTTGATTGGTACGTTCAGTCTGACCGTTGGACTGTGGATGGAAAGATGAAGAAAACGACAGATGAACCCCTAAACGAGAACAAAAAGCTTTCCAAAATTTAGTAACAAATTGGGTACCACGATCCGAAACAATATCGGAAGGGACCCCGTGAAGCTTCACGATGTGGTCAATAAAAACCTGAGCCAGTGTGTTAGCATTAGGCAATGCGGCAAGAGCAATAAAGTGCACCATTTTACTGAATCTGTCAACAACTACAAGAATAACAGTGTTCCCCGCTGATACTGGTAGATCCGTAATGAAATCCATTGATAGGTGCGTCCAAGGCCTGTTGGGGATGGCCAGAGGTAAAAGACGCCCTGCCGGACGAGTATGATCTACCTTAGAACGAGCACAGGTAGCACATGCAGACACAAAATTCAACACCTCCTGGCGCCATTTAGGCCACCAGAACCGACGAGACACTAACTCAGAGGTTGCCCTACTACCTGGGTGTCCTGCCAGTGTGGAGTTATGGTGTTCTTTTAGTATCTCCAGTCGTAAATTTTCTGGCACAAACAGTTTACCCGAGGGGCAGGAGGCCGGGGCATCCCCCTGAGCTTCCAACACCCTCCCCTCCAAACCTGAGTGTAATGCAGAGACCACCACCCCCTTTTGCAAAATGGGCTCTGGTACATCAACATCACCCCCTCCAGGAAAACTTCGGGACAATGCATCCGCCTTAGTATTTTTTGCCCCCGGGCGATAGGTTATTACAAAATTAAACCTAGTAAAAAATAACGACCACCGAGCCTGTCTAGGGGTGAGACGTTTAGCAGACTCCAGATATAATAAGTTTTGTGATCAGTAATCACCGTGACGGGATGAACCGCCCCCTCCAAAAAATGATGCCACTCCTCAAAGGCCAACTTAATAGCCAAAAGTTCCCTGTTGCCAATATCATAGTTCCTTTCTGCAGTAGACAACTTCTTCGAAAAGAAAGCACAGGGACGCCATTCACCAGGGGACGGGCCCTGAGATAGTACCGCTCCCACCCCCATCTCTGATGCGTCAACCTCTACAATAAAAGGAAGCGAGACATCTGGCTGTACGAGAATAGGGGCCGAGATGAATCTCTCCTTCAGAGATGTAAAGGCAGTTTTGGCTGCATGTGACCATTTGGAAAAATCGGATCCCTTTCGGGTTATGTCCGTCAGTGGTTTGACCACCAAGGAATAGTTCTTTATAAACTTTCTATAAAAATTGGCAAACCCCAGGAAGCGTTGCCATGCCTGATTCTCAGGCAGATCCCAGTCCATAATCGCCCAGACTTTCTCTGGATCCATGCGGAAACCTGAATCTGACAACACATACCCCAGAAATGGCAGTTCTTTTACGGCGAACACACATTTCTCTAATTTAGCAAACAATTTGTTGGCCCTTAATATCTGCAGCACTTGTCTCACATGGATCTTATGTGTATCCAGATCCGGGGAATAGACCAGGATGTCATCAAGATATATCACAACAAATCTCCCGATAAGGTGACTAAAAATATCGTTGACAAAATGTTGGAACACCGCAGGCGCATTAGTAAGACCAAATGGCATGACCAGATTTTCATAATGCCCTTCCGGAGTATTAAAAGCCGTTTTCCACTCATCCCCCTCTTTGATGCGTACCAGGTTATAGGCTCCTCTGAGATCCATTTTGGAGAACCATTTAGCACCAGCAACCTGATTAAAGAGGTCGGGAATGAGAGGAAGAGGATAGGGATCTCGGATAGTTATCCGGTTTAATTCCCGGAAATCCAGGCAAGGACGCAGGCCCCCATCTTTCTTTTTAACGAAAAAGAACCCTGCAGCCACGGGTGAAGAAGAGGGTCTGATGTATCCTTTAGCCAAACTCTCCGAAATATAATCTTGCATAGCCTTCCTCTCCGGGCCGGAAAGATTGTATAACCGGGTTTTAGGTAGTTTTGCCCCAGGTAATAGATTAATCGGGCAATCATATGGACGACGAGGTGGTAACCCCTGACAACCCTTCTCAGAGAACACATCCATAAAATCTGACAGAAAGGCAGGTAAAGATGTTACAGAGAGTGTAGAGCACCTACTACTCAAGCAGTTGTCCTTACAATGTTCACTCCACTCCACAATCTCCCCGGCCTGCCAATCCACCACTGGATTGTGAGTCACCAGCCAGGAAAGCCCCAATACCATAGGAGCCGGAAGACCGTCCAGGACATAACAAGAGATATGCTCTTTATGGAGGTCCCCTACCTGCAGATGGATATTATGGATGATCTGAGTTAACTCTCTCTGAGTAAGAGGGGAGGAGTCGATGGCAAAAACAGGAATAGTTCTGCATACCGGTTCCGGAGTAAAACCCAGAACCTGAGCAAACCGTGAATCCACCAAGTTGACCCCCGCCCCACTGTCCAAAAAGACGGAACAGATCTCAGTTTTATTGCCCGCCTCAACGGTAGCGGACAACAAAAACTGAGACATGCGTATGGAGGAAACGAATACGCCCAGACTGTTCTCCTCCGCACAATCTGGGGACTCTAGTTTTCCGGCGGCTCCTTTGTTTGTGGTCTCTTGGGTTCTGAGGGACAAACCATTACAAAATGACCCCTCCCCCCACAACGAAAACAAACCTCTGACCTACGGCGGAACTTAGGAGGATTCACCCGTCTAGTGGCGCCCCCTATTTGCTTTGGTTCGACTGGACCATAACAGACCGATCCCTGCCCTATAGAGGCCTCCGTAAAATTTAATAGTCTCTACCTGAGTCGTCTGTCGATTCTTATGGACAGAGACATAGCAGCCTCAAGAGACCCAGGGACCTCGTATACCGCCAGCGCGTCTTTTAATTTTTCAGACAACCCCTGGCAGAACTGACTCCTAAGGGCCGAGTCGTTCCATAACGTATCAGTAGCCCACCTACGGAATTCGGAACAATATAGTTCAGCAGACCGGTTCTCTTGCCGAAGTCTACGTAGCTTAGACTCAGCCAGTGAGACCCTGTCCGAGTCATCATATACGAGACCCAGGGCTTCAAAAAACTCCTCCACTGATCGTAAGGCCGGAGAGTCAGATGGTAGGGAGAAAGCCCAAGCCTGCGGATCTCCTTGCAGGAGAGAAATTACAATGCCCACCCGTTGTTCCTCACCGCCGGAGGATCTAGGGCGTAACCTGAAGAACAATTTGCAAGCTTCCCTGAAGGTTACAAATTGGTCTCTCCCTCCTGAGAACCTATCAGGTAAAGACACTTTTGGCTCAGGAGTACCTTGGTTTCCCGTAGCAACGTTGGAACCCAAGGATTGCTGCTGCAGCACTGTTGCTTTTAATCCTGCCACTTCAAGGGATAACCCCTGTAATTGTTTCGCCAAAACCGAAACCGGATCCATAGCGGAACAGACAAAATACAAAGCAAAACAGCAAGCAAATGTCACTTTTTTTTTTTTTTTAAATGGCCAGATATACTGTCACGACCGCTATCCCAGCAGCAGTCGTGTCGCACCAGACGGAGGGGAAGGGGGACCCTTATCTACGGATGGGAAATAGAATGGCCACCCCTGACTAACCCTAAGCTGGCACCTGTCTGCCCTGATACCCTAGACGGGGTGTGAACCCGTGCGGCGAGCAGGATGCCTAAACCCTCAGTCGCCCTAACAAGACTGGACTGGGGAAAGGCCGATGGGAGCGCTAGTCACCATCACTCACGTCTAGGAAAACAACAGGGGAAGACAGCAACAAACAAACAACAGCAGAGATAGACTTATCCAGTCACGAGCAGAGAAGGCGATCCCAAACACGACAGTCCACGCCGGACAAGAGCTCCACAGCAACACCATCAAACGATCTCCTTCAAAGGTCAGAGTAGCACTGGAAGTAAGGACTATATCTGACAATGACTGCAAGTGAAACTGAAACTAATATAGTATCTGGGAGTGGCAGACAGGACTCACCTGAGAAGGATGCCTACAAACTCCCAGTCAGGACGAAAAGGTTCACAAGGCAAAACCTGGATGACATACCCTGAACCACGGAGCAAACTCACAAGCTATCGCGAGTAGCAAGTCGCTGCGACCTTCTCCTCCCAGACCTGTCTGGATCAGTCACAGTCGTGACACATCCCTTGCTTGTCCATGTGCCTCGCTGGAACAGAGGCTTGGCACGCAATAAGTTTGTTGGAAGTGAAGGTGTGCTGAGGGGTGGGTCTGCTCTATCTGACAGCCCTGGTAATGGGCCTTTTAGGTGTGCAATAAGCAGTGCTTGTAATGGACATATTATCTCACCTATGAGGGCACTCTTATCTTGTTGAGTACACCTATTGTGCCCGGATGGAGGTTTTACAAGCATTGCTCTTGATTGACATTTCAATGCACCTACGAGGGCACCCCCTCCTTTTTTTTTTTGATGGATGGCTATTTCCACCTATCAGGCCCTGATGAATGCTAAACAAGTTCCCACCCATCCTCTTTAACTGTGTCTCAGTTTAAAGTATGTTTGGAGCTATCATCTGCCCCAGGAATCTGTTGATCCATATATTGGGTCTGTGAGTATATGACTCATCTGGCAACACCCAGCATAATGGTAGGATAACCTTATTATCTGCTATCCTCTACATATATGGTGGCCTTATAATGACACATGGTATGATTAACTATTTGTGGATCTGGTTCCATTGTATCTTATTGTTTTTTGCAGTTTAACTTTTCGGTCTAATCCCCTGAGGAATCCTCTGTCCATCTGGAGGAGGAAACGCGTCGGGACTGACTATTTAGGTGTGCAATCTTGGACTGGCTGTACTTAGATATAATAAACAGTGTCTGAAGGATAGGCCAAGGACATAATAAGGAAAGTGCAGTCCTAGGCACGAGGATGGGGAGCATCTACCACTAAGGTGCGTCCCTGGGCTGAGCAGTTTGGAGGGTGAGATCAGGGACAGTCTTATATATTTTCACACAGTCTCCCTGAGTACTCATCCCACTGCTTGAGCCCATGTTGTTTTTGGTGATAGCTTATTGCGGTGTATAGGACCTTTATGGATCCAAGTTATATGATTTTATTGTATTTAATAAAAGTTACGTTTTAGATTCTTGCCTTCAGTGATATCTCTAAATTTAAAATTTGATTCAACATTTGATGAATATAAATGTAATCCCACCTAATTATATCTGCTATTAAAATTCTCTGTAGGGCTTTGTTACCTAGAGACAGATACATAGAAACATTGTATCTATGTCTTTCTTTCTCTCTGATGCTTCATAAAGGAATCAATTTGAACCACGCTGAAAGACTTGGAGGACTTTTAAAGGCTCTCTAAAACTCCAGAAAAGAAGGTTTCCATAACACCTTCAAGACTCTGCAATTTTCCATTTTTGCTCTGTTGTTTTTTACTCCCTGTCATATTGGAGCCATAACTTTTTTATGTTTCCATTCATTTTTTTAAATATTTTTTTTTGCTTAACAAGTTGCACTTTCTAATGTCAGCATTTAATATTGCATATGATGTAGTAGGAAGCTGGGGGAAAAAAATTCTAATAGGGCTGAAACTGAAAAAAAAAAAACAACTACGCCGCAGTTTCATTGGATTCCCAATGTGGTGAAACTGAACTGCTACCTTCATTCTCTGGGTCTGCAAGATTACAGTGATAAGACATTTTATAGTTTTTCTTTTGTTTTAATGCTAAGTACAAATTTGGTAAAATAGATATATTTGTGCATCACCATATTCTGACCCTCATAACCTTTTTTTTTTTTTATTCAATCTATAGAACTGTATGACAGCTCATTTTGTTATGTGGGCGATAGATTTTACCAGTGTTAATGTCGCTAGGATATGCCCCCATTGTCTCATAGGTGCGGGTCCCACCGCTAAGACCCGCACCTATATCGAGAACGGGGCCCCGCAAGTGAAGGAGGGTGCACTGCGCATGCACAGCCGCCCTCCATTCATTTCTATGGGGCCGCTGAAAATAGCCGAGCGCTGGCTCGGCTATTTCCGTTGGCCTCATAGAAATGAATGGAGGGCGGCTGTGCATGCGCGGTATGCTCCCTTTCACTTCTATGGGAGCAGCGCTTAGTGGTGGACAGACCCCGGGAAATCTGGGGTCCTCCAGCCACAGCTCTCCCCGCTCTGTTCTCGTTATAGTGCGGGTCCCAGCATTGTAACCCGCACCTATCAGACAATGGGGGCATATCCTAGCGATATGCCCCCATTGTCTGAGATGGGTATACCCCTTTAACATGAGATCTTGAGATCGCTTGTCCCATAGACTGCAAAAAATTACCAATGCAGTCTATGGGATATTCATTATGAAGGCCTGAGGTTTTAGAAGGCCTGAGGTTGCCACATCAACCAAATGACTCCTTTGATCTCAGTGTGGAGCTGTTCGGTGCCAGGGAGTGCAGCACTCCTGGGAAAAGACTTCTCAGATGACACTGTCACAATTGACCATGGCATCTGAGTGGCTAAATTTCCACTATTGATTTTTGTAAAACAGCAAGTACCTGGCGGCTATCAGCCTTTTAGCATACCCTGACTTCTACCCATACATATATAGCGGAGGTCAGGAAGGTTAATGGTAATCTCTTAAGTTCCTAAAGTGTCATACTGTAGACTAGATAGCAGGCCATTTGTCTTAGCACCAGTTTTAGTGACTACTGTCATAAACATGTCTTACCTGAATCCAAGGCCACCGGTCATTTTCTGCTGAAGTCCAAGCATTTACAAGACCCTTTTTATTAAGTCTTGCAAAATACGGGTACCACTTTTGTAATCCAAAAAGAGCCCTGTGAGTTGAGGATGCTGTTATTTGTTGGTTGGAGATGATACCTCCTTCCATTCCAAGAGGTCCAGAGCATCCTGGTAAATGAGAAAGCAAGACAAGATACTGTATGTCATATATGAATATTTGTTAATATCATTTTCTAGTATCTCATAGTATCTAAAACACAGTGCAAAAGGAAGTCCCTCTGTTTTACCAACTTTGTTACTACTACTGTAGCAGTCCAATGTCAAACACAGCTCAGGACCCATTTGCTCAGGCAGATAAACTGCCCATAATGACATCATTTGATGATACAGTAAGCCATTCAAAACTTTTTTTTTTCTTCTGGCTGGGGCATGAACATCATCACCCGAGCCACTTTAGCCAATAACTGACCTCAGCAGTGCTGTGTCGCTTGGGAACTATGTTCATGCCCCGGCTGGAGGAAAACAGATTAGGGACCAGAATATGGGGGAATAGGAGCGAACATGCAGGGCTGTTGAGGCAGGGAACAAGTAAATATCAATTTCTCAGTAGGAAAGGCAGACTAGGTACATTATGTTAATAGTTAGTATTTGTGGAATAGAGAAAGACTCAAAAAATGTCAATCAGATAAAATCTCTGGATCAATAGTCACTTCTTCAGTAATCTATGACATTGCAGTATACTGTGCCAATGATGTTTTTTTTTATTCCACAACCATCAAGTATTTCATTATACTATGATGTTCCACCAATTGTACAAAAAGTTTCTTAAAAGTTCAACATCACTTATTGTTTAGTTCTTTACTATTGCTTAGTATTAGGGTACTTTCACACTAGCGTTTTTCTTTTCCGGTATTGAGTTCCGTCATAGGGTCAGTTTTATCCGAATGCATTCTGAATGGAGAGCTTACTGTTCAGGATGCATCAGGATGCATCAGTTTAGTTCCTCTTACGTTTTTTGGCCAGAGAAAATACTGCAGCATGCTGCAGTTTTCTCTCCGACCAAAAATCCTGAACATTTGCCGGAATGCCGAATGCAGCATTAATTTCCATTGAAATGTATTAATCCCGGATCCGGCCCAAGTGTTCCGGAAAAACAGATCCGGGTTTGCGGTCTGCGCATGCGCAGACCTTTGAAAGTGAGAAGAAAATAAATACCGGATCCGTTTTTTCGGCAGGCAGTTCCGGCATCCTCTGCCGCAGGTGTGAAAGTACCCTTAGTTACTACCTTTATTTCCTTGTAAAATTTTAAAATGAGGAGCTGTTGTTTAGGAATACACTTGTTTAGGGCGATTACACTTGTTTGGGACTATTAACACCCTATTCCTAGGGCACACAAGACACAGTTAAAGGGGTTGCCTCTCTTAAACAAATGACATTCATCATGTAGAGAAAGTTAATACAAGGCACCTATTAATGTACTGTGACTGTCCATATTGTCTCCTTTGCTGGCTTGATTCTTTTTTTGATCACATTATACACTGCTCGTTTCTATGGTTATGATTAGGGATGAGCGAATTGACTTCGGATGAAACATCCGAAGTCGATTCAAATAAAACTTTGTTCTAATACTGTACGGCGCGCTCACTAGAACGAAGTTTTATGCAAATCGACTTCAGATGTTTCATCCGAAGTCGAATCGCTCATCCCTAGTTACGACCACCCTGCAATCCAGCAGATATGGATGGGCTTACACACTACAGAAAAAAGCGCCAACCAATGCACACTCCTGCAGTCTCGGCCACCGGAGAGGCTGGTGCCTTTTCCTATAATGTGCAAGCACGGCCACTGCTGCTGGAATGCAGGGTGGTCGTAACCCCTGGATAAAAGCAGTCTATAATGTGATGAAAAAATGATCAAGCCAAGAAAAGAGGCAATATGTATAATAACTATACATTCGCATTACAATTGCCTTGTATTAACTTTAATAGTCAGTTATTAGTTAGGAAGGCACTCAACTATCTGTTGTTGCATGGAAACAAATACAACTTGGTTCTACTACACTGTTTCATTTATTGGAATAATTTATTAGCAAATGTAAAAATATTAAAACATAGGAAATTTATATAAATATATACACCTAACACCCTGAAAATGTGATAGATATAGGAAATAGATATGGCTTAATTAAATCCCAACATGTATTAGAATGTCATAACTACTTTAGTGAATTTTAGAGATGAGCGAATAAAAGCTGACGAAGTCGAATTCGTTCCGAATTTCAGGAAAAATTTGATTCTAAACAAACGCCAATTTCTTCGCGCTTCGTGGTAATAAATCGCAATTTTTCCTAACATGGCTGCTAGCCAGCTAAAATGGCGGCTACACGTGTAAGGACACGGAGCAAGAAACTCTGGGAAGGTGGGATGACCCATAATGCCATGCATGGAGCCAATCAGCAGCCCGGTGATGTCACAGCCCTATAAATATGGCAGCCATCTTAGAGTCTGTCATTCACTATCGTACTTTGTTCAGGGACAGACGTGTATGCAGGCGCTAGGGAGAGTGAAAGAAAAACTAATTGTAAAAAAAAAAAAGGAAAGAAGCGATTTACTAGTGCAGGGAAAGGATAGTGAGAGGAATCATTTCACATGCAGGGAGAGACATGTGCAGATGCTAGGGAGATTCATAGCAAAAACCTCATTGTGAAAAAAAGCGATTTACAAGTGCAGAGAACCATTACTTGGGGATCCAGATAGTCTCCTAATACCGCTCTGTCATTCCAGCAATTAGTTATTTGGGTGCGAGTGCTATGTTGAAAAGTATTTAGCCCCCTTTCACACGAACGAGTATTCCGCACGGATGCGATGCGGGAGGTGAACGCATTGCACCCGCACTGAATACCGACCCATTCATTTCTATGGGGCTGTTCACATGAGCGGTGATTTTCACGCATCACTTGTGCGTTGCGTGAAAATCTTAGCATGCTCCTCTTTGTGCGTTTTTCAGGTAACGCAGGCCCCATAGAAATGAATGGGGTTGATTGAAAATCGCAAGCATCCGCAAGCAAGTGCGGATGCGGTGCGATTTTCACGCAGGGTTGCTAGGAGACGATCGGGATGGAGACCCGATCATTATTATTTTCCCTTATAACATGGTTATAAGGGAAAATAATAGCATTCTGAATACAGAATGCATAGTAAAACATCGCTGGAGGGGTTAAAAAAAATAAAAAATTATTTAACTCACCTTAGTCCACTTGACCGCGTAGCCGGCATCTCCTTCTGGCTTCATCTGATCTCTGTGCAGCAATAGGACCTTTGGTGACGTCATTCCGGTCATCACATGATCCATCACATGATCTTTTACCATGGTGATGGATCATGTGATGACCGGAATGACGTCACCAAAGGCCCTGTTGCTGCACAGAGATCAGATGAAGCCAGAAGGAGTTGCCGGGCCGCCAACAAGTGGACTAAGGTGAGTTAAATTTTTTTTTATTTTTTTTTAACCCCTCCAGTGATGTTTTACTATGCATTCTGTATTCAGAATGCTATTATTTTCCCTTATAACCATGTTATAAGGGAAAATAATACTATTTACAAAACACTGATCCCAAGCCCGAACTTCTATGAAGAAGTTCGGGTTTGGGTACCAAACACGCGCGATTTTTCTCACGCGAGTGCAAAACGCATTACAATGTTTTGCACTCGTGCGTTTATTGTCAAATTTCTCTACAATATGAGAAAATAGACCCAGTTCACATTTGGTGTTATATGTGTTATAAACGTTTATTACCATATTTCTAGAGAAAAAGAGAAAAATAGACTTAGTTCATATTTGGTGTAATTTGCGCTAAAAGCGTTTCTTGTCATATTTCACTCCAATACGAGAAAAATAGACACAGTTCACATTTGGTGTTATTTGCGCTGAAAGCGTTTCTTTTCATATTTCACTACAATATGAGAAAAATAGACACAGTTCACATTTGGTGTTATTTGCGCTAAAAGCGATTATTGCCATATTTCTAGAGAAAAAGAGAAAAATAGACTAAGTTCATATTTGATGCTATTTGCGCTAAAAGCGTTTCTTGTCGTATTTCACTCCAATACGAGAAAAACAGACGCAGTTCATTTTTGTTGTTAATTGCGCTAAAAGCGTTTATTGCCATATTTAACTACAATACGAGTAAAATAGACGCAGTTTACATTTAATGTTATTTGCACTAAAAGCGTTTATTGCCATATTTCTAGAGAAAATTAGAAAAATAAACTTAGTTCATATTTGGTGTTATTTGCGTTAAAAGAGTTTGTTGTCATATTTCACTACAATATGAGAAAAATAGACACAGTTCACATTTGGTGTTATTTGCGCTAAAAGCGTTTCTTGTCATATTTCACTCCAATACGAGAAAAAAAAAGACGCAGTTCACATTTGGTGTTATTTGCGCTAAAAGAGTTTATTGCCATATTTATAGAGAAAAATAGACTAAGTTCATATTTGCTGCTATTTGAGCAAAAAAAAGCGTTTCTTGATGTATTTCACTCCAATACGAGAAAAATAGACGCAGTACGCATTTGCTGTTATTTGCGCCAAAAACGTTTATTGCCATATTTATAGAGAAAAAGAGAAAATAGACTAAGTTCATATTTGCTGTTATTTGCGCTAAAAGCGTTTCTTGTCATATTTCACCACAATATGAGAAAAATAAACGCAGTTCATATTTGGTGTTATTTGCGCTAAAAGCCTTTATTGCCATATTTCAGTAGAAAAAGAGAAAAATATACGTAGTTCACTTTTTCTGTTATTTACTCTGTATTCGTTTAGTGGCCTATTTTAGTCCAATACGAGAAATATATATGCAGGTCATGTTTGCTGTTATTTGTGCAGAAATAATTTAGTGGCCTATTTTAGTACTCTTTGGTCTCCTCATGCTGCTGCTGCCATCTACACATTATGTCAACTTGCCACTCTCTGGTCTCCTCATGCTGCTGCAATCTTCACAATATGTAATTTTGCCACTCTGTGGTCTCATGCTGCTGCCGCCATCTCCACACTATATCACCTTGCCACTCTGTGGGATCCTGCTGCTACCATCTCTACACTATGTCACCTTGCCACTCTATGGTATCCTCCTGATGCTGCTGCTGCTACTGCCATCTCCACACTATGTCACCTTGCCACTGTGTGGGATCCTGATGCTGCTGCCATCACCACACTATGTCACCTTTCCACTCTGTGGATTCCTCCTGCTGCTGCCATCTCCAGACTACGTCACCTTGCCACTTTGTGGTCTTTTCTTGCTGCTGTCATATCCACATTATTTCACGTTGCCACTCGATGGCCTCATCATACTGCTGCCATCTACAGACTCTGTTATTATGCCACTCGGTGGCCTTCTCATAATGCTGCTGCTGCATCCGCCACCTCCAGACTCTGTCATTGTGCCACTCGGTGGCCTCCTCATACTGCTGCCAACTCCAGACTCTGTCATTGTGCCACTTGGTGACTAGTGATGAGCGGCAGGGGCAATATTCGAATTCGCAATATTTCGCGAATATATGGTAGAATATTCGTCATATGTTCGTGAATATTCGTATTTGAGATATTCGTTTTATCGCAAAAAATCTGTAATGAAAAAAAAATTGCATAATGCAAGGCCTGTATGGTCCCATCAGAATTGGCTTATAATTTGGTAGAAAAAGCAGGAGTGGTTATAAAACACAGAAGACATGCAAATATTCAATTCATGTGTCATCTCTGTTTTAGATCCACTCCTGTTTATTTTTGGCATTAGCAATACAGATGGATTATTGAGCAAATGCTGACCGAGTGAAGGTGAATGCTCCCACAGGCAGGATTCGTTTTTTGTGGGTTATTGTTGTGACGGATCAGAGCAGAGATGACACGTGAATTGAATATTTGCATGTCTTCTGTGTTTTGTACACACTACTGTTTTTGGCTACCAAATTATAAGCCAATTTTGATGGGACCATATCATACAGGCCTTACAGCTGCTACATAGACAGGATCAGTTGTGCGTCTCATTTTTCTTTCCTTCTGGCAGATCAGAAAAGGAGACCACCGAGTGGCCCAGTGACATAGTGGGGAGGTGGCAGCAGCATGAGGAGACCACAGAGTAGTGATGTGGCAGCAGCATTAGTCCACAGAGTGGCCCAGTGACTGAGTGGGGAGGTAACAGCAGCATGAGGAGACCACAGAGTAGTGATGTGGCAGCAGCATGATGAGACCACAGAGTGGCCCATTGACATAGTGTTGAGGTAGCAGCAGCATGAGGAGACCACAGAGTGGTGAGATGGCAGAAGCATGAGGAGACCACAGAGTAGTGATGTGGCAGCAGCATGAGACCACAGAGTTGCCCAGTGACTGAGTGGGGAGGTAACAGCAGCATGAGGAGACCACAGAGTGGCCCATTGACATAGTGTTGAGGTAGCAGCAGCATTAGGAGACCACAGAGTAGTGAAGTGTCAGCAGCATTAGGAGACCATCGAGTGGCACAGTGACATAGTGTTGAGATGGCAGCAGCATGAGGAGACCACAGATTGGCCCAGTGATACAGTGTTGAGATGGCAGCAGCATGAGGAGACCACAGAGTCTCCCAGTGACATAGTGTTGAGGTAGAAGCATGAGGAAACCACAGAGTAGTGAGGTGGCAGTAGCATGAGGAGACCACAGATTGGCCCAGTGATACAGTGTTGAGATGGCAGCAGCATGAGGAGACCACAGAGTGGCCTAGTCACATAGTGTTGAGGTAGAAGCATGAGGAAACCACAGAGTAGTGAGGTGGCAGCAGCTTGAGGAGACCGCAGAGAAGTGAGGTGGCAGTAGCATGAGGAGACCACAGAGTGGCCCAGTGACAGTGTTGAGGTGGCAGCAGCATGAGGATACCACAGAGTGGTGATGTGGAAGCAGCATGGGAAGACGACAGAGTGGCCCAGTGACATAATGTTGAGGTGGAAGCAACATGAGGAGATCACATATTGGTGATGTGGCAGCAGCATGAGGAGACCACAGAGTGGTCCAGTGACATAGTGTTGAGGTGGAAGCAACATGATGAGACCACAGAGTACTTATGTGACAGAAGCATGAAGAGACCACAGAGTGGTGAAGTGGCAACAGCATGATGAGACCACAGAGGCGCCCAGGGACATAGTGTTGAGGTGGAAGCAACATGAGGAGATCACAGATTGGTGATGTGGAAGCAGCATGAGGAGACCACAGAGTGGTCCAGTGACATAGTGTTGAGGTGGCAGCAGCATGAGGAGACCACAGAGTGGTGATGTGGCAGCAGCATGAGGAGACCACAGAGTGGCCCAGTGACAGGCTGTGAAGTTGGCAGCAGCATGAGGAGACCACAGAGTGGCCGAGTGAGCCAGTGACATAGTGTTGAGGTAGCATCAGCATGAGGAGACCACAGAGTGGCTCAGTGACATAGTGTTGAGGTGGCAGCAGCATGATGAGACCACAGAGTGGTGATGTGGAAGCAGCATGGGGAGATGACAGAGTGGCCCAGTGACATAGTGTTGAGGTGGAAGAAACATGAGGAGATCACAAATTGGTGATGTGGCAGCAGCATGAGGAGACCACAGAGTGGTCCAGTGACATAGTGGTGAGGTGGCAGCAGCATGAGGAGACCACAGAGTGGTGATGTGGCAGCAGCATGAGGAGACCACAGAGTGGCCCGTGACAGGCTGTAAGGTTGGCAGCAGCATGAGGAGACCACAGTGTGGCCGAATGAGCCAGTGACATAGTGTTGAGGTAGCATCAGCATGAGGAGACCACAGAGTGGCTCAGTGACATAGTGTTGAGGTGGCAGTAGCATGAGGAGACCAAAGAGTAGTGAGGTGGCAGCAGCCTAAGGAGACCACAGAGTAGTGAAGTGGCAGCAGCATGAGGAGACCACAGAGTGGCCCAGTGACAAAGTGTTGAGGTGGCAGAAACATGAGACCACAGAGTGGCCCAGTGACATAGTGTTGAGGTGGCAGCATCAGAATAGTAGCTGAAGCAGGTAGCCAGTAGAAACAGGCCTCTTTTGTCAAAGTGTAGGTGTGACACTATGGATGATCTAGTCTGATGCATCAGGCACTTGTGTTATAAAATCCTGGCTGATCCACACCTGATTCATCTTTACAAAGGTCAGTTTCTCCACATTTTGGGTGGACAGGAGAGTTCTCCTTAGGATAACTATGGCCCCCGACGCACTAAACAACCACATGGCTGGCAGGGCAGGAAAGCTTGTCCAGGGCAAACTCGGCCAGTTGAGTCCACAAATCGAGTTTGGCTGTCCAGTAGTTCAGAGGATCTTAGATGTGGGGTGGAAGGGTGCATTCCAAGTATGCCACAACCTGCTGGTTCATGTTCTGCTCTATGTCTACCTGCTGCTGCTGGTGAGTAGTTTCTTCAGTAGGCGGGTGAAGAAAGCTGCTCATAAGTGACTCTAGACTAAAGTTGCTACTGATGGAGCTGGTACTGCTTCTGCCCCCTCCCCCAGCAGCCATGCAAGTGGAACATGAACGCAGAGGGCCCCCCCTGGCAGACCTACGTTAGTATGGGCGATGACGCACATACTGACTACATAGGATGCCTCGATAGTAGTTCAGTTTGTCCTCCCTCTCAGCGGGTGCAAAAAAGGCCCCTATTTTGGACCAGTAGCGAGAGTCTAACATGGTGGAGAGCCAGTAGTCATCCCTCTGGCGAATGGTGACATTTTGGCTTTCACTACGCAAGCAAGTGAGCATGCAGTGGGCCATTTGCGTAAGTGACTCGGAGGGACTCCCTGCCTTCATCTCCACTGCATACTGCCACAGTGTGTCTGGGTCCTCTGCCTTCTCTTCCTCATCACCCTGTAGCTCCTCTGGCTGCTCCTTCTCCTTCTCCTGTCACCTGTGTAGAAAAAACACAAATTTTTCTACACATTGCTTGTGCTTGAATGTCCTCCTGTTCCTCCTTCTCCTCCAATAGTTTAGCCCCCACAGGGCTCATGTCGCCATGTCTCCTGTCCCCTGGCCAGTCAGATTTAGCAGCATCTTCTCCAGGACATGAATCAACGGAATGGCATTGTTCATCCCGTAGTCCTGGCGACTGACAAATAAAGTGGCCTCCTCAAAGGGCCTGAGCAAATGGCAGGTGTCATGCATGAGCTGCTACTGGCTGACATCAAAGATTCACAGAGGAGTACTCCTGTCTGCTTGGATCATCAAGAAATTGTTTATAGCATTTCTCTGTTCGTATAGTCGGTCCAACATATGGAGGGTGGAATTCCAACAGTTTAAAACGTTGCATATCAGCCTATATTGGGAGTTGCCGTTCTGCCGCTGCAGCTCAAGGAGGGTGTGCTTTGCGGTGTACGAGTGGCTGAAGTGCATGCAAAGTTTCCTGGCCATTTTCAGGAAGTCTTGCAGATGGGAGGAAGTCTTCAGGTACCACTTTACAACCAGATTGAACACCGATTTTGAGTTGTTAAGGAGAAAACCAAGATTCGATTTCTTGATGAAGGACGAGGTGCAGTTCCTTCCCTGTGTGACTCCGTTCGCCCAAGTAAACTAGGTGCAGAAAAGCATGACACCGCCGTGCCACATGTGATATGCTGAAGGAGCGCTGTGAATTGTCCCTACAGTGGACGTTGAGGACAAGGTAGAAGATGATGAGGTAGAGGCGGGCATTGTCACAGGACCAATGGCGTGAGAACGTAGAGGCAGAAGCGGTGTCACCTGGCCAAGTTGCTATTTTAGCTAGGCAGGAACCACATTTACCCAGTGGGCCATAAAGGACATATATTGTACTTGACCATAGTTACAGCTCCACATGTTGGTGTTGCAGTGCACTTGTCAGACACCGACAGGCTCAAGAACTGGCCCACCTGCTGTTCTACATATATGTGCAGGGCTGGTACTGCCTTTTTTGCAAAGAAATGATGGCTTGGGACTCTCCACCTCGGCTCGGCACAAGCCATCAGTTCTCTGAAAGGTGCAGAGTCCACCACTTGAAATGGCAGGGACTGCAGCACCAGCAACTTGGACATGAGCAAGTTCAGATTCTGCGCCGTTGGATGAGTGCACGCATACTGTAGTCTCTTGGCAATCGCATCGGTGATCGATTGCTGACAGAATGACTGACAATAAGTAGGAGGAGGAGGAGCAGGAGCATCAGGTCCAGCAGATAATGGGAAGGACAGACAGCTCCCTTCGGCTGAGGTAGTGTAGCCTTGACTGCATGGAATTGGGTGCGTGCCACTGGGTGATGCAGTGGTTGCTGCAGCACGCTGGACCACCTCTTCAGAGCTATGGTTCTCCCAAGCATTTATGGTGACACTGCATGTGTTGATGCAGCGCGATGGTGCCAACATTGGCACCCTGCCCATGCTTCACCTTCTGCCCACAAATTCGGAAATTGGCTATGTTCACCTCCTCCGGCGTCCTAACAACAGGCGGTCTACCCCAGGCACGTTTGGCTCCCGACCTCCCACTGCTGCCACCCTCCTGACTCCCGGCCACGCTACCAACTTGCTGACTCAGCCGCTGCCTCACACGCAAGCTGCAACCCTCTTCTCCTGATGATGATGAAGCCCCTTTTTCACCCAGCTCCCACGTGCGATCGGCTTCATCATTATCCACTACTGTCTGCTCGGCACTGTTCCCCTCAATGGTCTCATCTGACAGCTCGCAACATCAGCTCCCACGCAACTCTCATTATCACTACTTGCCCATCTACCGGAGGAAGCGGCAGCTCTCTCCTCCAGATCTTGGCTGGTCAGTAGCTGCTGACTGTCCTCTAGTAGCTCATCCTCGCTGAAAAGTGGAGCGGAGCCTACGGCATATAATACTTCTCTAGCAGAGGGAACATAAAAGGACAAAGGCAGGTTGAGGACAGGTGAGGGCACAGGGCCTTCTCCTGGGCCATGCCAACTAAGCATTGTGTCTTAAGAACCCACCGAGTCTTTGCTGGGGTTGTCTGATGAACTTGTGACAAAGTAGAAGACAGAGCCAACTATTCAAGCACCGCTGAGTTGCTGGTCAAGACACAACCGCTAGATGACACCGAGAGCTCAGGCCTCTAGCTGCGATTCCTGCCGCCACCACCCCCTCTTCTGCTGTCTGCGACAGAAAACAATGTAACATGACCACAGAGCGGCAAATAAAATGTACTTGTTTTTTTTCCACTAATACACCCCAAAAAATGCTGTAGAACAATTTAACTGCACCGCAGAACAGCAAATAAGACGCACTTTTTCTTACACTTATACACCCCCAAAAAAGCTGTAGAACAATGTAACTGCACCACAGAACAACAAATAAGGGTGGGATCACACTAGCATTATGGAATCCTTTATGGCTTTTCATTATAACAGGGTTATAACTGAACACAACGGAATCCATAGGATGGAATGCAAAACGGAAGCTTTTAAGAGGCATTTCGTTTTGCGTTGTCCTAATAGAAGTCTATTGGAAAGCATAATGGATCCGTCTGGGTCCCTTTATGCAAGACAGAAAACAGTCCTGTTGACAGGACTTTGTTTTCCATCTTGCATAACGGGAACCAGACGGATCCATTTTGATTCCCATAGACTTCTATTAGGACGGAGAGCAAACAGAATGCCTTTAAAAGGTGTTCGTTTTGCACTCCGTCATAATGCAAGTCTAGGGCAGCAAAAGGATCCGACTTCCGTCTTATATGGATATGGAATATGGATTCCGCTATGTTCCGTTATAACAAGACATAACGGACTCCATAACTCTAGCGTGAACCCACCCTAAGATGTACTTTTCTTTACACTTACACACACCAAAAAAAGATGTAGTAGAATGTAACTGCACCGCAGAACGGCAAATATTACGTCCTTTTTTTTTTACACTAATTCACCCCAAAAGAAACTGTAGAACAATTTAAATGCACCGCAGAATGGTTAATATGGCGTATGTATATTTCCTATAAATACACCCTGCAACACAGCACTTGCACCCCAATAACAAACAAGGTTTGCTGGAATTACAGAGGTATTATCTGGTGCAAACCTAAAAGCAGCAGTATAATAGCAATTTAGATCCCCAAAAAGTACAGCAAGGTGTAATAGTAATCGTTACTATTACCCAGGCTGTACACTCTCCTATTGCACCCTGTTCTCCTTTTATAGCGTGGATGACGCCTCCGTATACTTACCCTACACCTTGAATAATCTTTCACTGAACTTGTAAATATTTTTTTTTAGCACAATAACGTTTTTTCTAACATTGTCCCTAGTGCCTGCTGACGTCTCTCCCTGCACCAAGTACACTGGAAAATGGCTGAATCCAAGATGGCTGAGGCTATTTATAGGGCTGTGACATCACAGGGCTGGCTGGCTGCTGATTGGCTGCATGCATGGCATTGTGGGGGATCCTTCATTCCCAGAGTTCTTTGGTCCATGTCCTAATATGTGCAGCAGCCATTTTAGTGTATTTCGTAATGTAATTCTTTACCACGAAGCGTGAGGAAATTCGGATTCGGTGCGAATCAAATTGTTCCTGAAATTCGGATCGAAATTCACTTCGTCAACTTCGATTCACATATGTCTATTGATTAACATAATACACATTTCTTGATTAGTAAGAATTAAAATAAGATAAATGATAAAATTCATGTTTAGAATCTATGCTTGAACTGTAATTCTGTGAAATGTGGATAATAATTGTAAAGAGCTCATAACATTGTATACTGTATGTCCTTAGGACTCCATGTATATCCTTAGAGCTCTGTTTGTACCGAAGTAGATATCCCTAGGTTCACACTTGAGCTTGTTACAGTTAGCGTAACAATAATCCTTCAGTCAGAGTAGTAATCTTATATCTACTTTTAAATAATGTTATAGAAGTATTGTCCTTATTTTTATCAATTGATATGGATCTCGTCCTTAATGTAGATCAATTAAAATAAATCTTAAAGAGATATATTAAAAGCAAATTTCATCAAAAAGAGGCCTCTTTATAAAAAAGGAAAACTGACATCAGTACATAAATCCTTGCATAGTAGCGGCTGCTTAAATTATTTGACAGAACATCCTATTGGGATCAATTAATAACAGTGTGTGTCATATTCAGTATAACAACGTACGCTTCCACATGTATTCGGTATGTCCCAGCTGAAAGCTGTTATTGCAATTGTTGAGCGTTGTTAGTTGCCGAACCTTGGCGTCCCACGTGGTGTCCCACCTGTCAGAGGATTGCCGGTCTCAGTTATCCCTCTTGCTGTAGGAAGGATCAGAGCAAATCTAAGTTTGCCGTCTCGTATCTCCTCCTGTATCAGATGTGCTGGTGACCCCAAAGGATTCCTTTGTTTTGTGCCGCTAATAGATTCACTCTTGTAGAATTCACCAAATGCCTTTCGGAGTTACATACTCTTTCCTCAGTGGGGAAGGAGCATGTAACTCCAAACGCGTTTGGTGAATTCGACAACAGTGAATCTATATAATAAATCTATTTTGTAATTAGATTTCAGTAATGTTTTACAATTTCATTTATAATAATAACAACAACAACAACAGCATTTTACATTTGAAGAATTTTCCAATTCTCTATGACAAGAAAACTTTAATGCATGGTGCTGTCTACTTACTACGCATTTTAATTTTACACAAATGGCACACTTAAATTAACATACATTTTAATATTGATACAGCTGGCATATTAATATTAACATTCATAGGCCTTTGGGCAGATATTTTGAATGGGCACTCTTTACAACAAGTTGTTTTTATGGTATATTCATTGGATATACTATGAAAGTCTAAGGCTGAAATCCCATATGCAGTACTTGGCATGGCTTCTGATGCAGGTTTTTTGAGTCTAAAAACAGGCCGCGCGAGATTTCACGCTAGATCTTCAAGCAAGATGGCAGCAGCCGGCTCTTAGCGATCAAATGGATGAGGTATATATATTCTTTTTTTACATTTTACACTGTATTATTACTTTCAGATGCTGCGATCAGCTATGAACGCAGCATCTGAGGGTTACAATGATGGTGAGCGGTGCAATCACTGCTCCTTGAAATAGCACTCACTACTTACAAAGAAATGCGATTTTTTTTGTAAAATTCGGCGAAACAGCCGAATTGAATTTTTTTATACTTCACTCATCTCTAATTGCATATGCCTCTTAATAAATTAGGTGCATCTCATGCCAGTGCAGGGAGATCAAGACTTGCGTATAGGTATGCCAATTTTAATAAAAGTATCTCAATGCATCCTCTAATAAGAGCTTTAGCTGTATCCCAGAGTAAGGAGGGATTATCAGTCTGAATACTATTATTTTGGATGTATTCATGCCACCTAAGACCCTCACGTTTGCCAAAAAGTCCTCATCTGAAGCTATGGCCATAGAAAATCATCATAAAATATAATTTTCTTTGTCATTTTGGGGGTCATTGACTTATCTATTTACTCCACCATCTAGTTTGTGGTAACAATAGGTCGCAGATTTTGTTGTATGCCATTTGTGTAATAAAATTAGCAACTTTTTCCTGGTCACGTCACTCTTCCAAAGTTGCAAGAAATGGGGGTTTGGCGTGAGCAGCAAAGAGGGTAGGCCAGCAGGCCGGCTCATTTATAATTTTCCACACAAGTTTTTGGCATGGAAAATGGCTTAAATCTATGCCAGCAAGAGGGCTGCCATAGACTTACGGTAACTTTGTTGCACAGCCTGCTAGATGAAGTGCCAAACTTATGTAGAGGCCTGCACCTCTACATAACTATGATGCTGCCTATGGCAGCACAGAGGGATCTGGAAAATGGAATTCTTAATAAATGTCCCCCATGTACTTTCGTTAATACAGGGGTAGTGGATTCTTTGGAGAATCATCTTTTTTCAGGGGCTGTAAACTCTTTACATTCCAACAAATTGTACACCTATTGTCTCTTCTTAGCAGGGGCGGACTGTGAACTTTAAATGGCCATGGAAAAAAAAATTACTAAAAGTATCCCCATGTTGTAAGTGGGTCTAAACTGACAGAAGGCATGGTAACACATGTAGGTAGAGACAACAGATGTAGATAGGGCCAGCAATACTGTAGTACAGAACAAAATACTGCCCTAGCAGAACCAAATACCACAGTTCAGCACAAAACACTGCCTCTGCAAAACCAAATACCACAGTGCAGCCTGAAATACTGCCATCCATGCCACAGTTTGAAACTGTATCATGGTCTTGAGAGTGGCAATACAGTTGAATTCAGACATAGTGTTTAATCCAGAAAAAAATATAATAAAACTTCACAAAACAAACTCAACTCTCCTCCCACTGTTTTATCTTTTAAGAACGTAAAACTGTTTCTCTCTGCTGTTTTAATTCAAGCATTCAGTTACCATCCTTCCTATCCCTGTCTAAACAATATATGTAAAACAAATCAATTCCCTCAAATCACACTGATCAAAAATAAAGTTTTTGTGTGATGAAACAAGTACAGACTAAGTCCCCGTGTTCCAAGGATCCAAGATCTCAGAAATTTGTCTCAAGTCAAATAGAAAGTACAGACAAATAATGGTTAAATGGCTGTTAATAATTTCCTTATCTTCCTGCATAAACTCATCCTGGTTATGTGGTGATCCACTTCATCTTCCTTGGAACAGCAGGCGAAGTACCTGTTTTTTTTTTAACAATGTTTCCATGAATTGCATGGCCTCCTCTGGAGTGCTGAATGATTTAGTGCTACCCTCTCGGTGGAATATTCACAGCATTGCTGGTATTGAAGGTAGAGTCAAATCACTTCTTAGCTAACAATGAGCAGACAGTGTTGGAAATCTTCCATATCTTAGAGACTTCAGCCGAGTAGTCTCCAAATATCAGAGCCTTATTGCCTCTCTGTCTGGTAGAAGACCATGCTTTTTTTGGTAAGCTTGCAATGGTGGCTTTGTCTGCATAGTCCAATATTTTGCAATCCCTGGGCGAGACCATACAGAGCCTCCATCTGTCAGAGCTTTGAGTGGTGGCTCGACTCGATGAGCCCTTTTCACCTTACATGGAAAATCTAGGCCAAAACCTTGAGGTAAGTCAGTAAAGCTAATTTTTGCCAACTGGCCCTGTTCAATATCTTCTGGCAAGTCTATGATATGGGAACTACTTCTCCTCGATCTATTTTCAAGATTGTCTATCTTATGTAGAAGCTTCTGATTGCATTTGAGAACTTGCCTTTTTTTTCAGATGTGCTCATTTGATTTTGTCCTCCATCAGTCTTAATCACTGTTCCAGCTCTAAGATCTCCAGCTCCAAGATCTGCTCAGAGTGGGCTAGCCTATTACTTTACCTTGTAAAGTATTTGGTGAAGTGTGGATGCTACCATAACCTCCAAGGGGGTCTTAATGTCAAGGACCAAGTGTTTTGCAACCTCAATAGCTAGATGTTTGCATGAAATATCCAATTCTGGAAAGATGTTCTCCCCTTCACTTTTTTGCTCCTGACTGGCAGGGATCTCATTCTCATGTCAAATGTGGTTCAGATGCCATGTGTCATGAGGTGTCATGGTCTCTCTTTGTGAAAGAAGAGATAAACTGATAAGTGCTCCACTGCGCAATAGATACAGTATTTGCCCATAAGGCGTTCCATGCTGTCTAGAACTCTTCCCCAGTTTTTGCACCAGTTCTGAGCAAAAAGAAACAGTTAGGTGCCCAGATAATTCTAGCCTCTTCACCTGAGTTCAATGCCGATCAACCCATCATGCATGGCTAGAACTGGAAGTCTTGAGGAAAGGAGAGCCTTCAGTGTACTTTCTTTATAAGGCTACTTTCACACTAGCGTTTTTGCGGATCTGTCATGGATCTGCAAAAAACGTTTCCGTTACAATAATACAACCGCATGCATCCATCATGAACGGATCAGGTTGTATTTTGTCTTCTATAGCCATAACGGATCAGTCTTGAACACCATTGAAAGTGGGGGACGGATCCGTTTTCTATTGTGTCAGACTGTGTCAGAGAAAACTGATCCATCCCCATTGACTTACATTGTGTGCCAGGACGGATCCGTTTGGCTCCACTTCGTCAGGCAGACAGGCAAAACACTGTCTGCCTCCAGAGCGTAATGGTGACTGAAGGAAGGCAAACTGAGGCATTCTCAGAGGATCCTTTTCCATTCAGAATGCATTAAGGCAAAATTGATCCGTTTTGAACCGCTTTTGAGAGCCCTGACCGGATCTCACAAACGGAAAGCCAAAACGCCAGTGTGAAAGTAACCTACCTGGAAAAAAAAGCTAAATGAGGTCTATGTGCTTTGGGCAGCTGCTTAGCATTTCCAATGATTAGAAGATCAGAAGACTTCACTTTTGCACAAATATACTTTCCTGGTGTCTAAGGCTGCATGTAAAAGTGAAATATCTGCCATGATCATGCAGTAATGAATAGAAATGAAAACATTATCTTTGTTCGCATTTGAAAGGTTATGTATAATTTAGATCTCAAAATCAAAAGGTTAGCATCGATGTTGTTAGTGGGTTACAAGCTAAAAATTGAGACATTAAAGACACACATTACATAGAAAAGATTAAAAATGCCATTGAATGTAAGGAAAAGCTGTGTCTGTTCTATGGTGATGACAATAAAAGTAAAATATATTCTCTGGCTGTAAAATTTTACAGTACAAATCTTTATGGCTAGCTTCAACTAGGCATCTTTCCTCTTCCATCAAACCTTCACCCCTGCCTAGATAAGAAGATCTATATTCAAAAAAGTAATAGAAGAAAACTAAGAGGTCATAATAATTTGTGTAACCAGATAACCAAAGGCAATTTGACATCTTAGAGAAAATCAAAAACACTCCTGCGCTCCCATACAAAAAAATCTACCAACCTATAGTTGAAGGTCCGCTGCACAGTGTATATAATGGGCTTTGCTGCTGACGCCCAGGGTACAAAATTGATTAAATATTGATTTACCTTACGGTAAAAGCTTACACTGGCGCTGGTAGGTAGAAATGTGACACATAAAATACAGTGGCTGGATGAATATTCCGATTTAGTAAAAGATGGATATCATTGACAATCCAATGAATTAATCACCGCAATGATAATTACCTTTTCTCTGGATGTGGGCTGGAGAAATAGTCTAAGTTCTTTAAATATTTGCACAGTTCCCGTTCCTGTGTGTAGAGGGGTGTGAAGAGAGGCAAGAACTTCACTGCTCACCTGCTAGCATTCACACTGCTCCGGCCGGTAGCTGTGTGGTGCGAGGGAGCAGACTATGGTTTCGGCGTCCAGGATTTTCTGTGCGTGTGACGTCACCGCGAAGTACTACTGGTGCTCCCAGAGATCAAAGTTCATCCGACGCGTTTCTGAGCCGTCGGGCTCCTTCATCAGGGATGGTCTGACCCTTCAAATCCTTTTGAAGGGTCAGACCACCCCTGATGAAGGAGACCATCCCTGATGAAGGAGCCCGACGGCTCAGAAACGCGTCGGATGAACTTTGATCTCTGGGAGCACCAGTAGTACTTCGCGGTGACGTCACACGCACAGAAAATCCTGGACGCCGAAACCATAGTCTGCTCCCTCGCACCACACAGCTACCGGCCGGAGCAGTGTGAATGCTAGCAGGTGAGCAGTGAAGTTCTTGCCTCTCTTCACACCCCTCTACACACAGGAACGGGAACTGTGCAAATATTTAAAGAACTTAGACTATTTCTCCAGCCCACATCCAGAGAAAAGGTAATTATCATTGCGGTGATTAATTCATTGGATTGTCAATTTGACATCTGCTAACATAGAAACTCTGACAGTATACTATCTACTGTATGACATAGAAGAAAAAAATCTATACACATATGTAGAGCGAACCAGGAAGCAAAATGATCTTTATACTCTCTCAAAAGCTTTAATGAGGTTGTGCAAGAATGGAGGAGGGGTGCACCTCTCCCCCCCACACATACTTGGCTGGACCTGTAAAGGGAAGCCTACTTAACTGCTTCCTGGTGCTGGCTCCCTGCTCCTTCCATTCCCGGACTGTGATGTTTCACTGCTCCTTCACTAAAAACATATGGTTTGATGCCGTCTGCAGCCAATCACTGGCTTCAGGGGTGACCGGATGACCTTGCATCATGTGACCATTTGTCATGATGTAATGGGAGCTGGCCAAGTGGGGAGGGAGTTGACTGCCCCCCCCCCCCTATATTCTTGCACAACCCCTTTAAATCTCTATGCTCATCTGGGGATTTAAATGCTGCATCTAGGACTTTATACTATATATCACAATTAGAATTAAAGGGGTTTTCTGGTTTGCAGAAACAAAATCTCCTACCATCTACCACACTTTGTACACTTAAGTTGCAGAGATAAATTTGTCATCTTCTATTTTATATGCACTTTGAAGTAAATAACTAGGCTTGCCTGCAGTCCTGTGTAAAAAGCAAATACAGCATACTGTAAATGATTGCCAAAAAAACATTAGTACAACTGATTTCCAAGCCAGGAGCTTCATGTCCATCATAGTGACTGCCAATAGTTAACTATAGCCATAAGCATCTTGATGCCCATATTCCAGTGGTAAATAGGGTGCATTGTATGCTAAAGGCTATGGACACTTTTGTTGGGGGAAAATGATTTAACATATGTTAGCGGTTACTTTGAGAAAGCAAAGCTGTACTTAATATTTAGACCCCTGATATTCAGTTTGCAACCTGCTCCTAGTTTCAGACTTTTCTCATCTGGACATGTACCTCCCAGTAATACATGCTAGGCCTGTGTGTTCAGGATGATGCTGCTTTCACTCAGCAAACTGCCTTGTGTGTGCTTTCCTCCCTATCTACAGCTTGCGTAAGCTGCACTACTTGGATGCTTTCCCCCCTCCTCCATGAAAGAGCAGAGAGAGCCTTTAGAAACAGGAGCAGGACTTACACACACCCTGCAGAAGCAAAATGCTACGAAATTGTCAATCAACATTATCTTTTTTAAAGTTGCTTAGTTTTGCATTTGGGAAGCAAATAAACAATAAAAACTGACCATGACCTTTAAGTTTATACAGCTAGTATATTTTGAGAATCCTGATAAATGTAATGATATGTGATTTAAGCCTACCACACTGGATAACAATGATGCGCAACAGTATCTATGTGAAAAAGGAAGTAATTGCATTCAGGCTTTATGAGAAATACGATCTGAATGGGTAACAGCTTCATTGTGCGCTCCCTGGTTAATTGGTTATTGATTTATTCTGTAGCATGACATGTAAAAAATAAAATCATTGATCCCTTGATACAATTTATAGGTTCCCAGCTCTATTACGATCACATGCATGAGAGGCACAGAAATCAGATACAATCAAAAATGAAATGCACATCAACCTGACAAAATTATATTGATTTTAACAACAAAAATGCGATGTAAAATACTCCTAGAAATGTATGGACTAGTGTCTGTGACTGTGTATTTGAACACTTTACCTCCATTGAATAGCATTCTGGCTATGTCTGTCTCTACCGTGGCACTATTATTAGCCTATACATAGAGCTGATAATGATTAATAATACTATTATGATTATTATAAATGTATCGAAAAAAATATAGTGACTCTCTACTTTTTAACACTATAATATCACCAGATTTGTACCTATGAAACTGGCTGACCTGTTACATGTGCGCTTGGCCGCTGAAGGAATCTGTGTTGGTCCCATGTTCATATGTGCCCGCATTGCTGAGAAATTTGAAGACTTAATATATGCAAATGAGCCTCTAGGAGCAACGGGGGCGTTGTCATTACACCTAGAGGCTTTGCGCAAAAGTGATGAACAATTTAGCCCTATGGTAATTGAGTCCACATATGGTGCACCAAAAATCGGTTATGGTGTAGCTCAGAAGTTCTCTTGCAAACTTCCAACAAACAGTATCAGAGCACACTAAATATTATTATTAATCTTCTTCATTCCACAGATAGAAGTACACAAATGTATTCATACCGAAGTCCATATAAAAAGTCCAGTTCACGGAGGCAGACAAAAGCACATCACTTTGCTACCACAACGTTTTGGGGGGTGGCCCCTCCTTCAGACATGCTCAGTGTGCTTCTCAACGTGAATACATAATTATTAGCACATGTAACAAAGATGTGATTAACAAATATTTACCATATTATAGGCATCCCTAGTAAACACTATACTGAGTATAAACACAGACTGCTCGCTACTATGTATAATACTGGAACATACAGCACATGTGCAAAGGTTTAAAGTAAACATAAATGTAGCATAAAGTCAGAATATTTCAAAGGAATACATTAAAATAGTAGTCCTCAATTTAACCCCTTACGGCTGATCGTATCAAGGGAGAAGATCCATAAAACCTCTTTGCAATACGGTTAGCCCTATGGGGTTAAATGAGAAATATTCAGACTTTATGCTACATTTATATTTAATTTAAACCTTTGCATATATGCTGTATGTTCCACTATCCTACATAGTAAAGAACAGTCTGGGGGTCATTTATGATTAGATATCCGCCACTTTTTGCTGTATATCTGTCGCAGATTCAGTCGCAAATGGGATTTGCGGCCAAATCTGCAAATTCTTCCCCTTCAACGCCACGTATGCCAGTTCTAAAAAAGGAGGGCGTGATGTGGGCTGGGAAGAGAGCGGCCCGGCCCGTCTCATTTATCATTTTCTACGTCCGTTTTTGGTGTTGAAAGTCTAAATCGACGCCAGGGGAGCTGGCGTAGATTTAGGCTGGGTCTACATGACGACATTTGTCGCGCGAGAATAAGGGCACAACTACACTGCAAAATTTGTTGCGCAACATTTTGTTGCACCAATGTCGAGCGACAATTTTTATAATGGTAGTCTATGGTGTCGCACTGCAACATGCGACATGCTGCGACTGCGACAGTCGCAGAAAAATCCATCTTGAATGGATTTTTTGCGACTGTCGCGTTGCAGTCGCAGCATGTTGCAGTGCGACACCATAGACTACCATTATAAAAATTGTCGCGCGACATTGGTGCAACAAAATTTCAAGAGACAAATGTCGTCGTGTAGACCTAGCCTTAAGGCTGTTAGTCGCAGGTGGTGGATGTGCCTAAATTATATAGATGTAAGTCTACATAACTTAGGCGTATCAAGCACCAGCGTCTAAAATCCCAGTTTTAATACATGACCTTATCTGTGTTTATACTCCGTATCGTGTTTTCTAGGGATGCCTATAATGGTAAATATATGTTAATCACATCTTTGTTACATGTGATAATAATTATGTATTAAAGAGGGCTATTTATTCACGTTGAGAAGCACACTGTGCATGTCTGAAGAAGGGGCCACCCCCCCACAAAAAAAAAAACGTTATGGCAGCAAAGTGACGTGCTTTTGTCAGCTTCCGTGATCTGGACTGTTTTGATTACACAATTTTTGAGGCACATTGTGTTGCATCTTCCCATCACCACTTTGCTAAACAACATCACAGAAATTTGGCACAAATTAAAAATGGAGCAAGCACAATATTCTGGCACAAAATAACCCCATGTTAATATATCTGCCCCACTGTATACTGCCTTTCAGTGAGTTCATTGTAAGCATTAAGGTCTTAGGGCTTGTACACACGACCGTGTGAAGCCCGTGCCCGTGCTGTGGACCGCAAACTGCGGTCTGCTAAGCACGGGCACCTGCCGTGCGGCAGCCGCTAAGGGATCGCGGCCCCATTCACTTGAATGGGTTCGCGATCCCTTCGTTCTGCAAAAAGATAGAGCAAGCTCTATCTTTTTGCGGTACTGAAGCAGGGAACGGAACCTCAGAAAGCACTCTGTAGTGCTTCCGTAATTTCCGTGGTTCCGTTCCGCACCGTTCTGCATCTCCAGATTTGCGGACCCATTGAAATGAATGGGTCTACATCCTTGATGCGGAATGGCCACGGAACGGGACCCGTGTATAGCGGATCTGAAAATGAGGTCTGCAATACGAGCACGGGCTTCACAAGCCCTTATACTCCTTTTAGTGGTGAAAGCTGGCAGTCCAAATGTTATTTTAATATATGCCTCTCCAGGTTTTGTGAGGGGTACAGCGGTGCTCATGGTTATTATTGCCACGGTAAGGGGGGCCCAAATTCAAAATTTGCCATGGGGCCCGTAGAATTCTAGTTATGCCACTGCGCCAGGCACATGCGCACCCGACGCGCACATCACACACAGCGCGTAGCTGTACAGTGGGAAGGAAGGAGAGCGTTCCTTCCTTCCAACTGTGATGCCGGCCAGCCACTGCCACCAATGAAAATGCTTGAAAAGGACTAGTGAGGTAGGGATTGGTTAGATCCCACTGCCCCACCAATGAAAATAAACATGACGGCCTGAGGGGGGAGGGGGGTTGTCGGCATCCACTTTCAGCTAGTATCCGAGGGAGGGAGTGAGAGTATGACCTGCAGTTCCTTTTCCATGTCACCTTGAAAATATCAGCAGTGCAGCAGAGCCCAGTACAGCTGAGACCAATACAGCAGAGCCCATTGCAGCAGAGCCCATTGCAGCAGAGCCCATTGCAGCAGAGCCCAGTGCAGCAGAGCCCAGTGCAGCAGAGACCCTAGTCAGTTTTGAGTCACATTTAAATAATAAATGTAATCTTTATGTAGTGTTATATATTTTAATATGCACCTTGTGTTTTGTTATGCGCATGAATCAGTCATCACCGACCAGCACCCCCTAAGCCCCTCCCACCCCTAAGCCCCACCCCAGAACCCCACTCCACCTGGTCCCTAGGAAAATTGTCTTGCAGGAAACTGGTCCTTGGTGCAAAAAAGGTTGGGGACCACTGCTCTACATAATATTCCATAGATTCTCCATGGGGTTTAGGTCAGGCAAGTTTGCTGGCCAATCAAGCACAGCGATACCGTGATTATTAAGTCAGGTACTGGTACTTTCAGCAATGTGGGCAGGTGTCAAGTCCTGCTGAAAAATGAAATCAGCATCTCCATAAAGCTTATCATCAGAGAGAAGCATGAAGTGTTCTACAATTTCCTGGTAGACAGCTGCTCTGCCCTGGACTTGATAAAACACAGAGGACCAACACCAGCAGATGACATGACTCCCCAAACCATCACTGACTGTGGAAACTTCACTCTGGACCTCAAGCAACTTGGCTTGTGTGCTTCTCCACTCCTCCTCCAGACTCTGAGATCTTGATTTCAAATTAAATGCAAAATGTACTTTCATCTGAAAAGAGGACTGGACCACTGAGCAAAAGTCCAGCCCTTTATCTCCTTTCATAGTATGGCAAGCACAGCACCATACTTTTCATAGTAGCTGTACTTGGTATTGCAGATCAATCCCATTAATTAGAGCTGCACAAAGGTCAAGATACCAATGGATTTCACATAACAGGCTGAGGCAGAGGCTATAGTTCTCACCTGAGCACCTTGTCCTCTTCAAACAGCAGATCGGCACAGGTATTAGGAGTCAAACCTCACAATCTGATGTTTTTGAATTAACCTGAGCATAGGTCATCAGTATTTAAATCATGGAAAATCCCTTTAGATCTATGTGGCATAGTTGGTGATAGTCCTGAATTTGCCAGGCGTGTACAGAATTTTCATAGACAATCCTGGCAAATTTGGATTTTCCTGGGCTAAAAATCTGCAGATTTTGTGAAACCCCTACATAAATGTAGGGCATACCTCTCCAGAAGTAGACATTTTTAGTGGGTTTATGGAATGCCAAGAAGCAGGAATTAAATGTCTTGATTTTACCATCAGGAATGTTGGTAAGTATGAGTTGACATTTATTTCGTTTTCTAGGACTCTTCAGGATAGGTAATAAATATCAGATTGTTGGGAATCTGAAATCTGTCACCCTCAGCAAATCAGCAGTTTCAGAAAGCTGTTGGATTTCCAATGCTGGTGACTACCCCACACAGCTGATCAGTGGGGGCAAGTGTTGGACCCTTATCAATCTGATATCAATCTGTATTTTTTCAGGACAGAAGAAAAAATTCAATTTTACAATTTCAGACAAATAATACAGAAAATACAGATTGTTCGTTTTCTTGGTAGTGTTACACAGATCTTCCTGAAAGCCAAGCATATCGGGATTTTTTTTTTTTGTGTTGTCAAGGTGATCAGCTTTATTGGAAAGACAACTGTGTTTCATGGTAGGAAAGTCAGAACACTTCATCCATACAGCTGTAGTTATTTTTCATCTACAATCATAAATTACATGACAAATAGCACTGGTGTTAATCCAATATCTCACAAGATGCAATCAGCAAGAACAGATGCCAGTGTTAATCATGATCATTGCTTAGCTAAATAGAAATATCTTACAAACAGCAGAAAGAACAATTTGCCTCTCATCACTCCAGACATGTCTGTTTTAGCAAATACTTGCATTCACCATAAAACAACATTCATTTTTTTCTCTTAACACTGCATTTTTTCCTCTTGAATAAACTGGCTATTGAGTGTTACCCTTGACCTTGTCAAAGGATTGAGTCCATAAACAATCTGATGCTGGCTGGCACTGATTATATAATGGCAGAGTATGCCGGGACACAAACCAAAATGGTAACACACAGTTACCAATTTATTCATATATTTCTAAGAAATTATGTTCCAGAATTATTTCATTGGGAACAGAACTATTTACTAATATAGACATGTCAGGAGGGGTGAGAGGTCATGAATAGTGTTAAGCGAGTCAAAGTTAACAAAGATCTGAATTTTGTGCTTTGTGGTAACGAATACATTTTTCCTGAAATAGTGGAAAAGAACAAAATAATACATATTCACCTCATCCATTTGCTCGCGGAGAGGCCGCCGTGATCAACTCCTGAAAAGCCTGAATGTGACTGTCAGATGCTGCAATCAACATTGAACGCGGCATCTGAGGGGTTCAATGACGGGGGGGGGGGGGGCTTTACGATCACCATTCTCTGTCATTGCACCCGCTACATACAATGTAATGCCATTCATGATTATGTAATTCTTAATTAATCTAATTTCATTGTGAACTTTGGGAAATCAGCTGAATGGAATGTAAGATAACTTAGGTCATCTCTACTCATGAATAATACTTTTCAAGTGTAAATGTTGTTTTTGGCCATTATATGACTTGTATCAGGCATTTTTTTGAATTTTTTTTCCACTGCAATCTGTAATTCTATTTTTATTTTATTTTTTCTAATCTAGTGGATGGAGACTAGCTGGTTTAATGTTTGCCCATTAACAGAACATGGAAAACAATAGCTCGCTATCAAATGCAGGAGCAGCAATGGAGGTCATTACATAACAGAACTAAGCACTTTATATGTGAATCCAGCTATTAATTAAGACAGTAAATCAATTAGAAACCAGTCAGAGTCTCTCTGTTATTGCATGTCTTAAACAGTCCCTCCCTTCTCCTCCTTCCTCCTCCCCTCTCCATAATCTTCTATGTCATTTAATACTTTAGTGAGCAGGCAGTCTTTCACACTATAGATGGATCTAAATAGTGAAAGAGAAGAATTTATCATTTTTTTATAAGGTATATTCCAAAGTTTCTTATATTTGCCTGTATATTGATTTATGAAAAAAATGAAATGAGAGTTACTCTTCAAAGACACATATCTGTTTCTTAAAGTAGTGGAGCTAAGTGAAATATATTAACTAGCAATAAAGCCTGTATTGTGAAAAAACAGACTCCCGAAACCTTTGTTCCCTAATATGCAATCACACCTGCATACCACCCTTCTGTTCCCTGTCTGTTGTCACTGTGCCCTGCAAGTCAAGACTCTGCCTACTGTATGCCCACTGCGCAAAAATACAATGGGCTTTAGAAAATTATTGTTGGTCATTTCTTAAATTTTTTATGAAACATTAACTACTAGAGTTGAGCGAACCCAAACTGTAAAATTCGGGTTCGTACCGAACTTTAGGCTTTTCGGCACCCGGACCCGAACATTTATGTAAAAGTTCGGGTTTGGTGTTCGGCGATTTTATGGCGCTTTTTGAAAGGCTGCAAAGCAGCCAATCAACAAGCATCATACTACTTGCCCCTACTATTGGCATGGCTGTGATTGGCCAACTGCAGCATGTGACCCAGCCTCTATTTAAGCTGGAGACACGTAGCGCCGCCCGTCACTCTGATCGGATTAGTGTAGGGAGAGGCTGCAGCTGCCGTGAGGGAGATATCAGGGAGAAATCTTATCAAGAACTGTTTTTTGTACTCAGCGATCTACAGCAAAAGTGTTTTGTTGGTGCAGTGCACAATTTTTTTAAGCCTGCCCTGACCCAACTACTGCTGAAAACAAACTTTTTTTTCTTCAGAAAGTCAATATCAATACATGATCGGCAGCCATTATATGCAACAATAGTGCACCAGCAAAGGCTATCTGCATGTCTGCAAGTCCAGAAATACAGCTTTTTGCTTACTGGGGTTAAAAAAATACATCTGTTAAATATAGTGCACATCTGGGATTACACGTGCATAAGTGACTGTCACATTTAGGCCAGAAATACGGCTTTGGCATACTGGGGTGAAAAAAAGCCTCTGATATACTGCACATCTGGGATTACAAGTGCATAAGTGACTGTCACATTTAGGCCATAAATACGGCTTTTTGGTAACTGGGGTGAAAAATCCCTCTAATATACTGCACATCTGGGATTACACGTGCATAAGTGACTGTCACATTTAGGCCAGAAATACGGCTTTTTGGTTACTGGGATGAAAAAAGCCTCTGATATACTGCATATCTAGGATTAGACGTGCATAAGTGACTGTCACATTTAGGCCAGAAATACGGCTTTTTGGTTGCTGGGGTGAAAAAACCCTCTAATATACTGCACATCTGGGATTAGACAAGCATAAGTGACTGTCACATTTAGGCCAGAAATACGGCTTTTTGGTTACTGGGGTGAAAAAAGCCTCTAATATATTGCACATCTAGGATTACACATGCATAAGTGACTGTCACATTTAGGCCATAAATACGGCTTTGGCATACTGGGGTGAAAAAAGCCTCTGATATACTGCACATCTGGGATTACACATGCATAAGTGACTGTCACATTTTGGCCATAAATACGGCTTTTTGGGTACTGGGGTGAAAAAACCCTCTAATATACTGCACATCTGGGATTAGACAAGCATAAGTGACTGTCACATTTAGGCCAGAAATACGGCTTTTTGGTTACTGGGGTGAAAAAACCCTCTAATATCGTGCATATCTGGGATTAGACGTGCATAAGTGACTGTCACATTTAGGCCACAAATAAGGCTTATAGGATACTGTGGTGAAAAAACCCTCTGATATAGTGCACATCTGTGATTACACGTGCATAGGTTACTGTCACATTTAGGCCACAAATAAGGCTTTTAGGATACTGTGGTGAAAAATCCCTCTGATATACTGCACATCTGGGATTACACTTGCATAGGTGACTGTCACATTTAGGCCACAAATATGGCTATTAGGTTCTTGTTGTTAAAAGAAACCTTTTTTTCATATACTGCACATCTGTGATTACACGTGCATAGGTGACTGTCACATTTAGGTCACAAATACCGCTGTCATATAGAGTTTTTTAAAAAAAATAATAGAGTGCAATACCCTACATCAGGGTTTATATTGGCGATTAATTATTTTTAACATATTTAACCACTTTTTACTTTGCTTTGTGAACGCGGTCATGGTCGTGGTGTTGGTGGAGCCTCTTGTGCTGGGAGAGGACGTGGCCATATTGCCACAGCTACACGTCTTACTGAACCTACTACCTCAGGTCCCAGTAGACGCCAGAATCTACAGCGATATTTGGTCGGGCCTAATACCGTTCTAAGGATGGTAAGGCCTGAGCAAGTACAGATGCTAGTCAATTGGGTGGCCGACAGTGGATCCAGGACGTTCACATTATCTCCCACCCAGTCTTCTGCAGAAAGCGCACAGGTGGCGCCTGAAACCCATGCCCATCAGTCTGTCACATCACCCCCGTGCATATCGGGGAACCTGTCTGAGCCTCAAGTCATGCAGCAGTCTCTTATGCTGTTTGAAGACTCTGCTGGCAGGGTTTCCCAAGGGCATCCACCTAGCCCTTCCCCAGGGGTGGAAGAAATAGAATGCACTGACGCACAACCACTTATGTTTCCTGATGAGGACATGGGAATACCACCTCAGAACGTCTCTGATGATGACGAAACACACGTGCCAACTGCTGCGTCTTTCTGCAGTGTGCATACGGAAAAGGAACGTCAGGGAGGAAGACTGGGTGGAAGACGATGCAGGGGACGATGAGGTCCTAGACCCCACATGGAATGAAGGTCGTCCCACTGACTTTCAGAGTTCAGGGGAAGAGGCAGTGGTGAGACCGAGCCAACAGCGTAGCAAAAGCGGGAGCAGGGTGCAAAAGCAGGGCAGCCGTCGCCAAAACAGTTCGCTTGCTACTGGCCACCGTCAACAGGGACCGAGCACACCAAAGGCAGCTTCAAGGAGTTCCCTGGCATGGCACTTCTTCACACAATGTGCTGACGACAAGACCCGAGTGGTTTGCACGCTGTGCCACCAGAGTCTGAAGCGAGGCATTAACGTTCTGAACCTTAGCACAACCTGCATGACCAGGCATCTACATGCGAGACACGGGCTGCAGTGGAGTAAGCACCTTCAAAACCAAGAAAGGGCTCAGGCCCCTCTTGCTCCGTTTTCTGCTGCTGCCTCGGTCTCTTCCTCCTCCTCTGGAGGAACGTTTGCACCTGCAGCCGAGCAAACAGAGGATGTGCCACCAACAACACCACCTCCGTCACCAAGCATCTCCACCATGTCACACGGAATCGTTCAGCTCTCCATCTCACAAACCTTTGAGAGAAAGCGTAAATTCCCACCTAGCCACCCTCGATCCCTGGCCCTGAATGCCAGCATTTCTAAACTGCTTGCCTCTGAAATGCTGTCATTCAGGCTGGTGGAGATGGACAGCTTTAAACATCTCATGTTGCTTGCTGTCCCACAGTACGTCGTTCCCAGCCGCCACTACTTCTCCAGGAGAACCGTGCCCTCCCTGCACAACCAAGTATCGGATAAAATCAAGTCTGCACTGCGCAACGCCATCTGTGGCAAGGTCCACCTAACCACAGATACGTGGACCAGTAAGCACGGCCAGGGACGCTATATCTCCCTAACTGCACACTGGGTAAATGTAGTGGCGGCTGGGCCCCAGGCGGAGAGCTGTTTGGCGCACGTCCTTCCACCGCCAAGGATCACAGGGCATCATTCTTTACCTCCTGTTGCCTCCTCTTCCTACTCGGCTTCCTCCTCCTCTTCTACCACCTCCTCATATGGTCAGCGACAGACCTTCACCACCAACTTCAGCACAGCCAGGGGTAAACGTCAACAGGCCGTTCTGAAACTAATGTGTTTGGGGGACAGGCCCCACACCGCGCAGGAGTTGTGGCGGGGTATAGAACAACAGACCGACCAGTGGTTGCTGCCAGTGAGCCTCAAGCCCGACCTGGTGGTGTGCGATAATAGGCGAAATCTCGTTGCAGCTCTTGGACTAGCCGGTTTGACGCACATCCCTTGTCTGGCGCATATGCTGAATTTGGTGGTGCAGAAATTCATTCACAACTACCCTGACATGTCTGATCGGCTGCATAAAGTGCGGGCCGTCTGTGCGCGCTTCCGGCATTCTCATCCTGATGCCGCTCTGCTGTCTGCTCTACAGCGTAACTTTGGCCTTCCCGCTCACCGCCTCATATGCGACGTGCCCACCAGGTGGAACTCCACTTTGCACATGCTGGAGAGACTGTGCGAGCAGCAGCAGGCCATAGTGGAGTTTCAGCTGCAGCACGCACGGGTGAGTCGCACTGCGGAACAGCACCACTTCACCACCAATGACTGGGCCTCCATGCAAGACCTGTGTGCCCTGTTGCGCTGTTTCGAGTACTCCACCAACATGGCCATTGGCGATGACACCGTTATCAGCGTTACAATACCACTTCTATGTCTCCTTGAGAAAACACTTAGGGCGATGATGGAAGAGGATGTGGCCCAGAACGAGGAGGAGGAAGAGGGGTCATCTCTAACACTTTCAGGCCAGTGTTTTAGAAGTGGCTCAAAAGAGGATTTTTGCAACAGCAGAGGCCAGGTACAAATTTGGCCAGCCAGGGCCCACTACTGGAGGACGATGAGGATGAGGAGGAGGATGGGAAAGAAGCATGTTCACAGCGGGGTGGCATCCAACGCAGCTCGGGCCCATCACTGGTGCGTGGCTGGGGGGATACGGAGGACGCCGACCATACTCCTCACACAGAGGACAGCTTGTCCTTACCTCTGGGCAGCCTGGCACACATGAGCGACTACATGCTGCAGTGCCTGCGCAACTACTGCAGAGTTGCCCACATCTTAACGTGTGCTGACTGCTGGGTGGCCACCCTGCTGGATCACCGGTACAAAGACAATGTGCCGTCCTTAATTCCCTCACTGGAGCGTGATCGGAAGATGCACGACTACAGGCGCACGCTGGTAGATGCGCTCTTGAGAGCATTCCCGACTGACGCCGGGGGACAAGTGGAAGCACAAGGCGAAGGCAGGGGAGGAGGAAGAGGTCGCCAATGCAGCTGTGTCAGCGCCAGCACCTCAGAAGGCAGGGTTAGCATGGCCAACATGTGGAAAAGCTTTGTCACCTCTCCGCAACAACCGGCCCCAACTGCTGATATGGAGCGTGTTAGCATGAGGCAGCATTTGAACACCATGGTGGAACAGTACCTGTGCACATGACTACACGTACTGACTGATTCTTGTGCCCCATTCAACTTCTGGGTCTCCAAATTGTTCACATGGCCAGAGCTTGCCCTGTATACCTTGGAGGTGCTGGCCTGCCCTGCAGCCAGTGTACTCTCTGAACGTGTATTTAGTAAGGCAGGAGGCGTCATTACAGACAGACGCAGCCACCTGTCCACAGCCAACGTGGAAAAGCTCACATTCATTAAAATGAACCAGGCTTGAATCCCACAAGACTTGTCTGTTCCTTGTGTAGAATAGACATTTATACCACCATCAAACATACATTTTTGTACTCAAGTCAAGTGCAATGATTCTTTGTTTTCTTTTTTTTTTATTTGTCCCAATATTTTGGGGGCTATCTACCCCAATAAAAAATATAAAAAAAACATTGTTGGCTACCTCCTCCTCCTCCATTGCTGCCTCCACCTACAACAACACATTCACCGCCTCCTCAACCTCCGACTCCATATCCACCTCCTTCTCTGTGTTGCAGGTTAATAATTAGTCATTTTTAGTTATTTTATTTTATTTTAAGTTATTTCCCTATCCACATTTGTTTGCACAGCAGTTGCCATTTTAGAGCCATTTTAATTTAAAAAAGTGCCAATTTTAGTGCCCTAAATTGAATTTTTTTTTATTTTCAATTGTCGGGTGACATTTTACCATTTTTGGTGTATACAAACCCTTGCTGTGCCTGGGTGACAGGGGCCTAAATCTCTCAAAATCCTCTGTTGTATTGCTGGGTGACAAGAACCCCCTTTTGCCATGAATGAACCCCTGCTCTGCCTGGGTGACAGGGGCCTAAATCTCTCAAAATCGTCTGTTGTATTGCTCGGTGACAAGAACCCCCTTTTGCCGTGAATGAACCCTTGCTGTGCCTGGGTGACAGGGGCCTAAATCTCTCAAAATCCTCTGTTCTATTGCTGGGTGACAAGAACCCCCTTTTGCCGTGAATGAACCCCTGCTGTGCCTGGGTGACAGGGGCCTAAATCTCTCAAAATCCTCTGTTGTATTGCTGGGTGACAAGAACCCCCTTTTGCCGTGAATGAACCCCTGCTGTGCCTGGGTGACAGGGGCCTAAATCTCTCAAAATCGTCTGTTGTATTGCTGGGTACCAAGAAGCCCCTTTTGCAGTAAATGAACCCCTGCTGTGCCTGGGGGACAGGGGCCTAAATGTCTCTAAATCCTCTGTTGTATTGCTGGGTGACATGAACCCCCTTTTGCCGTGAATGAACCCCTGCTGTGCCTGGGTGACAGGGGCCTAAATCTCTCAAAGTCCTCTGTTCTATTGCTGGGTGACATGAACCCCCTTTTGCCGTGAATGAACCCCTGCTCTGCATTGCTGACAGGGAACTAAATTTAGTGAAAACATCTGTTACTGATCGGAAGATGCGCGACTACAAGCGCATGCTGCTGATGGCATTCCCACCTGACAGCGGGGGCACAGTGGAAGCACAAGGCAAAGGCAGAGGAGGAGGAAGAGGTCGCCAACCCAGCTGGGGCACCACCAGCAGAGAAGGCAGGGTTAGCATGGACAAAATGTGGAAAAGCTTTGTCAGCCTTGGAGGTGCTGACCTGCCCTGCAGCCAGTGTATAGTGTGAACGTGTGTTTAGCACGGCAGAGAGCATTATCACAGGCCACAGCCAATGTGCACAAGCTTACGTTTATTAAAATAAACCAGGCATGGATCCCACAGGACTTGTCCATACCTTGTGCAGAATAGACATTTATACCAGCCTCAACCATCCATTCTTGTACTCAAGTGCACTTATTCTTTGTTTTATTTTGTTATATGTCCCAATATTTTGGGGGATACCCCAATTTAAAAATAAAAATAACACAAATCAGTGTTGGCTACCTATTCCTCCTTCACCACCGCTTCCACCTACACCGCCACGTCAACCTACAGCCACATTCACACATCCACCGCCTCCTCAACCTCCTTCTCCTAGATCCAGATTGTTATTTTTAATTTTTCTGTATTTTATGTTATTTTAAGTCATTTCTCTATCCACATTTGTTTGCAGAACAGTTGCCATGCTCTTATGCACATTTTTAAGCCTTTTGTAGTCCTCTAGCCCTTTCCAGGACTATTTTAGAGCCATTTTAGTGTTCAAAAGTTCTGGTCCCCATTGACTTTAATGGGGTTCGGGTTCGGGGTCAAGTTCGGGTCAAGTTCGGGTCCCGATCCCGAACTTTTTTTTCAAGTTCAGCCCAACCTGCCGAACCCGAGCATCCAGGTGTCCGCTCAACTCTATTAACTACCTAACTGTTTAGCCCGAGCTCAGCTGGGGCTGTGGGAAAAGTGCTTAAAAAGGACCTGACAAGACCAGGAGAAGCCGATCAGATTAATATATATTTTTGTGGGAAAATTATGACTGCTGGAACACAAAGGGAGAAAATATTATTGGTCCTTAAAGCTAAAATTAATTATTTCACTAAGGGCTCATGCACACGACTGTGCCGTTTTTTGTGGTCCGCAAATTGCGGATCCGCAAAAAACGGATGCCGCCCGTGTGCCTTCCGCAATTTTCGGAATGGAACAAAAGGCCCATTATAGAGATGCCTATTCTTGTCCGCAAAACGAACAAGAATAGTACATGTCTCATAATTTTTGCGGGGTCACGGAACGGAGCAACGGATGCGGACAGCACAAAGAGTGCTGTCTGCATCTTTTGCGGACCTATTAAAATGAATTGTTCCGTATACGGACCGTAAACAGGATCAAAATACGGTCCGTATATGGAACGCAAAAAACGTTCATGTGCATGAGCCCTAAGGGGTTAAAAATGCAATTGTGTCCCTTGAGTTGTGCAACAATAAGATTTACTGCAAACACAAATTAAAAATCTACAATAAAAAAGTGAAATTTTTGGGAGGATATTTCCAGTTTTAATGTGACCTTTAGGCCTCTTGCACATGAACGTGTGCTGGCCGAGCTGCGGCCGCAAATTGCGGTCCTCAATGCACGGGCACTGACCCTGGGCCAGCCGCATGCTGATCACGAACCCATTCACATTTTATATTTTTGTGGGTTTTTACACAGCTTTATATTTCACGATAGACCGCGACTTAAAGAAGGAGTAACAAGGCAACCCACGCCCAAATAATCCACTACTTAATGCTCTTCTACTGGTGCAATATAACCTGCTTTCTTCCCGTGGAGGAGTAGAAGGAATAGGTGGTATTGAGTAGTGAAAAAAACTGTTTTGATGCCCATAGCAACAAATTAGAGCTCAGTTTTTAACTATTTTGGTGAAATAAAAGTGATGATTTGATTGGTTTTGATAAATCTGTTGCATAAAATACAGATTACATGGAAAACAGCTCATTTATTAGAATTGTCAACACAGGGAAATGAGAGGCAGGTTGAGAAACCATGCCTCAGCCGTCATAGTTAGCACTATGGGGTTGATTTATCAAAACTGGTGTAAAGGAAAACTAGCTTGGTTGCCCATAGCAACTAATCAGATTCCACCTTTCAATTATCAGAGCTCCTTTGGAAAATGGAAGGTGGAATCTGATAGGTTGCCATTAGTGTTGAGCTAATTGAAGTTGACAAAAATCGAATTCGATCCGAATTTCAGGAAAAATTCAATCCGTCAGGAATCAGAATTTCCTGGCGATTTGTTGTAATGAATCAGATTTTTTCTAAAGAAAAATACTACTGATTTTGTTCATGTTCATTTACACATAAGAGAATCCACACATCCTTGATTCTGTAATAGCTGACTTTTAACTTGCTTTGTCACTAATTAATTTGTATCGAATCAAATATTTTTGGAAAATTTGGCAAAGCGTCCAAATAGAATTTTTGCAAACTTCGCTCATCTCTAATTGCTATGGGCAACTAAACCAGTTTTCCTTTTAACCGGTTTTGATAAATCTACCCCTATGTATGTGTGCTTCAACCTGCATCTGATTGGCTGAAGTGGTTACACCATGTGACTGCTGCTGCCAATTTGAGAAGTAAGTCATTAGCAACGAAACAAAGCTTGCATTTTTTATAGTAGTGTGATTATTTTCCTGTGTACAGGTATTTTCAATATACTCCTTTTTTGTAGTGTCCCCTACTGGTTATTGACTATAATAAATGTGGGCACATTTTCCATGAAACGGGGAGAGCTCTTGTCTCTGGCACTGTCCCTCCTTTACTGCAGGGGGTTCACTTTGCTGCCCATTTCTGCAGAACCTTGCCAAGTAAACGTCATTAGTAAGGTTCTGTTCACATTTGTATTGTGGTTTTTATTTGTAGTGGAAGCAATAACTCTGTGCCAGGTCTGTTGTACAACAAATCCAAATAGCATTCAATAAGACCAAATGACTATAATGGGGTCTGTAAGGGACATCATCATGGCAGTCACTTATTGTCAGCTGTTTTTAAATTTGAAGTTGGATAATCTATTCACTATATTCAAGTCATTAGTAAATCTGTATGCAGTAAACCGCTCAGCCCCATCTAGTGCCAGCTGCTGGAAATTACAGTTGTATTATTTACTGTAACTTTATGTCTACGCATAGGATTTGGAGCACTGTATCAAACGAATGGTTCTCTCACTACTATAACATATAGTCTAATAATTAGCAGAGCAGGAGATTAGACCTAAACAAACTTTAAAATGATTTTCCTGGACTAACATATTTTTATCAGATCAGTAGGGCTCCAACTCCTGGCAACTCCACTGATAAGCTCTTTGGTACTGCAGACAAAAAAAAATAAACTTTTATTATTTTTTTTTTTTTTAAGAAGACATTTTATTTTGAGAATTTAAGGGTTGAACAATCCACTGTCCTCAGGGAATAATGGTATAGACAACTAGTCTTTGCATCATTTTTTATATGCTTGATTTTATTGTTTTCGGTTAAGGACTAAATGTTACATTACGCTGAGAGGTGTTCAGCTAACCATTATTTTCAGTAAAGAGCCTATTACCCTTTCAGAATAGATCAGTGTATTTGAAGTGTAACATTAGATTTTCTGTTTGACAGATTAAAACCATTATTGGTTTTATGTTGTTTTAAATACAAGGCTACACATGCATTCACAATGGCATTAAAATAGTATTTGCCCCCCATGCAAATGACTTCTTATATAGTTGTCACACTCAGTTTATAATCGTAAATCCCAATATAGTAGTATACAAAATGAACCTGAGTTTACTGGAGTAATAAACTTATCTTACAGTCAATGATCCCATTTGAAAAAAAATATGATCCCCCTAAAAATTAATTGGTCATACTATCTTTATTACTAAAGTTAGACCCAAATGCTTACTAAGTGGAATCGGTCAGAATTTTAGGAAAACTTTGATTTGAACGAATCTGAATTTCCTTGCGCTTTGTGGGAATGAATCAGGTTTTTCTAAAATGGCAGCTGCACATGTTACAAAGCAAAACTAAGTATAGAGGAGACAAGCCTGGGAACGCAAGATCACCCATAATGCAGTGCAGCCAGCAAATCCTCGGCTAGCCATCCCGTATGATGTCACAGCCGTATAAAACCCTCATTCCCCGCTGTCTCTACCATTGTCCTATGAGCTGAGCATAGGATCTGTCATAGGATCTCAATAGCCAAAGAAAACGCTTCAGTTTTGTCCCCATTCATTGTCAATGGGGACAAAACCGAAATCAAAGAAACGGAATGCACTAAAATGCATTCCATTCCGTTCAGTTGCACTCCCATCACGGACAGAATAACGCTGAAAGCAGCTTTTTTCTGTCCATGATGCGGTTCGGAGCAAGACGGATCCGTCCTGGCACACAATGTAGGTCAATGGGGACGGATCCGTTTTCTATGACACAATAGAAAACTGATCCGCCCTCCATTGACTTCCAATGGTGTTCATGACGGATCCGTCATGGCTATAGAAGACATAGTACAACCAGATCCGCTCATGACGGATGCATGCAGTTGTATTGTAATGGAAGCGTTTTTGCAGAACCATAACAGATCCGCAAAAACGCTAGTCTAAAAGTAGCCTAATAGAAGATTTCAATGCCAACTAGATGGTGTCGTTTCTGAAGAAACCACAGGATTTTGGCTTGAAATCTGATTGGCTGTTTGTGGCTCCAACCACTTTTTAAAATTTGAACCCAAGTCACCCAATGACTGACTGTGCCAAATTTGAGGACCCTGCCATTAACAGTGAAAGAGCGGCAGTAATTAAAATTTTCCCATATAAAATAAATGGCTGAAATGTGATTGGCTGTTAAAGGCTCCACCCACTTTTCCTAAATTCTAACCACACTCACCCAGTGACCCATGGTGCCAGTTTGGGGACTCTGGCTTTCATATTGTAAGAATAACAGCTTTTTACATTTTCTCCTTGAAGTCAATAGGGAAAATCTGATTGGTCGTTTGTGGCTCCGCCCATTTTTTTTAACTTGAATTCCCGTCACCCAATAACAGAATGTACGAAGTTTGAAGACCCTGCCATTAACAGTGTAAGTTTGGCAGCTATTTAAATATTCCCTTTGAATAGCAATAGTAATATTTGATTGGCTGTTTTAAGCTCCGCCCAGTTTTCCGAATTTAAACCCCAGTCACCAAGTCATGGTCTGTGCTAAGATTGGGGCCTCTGGCTTTAAAACTGTGAGAATGGCAGTATTTGAAAGATTTACATTGAAGTCAATAAGTGAAATCTGATTGGCTGTTTTACGCTCCACCCAGTTTTCCTAAATTTTGACTGCAGTCACCCAGTGAGTAATTGTGCTAAGTTTGGGATACTTGGCATTTAAACTGTGATAATAGCAGCAGTTTATCTGCTTTTCATTAAGGTCAAAGGCTGAAATCTGATTGGCTGTTGTTGCCCCGCCCCTTTTTTTCCTAATTGTGAACCACAGTCACTTAGTGACTAACACTTTAAGGTTTTGGGAATTATGGCATTTAACGTGTAAAAATGGCAGCAGTTTTATTGTTTTCTATTGAAAATCAATTAGTGAAATTTGATTGGTTGTTGGTGGCTCTGCCCACTTTTTCTAATTTTGAAGTGGAAACAACCAATGACTGCATTTGTGATATTAGAGGTCCATGACATCAATAATGTGAGAATGGCAGCATTTTTGCGTTTTTCCCATTTAAATAAATCAAATAAATCTGATTGGTTGTTTTTGGCCCGGCCCACTTTTCAGAATTTTAATCCTATTCCTCCAGTGACCAACTGTGACAAGTTTGAGTACCCTGCCATTAACAGTCTAAGAGCAGCGGCAGTTTTAAAAAATTTAGGCTGAAATTTGATTGGCTGTTGTAGACTCCACCCACTTTTTATAGATTTTAACCCCAGTCACCCTGTGACCCACGGTGCCAAGTTTGGGTATTCTGGCTTAAATACTGTGAGAATGACAGCAATTGAAATTTTCTCATTGAAGTCAATAGGGAAAATCTGATTGGTTGTTTGCGACTCCGCCCACTTTTTAGAGTTGACCCCATGACCCAAGTGACCTAAGTGACCCAAGTTTGGTGAGTTTAACTTCAAAGCTCTACGAGTGGCAAAAGTTTACAATTTTCCAATGAAAGTCTATGACAAAAAGTGGGGTCTTCGGGGGGCCTCCCTAGGGGCCCAGAAGGTGGGATCAGTTAACAAAGCACAAGAAACCTATTTGGGTATGTGCCCAACAAGTGTGCAAAGTTTGGTAATTGTACTCCTAAAACTGTTGGAGGAGTAGCGTGTAGAAAATAGCTACATTTTCATTGGCTGTTGGTAGCTCCGCCCACTTTGGGGTGTCCCCTAAAAATTTACCCTTTTATTCGGGTTGACACCAACAATATGTGGTCCAAGTTTGGGGAGTGTAGCTTCAAAACTGTGCGAGTGGGAGCGATTTGAAAATTTTCCATGTCAAAGTCAATGGCAAAAAAGGGGTTTTGGTGGTCCGCCACAGGGGCCCGGAGGGTGGGATCGCTTATTAAAGCTCAAGCAACTTACCTCACTATAGAAACATAGAAACATAGAACATAGAATGTGTCGGCAGATAAGAACCATTTGGCCCATCTAGTCTGCCCAATATAGGCCGAAGAAGTGTGGAAAGTTTGGCATTTGTAGCCCCAAAACTGTAGCAGGAGTAGCGTATAAAAAAAGGGGGAGGGGGGGGGGCGGAGAAAAATAATAAAACGGAATAATAGTGTCGAGTGTGCCAACCAATACCATCCAGTCTGTATCCCTTAGGGGGGCCATGTCTTAATGATGATTATCCTCATCTTTAGCTGGCTTTACTTCCTAGAAAAGTCAACAAGATGCTGAGAGAGATGTAGTCACTGAGTCGGGCTCCTGCTGTATCTACCAGCATCTCTGTAAAAGCCAGTGCCGGACGATTAACCCCTTCTATGCCGCAGTCACTGTTTGCAGTCAGTGAGTAATCCCATCGGGTCCGCACTATGAGGTGACGGGGACCCGATGGGTGAGAAGGCAGCCCGATGCCTTGATGACACATAGGGACCGGCCTTCTATGGAAGCTGAGGAGATCCAGGCCCAGGCTGGGTCTTCTAGCCAACCTGTTAGTGTATTACTCAGTGTAATGCACTAACAGGCAATGCATTACAATACAGATGTATTGTAATGCATTGCAAAGGGGATCAGACCCCCAAAAGTAGAAGTCCCAGATTGGGACAGAAAAAAAAAAGAAAGTGTTTTGATAATAAAAAATAAAGGTTCAAGTAAAAACAAAATGCCCCTTTCCTCTTATTTTATAAGAAAAAAAAGAAAACACACACATATTAGGTATTGTCACGTCCGTAACAACCAGCTCTATAAATATATCCTATAATATAACCAATGAGATTAACACCGTAAAAAAAACTAAATAAAAACTGTGGCAAAAATTTTTGGGTAATTTTTGTCACCTTACATCACAAAAAGTGCAACACCAAAACATAAAAAAGGTGTATGTCCCCCAAAATGGTACCAATCAAACCGTCACCTCATCTCGCAAAAAATTTGACCATACCAAGACAATCGGACAAAAAATAAAAAAAACTATGACTCTCAGACTATGGAGACACTAAAATATGATTTTTTTTTGTTTACAAAATGCTATTATTGTGTTAAATTGAAATAAATAAAAAAGTAGACATATTAGGTATCGCCACGTCGATAGCGACTTGCTCTATAAAAAATATCACATGACCTACCCCCACAGGTAAATGTTATGAAAATAAATAAATAAAAACTGTGCCAAGGCAACCAATTTTTTTGTTACCTTGCCTCATAAAGTATAATAATGAATGATCAAAAAATTATCTAAAAATCATATGTACTCAAAAATGGTACCAAAAAAAACAAGCCCCTTCACAAGATGATTGGCAGAAAAAAAAAAATATGGCTTTCAGAAAATGGAGACTTTATGCTTTATTATGCAAAACTGAAACAAACAAAGAAAGTAGACATATTTGATATTATTGCATCTGTAACAACCTGCTCTATAAAAAATAAAATATGATCTAACCTGTCAGGTGAATATTGTAAAAAAAACTAAAAATTAAAACTGTGCATCATTTGGTTACCTTGCCTCACAAAAAATGTAATATAAAGCGATCAAAAATCATATGTACCCCAAAATAATACCAATGAAACTGTCACCTTATCCCGTAGTTTCCAAAATGGTGTCTTTTTTGGGGAGTTTCTACTGTCGGGGTGCACCAGGCGGGCTTAAAATGGGACATGGTGTCTAAAAACCAGTCCAGCAAAATCTGCTTTCCAAAAACCATGCGGCGCTCCTTTATTTCAGTGCCCTGCAATTTGCCATTACAGCAGTTTACCACTACATGTGGGGTGTTTCTGTAAACCGCAGAATCAGGGTAATAGATATTGAGTTTTGTTTGGCTGTTTAACCTTGATGTGTTACAGAATTTTTTTTTATTAAAATGGAAAATCTGCCTAAAGAGTTAACAAAGTTTGTTAAATCAGTTTTAAATAACTTGAGGGGTGTAGTTTCTACAAAGGTATCATTTATGGTTGGTTTCTACTATTTAAGTGACTTTAGAACTGAACTGGTCCTTAAAACGTGGGTATTGGAAATTTTCTTCAAAATTTTAAGAATTGCTTCTAAAATTCTAAGCATTTTAACGTCCGGAAAAAATGAAATGGCATTTACATAATGAGGCCAACATAAAGTATACATATGGGGAATGTTAAATAATAAATATTTTATGAGGTATCACTTTCTGTTTTAAAAGCAGAGAAATGTAAATATTGAATTTTTTTTATTTACAATTTTTTCATAAATAAAAAGGTGAAATATATTGACTCAAATTTATGACTGTCATGAAGTACAATGTGTCTCGAGAAAACAGGATCAAAATGGCTATGAATAAGTAAAAGTTATTACCACATAAAGTGACACATGTCAGATTTGCAAAAAATGGCCTTTGCACGTTAACCCTTTCAAGTTAAATAAGGTAAGAACTTTATAACTTTGCATTGGGGAAACAGGGGCAAATGTCCACAAATGTTCAAATTTCACAGTACCCCTGCTCCAGGGCACTACACAGTGCCTGAAATTGTGTGGGTAAGTGAACATTTTTAAAAGACACCTTATTTGGACACCGTGACAGCTTGTTCCACTATTGGCCAATAATAATAGATTTCTTTCAGAATTGTACATATTGCAATAAAAGATTAATAAATTTCACAATTGCATTTATTCGAAAAATAAAAACAATACTTGAAATGGAAAATAGGCATTAGGCCTCATGCACAAGACCGTATTTTTTTGCGGTCCGCAAAAACGGGTTCCGTTTTTCCATGATCCGTGACCGTTTTTTCGTCCGTGGGTCATTCTTGTTATTTGGAGGATCCACGGACATGAAAAAAAAGTCATTTTGGTGTCCGTCTGGCCGTGCGGAGCCAAACGGATCCGTCCTGAATTACAATGCAAGTCAATGGGGACGGATCCGTTTGACGTTGACACAATATGGTGCAATTTCAAACGGATCCGTCCCCCATTGACTTTCAATGTAAAGTCAGGAGTTAATATACCATAGGATCGGAGTTTTCTCCAATCCGATGGTATATTTTAACTTGAAGCGTCCCCATCACCATGGGAACGCCTCTATGTTAGAATATACCGTCGGATTTGAGTTACATCGTGAAACTCAAATCCGACAGTATATTCTAACACAGAGGCGTTCCCATGGTGATGGGGACGCTTCAGGTTAGAATATACTAAAAGAACTGTGTACATGACTGCCCCCTGCTGCCCCCCCTGTAGTTAACTCGTTGGTGGCCAGTGGCCCCCCCCTCCCTCCCCTGTAGTTAACTCGTTGGTGGACAATGGCCCCCCCCCCTCCCTCCCCTGTAGTTAACTCGTTGGTGGCCAGTGGGCCCCCCCTCCCTCCCCTGTAGTTAACTCATTGGTGGCCAGTGGGCCCCCCCTCCCTCCCCTGTTGTTAACTCATTGGTGGCCAGTGGGCCCCCCCCTCTCTCCCCTGTAGTTAACTCGTTGGTGGTGCAGGTCATGTCACTTACCAGTAGGAAGAGCTCCCGGCCGGACGCAGACATCGCAGCTCGCAGGTAAGTATAATGGTTCTACAAATTGCTAAGTAACCATGGCAATCGGGACTGCAGTAGCGTCCTGGTTGCCATGGTTACCGATCGTAGCCCCAGCGATTAAACTGGGACTCCGATCGGTACACTCCGCTGCCACCAATGATAGGGGGGAGATTTTAATTAGGAGGGGGAGGGAGGGGGGGGGCCCACTGGCCACCAGCAAGTTAACTACAGGGGAGGGAGGGGGGCCGGCCGCACTGGCCACCGAGTTAACTACAGGGGAGGGAGGGGGGCCCACTGGCCACCAACGAGTTAACTACAGGGGAGGGAGGGGGGCCGGCCGCACTTGCCACCAACGAGTTAACTACAGGGGAGGGAGGGGGGCCCACTGGCCACCAATGAGTTAACTACAGGCGAGGGAGGGGGGCCCACTGACCACCAATGAGTTAACTACAGGGGAGGGAGGGGGGGCGGCCGCATCGGCCACCAATGTGTTAACTACAGGGGGGGGGGAACTGCCCTCTGCTGCCTGGCAGCACCTGCCAGGCAGCAGGGGGCAGTCATGTACACAGCTCTTTTAGTATATTCTAACCTGAAGCGTCCCCATCACCATGGGAACGCCTCTGTGTTAGAATATACTGTCGGTTCTGAGTTAAAACTCAGCTATGAAAAAGCTTTTATGCAGACGGATCTTCGGATCCGTCTGTATAAAAACGAACCTACGGCCACGGATCACGGACACGGATGCCAATCTTGTGTGCATCCGTGTTCTTTCACGGACCCATTGACTTGAATGGGTCCGTGAACCGTTGTCCGTCAAAAAAATAGGACAGGTCATATTTTTTTGACAGACAGGATACACGGATCACAGTCTCGGCTGCAAAACGGTGCATTTTCCGATTTTTCCACGGACCCATTGAAAGTCAATGGGTCCGCGAAAAAAAAATGGAAAACGGCACAACGGCCACGGATGCACACAACGGTCGTGTGCATGAGGCCTTAGGGTGCATTCACATCTTTGCCAGAAGATCCGTTTGGGGCCTCCGCTATAGATTCCATCAAAAATACCTGAAAATATACCACAGCATGCTGCATTACTATGTGCAGTAAAATACTAGGTTGCATAACAGGGACCTGACAGACTCCATTATTCGAGGTCTGTTGGGAGCTGTTTAAGATCAAGCTCATTGTTTTCATTCTTTTGCTCCTAAAATGGAGCAAGACAATAGAAAAAAGAACAGCAATGTGAACGCTGCCATATCTTGATTTACAGTACTAGCAGAAGGAAAAATTTCCACGTTTCTTCGAGTTTTTCTGCCACTGAATGTGCTGGATTAGAGTAGGTCAAGAGGTAACTTCGGCTTAATTTAACCACAAGAGCCTCTTCTAATACACTAAGCATGCAGGGACATAAAATGTGTGCTATTACTGTTTTTATTGGACATAATTTTGTACATTGCTTGTTACTAGACTATTTCAATTTGGCAAACATATGTATCCAGTAAAAGCCAAACTGCAATGACCCCTCGTAATGATGTGCTTGCATGGGTATTCCAACGTAGCTTCTCCATCTTAATCTCTTCTTTATTTCATAGTCTGACTTTTCTTTCCTCGGCTGTCACATTTTGCTTCCTTTAAAATGCCAACAGATAGCAAACATGTAAACAACAAATCCTCACCATATGGACGTGCAAGTCCCTTGGTACTATTGGCTGTCATGTTATTCCTGCATTGCATAAGCGTTGAAAAGAATATGACATAATACAACACGAGCAAACTATGCAACAAAATTAACTGTTTATAATATATAAGTTCTGGAGCGGTGGCTTTCAGTAGATATGCTCTCTGTCTATCACCAGACTAAAGTGTCAGCAGAGCTGTGCCCATTCAGCTCAAGTCAGCGACAAACCTCTCCAACTTATTACATATGTATGTTGGCTCATATTCTGTGTTAAACACTCCCAATGGGTTATGATCTCTTGTCTGGGATTCCAGCACAATCCTAACATATGATCTTTTCTTTTGGTCCTATGTCCTGGCACTTATTTCTGGCGTTTGCACTGGCTTGGCTTCTTTGTTTGGTTTCAATAGTCACTTGTAGGAAAATCTGAGAGCTAAGTCTTGCAGATGGCAATTTGCAATTTTAATCTTTGTGGTCATTCACTTTTCACTACAGTATCCAAATGCCCTAGGTCACAGATGTTCCAGTGAAATTTGGTTTCCTGAGGCTAAATCTCTGATGTTCTAATCAGACAGGAGTCCATAATTGTATTAGTTTAGAGTCTCTACATATAGTTTCAGTACATCGAGAGATGAATAATAAGCTCCATTTAGGCAGGATGTTAGGCAGTGTACGCAAACTGTGGTCATTTTGAAAAACGTAGCCTAATATCGATGAGAGAACATGAGATTATAAATTACTTTGTAAAATGATTGGGCTTAAAGATGTTATACAGGTATTTTCTTAAATTAAGCCCCCAGACATCGGGATCCATGGAGACAGGGCCGTTTTAATGGATTAGTGGGCCCAGTGCAAAGGTTTTATGAGTGCCTTCCCTCAACATTGATATTTTTTCTTAAAACTTCACAGTCATTTGAATGGAACCTATTAAGAGCTTCATGCTGGCCTAACCACAGTGTCATGGTCTTACCTGCTTGCTGCTCTCCTTCGTTTGACATGTGCTGGCGGCCATCTTGGATTCTGGGTTTCTTGTAGCCTTCCACCCTGCGGCTCCTCCTTCCCCTGGGAGGAGCTGGATGCCTAGCTCATATATATAGGAGGTCTGTGGCTTCAGTTCCTTGCTTGGTCCTCTTGTGTTCACATGCTTCTAAGACTGCTGCTGCTTCTGGTTCCTGATCCTGGCTTCGTCTGACTACCCTTCTGGTTCCTGACCTCTGGCTTCGCAAAGACTCTGCTCGGTTTCACCATCCGTTTGGACTTTTGCTTTACAGCTTTATTTTCAATAAAGCCTTCTCATTTTCACTTATCTCTTGTTGTACGTCTGGTTCATGGTTCCGTAACATTAGGACCAAGCCATGAATTCTGACGGTACAGGGCCATCCTCGCTACCCACGCTGGTTGCCAGACTTGATCAGCAGGATCACCTGTTGGGTCGGTTCGCTGTGGCGTTGCAAACCCTGCTTGAACGCACAGCTCATTTCGCTCCCGTTGCCGATGGGTCGGTTGTCGCTCCTGGGCTCGCTTCTACTGCCGCTCCTGTTGTTGCGCCAGAGTCTACCCCGACACCTGTTGTTGCGCCTGCGGTGTTTCGGGGTATGACCGGTTCTGCCCCTCTTCCACAGCGCTTTGGGGGAGAGCCAACTCAGTGCCGAGGTTTCCTTAACCAGGTGGGCATTTATTTCGAGTTGCTGCCACATGCCTTTCCTACTGAGAGATCAAAGGTGGGCTTCTTGATCTCGCTGCTCTCGGACAAGGCCTTGGCCTGGGCCAGCCCTTTATGGGAGAACAACAATCCGGTGGTTGCCGAGTTTTCCGGTTTTGTTGCTTCTCTTCGGAAGGTATTCGATGTGCCGGCTCGTGCTGCCTCTGCTGCGAAGCTCCTTATGTCCATCAGACAGGGTTCACGATCCGTAGCTGAATACGCCATTGAGTTTCGTACCCTGGCAGCAGAGGTGGGCTGGAATAATGAGGCTCTGGTCGCTGCTTTCTCTCATGGTCTCTCGGATGCCTTGAAGGATGAGGTTGCAGCTAAGGACCTACCAGTTGAGCTCGAGTCTCTTATTTCTTTCCTGATTTTGATTGACACCAGACTCAGGGAGAGACCTTCCTTTAAGGAGAACCTGCGGAGGTCTTCTAACAGATTGGTGCCTACGTTTGCTGTCCCACCCGTGCCTCCCTCTCCTCCCACGCCTCCTGGGGATGACTTGTCTGGGGGTGAACCCATGCAGCTGGGGTTTGCTCGCCTGTCCGAGGGGGAGAGGGCACTCCGGAGACATGAGGGCCGATGCATGTACTGTGGTCTCGGTGGGCATTTTCGGTTGGCATGTCCGAACCGTCCGGGAAACGCTCGTACCCTGAGATCCTGTCGGAGGCAGATCTTGGGTGGAGTCTCCTCGTCCCCGGTTTCCCGTGTTGACAAACCACTGATCACTGTTGTCCTCTCCTGGGTCGGGGGCTCGGTGACGACCCAGGCGTTGGTGGACTCTGGTGCTGGTGGTTTGTTCATTGATAGTGTGTTCGCTGCCGCCAATTCCATTCCTCTGCAGGCTCGAGGTTCCCCACTGGCTCTTGAGGCGAAAGACGGCAGACCCCTTCTGCCGCCACACGTGACTCATGAGACCCTTCCAGTGGGGATAGCCATTGGTGCCGTTCACAGAGAGTCGGTCTGCCTCCAGGTTATTTCGTCTCCACACTACTCGGTGGTCTTGGGGTACCCCTGGCTCCAGAAGCATAATCCGACTTTCGATTGGAGATCGGTCGAGATCCTCTCATGGTCACCGCAGTGTGGGGCTAGTTGCATCCATGGGTCTGTCAAGTTGCTGTGTACTTCCTCGGACTCTCTGTTGCCTCCTGAATATGAGGAGTACCGGGATGTATTCGATAAGGTGCGCGCGGTTGCCCTACCTCCGCACCGCCCATACGATTGTGCCATAGAGTTACAATCTGGTGCCGTTCCTCCTCGTGGCAAAGTCTATCCTCTGTCGGTAGCGGAGAATGAGGCCATGGAGGAGTACGTGAGGGAGGCGCTTTCACGCGGACACATTCGCAAATCTTCGTCCCCGGCAGGGGCTGGATTTTTCTTTGTGAAAAAGAAGGGCGGTGAGTTGAGGCCTTGCATCGATTACAGGGGTCTCAATCGCATCACGATCAAGAACGCTTACCCGATACCCTTGATTTCCGAGCTGTTCGATCGCCTTAAAGGGGCCACGGTCTTTACCAAACTCGACCTGAGGGCGGCATATAACCTGGTAAGGATCAAGGCGGGCGATGAGTGGAAGACCGCGTTTAACACCAGGACCGGTCATTACGAATCCTTGGTTATGCCCTTTGGGTTGTGCAATGCGCCCGCAGTCTTTCAGGAATTCATCAACGATGTTTTCCGTGACCTGTTGCAGCAGTGTGTGGTAGTCTATTTGGATGACATCTTGGTATATTCTGAATCCATGGAGGCCCACATTCTGGATGTCAGACGAGTGTTGCAACGGTTACGAGAGAACAAGCTGTTCGGTAAGCTTGAGAAATGCGAATTTCACCGATCCCAGGTAACCTTCTTAGGTTACATCATTTCCGCTGAGGGGTTCTCCATGGATCCTGAGAAGGTTTCGGCTGTCTTACAGTGGCCCCAGCCCAGTGGTCTTCGTTCCCTGCAGCGCTTTTTGGGCTTCGCCAATTATTATCGGAAGTTCATCAGGGACTTTTCCATGCTGGCCAAGCCTCTCACGGATCTGACCAGGAAGGGCAGTAATTCCCAGGTCTGGCCGCTCGAGGCCATCCGAGCTTTTGAGGCCCTAAAGTCCGCCTTTGTGTCGGCTCCGATTCTGTCGCATCCCAACCCTGGGTTGCCCTTTGTCCTCGAGGTGGACGCGTCTGAGACGGGAGTAGGCGCCCTTCTGTCTCAGCGTAGAACACCAGAGGGTCCTCTGCTTCCTTGTGGGTTTTACTCCCGGAAACTGTCTTCCGCGGAGTGCAACTATCAGATTGGTGACAGGGAGTTATTGGCCATCGTGCAGGCCCTTAAAGAATGGAGGCACTTGCTCGAGGGTTCGGTGGTTCCGGTTCTCATCCTGACGGACCACAAGAATCTGACCTACTTTTCTGAGGCCAGGAGATTGACACCACGTCAGGCCAGATGGGCTCTGTTCTTGTCACGTTTTAATTACGTGGTCTCCTACCTACCCGGTTCCAAGAACATCAGGGCGGATGCCTTATCACGGCAGTACTCCGAGCTGTCCAGGGAGGAGTCGATTCCGACTTCGGTCATACCTCCGAATCAGATCCTGGCCGCCATTCGCACCAGCCTGACCTCTCCCCTGGGTGAGCAGATTTTGGCGGCTCAATCTGGTGCTCCCTCTGGGAGACCCAACGGCAGATGTTTTGTGCCTGAGGAGTTGCGCACTCGGTTGTTGCGAACCTACCATAACTCCAAGACCGCGGGGCATCCTGGAAAGAATCAGCTGTCCTGGGCTGTTTCACGTCTGTTCTGGTGGCCTTCCCTACGTTCCGACATCGCCGCATATGTAGCGGCATGCTCCGTTTGTGCCCAGAGTAAGTCCCCTCGGCACCTTCCGTTGGGCCTTCTGCAACCCATAGCCACCGGGGAGCGTCCATGGTCACACCTGGGGATGGATTTCATTGTGGACCTCCCTGCATCCCGAGGCCATACGGTCATTCTCATGATTGTGGATCGGTTTTCCAAAATGTGCCACTGTGTTCCTCTCAAGAAGTTACCCTCTGCACAAGAGTTGGCCACGATTTTTGCCAGGGAGGTCTTCCGGTTGCACGGTTTGCCTAAGGAGATTGTGTCGGATCGGGGGAGTCAGTTTGTGTCCAGGTTCTGGCGCGCCTTTTGCTCCCAGTTGGGGATTCATCTCTCCTTCTCCTCGGCCTACCACCCTCAGTCCAATGGGGCCGCAGAACGATCCAATCAGGCCTTGGAGCAATTCCTTCGTTGCTATGTCTCCGATCACCAAGACAATTGGGTTGACCTCCTGCCTTGGGCTGAGTTTGCTAGGAACACGGCGGTGAACTCTTCCTCTGGGACGTCTCCCTTCATGGCCAATTATGGGTTCCAACCTGCCGTGTTACCGGAGGTATTCTCTCCCCAGGATATTCCGGCTGTGGAGGATCACCTTTCCGTCCTACGTGCTTCTTGGGTACAGATCCAGAAGTCCCTTGAGGTCTCTGCGCAGCGCCAGAGACTCCAGGCTGATCGCAGACGAGCGCCTGCTCCTTCCTACCAGGTCGGAGACCGTGTATGGTTGTCCACCCGCAACCTCAACCTTCGAGTGCCCACTCCCAAGCTGGCGCCTCGCTTTGTTGGTCCCTTCCGAGTGCTTCGCAGGGTAAACCCGGTAGCCTATGCCCTTGCGCTTCCTCCTGGCATGCGGATCTCCAACGTGTTTCATGTCTCCCTGTTGAAGCCACTGGTGTGTAATCGTTTCACTTCCTCGGTTCCTCGGCCTCGTCCGGTCCAAGTGGGCAATCGTGAGGAATATGAGGTGAGCAATATCCTGGACTCACGCCTGGTCCGCGGTCGGTTGCAGTTTTTGGTCCATTGGCGTGGTTATGGTCCAGAGGAGCGTTCCTGGGTTCCCTCCGCAGATGTCCATGCTACTGCCTTGCTCCGAGCCTTCCACGCACGCTTCCCTCAGAAACCGTTTTGTGCTCCGCGGAGGAGGGGTCCTTGAGGGGGAGGTACTGTCATGGTCTTACCTGCTTGCTGCTCTCCTTCGTTTGACATGTGCTGGCGGCCATCTTGGATTCTGGGTTTCTTGTAGCCTTCCACCCTGCGGCTCCTCCTTCCCCTGGGAGGAGCTGGATGCCTAGCTCATATATATAGGAGGTCTGTGGCTTCAGTTCCTTGCTTGGTCCTCTAGTGTTCACATGCTTCTAAGACTGCTGCTGCTTCTGGTTCCTGATCCTGGCTTCGTCTGACTACCCTTCTGGTTCCTGATCCTGGCTTCGTCTGACTACCCTGCTGGTTCCTGATCCTGGCTTCGTCTGACTACCCTGCTGGTTCCTGATCCTGGCTTCGTCTGACTACCCTGCTGGTTCCTGATCCTGGCTTCGTCTGACTACCCTTCTGGTTCCTGACCTCTGGCTTCGCAAAGACTCTGCTCGGTTTCACCATCCGTTTGGACTTTTGCTTTACAGCTTTATTTTCAATAAAGCCTTCTCATTTTCACTTATCTCTTGTTGTACGTCTGGTTCATGGTTCCGTAACACACAGGAAGAAACTTTGGCGCGGTGCTCGGGCTCAGACATGTCCTACACAGTAGGATATGTTGGCTAATCTCTCAATTTTAACATCAGTATGAGGGTTTAATAAGACTGCAGAGTGCACCTCTTTTGCAAATGTTATTATATTGTTATATTGGTTATCACATCCACATAATTTCTATATTGTGTAAAATGTCTATTCAGATACTTGTGGTCCACTGCGGGCATCCTCCACTGTATGCATTTTTGTTGGGGATTGCAACGAGCCACAAGTGCAGAATTTGCTCCCCTGTATATATATGCACAACTGCATATGGGTTTGAGCACTTCCTGCCTGTTTAACACCACACCATTTTTTCTGTTGGTTCGTATATAGAGATGCTTGGAGGTGCATAAACTCCAATTAAAATCTGCCTGTTTTCCATCTACAGGCTACATTTAGGTGCACCTGTGAGGCCTGGGCCATATCAGCCAGTCTTGAGTGGGACTCGCAGACTCCTCCCTTCTCTCATTGCAAGCATGGCTACATGCTGGAGGTAACTGGTAAGTTGGCTTTGAGTCGGACGTTACGCTCCTGTAATTCACCCACTGGCTCCTAGTATTACCCATACGGCACAGGTAGGTTTAGTGTTAGGTCCCAAGCTACTTGAGAAACCTTGGTGCGGTGCTCAGACTCAGACATGTCCTACACCGTAGGACATGTTGGCTAATCTCTCAATTTTAACATCAGTTTGAGGGTTTAGTAAGTCCGCAGAGTGCACCTGTTTTTGCAAATGTTATTATATTGTTATATATTGTTATGGTTATCACAGCCACATAATTGCTATATTGTGTAGGATGTATATTGTGGTACTTGTGGTTCGCTGCGGGCATCCTCCACTCTATGCATTTTTGCTGGGGATCGCCATTAGCAACGTGCAACAAGTGCAGAATTTGCTCCCCAATATACACATGCACAACGGCATATGGGTTTAAACACTTCCTGCCTGTTTAACACCACGCTATTTTTTCTGTTGGTTTGTATATACTGAACCACAGGGAGCATGAAATTCAAACAGGCTCCCTGGTAACAAACAGCTATATTTCACTATGAACCACTGCAGTGCATATCGGACAAGAAAAGTGGTATTGTGCAAAATCCAGATATATGGAATAAGAGCAGATACCAAACATTATAGCCACTATACAGGATAGGAGAAGTGGTACTGTGCAGTGTCTATATATACAGAATAAGAGCAGATACTGAATATTACACCCAGTATGTTGCCACACTCCTCCCGGGGACAACCCCTTTCATCAGAGTTCCTGTACTTCAAGTTGTCCCTTACATACAGCTTCCCGTGAAAGCAGCGCCAAGCCAAGTCCTAAAACTTCAAGGGGATCCTTGCAGAATTTAACAACTGTAACCCCTTGTCTAGATCCCGGCTTGGGCAATCCTTAAGGGCCAGGGGCTTCTGGAAGTGGGCCAACAAGACCCTCTCGTCAAGGGATCTCCTTGACTGGGTCTTGATTTCCCTCACTCCCAAACCCCACCGGCGGATCACCTTCAGAATCGAGGTAACATAAGCCGGAAGATATCCGTGAGGTGTACGCAAATCCTTCACTTGCCCTCCTGTCTCCCACTCCTGGAAGAAAGGCCGAAACCAACCCCTGCAAGAGACTACCCACGGAGGAGCCCTCTCTTTCCAGAGGTTTGCCAGGTTGATCTTAACAAAGGTGTTCACAAGGAACACCACGGGGTTGACCATACCCAACCCCCCTAATCTCCTCGTACGGTATGTCACCTCTCTCTTGACTAGGTTCAGCCTATTCCCCCATAACAGTTGGAAGAACAGACTGTAAAACCGAGTCCAGAGAGGTTCTGGTAAGACACATACACTGGCCAAATAGATAAGCAAAGGGAGAAGGTAAGTCTTGATCAGGTTCACCCTTTCCCTGAGGGTCAAAGACCAACCCTTCCACTGGTCAACCTTCTGAGCGGCGATCGTGAGCCTGCTGTCCCAATTTTGGGTGGGATAATCCCCATGGCCGAATTGAACGCCTAGGACTTTGGCTGACGACTGGGGCTCTGGGAGGGTGTCCGGGAGACCAAAAGATGGATCACCCCCTCCCAGCCAGAGACTCTCACACTTATCCCGGTTAATCACGGACCCGGAGACTTCCGAGTAGCGTTCTACCTCCGACATCACGTATTCCGCCTCCCCTCCCGAGGACACGAAAACAGTGACGTCATCGGCATACGCCACCACCCTCAGAGTGGCTTCTGGCTCATTTAGACTCATCCTGACTCCCGCTAACGGTCCTCGATCAATCCTCCTAATAAAAGGATCAATCGCAAACACGTATAAGAGCGGGCTCAATGGACAACCCTGGCGGACTCCAGACCCAACCTCAAAAGGGCTGCCAGACCAACCGTTCACAAGCGGGAAACTCTCTGCCCCCGCATACAAGATCTTTAACCAATCGACAAACCCTCCCGGCTGGCCATATTTCAGAAGGACTGCCGAGAGGTACTCGTGGTTAACCCGATCAAAAGCCTTTGCCTGATCTAAGGCCAGCATGTACCCCTTCCAGTTACCCGCCCTACTCGGTTCCACTGCCTCTCGGACACAGAGCACAGCACTAAACGTGCTTCGGCCTGGAACCGAGCAATGTTGGGTCTCCGAAAGGAGCCGGGGCGCAAACTGCACCAACCGATTAAACAGTATCTTGGCCAGGATCTTTCTGTCCGTACTGAGAAGCGCTATTGGACGCCAATTCTCAATACGGCTCGGATCTTTACCCTTGGATATAAGGATCAGAGCTGACCTCCTCATTGACTTTGGCAGAGCACCCGAGGAAAGGCACTCATTGAATACCTTTGTCAAGAGGGGAACCAAGGAGTCCTTAAAGGTCTTATAAAACTCGGTTAATCCATCTGGGCCTGGCGACTTCTTTAGGGCAAGCCCTTCGATCGCCAGGCTGACTTCCTCTTCTCTGATTTCTTCTATCAAAACGTCAAAAGAGCAGTCTACTCTTGACTCAGGGATGGTTTCAGCCAGGAAAGCCGAAATCCTGTCCCGATTCAGATCCTTCTTCCTCAAGAGGCACGAGTAAATGGACTTGACGATTTCCAAGATCCCTGATCTGGACCTATCCAGAGATCCCGTACCATCGACTAGTCCCATCTTCTTACCCCTCTGAGCTTCTTGAGGGTCCTATTCGCTTCCTCATACTCCCGGAGGTAGACCGTGATCCGGGAGCTGTAAACGGCGATTAGTTCCTGGGACTCATGCTGCCCCAGTCAGCCTCAACCGGAACCGGCCCACCCCCAGGAGCACTCCTCGTACCTCTTGGAGGGCTACTATCCGCCCTCCTGGAACTGCCGGCGATGGACACGGCTTCACCTCCGGGGGCTGCAGGGGCCGCTCGACCACGACTCCTGCTGGATCTTCTGACCCCCGAGGCGGAAGATGGAACTGAGGCCGGTAGCTCACCTCCCCTATCTCCCGCCGGCCTACCTCGGGAAGTAGGATCCTGGGTCTTCAGTCGCTTCATGGCCCAGGATCCTACCAGCTCCCTGGGGAGAGGCAGGGCCTGGGCTGGGAAAGGTGGAAAAATCACTGGAAGTCTGCTTGCAATCAGCAGGAGCTCCTTCACACACAACCACACCCGTCGACTGGCTCCTGCACACTGAGGAACTCTTTTTTATTTTATACAAAAATACAAAAACGTTGCCATAAAATTTTCCAAACAAGGTATAAAGTATATACACTTACCCTACTGGCCCAGCTACATGCATACTATCTCATTCATACCTACTAAAAAAAAGGAGAAAATGAAACCTAGCCTAACGTAAACATCCGATCCGGCTGAGCCCCGACTATATACAAATTTATACAAATTGCTCAGAACAGAAAATAAATTACAACTTCACAATAAAAAATAATAAACATAAAATAATCATAATAGAAATATCAAATAACTATAATAATATTTTTTTTTTATAAAAAAAAAATTTTTTAAATTTTATTTTATTTTATATATATATATACTGTATATATATATATATTTTTTTTTATTATATATTATATTTTTATTTTTATTTTTAATTTTTAATTTTACACACATATATGAGAAAACAAACCTATTCTAACCCTACCAATCTATCTATCCCATCACCTTTACCCAGGGCCAACCTCCGCCTCTTGTCCCTCCATGAGGCCAGCCCTTCCACCACCACCCACACCCAGCCCCTCGCCTCATGTCCTCCTATGTCCGCATAGTCCAGGGCTGGATGCAGGTCTCCCCACACAAAAATATGAACCCCCCCACCCCATCCCACCCAACCTAACTACACCCCACTTACCCTATCATACAATATATACATCTTATAACAACCATATCAATCTATACAAACCAATATTAAAATCCACCCGAAGGCCCAAGTTCAGTCATTTGCAAACCTTTCTTCAAAAACTCATCTTAAATACAAAACAAAAACCTAATGTGAAAGCCTCAGCCCAACACCAGGAAAAGTGCTACTGAGGCTAAGGCACATCAAAGGTGAAGCCTCTCCAGAGGTAAGAGACCCCATCCGTACCCACCTTCTCGCACTCAAGAGAGCGAACCTTCGCCAGGTCACCTAGAATGTTCCTACACACCTCTTCCACAGGGAGGACTTTCTGCTGGGTTGAAACTAAACACCGTGCGTTCCATGTGAAGTACCTGATCACTATGCTAACTATAAAAGCTGTGCATGGGTCCCTTCTTCCCAAACCTTTGAATGCTCCATAAGCCCATTCCGCATAGGAGAGGTTGGCTAGCCTAGGCCAGCCAATGGATGCACCCACCCGTTTGTATACCTCTGTATTAAAGGGACACTGAAGCAGGAAGTGCTCCATACTTTCCAGTATGTCGCCACACTCCTCCCGGGAACAACCCCTTTCATCAGAGTTCCTGTACTTCAAGTTGTCCCTTACATACAGCTTCCCGTGAAAGCAGCGCCAAGCCAAGTCCCAAAACTTCAAGGGGATCCTTGCCGAATTTAACAACTGTAACCCCTTGTCTACATCCCGGCTTGGGCAATCCTTAAGGGCCAGGGGCTTCCAGAAGTGGGTCAACAAGACCCTCTCGTCAAGGGATATCCTTGACTGGGTCTTGATTTCCCTCACTCCCAAACCCCACTGGCGGATCACCTTCAGAATCGGGGTGACATAAGCCGGAAGATATCCGTGAGGTGTACGCAAATCCTTCACTTGCCCTCCTGTCTCCCACTCCTGGAAGAAAGGCCGAAACCAACCCCTGCAAGAGACTACCCACGGAGGAGCCCTCTCTTTCCAGAGGTTTGCCAGGTTGATCTTAACAAAGGTGTTCACAAGGAACACCACTGGGTTGACCATACCCAACCCCCCTAATCTCCTCGTACGGTATGTCACCTCTCTCTTGACTAGGTTCAGCCTATTCCCCCATAACAGTTGAAAGAACAGACTGTAAACCCGAGTCCAGAGAGGTTCTGGCAAGAAACATACACTGGCCAAATAGATAAGCAAAGGGAGAAGGTAAGTCTTGATCAGGTTCACCCTTTCCCTGAGGGTCAAAGACCAACCCTTCCACTGGTCAACCTTCTGAGCGGCGATCGTGAGCCTGCTGTCCCAATTTTGGGTGGGATAATCCCCATGGCCGAAATGAACGCCTAGGACTTTGGCTGACGACTGGGGCTCTGGGAGGGTGTCCGGGAGACCGAAAGATGGATCGCCCCCTCCCAGCCAGAGACTCTCACACTTATCCCGGTTAATCATGGACCCGGAGACTTCCGAGTAGCGTTCTACCTCCGACATCACGTATTCCGCCTCCCCTCCCGAGGACACGAAAACAGTGACGTCATCGGCATACGCCACCACCCTCAGAGTGGCTTCTGGCTCCTCCAGACTCATCCTGACTCCCGCTAACGGTCCCCGATCAATCCTCCTAATAAAAGGATCAATCGCAAACACGTATAAGAGCGGGCTCAATGGACAACCCTGGCGGACTCCAGACCCGACCTCAAAAGGGCTGCCAGACCAACCGTTCACCAGCGGGAAACTCTCTGCCCCTGTATACAAGATCTTTAACCAATCGACAAACCCTCCCGGCAGGCCATATTTCAGAAGGACTGCCCAGAGGTACTCGTGGTTAACCCGATCAAAAGCCTTTGCCTGATCTAAAGCCAGCATGTACCCCTTCCAGTTACCCGCCCTACTCTGCTCCACTGCCTCTCGGACACCGAGCACAGCACTAAACGTGCTTCGGGCTGGAACTGAGCAATGTTGGGTCTCCGAAAGGAGCCGGGGCGCAAACTGCACCAACCGTTTAAACAGTATCTTGGCCAGGATCTTTCTGTCCGTATTGAGAAGCGCTATGGGACGCCAATTCTCAATACGGCTCGGATCTTTACCCTTTGATATAAGGATCAGAGCTGACCTCCTCATTGACTTCGGCAGAGTACCCGAGGAAAGGCACTCATTGAATACCTTAGTCAAGAGGGGAACCAAGGAGTCCTTAAAGGTCTTATAAAACTCGGATGTTAAGCCATCCGGGCCTGGCGACTTCTTTAGGGCAAGCCCTTCGATCGCCAGGCTGACTTCCTCTTCTCTGATTTCTTCTATCAAAACGCCAAGAGAGAGGTCTACTCTTGACTCAGGGATGGTTTCAGCCAGGAAAGCCGAAATCCTGTCCCGATTCAGATTCTTCTTCCTCAAGAGGCACGAGTAGAAGGACTTGATGATTTACAAGATCCCTGATCTGGACCTATCCAGAGATCCCGTACCATCGACCAGTCCCGTCACCAACTTACTTTTCACTGACATCTTACAGTTTCTGTAAGGGTCGGGCGAGCGGTACTTCCCGAAATCCCTCTCAAAAACCAAAGATGTGTGCCTATCGTACTGGCACCTCTTAAGCAAAGATTTCACCCTGGAGATATCCTCTCGGCTACCTCCAGTCGAGACCAGTTGTTCGAGTTTCCTCCTCAGACCCTGATACAAGCGGTACCTGTCCAGGGACCTGAGGCTCGAGAGCTGGCGGAAGAATTTTGCCACCCGATCTTTGAATATCTCCCACCACTCAGACTTAGTGTCACAAAGATCCAGCAACTCTACCTGACTCTGAAGGAAGTCCTTAAATGATTGTCTCACCTCTGCTTCCTCCAGGAGGGCCGAATTTAGCTTCCAATAGCCTCTTCCCATTTGGGGGGATTCTGCAACATTCAAAGAGAACATAATTAGACAGTGATCAGAGAATTCCACCTCTACCACCTCTAAAGGTGAAAAAGTAGTCTCCTCCTTTAAATAAAACCTGTCTATTCTAGACCTAATCTGACTACCTCTATAATAAGTGAAACCACCGTGGCCTGGGGTGTGCCTAATGTGGACATCCACCAGGCGAGCCTCGCTAGCTATGCTATTCAGGGATACACTATCATAAGCCAGCCGGTTTCTGGCGCCTCCCCGGTCTTGGGACCTTGTGACTGTATTAAAGTCCCCGCCAAAGACCACCTGCCGACTCGTAAAAAGGAAAGGTTTGATCCTCATAAAGAGACGCTTCCGATCCCACCTGGTTTGGGGACCATAGATGTTTATCAGGCGAAGCTCTTGACCCTTCATGAGGACATCTAAAATCAAACACCTCCCCATTTCTAACTCAATCACTCGTCGGCTTTCTACTGGTGCGGTAAAAAGAACCGCCACTCCGCTATACGGCTCAGCCGCAAGAGACCAATATGATGGACCACACCTCCACTCCTTTTTTGCTTTATACACAGCTGCCAAATCTGGCAGCCTGGTCTCTTGCAAAAATAAAATGTCAGCTTCAACCCGGCTGAGAAAATCAAAGGCTGCAAACCTAGCCGCATCCGATTTAATACTGGCGACATTAATGGTCGCCAGCGTCAACGGAGTGAGTGCCGCCATACAGAGTGATTAAGTTAGACGGCCTTCTTCCTTCCCTTCCCCTTCTTGTTCTTCTTCTTACCCCTCTTGGGGCTACCCCCTAAGGTGGCACGATCTCTTTTGAGAGAGACAGTGGTGTCCCTCTCATTAGTCACCACCGCCTCCCCCTTCGCACCACCCTTGTCATTCCCATTCCCAGTGTCTGGACCCGCCCCACCTCCCGAGGACCCTGCATCCTCACCGGAGGGAGGCGCGGGCCCTTCCAGAGGCTCCTTCTCTTGCCCCTCCGGCTCCCCACCTTGAACCTCCTCCCCGGAAGAAGAGGAGGCGGAGATCTCATCCAAGGTGAGGTATCGGTTGGAAAGATCCAGGGGAAGAGAGTCAGAATTAGAGAGGTCCAGGGGGGAGCTGGCTTTGCCTTCCACAGGCACTCTAGTCGGGCTAGATCTTTTTTTGGTCAGACGTTTCCTTCTTTTAGACTCTGTCTCACTCCCCTCTGTTGCACTCTCGTAGCAAGAGGACAGAGTCACCTCGGAACGGTCTAGTCTCCTGAGTTCCTCATTCCCCTCGATATCCCCCAGGGTCTCAGCTCTAGGAGAGGCATTCTCTTGGGAGGGCCCAGGCATCACCCCAGGACGGGGTTCCACCTGCTTCCTCTCCATTTGACGCCTCTCCCTCCGTCTCTGCTGGGACGGGCCGTCTTTTCTCTTCATCGACCCCACTGCCCTGTCGCCTTCGCCAGCACTCGCCTCGGCGGTGGGGGCCTCCCGGCTCGCCTCCGCGCGTGCACGAGCCACGTTGGCGACAGAGCGAGGGCAACGACTGAACGGGTGCCCTAGCTCACCACACAGGTTGCATCTAATCTGCCCACAAGATGCAGCTAGATGGCCTTCACCCCCGCACAACGCGCACCTCTGCACTTGGCAGCTGGCGCTGAAGTGCGAAGGGCTGCCACACTTGTAACACAGCTTAGGCTGCCCCCTGTAGAACACCATGATCCTATCCCGACCAAGGAAAGCAGATGATGGTATGTGGGAAACCGACCCCCCTGAATGTTTCAACTTAATCTGAAACGTCCAGGCACCCGACCAGATGCCAAACTCATCCAGGTTCTTGCTAGGAAGACCCTGGACGTCCCCGTACCTGCTCAACCAGGTCAAGATGTCAACACAAGAAAGTGACTCGTTACGGGTGAGAACGGTCACCCTCTTGACCTCATTCTGGCGGGTTATCGCTTGCACAAAAAACCCCTGCCAGTCCGGCTGGTCTTTTGCCAGTTCATACCCAGACCAGAAAAGTTCAAGACCCTCTGGCCGGGCAAAACTGACATCAAACTCCCGGGTGCCATACGGATGTATCAGGGCAAAGATGTCACATGCCCTGATGCCCATCCGAAAGAGAAGCTCTGCCACCCTCTTTCTGGTAGGGCACGCTTCATTGCCTCTCCACTTCAGACAGACAACATTCCGCCTGGTTGACCCGGGGACGGTTGTGGGTGAGGACCAGGTGGTCTCGCCCCCGCCTTGCTCTCGGAAGGCACGCAGGCCATGCCTGTCTATCCAGAAGGATAGATCCACCTGCTTCCCCCCTACTGTAATGGAATTCTCCCCTCTCCTAAGAGCCTCTAGAAGTTGCCGCTGCAAGTTACCGTCACCAGACATTGGTAATGGGGAGGACAATGGGGACCGCCCCTCCCCCCCTGCGCCGGCAACCACACCAGCATAACTTCTGCCAGGCGTAACCGACGCAGGAGGGGCAGCCGGACCGGGCCCACCCCCATCCCCCCCAGACCTATCTACAGCAGGTGCCACTCCAGACCCCTCTGAAGGGGCTACATGAGGCGGACCGGCCACTTGTACAGTGGGCGGCCGACCTCCAACATTCATCCCTCCATCAGGGCCCAGGGCAACACCAACACCACTAACAAAAACTGTATTTACACAAGTGACCACTTCTTCAGTGGCCACTACCGCACTCTCCCCTCCCCCCACACACACTGCTGGGCCAGAGGGGACCGAGGTCACATTATTTGTTTTGTCCAGCATCTCCTTGCTGGACACATTTTTAACAGTCTTTTCAGATTTTTCAGTCTTTCCTGATTTTTCGGGCCGGCGGGCTGTAGAACCACTGGTCCCAGCCACGCCGGCCTTATCCACTTGACGGACAGTGCAGGAGGGAGGGGCGGTGCGCACCACACTCTCATCAGGACCGCCCCCTCCCTCTCTGCCTACACACACACTGCTCTGAGCTCTTTTCTGGACATCCGAAGCCCCACCCCCTCCACCCCTGACCACTCCCAACTGTGCCTCCACTCCCCGCCGCCACGACAATACCAGCGGAAGGGACTGAAGCGGAGCAGACCGGGGCAGAGGAGACGGGAACCCCGGCAGGGATTTGGGCATACAAACTGGGAGGGGCGGAGGCAGCCACCTCGCACCCTCCCCCTGCAACTCCGGATCGGGACACCGCTGTACCCGCGGTCCCACCCCCTCCACCCACAGCGGTCCCCACCACCCCCGCCCCCCTGTCCCCCACCGCCATGCCAAAACCGGCAGGGGGGGCTGCAGGGCGCACGGGAGCGGCGAAGCAGACCGGGGCAGAGGAGGCAGACCCCAGGACAGGGATCCCGGCAACAACCTCTGCAAGGGGGTCAGTGGCAGCCACACCGCCCCGCCGCACCTCCACCCGGCACTTGTCCAGTGCCCCAGCAGAGGCGGGCGGAGCCATCCGACCACCAACCATGTCCCCCTCGCCGCCCGCCCCGGGAGCCTTCCTGTCTGGCCCCTCCAGCTTTTCCTCACCGCCCCTGTTACCGCAAACAGGGACGGCGTCCTGCGCCATCTTTGCCACGTCTTTCTCCCCACTCCTATGCACCGATCCCACAGCAGAGACCGGGCCAGGGAGGATGGTGGGGTTCGTGCCCCGAGCTGGCTTTTCAGCTGGCCCAGGGCACGCAGGGTGGGTCACATAGACATACCTCACCTCTGGCTTTAATGTCTTTGCCTTTCTCTTTTTTCCCATCGGCTCATCTTCAGGCAATTCGTCACCAAAACAAATGTCCTCACTAATTTTGGGGGACTCCAGGTGGCGTATCTCGGCCATAAGCTGCCCCCCAACTCCGCTGTTCTCACTGTACCCGCCTTCTTCGTCAGAGCTAGTGGGGGGCAGGCATACCTGCTCTGCGGTGATGCCAGTTTCCGCAGGCTGCCCCCCCATGTCCGACTCTTCCTCCTCACTAGAGGAGTCATCTTCCTGCTGCTTTTGGTTTCCAGCCATTTCATTAAACCTTTGATCGTTCATGAGTTTTTCCTTGAAGGGACCACTGTTATCCAGAATAGCCCCCATTCTTTCCTGCAGCTCTTTAATGACTTCTTTTAAGATTTTTATTTTTCTTGATATTTCTGGCCTGTTTTTTCTTTCCGCTTTGTCCACCTTCCCCCTCTCAAGCTTCAGGTTCTCCCTCACCTTCTTGAGGGTCCTATTCGCTTCCTCGTACTCCCGGAGATAGGCTGTGATCCGGGAGCTGTAAACAGCGATTAGTTCCCGGGGCTTCATGTTGCCCCAGTCAGCCTGAACCGGAACCGTCCCATCCCCAGGAGCACTCCGCGTACCTCTTGGAGGGCTACTGTCCGCCCTCCTGGAACTGCCGGCGATGGACACGGCTTCACCTCCGGGGGCTGCAGGGGCCGCTGCACCACGACTCCTGCTGGATCTTCTGACCCCCGAGGCGGGAGATGGAACTGAGGCCGGTAGCTCACCTCCCCTACCTCCCGCCGGCCTACCCCGGGAAGTAGGATCCTGGGTCTTCAGTCGCTTCATTGCCCAGGACCCCACCACCTCCCTGGGGAGAGAGGCAGGGCCTGGGCTGGGATAGATGGAAAAATCCCTGGAAGCGGCTGGACAATCAGCAGGAGCTCCTCCAAACACGACCACACCCGTCCACTGACTCCTGCACACACGACCACACCCGTCCACTGGCTCCTGCACACTGAGGATTACACCCAGTATACAGGGCAGGAGAAGTGATACTGTGCAGTGTTCACATATACAGAATAAGAGCAGATACTGAGAATTACACCCAGTATACAGGGCAGGGAAAATGGTACTGTGCAGGGTCCATATATACAGAGTAAGATCAGATACTGAGGATTACACCCAGTATACAGGACAGCAGAAGTGGTTCTGTGCAGTGTCCATATATACAGAATAAGAGCAGATATACAGAATAAGAGCAGATACTGAGAATTACACCCAGTATACAGACAGGAGAAGTGGTACTGTGCAGTGTGGCAGCAAAACCTGACAGTACATTTTTGCTCACAGACATGTGCAGCCGTCTGCTGCTTACTATTTTCAACTGTGTTTGTGTCTAGAGGATGCAAACACAGTTGAAAATGATGCTTCAACTGCCAGGAAGCCCATTGCCATGGGTGGCCTGGTGTACATGCACCATATGCCCTATAGTTAAAAACGTCCCTGCATGGAGAAACCGTACACTTATGGTCCCCGCAGTTTGTTTGCATCTCCCTGGCTAAAAATGTTGGACATTAATGTACTCATTCACCAAGTTTATGACTTACAGTAAATATCAGAGAGAAGATGGGGGTATGGATAATGAACAGCAGCACTTGTATGCAGTCTCCATTACCACAGTCTGTCCTGTCCATCCTCTCTGTACGTCTTGTCTCCTCATGAACTCCATTCCTTCAGATGAACTCCATTCAGCTGAAGATCTTATAATCTGTATTCAGGATCATAATTCCGTACAAGTAGAGCAGAAAGGAGAATGAGGCAGCTCGTTAGCTCTGAAGTAACTTGTCCTGCTGTGTGATTAGGACAGGTTTTGTGTGTACTAATAGGACGACAGTCATTTTATTTCTCCTAATGATTGTTCCCTAGACAAAATGAGCCATTATATCTAATGAATGGTATTTGGCAATATTTATAATAAAGTAATATTTAAGTACTTGCATTTTCTTAATTCCTGGAGAACCCCTTTCAAGTGAAGTTTTATGGTTCAGTGACTATTTTAAATATTTGTGATTAAACTGTAACGATTAAAGGGGTTTTCCTCCTTTTGAGCTGACTCCAATATCCCCCTCCCCACATACCCTCCCATTGCCAGACCTTCACAATAAGGTATACTTTGAGAGGTTTTGACTCCTTTGTTCGCTTGTCACAGATACAGCACTCCTGTATCCACATGTCAACATCCGTTTGATGGCTGCTGACGCCAATTGCTGGCAACAGCAGTGAAGAGTTCCCCTTGCATTATGATAATGGGTTATCTGACACAAGGAATGGGAAGGCAGCAGCTTGTCACGTGACTATCAATAGGCTGCATCTCCCAGGAGTGCACTGCATATGCAGATCCTCATTAAAGGTCTTGAAAATGCTTCTCTATACATGTAATACGGTGTCTGTGTGTGTGGAGGGGGAAATCCTCTGAACCCCCATCTGTCACACAGAATGAAGTGTCACTGCAATCACTGTCTTTCACTTTGGCAGACTTATAATGACCTTTTTTCTTGTGCATTAGTAAACAGCCAAATACTCAGCCAGCCTACACAAAGCAATCATGGAATGCTAAAGCAGTAAAGATGTGAAATTTCCAGCTAACTAGCCATGACATCTATTCTACCCACACAAACACAGCAATCAGTTGATTTTCACAAATAAGAAATATAACCTTTTATAAGATGTGAAATGTACGATCCATATACATAGTCGAGTCACATTATTATGACCACCAGGTAATATCCAGAGTAACCACCGTGTGCAGCATGTACAGCATCTAAAAGGGTTGTGAGGGAATCAATAAGGTTCTGGTAGGTTGTCACAGGTATGTAGAGCCACACCGACTGCATAGGATCCTACGGGAGGGTGCATGAACACGATGATCAAGGTGTTCCCACAGATGCTCAATTGGGTTCAAGTCTGGGAAATGATGGGGCTAGGGTAATAATTGGAAGCCTTGGTCATGCTTTTCTAACCAGAGTCAGACATTTCTAGGCGTATTACATGTCCCATTTTCTCGTTGGATGATCCCATCTGCCACAGGGAACACAATCAGTAGTGATGGACTAACATCGGGCGGGACAGTTCGCGAACACGATCAAATGTTCGCGGGGGGCCCCATTCACTTGAATGGCAGGCGAACCTGAAAAATCTTCAGCTCATATTTGCAGCCACCAAATACTTAGTAGAGGTGTACAAATAGTCCCACAACATGGACAGTGACATACCAGAGGGAGATCAATGACAAAAATTCCAACAGAAAATATGTATCTTAATCAGGGGACATTTTTATGCGTCTTAAAGGGAAATTCTCTGAAATGTGCCCTGTTGGAGCCTAGAAAAAAATTATTTTAGGCCACAGGAGTACGGGCCCTAAAAGTTAGGCATTCACCTGATATAAAAGAAATTCTGATTATGTGGCTCGAGGTAGATTATGCAATAATGGATAAAATTTTTACTGTAGGCCACTTGGCTACAGGCCTCAAACATTAGGCATTCACCGGACAGAAAAGATCAAGTGATTATATGGCTCGAGGTATATTACACTGTCAATGGATATCAATTTTACTGCAGGTCAGTACAAATACAGGTCAAATATATATGTTTAAAAGAACTAAAAATATAAAATTAGATAAAAAAAATGGCTAACGAAATCCCCCTCTTGAAAAAAAACCTAATTATAATAGTTGAAATTCAATAACACGTGGTCGTCACTGGTGTTGAATTCCTCCGAGGCCCCAACTATTAGGCATTCACAGTACAGAAAAGAACAAGTAAGTATGTAGCTGGAGGTATATTACACAGTTATTGAATATCAATTTTAAAGCAGCAAAAACCGCAAACAAATGCTGCACTACCCAAATGCACTATATATAAAGTATATTATTGGTATATAACACCCCTGCCTCACCAGTTTTTTTGGGGGGCAACTGGTATATCACACCAGTAGAAATTATTTGTTCCAATGTCTTTTGTCACCATCTGTAGCGGAAGTAACACAGCAAAACCGCTACCCACATGCACTATATAGAAAGCATATTATTGGTATATAACACCTGTAACACCCCAGAATTATGTTACTACACGCCTCTACCTCACTACTATCTTCTAAGAGCTTTATACTGTCATCTGATGTAATTTATATAATGTCCTCCACAAATGTGCATATAAATCTATGTTAAATACCATTGTTCCTGTAATTTACCTGGTTACCAATAGGTGGCAGCAACACATTGGCAAGGTACTAGTCCCAGTTTAGTATATCTAGGCTGGAATGGATTATTCCAGCTTAGCTCCCCCTCTGTGAGTTAAGTGGGCTGTTCCACCATCCTGCAGCATGGGTGGAGAAGGAAGTTAGAGTTAGTGTAGCCTCCCCCCTGCTAGGGGAAGGCTGTGTGATAGCGTTTAGGAGAACCCCTGCACAGGGAAGACAGCAAGGATCTTGTCTCGGCTAAAACTTGGTCATATTCCCAGTCTGAGCACCTTCAGCCTCAGCTGGATGAAGAAAGCAGAAACTACAACCTCCAGAGTTCCAGTAAAGAAAGCATCCCCTGAGAATCTATCTGTGAGTTAAGTCCAGAGACCTAGGAGAAGCCATTCCTCCTCAGCTAGTCTGTCCCCACAAAGCAGAAGTTACAGAAAAGTGCAGAAGATTAATTCCTGTCATAATTACAGAGCTACCAAGCAGACGACTTATCCTGAAAGCTCCAAATTTAAAGCAGAAGTATTCATTCCTGCCAATGATTGCTAAAACCTGCTGGGACCAAGAGACCAAAGCTGTATACTGCTTGGATACAAGTTATGTCAAGTAAAGAAAAGTTTGAACTTCATCCAAAGGTCTGGACATCATTTCTGCTGCAAAATTCATCTATTAGTCCTACTATCACTACACTTAAATTTATTGCAAGTGAGCCAGGAGCCAGGAGTCCAGCCGTATCCAGGTAGAAGACACCATGACACAATTATCACTATCCTACAGAGACATTATAGGCCATTACACCACTCTGGCATTCCTAATCTGGGACGTGCGTTATAGCACCTTGGAAGGGCCCTGGGATGGTACCCTGAACACGCTGCAATTGGCGTCACAAACAAATACAGACTATTATCCACCTGACCCAACCACTGCATTAAAGTGGCGTCAGCATACCCCATTCCTGTGCATACCTATGCTTCAATCAGATTTTTGGGGGGCAACTGGTATATCACGACCATAGAAATTATTTGTTCCAATAGTGTTTGTCACTATCTGTAGCTGTGGTAACGCAGCAAAACCGCAAACAAATACTGCACTACCCAAATGCACTATATAGAAAGTATATTATTGGTATATAACACCACTGATTCAATCAGTTTTTTGGGGGGGCAACAGGTAAATCACACCAGTAGAAATTATTTGTTCCAATGTCGTTTGTTACTATCTGTAGCTGAAGTAACACAGCAAAACTGCAAACAAACGCTGCACTACGCAACTGCACTATATAGAAAGTATATTATTGGTATATAACACCCCGCTTCACCCCTGCTATTTGTTCCAATAGCGTTTGCCACTCTGTGTGGCTGCAGAACCGCACACAACTGCTGCACAATACAAATGTTAGAAAGCATATTATAAGTATATTACACCCCTCAGTAAGTCACACCTATCGATAACACAGGACTTTTGTGTGGCCCTATTAGCTAGCATTTGGTGTCCCTAACAGTCTGTCCCTGCTCCACACAGCAATCTCTCCCTACACTGGCAAAAGACTAAATGTTAAATGGCGGCCAGATCGGGTTTATTTATAAGGTATGGGGTATGTCCATGTGCTGAAATGTCTCAATTAGCTGTCCTGTACCACCTGATGGATGTGTCATGGGTCAAGGTTCTTCACAATGTAAAATAATATGGCACCTGCGGACATCGCCATATGTTCGCCTGTTCGGCGAACCGCGAACGAGCAAAGTTCGCCGCAAAACCGCAAGGCCATCTTTACCAATCAGCACTTTTGAGTTTACATGATCTGTAAGGATGGATTATTATACAAATTGGCTGTGGGTGCCTTCCGCATGGATGAGTGGGCCCAGATAATGGCACAAAACATCCCCCAAACCATAATGCTGCCACCACCAGCTTGTGTTTTTTTTTAGCAATGGTTCTGGGTGTTTGATCTCTGATGTTTCTCACCTGACACGCCAATGTCCACCTGTGAAGCAGAAAACATGGCTTATTGGAGAAGGCAACATTTGGCCAATCAGAGAAGGTCCAATTCCAGTACTGCCATGAAAAATGATGGCTTTTCTCCTGATGCAACTTCGTTAGCAGAGGTGCAGTGAAATGTTTTAGACACACATCTGGTAGCCCCCGATTAATTCTGGTGGTGAAACGCTCCGCCGTAACGTGTCGGTTTGGCTTTGCTCACCTTCCAACCATCATTCACCTCTCATATCAATGGAAGTGGTCATATCATATTCATGTGACTCAACAGTTTTTATTTTCAACACATTTTGCAAGAGTATAGAGGTCATTTTTGGCAAATTTCTATTAGCTAAACAAGAAAAAGAAATGTAAACAATTGATTTGGAAAATGAAGACATGCAAGGAAACTCTATGTAGAAAAGGAGTAATTGGAAACAGTTCAGACAGTGAACCTTTTTGTGATCACCCACAACTGTACTTCCCTAAGGGAAACATTATAGTAGCGGGAATGGTACTCCCTCAATTAATGAATACTAAATGTTCCATTAAAATAATCAGGGGAAGGAAAACATAATATGCACAAGCTTACATTTTTACGCTTTTTAATTGTCTTTATAACAGGCCACATCATTATTTCTTGATCCAGTCATACAGGACTGTGGACATGAAAGATTGGAGGGTGGGTAGAAAATGTTCAGGGAGAGATCCTTTTACAGGTGAGTACATTTTCCAAAATATGTTTCATGTCTGTTTCGATTGAATCAGGCCTTAGATTAGATTCAGTCTGAATAAATTCAATCTGAACCAAACGTCCACTAATTGCCCAGAAAATTAATGTATAATGCGTTGTTGTTTTCTAACTCCTTAACACCAAGACACAATTACAGATTTAGCCAGCACCACAATCAGTGGGATAGTGCCATTCTGACAGTGTACTGTAATTCTACACATACTTTAAGCCTTAGAAGCTTTGCACATAGTTAAACTAAGCCAGTGTGATAAGCTAGTGTGATAACGCACCAGATGTGACTTTAATGCTGGCTATTGACAAAGTGACAATGACACATATGACTATGGATGTTAGTAGGAGATGACAAATAAAATGTCTTATAACTAGAGTTGAGCGGAAACCTGGATGTTCGGGTTCGACGAGTTCGGCCGAACTTGAAAAAAAAGTTCGGGTTTGGGACCCGAACTTGACCCCGAACCCGAAACCCATTGAAGTCAATGAAGACCCGAACTTTTGGGCACTAAAATGGCTCTAAAATAGTCCTGGAAATGGCTAGATGGCTGCAAAAGCCATCAAAATGTGCTTAAGAGCATGACAACTGTTCTGCAAACAAATGTGGATAGGGAAATGACTTAAAATAACAGAAAATATAGAAAATTTCAAAATAACAATCTGGATCTAGGAGTAGGACGTTGAGGAGGCGGTGGATGGGTGGATGTGGTGGTGTAGGTTGACGTGGCGGTGTAGGTGGAAGCGGTGGTGAAGGAGGAATAGGTAGCCAACACTGATTTGTGTTATTTTTTATTTTTAAATTGGGGTATTTCCCAAAATATTGGGACATATAACAAAATAAAACAAAGAATAAGTGCACTTGAGTACAAGAACGGATGATTGAGGCTGGTATAAATGTCTATTCTGCACAAGGTACGGACAAGTCCTGTGGGATCCATGCCTGGTTCATTTTAATAAACGTAAGCTTGTCCACATTGGCTGCGGCCTGTGATAATGCTCTCTGACGTGCTAAACACACGTTCACACTATACACTGGCTGCAGGGCAGGTCAGCACCTCCAAGGCTGCCAAAGCTTTTCCACATTTTTTCCATGCTAACCCTGCCTTCTCAGGTGCTGGTGGTGCCCCAGCTGCGTTGGCGACCTCTTCCTCCTCCTCTGCCTTCGCCTTGTGCTTCCACTGTGCCCCCGCTGTCAGGTGGGAATGCTATCATCAGCGTGCGCTTGTAGTCGCGCATCTTCCGATCAGAACCAGATGTTTTCACTAAATTTAGTTCCCTGTCAGCAATGCAGAGCAGGGGTTCATTCACGGCAAAAGGGGGTTCATGTCACCCAGCAATAGAACAGAGGATTTTGAGAGATTTAGGCCCCTGTCACCCAGGCACAGCAGGGGTTCATTCACGGCAAAAGGGGGTTCATGTCACCCAGCAAAAGAACAGAGGATTTTGAGAGATTTAGGCCCCAGTCACCCAGGCACAGCAGGGGTTCATTCACGGCAAAAGGGGGTTCATATCACCCAGCAATAGAACAGAGGATTTTGATAGATTTAGGCCCCTGTCACCCAGGCACAGCAGGGGTTCATTCACGGCAAAAGGGGGTTCATGTCACCCAGCAATAGAACAGAGGATTTTGAGAGATTTAGGGCCCAGTCACCCAGGCACAGCAGGGGTTCATTCACGGCAAAAGGGGGTTCATATCACCCAGCAATAGAACAGAGGATTTTGATAGATTTAGGCCCCTGTCACCCAGGCATTAAAACCCCTGTATGTATGGTGGGGATCACACACGCCCTGAATCAGTGTAGGACTGAAGTAAAAATATCTTTGCACAAAAAGGCGGTACTTCAAATGGCTGTATTTCAAATGCCTAATTCTAACCCCTGTATGTAGAGGTGGTATCTCACAGGGCCTGAACCTCTGTAGGCCTGAATTCAATATTGGTGCACCAAATGGCGGTATTTAAAATCGTAGTTTTTTGTCAAATAAGTGTGTTTTTCAAACTCCAGAAAATGATGGGTGTATTTCTACCTTAAATTGCACACTGACTAATACAGATGTTGTAGATTGCCCAAAAAGTCTTTTTTTGCTAACAGAATATTAATGCTGTTTATATTAAACTTGAATTTAACACTTGCAGATCTGGCAAATACTGTTTTTTGAAGAAAAAAAGTGTGTTTTTCAAACCCCAGAAAATGATGGGTGTATTTCTACCTTAAATTGCACACTGACTAATCCAGATGTTGTAGTTTGCCCCAAAAAAATTGTGATTTGCAATGTCCCAAAAGCTCAGATGCAGTGCTGGTGCACTGAGCATGCATAAAATGGCTGCCGCCACCACCCACCTAACTAACAGAATTCTAAAAGTTAGTATTTTTAGTCAATGAGCTCAGGGCAGGGTAAAACGAGTGTGCCCTGCACCCACACAACTATTTGTCTGTAGATTGCTGAGTTAGATTCTCTCCTATTCTCTCCCTGAAATCACAAGTCCAGCAGCATCCTCTCCCTACACTTGTAACAGCAGAGTGACGTGCAGCGCTACGTGACTCAAGCTTATATAGAGGCTGGGTCACATGCTGCTCTGACCAATCACAGCCATGCCATTAGTAGGCATGGCTGTGATGGCCTCTTGGGGCAAGTAGTATGAAGCTTGTTGATTGGCTGCTGTGCAGCCTTTCAAAAAGCGCCAAGAAAGCGCCGAACACCGAACCCGAACGCGAACTTTTACGAAAATGTTCGGGTTCGGGTCCGGGGTCCCAAAATCCTAAAGTTCAGCACGAACCCAAACTTTACAGTTCGGGTTCGCTCAACCCTACTTATAACACATTGCACTGTCATATTTTTTTTAATTAAAGAATGGCCCCAAAATTGTCCTTTTCTTGGTAGAAGATGCCTTCTTCTCTGTTTTAATAATTATTGTAAAATAGTGGCTGACATTTTTGTGCAAATTTGTTGGGAACCAAACTTTTTAAGAAATTTGTAACAAATTTGATGTGTTTAGATTCAATTTTCTCATCTCTAGGTCTACATAAGTAACACTTAATTTGCTCAGCTTTTATTAGTTGCAAAATTTGCAAAATGGCAAGTGTTTTTTTTCCTGCAATTCACAGAAAGAGGCACACTAAAACATCAATCCCCTTCTACAAACAAACTGAACACTGGTATTGACAATGGTATTGTACACAAACATAGAAAAGGATTCTTTACGGTAAGAGCAGTGAGACTATGGAACTCTCTGCCTGAGGAGGTGGTGATGGTGAGTACAATAAAGGAATTCAAGAGGGGCCTGGATGTATTTCTGGAGTGTAATAATATTACAGGCTATAGCTACTAGAGAGGGGTCGTTGATCCAGGGAGATATTCTGATTGCCTGATTGGAGTCGGGAAGGAATTTTTTATTCCCCTAAAGTGAGGAAAATTGGCTTCTACCTCACAGGGTTTTTTTGCCTTCCTCTGGATCAACTTGCAGGATAACAGGCCGAACTGGATGGACAAATGTCTTTTTTCGGCCTTATGTACTATGTTACTATGTTACAATGGTATATTGATGCAATCCAATTGAATTGAATTTAACTAATATATTAATGCAGCAGTATAATTCATTACATTTCTCTGGAATATTACTCTAACAGCATAGTATAATCCGTTAAATTGAAAGTCTTTATTTACACAAAAGTATGTTTAATAAGTGTTTATTCAAGAAATTTAAAAAAATAAAGAAAAAATAAAGTGTCTCACAGGGCCAAACAAACAAAGTAGGAACATTAAATAGAACATCCTGGCCAGTACAAATCTAGCCCCATACTTTCACTTAGATTCCCCAACACAAAAAAGCAAGAAGAGTTTAACAATTTCACCTTCCCCCCCAGTCTACACACACTGCAATCTCGTACTGCTCAACAGTAAAATCTGCTACTGAAGGCCAATAAAAAAACTCTACATCAAATAATTTCTGTTCAACTTTACAATAAAGGTACGGCCTAGAGCAGTGTTTCCCAACCAGTGTGTCTCCAGCTGTTGCAAAACTACAACTCCCAGCATGCCCGCACAGCCAAAGGCTGTCCGGGCATGCTGGGAGTTGTAGTTTTGCAACAGCTGGAGGCACACTGGTTGGGAAACACTGGCCTAGAGGATGCCCACAGGAGCCCTGAGCCCAGTGACATAGAAAAATAACTTTTATCTGTCTTGGGGCCACAGGGAGCAGGGCCAAAACTTCTGGTGAATTCCTGAAGATGCTCCAGGCTTGCCAAAGTTGCAATAATAATTGTCAGAATAACCAAAAGCTTCAGCAGAGAGTTTCTCCATGCAGAACAAGTGGGACATTTCCACATGGGCACTCTGACAGATCTCCAATGACATGGTATGACCAATATAGCTTGGAAAAACAGATAACAATGCTACCAGTGAAGAACAAGTCAATTTCTTACTAGTAATGAGAGAATACAAATTAAAATAACATCCCAAAAGGATTTAAATTGATCACACATACCTACCATAATGCCCCTACCTATTCCACAATGCCATCATGTTTCTGGAACTGAAGGATAAAATGAATACAACTCCATTATTAGGGGAACAGATAGGGCAATCGGTCACAAAGACCATGATCGCCGAACAGTGTACTGTCTTTCTGGCGCTAGAGTTCGACACATCGCGGATTTGGTTGACAGAATACTGAGAGGGGCTGGAGAAGATCCAGCGGTCATGGTCCATATTGGAACCAATGACAAAGTTAGAGGCAATGACAAAATTGACAAAATTACAAAAATGACAAAATTATTTCAGGGATTTAGGTCAAAAGCTTAGGGCAAGGACCTCAAAGGTAGTATTTTCCGAAATACTGCCTGTACCACAGGCCACACAAGAAAGGCAACGGGAGATTAGGGAGATTAACAAGTGGCTCAAGAACTGGTGTAGGAAGGAGGGGTTTGGGTTCCTGGAGAACTGGGCCGACTTCTCTATTGGCTACAGGCTCTATCGTAGGGACAGGCTGCACCTCAATGGGGAAGGGGCAGCTGTGTTGGGGAAGAAGATGGCTAGAAGGTTGGAGGAGTGTTTAAACTAGGGACTGGGGGAGGGAAATTACATTATAGGAGGGGAAGATAGTGCAGATAGAGACCGGGGCAAGGTAATGGGACTGGGGGAGGAATGGAAGGAGGGACTAGAACAGCTCAGAAGGAAAGGTGTAGGGTAAAAAATATACATAAACCTCTCAAATGTATGTATACTAATGCCAGAAGCCTGACTAATAAAACTGGGGAACTGGAATTAGTGATGTGTGAGGAGAACTATGGCATAGTGGAAATAACTGAGACATGGCTGGATGATAGCTATGACTGGGCAGTTAATGTACAAGGTTACAGTCTGTTTAGAAAGGATCGTCAAAACCGGAGAGGGGGAGGGGTTTGCCTTTATGTAAAGTCTTGTCTAAAGCCCACACTCCGTGAAGATATAAGTGAGGGACATGAACATGTGGAGTCACTGTGGGTAGAGATACATGGAGGTAAAAACAACAATAAATTACTAATAGGAGTTTACTATAAACCACCTAATATAACAGAGTCCACAGAAAATCTACTACTAAACGAGATAGACAAGGCGGCAAATCATAATGAGGTGGTTATTATGGTGGACTTCAACTACCCAGTTATAGACTGGGAAACTGAAATTTGTATATCTCATGAAGTAAACAGGTTCTTGGCAATAAACAAAGACAATTACCTCTCCCAACTGGTTCAGGACCTGACTAGAGGGACGGCCATACTGGACTTAGTATTAACCAATAGGCCTGACAACAACAGACGTGCAGGTTATATCGTATATCTAGACTTCTTCAAAGTTTTTTACACTGTACCACATAAAAGGTTAGTATGTAAAATGAGAATCGCGGACCGCAAAACACTGATGCTGCACATCACCGGCACTTAATAGATCATTCCTACTCTTGTCCGCAGCTGCGGAAAAGAATAGGACATGCTCTATTTTTTTCCGGAGCCGCGGACCGCGGAAGTTCGGGGCAGTTGACAGGAAATGCGGATGCGGACAGCACACTGTGTGCTGTCCGCATCTTTTCCAGCCCAATTGAAAATGAATGGGTCTGCACCCGTTCCGCATAATTGCGAAACGGATCCGGACCCATTCAACAGACGTCTGAATGGACCCTTATACAATGTGCACAGATAAAGCCACCATATCCTGCACCCAGTGGGACAGGGCAGCTATTAGCAATTTTTTGTCCCATAATTGCCTGAGTCAGTGCTACTAGGCACTGTTAGAGGTGGCAGATGTCAGGGACACTGCAGTGGGTGGGAGATTAGAAGCTGCTAGAGGCTCTATGAGGGGAGTGTGTTCTGTCAGAATACTATACCTTATCAGGTACCACTTAATGCACATGCGCGAAACCGGCCAGGACACACTGCGCCTGCGCTCGGAGCCATGACTGGGTAGTAGAGGGTGTGCACGTGCGGCTATATACTCCCGTCGGCCACACACATCAGGATTACACCAATCGTGCGCACTCAGGGGTAGGTAGATTTGGACCTGAGTATATAGCCGCACGTGCGCACCATCTCCTACCCAGCCGTGGCTCCAGGTGCAGGTGCAGTGTGTCCCGGCTGGTTTCGCGCATATGCATTAAGTGGGCGCTTCTCCTGCGGCGCTGCTATAATTTTGACTTACCCGTGCATCTGCGCTTGCGCAGCGCCACACACCCCCTCCTTCAACTGATTCTCGTCACTTCTGGTGCGGCCACGTCACCGGAAGTGACAAGAGTACAGCATTCTGATAAGGAATAGTATTCTGACAGAACAGAGTGAACATAAAAGACAAAAGGTGATTGAGATCTGTTATTAGAGGGAGGGGAGCAGCAGCTGGCATGGGCTCTTTTATATGAAAGGGGAAAGAAGCAGGTGGCATGGACTCTGATAGATCAGGGGGCAGAAGTTGACAAGGGCTTTGTGCTAAGGGATTGGGCACATCAAGTCCAATAGGTGATAGGGGCTCAGTTACTGATGGGTGGACAGAAAGAGATTGGAGGAGGCCAGGGGGTTCCATGGGCTTTGTGAGTGGGTGGTGGTGACAAGGAATACAAAAAGTGGCATTGGCTCTGTTATGAGAAGGGGGCACAGAAACTGGTACAGGTTCTTTGGGTCACAGAAGGTGGCAAGGAGTCTCTGGGGACTTCAGGGAACATAGGAGATGATAGTGGCTGGGAGGCCACAGATGGATGCAGGCTTGAAGTTGCAGCTATTCTGTGGCCTGTGGGGAGAGTAGTAGAGGGGCATACAAGAGAGGTTCTGTGGGGGCCAGGAGGGAGATAATAGGTAACAGCAGCAGGATAGAGGGAAGTGGCAGACAGCTAGTGTCCTACCTGAGATTCTTTACTGCTGCAGTATTTTTTCCCGCGACTGGCATTGGGGGCGTGGCTTCATGGATGTGGGCGTGACCGGTGAAGTTCTGTCTGCTTGAGCCTGACACGGAGGGTCGGAACATCAGCAGCGTGTGCTCTATTGTGTACAGAATGGGGGGGGGCCCTGAGCATAGAGGAAGCAAGCAGGGCCCGGCCAGGACTGAACGGAGGACAAGTGGGCGTGCTTCCTCAATGCCCGATAAACTGTCTGCAGATGTAGGGGGCGGGGCCTTCCATGCGCTCCGGGCCCCCTTCCTCATGGGCCCCATAGCAGCTGCGTGGTCTGCCTATATGGTAGGTACGCCACTGATGGGTTGCATCAGAAGGGGCATAGATGCCCATGATAAGAACATAGTCCTACCAATTTACAAATCGCTAGTCAGACCACACATGGAGTACTGTGTACAGTTCTGGGCTCCTGTGAACAAGGCAGACATAGCAGAGCTGGAGAGGGTCCAGAGGAGGGCAACTAAAGTAATAAATGGAATGGGGCAACTACAATACCCTGAAAGATTATCAAAATTTGGGTTATTCACTTTAGAAAAAATACGACTGAGGGGAGATCTACCGTATTTTTCGCTTTATAAGACGCACTTTTTTGGGGGGAAATGACAGTGCGTCTTATAAAACGATGGTTGACTTTTTTTTACAGGGCTGACACTGATATATCGCCGGCCGCTATGCTGCACAGCGTGGCCGGCGATACGGTACATCAGTTACAGTGCGGGGAGGAAGGAGGGGCCGGACGCAACTCACAGTGGGCCCGATGCAGTCACTGTATTACACCAGGCCCCGCGCACAGAAGTCTCTTTGAATCTTTCATTATTCCTGAATCCATCCCTCTCCTATTGATTAACTAGCCTAATCGCCTGCATCAGTACTCACTATAAATGTAGCGTGCGGTCCTTCCGGCGCATGACTTCATCCTGTTCCTGCTTCATTAATGAAGTGGGAGGAGCGTGACTGACTGAGTGACGTCAGTCACACGCAGGCCGGACTGCACGCTACATTCATAGTGAGTACTGATGCAGGTGATTAGGCTAGTTTATCAATAGGAGAGCGATGGATTCAGGAATAATGAAAGATTTTATATACAAAGAGTCTTCTGTGCGTGTGGCCCGGTGTAATACAGTGACTGCATCGGGCCCCGCTGTGAGTTGCCTCCAGCCCCTCCTCCCTCCCCGCACTGTAACTGATGTATGGCCGGCCACGCTGTGCAGCATAGCGGCCGACGATATATATCAGTGTCAGCTAGTTTATCAAAAGAAGAGCGATTGATTCAGGATTAAAGATTTTACATACAAAGAATAAAGTACTGTAATGCTGTGAAACATAGGGCCATGAGGGGGACCAGCATAAGATGCTATATGTGTGTCATCCACACATATAGCATCTTATCCTGGCCCCCCTCATGGCCCTATGTGTCACAGCACACAATCCTCATAACAGTGCATCATCCATAGATCCCCCCCATAACAGTGCATCATCCACAGATTCCGCCCCATAACAGTGTGTCATCCACAGATACCCCATAACAGTGCGTCATCCACAGATCCCCCATAACAGTGTCACCCCCAGACCATTAGTTCAAAATCCACCAAAAGCACACCTTTTGGTTCAAAATATTTTTTTTCTTATTTTCCTCCTCAAAAACCTAGGTGCGTCTTATAATCAAGTGCGTCTTATAAAGCGAAAAATACGGTAATATATCAGGGGTCAGTACAGAGATCTATCTTATCATCTATTTATCCCCAGGACTGTGACTGTGATGAGGGGACATCCTCTGCGTCTGGAGTAAAGAAGGTTTGTACACAAACATAGAAGAGGATTCTTTACGGTAAGAGCAGTGAGACTATGGAACTCTCTGCCTGAGGAGGTGGTGATGGTGAGTACAATAAAGGAATTCAAGAGGGGCCTGGCTGTATTTCTGGAGCTTAATAATATTACAGGCTATAGCTACTAGAGAGGGGTCATTGATCCAGGGAGATATTCTGATTGCCTGATTGGAGTCAGGAAGGAATTTGTTATTCCGCTAAAGTAGGAAAAATTGGCTTTACCTCAGTTTTGTTTTTTGCCTTCCTCTGGATCAACTTGTAGGATAACAGACCGAACTGGATGGACAAATGGCTTTTTTCGGCCTTATGTACAATGTGACTATGTAACTTCACAGGTATAGAATACCATTGAGATAGTATTTTATAATTCTTATAAACAACTTATCCATAAAAAGAAAGAATTTCTTCCTATTTAATGAGGACAGGGTAATATTTAGTTTCTTTTCCCAAGCTTCATCTGTAGTTAAAAAATATATATATCAAGGAAATCTCATGAGCAGGTGGAAACTGTATTAAAAAAAGTGAGGGAACCTCTTCTTCCACTGGAAGTCAAGTAAGAGCAAATCTGTGTATATTCTAGCCACAAAAGGTTGAGAGAACGAGATTGCATTTTATCTCTGAGAGTGGGGGGAGCTTGGAACCCACTAGAATCATATTAAACGAGAGTTGCCTGACACATGGTGAAGGCCCAGGGGAAATAAGGGATTCAAAAACAATTGAGTAAGTGAGCTAAACAGTCTGGACAATATGTTTTATTAACTATTCCACATTTGCAGGGCGCTGGATTTGATGGGTATATAAGTAGGGTTGAGCGAACCCGAACTGTAAAGTTCGGGTTTGTACCGAACTTTAGGATTTTTGGACCCCGGAACCGTCCCCGAACTTTTCAGTAAAAGTTCAGGTTCGGTGTTCAGCGAGTTAATGGTGTTTTTTTAAAGGCTGCAGCCAATCAACAAGCGTTTAACTCTGTGCCCTTAGAAGCCATCACTGCCATGCCTACTTATGGCATGGCTGTGATTGGCCAGTGCAGCATGTGACCCTGCCTCTATATAAGCTGGAGTCATGTAGCGTTGCACGTCACTCTGCTCTGATTAGTGTAGGGGTAGGATGCTGCTGCTGTGAGGAAGAGAATATGAATCTTTAATCTGAAGTACCTGTTAACTCAGCGATCTATCTAGATTTTGCTTTGTGGGTTCAGTGCACAATCTTTTTACCCTGCCCTGAGCCCAGTGACACAGAAAAATAACTTGTATCTGTCTGTTAGTGAGGTGGGCGGTGGCCATTTAATGAAAGTTCTGTGCACCAGCACAGCATATGTGCATTTGTGACAGTCAAATAGAAGCGTGAAATACTGCAATTATATTCTGGGTTTAAAAAAAAATCACCAATTTTTGGCAATACCCTCCATCTGGGGCCTATGCAGCATTTGTCAGTGTGCAATTTAAGCTTGAAATACTGCAATAATTTTTTGGGGTTTAAAAAACACCCTTTTTGGGCAAGATGCTAAATTTTACAACCCTTGCTGCATCTGTCAGTGTGAAATACAAGCGTTATATACTGCTGTCATATTCTGTTATTAAAAAAATACCCATTTTGGGCAAAATCCTAATTTTGCAGCGTTTGCTGCATTTGTCATTGTTAAATACAAGCTTGAAATACAGCAATAATTTTCTGGGTTTTAAAAAACACCCTTTTATGGCAAAATACTAAATTATACAGCCCTTGCTGCATCTGTCAGTGTGAAATAGAAGCGTTATACACTCACCTAAAGAATTATTAGGAACACCATACTAATACGGTGTTGGACCCCCTTTTGCCTTGAGAACTGCCTTAATTCTACGTGGCATTGATTCAACAAGGTCCTGATAGCATTCTTTAGAAATGTTGGCCCATATTGATAGGATAGCATCTTGCAGTTGACGGAGATTTGAGGGATGCACATCCAGGGCACGAAGCTCCCGTTCCACCACATCCCAAAGATGCTCTATTGGGTTAAGATCTGGTGACTGTGGGGGCCATTTTAGTACAGTGAACTCATTGTCATTTTCAAGAAACCAATTTGAAATGATTTGAGCTTTGTGACATGGTACATTATCCTGCTGGAAGTAGCCATTAGAGGATGGGTACATGGTGGTCATGAAGGGATGGACATGGTTAGAAACAATGCTCAGGTAGCCCGTGGCATTTAAACGATGCCCAATTGGCACTAAGGGGCCTAAAGTGTGCCCAGAAAACATCCCCCACACCATTACACCACCACCACCAGCCTGCACAGTGGTAACAAGGCATGATGGATACATGTTCTCATTCTGTTTATGCCAAATTTGGACTCTACCATTTGAATGTCTCAACAGAAATCGAGACTCATCAGACGAGGCAACATTTTTCCAGTCTTCAACAGTCCAATTTTGGTGAGCTCGTGCAAATTGTAGCCTCTTTTTCCTATTTGTAGTGGAGATGAGTGGTACCCGGTGGGGTCTTCTGCTGTTGTAGCCCATCCGCCTCAAGGTTGTGCGTGTTGTGGCTTCACAAATGCTTTGCTGCATACCTCGGTTGTAACGATTGGTTATTTCAGTCAACGTTGCTCTTCTATCAGCTTGAATCAGTCGGCCCATTCTCCTCTGACCTCTAGCATCCACAAGGCATTTTCGCCCACAGGACTGCCGCATACTGGATTTTTCCCTTTTCACACCATTCTTTGAAAACCCTAGAAATGGTTGTGCATGAAAATCTCAGTAACTGAGCAGATTATGAAATACTCACACCAGCCCGTCTGGCACCAACAACCATGCCACGCTCAAAATTGCTTAAATCGCCTTTCTTTCCCATTCTGACATTCAGTGTGGAGTTCAGGAGATTGTCTTGACCAGGACCACACCCCTAAATGCATTGAAGCAACTGCCATGTGATTGGTTGACTAGATAATTGCATTAATGAGAAATAGAACAGGTGTTCCTAATAATTCTTTAGGTGAGTGTATACTGCTGTCATATTCTGTTATTTGAAAAAATCACCCATTTTGGGAAAAATACTCAATTTGCAACCTTTGCTGCATCTGTCAGTGTGAAATACACGCGTTAGATACTGCTGTTATCTTCTGTTATAAAAAAAACACCCATTTTGCGAAAAATACTAAATTTGCAGCCTTTGCTGCGTCTGTCAGTGTGCAATACACGCGTTAGATACTGCTGTCTGTGAAGGTTCTCATTTATCCAGGTCATGGTAAATCTGTAAAGAATAAATCAAGGCAACTGGACTTACTGTAGATTTTTTTTAAATGTTTTCAAGAAATCTACAGTAAGTCCAATTGCCTTGATTTATTCTTTACAGAGTTAGATACTGCTGTTATCTTCTGTTATTAAAAAAACACCCATTTTGGGAAAATACAAAATTTGCAGCCTATGCTGCATCTATCATTGTGAAATGCACGCGTTAGATACTGCTGCTATCTTCTGTTATTAAAAAAAAACACCCATTTTGGGAAAAATACTACATTTGCGGAGAATGAGGAGAGCAGCTAATAAGGGACGTGGTCCTAGTCGTGGTGCTGCTGGTGCAGCTCCTGTTGCAGAGAGAGGACGTGGTCGATCTGTGCCAGCTTCACGCACAAGTGAAACACCTTCCTCAGGTTCGAGTAGGCGACAGAATCTTCAGCATTATTTGGTCGGGCCTAATGCGGCTCTACAAATGGTGAGGCCAGAACAAGTACAGGCGATAGTAGATTGGGTTGCTGACAGTGTCTCCAGTTCCTTCACATTGTCTCCCACCCAGTTTCCTGCTGAAAGATCAGAGTTAGCACCTGGGAGGACCACCGCAGCACGTCTCGGAAGAAGACGAAACACAGGTGCAAACTGCTGTGGCTTTCAAAAGTGTGCAGACCGACAAGGAGGACTTGGGTGAAGACTGGGTGGAAGATTATGTGGAGGACAATATGGTCCTCGACCCCACATGGAATCAAGGTCATGCGAGTGACCTGTGTAGTTCGGAGGAAGAGTCGGTGGTCGCACAGAGCCACCAACACAGCAGAAGAGGGAGCAGGGTGCAAAAGCGGAGCGGCCGTCCCCTAGACAGTACGCCTGCTACTGGCCAACACAGCAAGGGACCGAGCACACCAAAGCCAACTCCAAGGAGTTCCCTGGCATGGCAGTTCTTCAGACAATACGCTGACGACATGACACTTTGCACGCTGTGCAATCAGAGCCTGAAGCGAGGCATAAACGTTCTCAACCGGAGCACAACCTGCATGACCAGGCATCTAAGTGCAAAGCACGAGCTGCAGTGAAGTAGACACCTCAAAAACCAGGTAAGGTCTCTGGCTCCTCCTGCTTCCTATTCTGCTACAGTCTCGGCCTCCTTATTCACCTCTAGAGTGAAAGTGGCACCTGCCACCCCGCAAACAGAGGATCTGCCAGTATCAACACCACCTGGATCACAAAGCATCTCCATAATGTCCCACGGAAGCGTTCAGCTCTCCATCTCCCAAACACTGGAGCAGAAGAGGAAGTACCCCCCTACCCACCCGCAATCCCTGGCCCTGAATGCCAGCATTTCAAAATTACTGGCTTTTGAAATGCTGTCATTCCGTCTGGTGGACACAGAGAGTTTTAAAATCCTTATGGCGGTTGCTGTCCACCAGTACGTCGTGCCCAGCCGTTTCAACTTTTCCAGGCGAGCCATCCCTTCCCTGCACAACCAAGTAGGGGACAAAGTCAGGTGTGCACTGCCCAACGACATCTGTGGCAAGTTCCACCTAACTACGGATATGTGGACCAGTAAGCACGGTAAGGGACGTTATATCTCCCTAACAGCACACTGGGTAATTGCAGTGGCGGCTGGGCCTGAGGCGGATAGCAGTTTGGCACATGTCCTTCCACCACCGAGGATTGCAGGGTGATTCTCTTTGCCTCCTGTTGCTTCCTCCTCCTACTCTGCTTCCTCATCCTCTACCGCCTCCTCATCCAGTCAGCGTAACACCTTCACCACCAAGTTCAGCACAGTCAGGGGTAAACGACAGGAGGCAGTTTTAAAACTTATCTGTTTGGGGGACAAAGCCCACACCGTGCAGGAGCTGTGGGCGGGCCTTGAACAACAGACCGATGAGTGGTTGGTGCCAGTCAGCCTCAAGCCCGGCCTGGTGGTGTGTGATAATGGTAGAAATCTCGTAGCAGCTCTGGGACATGCCTGGTGCATGTACTGAATTTTGTGGTGCAGAGGTTTCTTAAAAATTACCCCGATATGTCAGAGCTGCTGCATGTGGGGGCCTTCTGTGCGTGCTTTCGGTGTTCTCACCCTGCTGCTGCTCGCCTGTCAGAGCTGCAGTGTATCTTCGGCCTTCCCACTCACCGCCTCATATGTGACGTGCCCACAAGGTGGAACTCCACCTTGCACATGCTGGCCAGACTGTGCAAGCAGCGGCAGGTGGCTTCCTGCACCCACAAACAGGTACACAATTGTCCAGCCAGGGCACAGTTCTGGAGGATGATGAGGTAGAGGATGAGGAGGAGGAGATGGAGGAGGAGGAACCGTGTTCACAGCAGGGTGGCACCCAAACCAGCTCATGGCCATCACTGTTGCGTGGCTGGGGGGATACAATTACATGATGCAGTGTCTTCGCAACTTGTGCTGATTACTGGGTGGCCAAGCTGCTGGATCCCCATTAAAAGGACAACGTACCGACCTTAATTCCGTCACTGGAGACACGCTGGTAGACGCTCTGCTGGTGGCATTCCCACCTGACAGCGGGGCCACAGTGGAAGCACAAGGCGAAGGCAGAGGAGGAGGAAGAGGTCGCCAACGCAGCTGGGGCACCACCAGCACCTCAGAAGGCAGGGTTAGCATAGCCGACATGTGGAAAAGCTTTGTCAGCACGCCACAACAACCAGCAGCACCGACTGATATGGAACGTCTTAGCAGGAGGCAGCATTTCACCAACATGGTGGAGCAGTACGTGTGCACACGCCTACACGTACTGAATGACGGGTCTGCCCCCTTCAACTTCTGGGTCTTCAAATTGGGCACATGGCCTGAGCTTGCCTTTTACGCCTTGGAGGTGCTGGCCTGCCCTGCAGCCAGTGTATTTTCCGGTCCTCACTGACTTCAATGGGGTTCGGGTTCGGGGTCAAGTTCGGGTCAAGTTCGGGTCCCGAACTCGAACATCCAGGTGTCCGCTCAAGTCTATATATAAGGTGAGTAAAATTTCTTCGGTATGTTAATGGAACTGTAGAATGTGTTAAACTGAAATGCTTTACTTAGACAACAGTATAATTCATTATTTGCAATGGGTTTATCAATGCAACAGTATAATGCGTTAAATTTAAATGCTTTATTATCGCAACAGTATAATGTGTTGAACTGATATATTAAAGGGAACATGTCACTTGGATTTTGTTTATAGAGGTGAGGACATGGGTTGCTAGATGGCCGCTAGCACATCCGCAATATCCATTCCCCATAGCTCTGTGTGCTTTTATTGTGTAAAAAAAACGATTTGATACATATGCAAATTAACCTTGTGGGTAATTAAAAAATAAAATAAAAATACACTTGCTTATTCATCCTGTCATACTATGGCTGGAGGAGGGCTAATTTTTTGTGGACCACCCTGTAGTATATTAGCTACTGGTTTTTACAAAGAAAAAGGCACAATTGTGCAGCGTATCCAGCGAGGTGCAAGTATGTTGAGGTGCTGGGATTGCCTGGTAGTATAGCTATAAAAAACACTTATGAACTGTAGAAGCTTCAGGTTTAAAAAAAAATAAAAAAATTAAGTTTCTATCGACACTGCATGATTTGACCATTTCACTTGCAGCACTGCACTTTAAAACACACAGTGACCCTATACTTTCTCTGACTTATAAAACCCTGACTTTTCAACCTATTGATTTAATCTACCTACAGTAACTAAATATGTCAGTAAACTGTTCCTACAGCATGCTAAGATTGCTGGCTTGTGTCTGTAATTGCTTTTTGTCAGACACATTTAACACACATCCTCTCACGTTGCAAGCTGCCCTCAGAATGGCATATGTAGCTTTTGAGCAAGCATATAGACTCAAAGACCTGTCAGAATCCTGCCCATTGATTGGCTCATAGCTGTATGTTAGCCTCTGAGCCAATCAGGGTAAGAGCCCTCCCTCCCTCCCAGGTTCATATGATCCACCATCCTCCATGGGTGCTGCCTTGCGTTATTGGTCCAAAGCAAATTGGCAAAACTTTAGATTCATTTGGCAGCAGAATTTTGTGAAGTTCATAACAAATCTGAATCAGTCAGAATCACTTCACTCCTCTATAATGTAAACCTAGTCTTAATCATTAAGGGCTCATGCCCACGACCGCGTGCCAGCCGGGCTCATGCTGCAAACTTAAATTGGGTCCGCAATCCGCATCTGACCATCCGCACCGCAAAAAAGTAGAGCATGGGGTTCCGTGCCTCCGTTCTGTACCGACCTTCCGGATTGCGGACCCATTCAAGTGAATAGGTCCACATCCATGATGTGGTGCCAGAATGACCAGGGCCCTTATTTTGCAGACCCGCTGTTTGGGGCCCACAATAGGGGCCTGGCCGGCACATGGTCGTGGGCATGAGCCCTAAGTATGGTGTCAGTTCAAGCATTGAAACATCTGCATGGACTGTGTTTTCATGTGGGTTTTCTCCAAATGTCTGCCTACGATTCAAAAACATTTCAGATAGATCAAACTGTTGTATATACTGAAACTATAAAACTAAAATGGAAATAAAAAAATAAAAAAATAAAAACAATGAGAGAGCTTTTCTAAGCTAAATTCTGCCTCCTTTTATGCCATAAACTTGTGTAGTGCATCACTTGCATCACATTTATGTGTTTTAGACATGCAAATTATCAAAATTAGTGCAAAGGAAAACTGGCTTAGTTGCCCATGTCAATCAGAGCTCCTTTTAAAAATGAAAGGTGTATTCTGATTGGTTGCTATGGGCAAATAAAGCAGTGTTTTTTGGCCTGTTTTTGATAAATCTTCCGCATAATGTATCTCTATAGTCACTTATTGAAAAAGTCTAGGGAAAGGGGTGTGGTTTCGAAAACGGACATGGCTTTAATGTGCCTCAGTGATAAATTTTGTGTTTGTTCTGCCTACCTAGTCTAGTTTTAAGATGTCTAAATTTAAAACAATCGGGCAGACTATTTAACCTTGCTGACCGTCCGTTGACTATATACATCCCGGTGGTGGCCTATATCTCTGCACGGTTGCTCAGAGTACACTGTCAGTGACAACAAGGCTTCTCATAGAGAAGACAGGGATGGTTTTTCACTATCCCTGCCTTGCCCCATTGCTTTATTCAGAGTGCTCCACGAGCGCAGTGTATACAGATCAGGAAGTGGCTATGCTACTTCCTTCTCCAATCCCAGCGGTCACATAACCTAAGCCAGGAGTCTGCAAAGCTGGCTGGGTCTTATAAGACATAAATCAGCTCTGAAAGGATGTTATACAGTCCTGATCAAAAGTTTAAGACCACTTGAAAAATGGCAAAAAATCATATTTAGCATGGCTGGATCTTAACAAGGTTCCAAGTAGAGCTTCAATATGCAACAAGAAGAAATGAGAGTGAGACAAAACATTTTTTGAGCATTCAATTAATTGAAACTAACGATTAAACTGAAACAGGCTGTTTTTCAGCTGATTCAAATTTTAGGACCACATGCCTTTAAAAGGCCAAATCTGTGCAAAGATGTGGATTCATTGTCATTTTCTGTCAGGTAGTCACACGTTGTTATGGCAAAGGCAAAAAAACTCTCTCTTTTTGAACGTGGTCGGGTTGTTGAACTGCATATGCAGGGTCTCTTACAGCGCGCCATCGCTGCTGAGGTGCGACGCAGTAAGACAGTCATTTGGAATTTCTTAAATTCTTAAATGATCCTGACGGATCTATGTTTCTATGTTTCTATGTTATGGAACAAAAAAGTCAAGTGGAAGACCCAAAATAATTTCATCAGCACTGAGCCGGAGGATCCAATTGGCTGTCCGTCAAGACACTGAATGATTCTCGACCCAAATTAAGGCCCTTACTGGTGCTGACTGCAGCACCATAACCATAACCAGACGGCATCTGAGACTGAAGGGCTTCAAAAACAAAAAAGTCTTCAAAGACCTCGTCTCCTTGAACGCCACAGAACTGCTCGTTTGGACTTTGCAAGAGAGCACCAAACATGGGACATTCAAAGGTGGAAGAAAGTTTTATTCTCTGATGAGAAAAAATTTAACCTTGATGGTCCTGATGGTTTCCAACGTTACTGGCATGACAAGCAGATCCCACCTGAGATGTTTTCTACGCGCCACAGTGGAGGGGGCGCCATAATGGTCTGGGGTGCTTTTTCCTTCAGTGGAACAATGGAGCTTCAGGAAGTGCAGGGGTGTTAAACGGTCGCTGGCTATGTCCAGATGTTGCAGAGAGCATTCCTCATGACTGAGGGCCCTCGTCTGTGTGGTAACGACTGGGTTTTTCAACAGGACAAGGCTACAGTACACAATGCCCGCAGGACAAGGGACTTCTTCCAGGAGAATAACATCACTCTTTTGGCCCATCCTGCGTGTTCCCCTGATCTAAATCCAATTGAGAACCTTTGGGGATGGATGGCAAGGGAGGTTTACAAAAATGGACAACAGTTCCAGACAGTAGATGGCCTTCGTGCGGCCGTCTTCACCACTTGGAGAAATGTTCCCACTCACCTCATGGAAACGCTTGCATCAAGCATGCCGAAACAAATTTTTGAAGTGATAAACAATAACGGCGGAGCTACTCATTACTGAGTTCATGTTTGGAAGTTGTATTTCTGTTTTGGGGGGGTTTAGTTTTTTTTGGAGGTGTGGTCCTAAACTTTTGATCAGCTGAAAAACAGCCTGTTTCAGTTTATTCGTTGTTTTCATTAAATTGAATGCTCAAAAAATGTTTTGTCTCACTCCCATTTCTTCTTGTTGCATGTTGAAGCTCTACTTGGAACCTTGTTAAGATCCAGCCATGCTAAATATGATTTTTTGCCATTTTTCAAGTGGTCTTAAACTTTTGATCAGGACTGTAGAACAGTGATGGTGAACCTTTTAGAGACCAGGCTCCCAAACTGCAACCCAAAACCCACTTATTTATTGCAAAGTGCCAACACAGTAATTTAACCTGAATACTACAGCCCAATATAGTGTATCTTCCATGTACTTTATCATGTAGCTATAATAGCTGCCTACATTCAATGTGCTGCCTGTGCTGTTCATAGTGCACCCTGTGCTGATGAATAACAGGAAAAATCTAAGGCATATTGGCACACCATAGACTTTTTCCTGGGTGCGGTTGCCCACAGAGAGGGCTGTGAGTGCAGCCTCTGGCCCCCGTGCCATAGATTCGCCACAACTGTTAAAGAGAGATGTACAACCGCTCTGAGGGCTGTGTTCCCTCTGTAACTGGTGCTACTGAGTCAGCAGGAGAAATCAACAGCAAAAAAAAAAATAGTTAAATGTAACGTTAAATGTCCCCCAAAGATCTTGTATTACTTCATGACAGTACAAAGTGTAAAATAAAAATAAAAATAGAATAAGACAAAATAAAAAAGTCACCACAGCTTCTAGCCCCAGCCACCATAACCTATACATCCCATATATTAAAATGACTGTTAAAGTTATAAAGAAAAATAAAAGCAAAAAATACTAAAATAAAAATGACAACAATAAAGGACCATGTATCATTGAAAAAAGCGCAAAAATCATTAACATAACCAAATGAAAGTTGTGGCTTTCAAAGTTGCTGCATCGTGCTAGACACGTTGGACTCTTGGTGGGCTTACTGTATGATGAAATTATTGGCACATACAAGTCACACCCACCTTTTTCTAAGCCACAAACATTTTCTAGACTCTGTCCAGCGAGGTGCAAAAAAGGATCTTAAACACCTAACGCATCTTGCACAAAACTGTTCTTTGGGGGCGCTAATTGATCCAGAATTCTGGTGCATTTAGCTTAGTAAATCTCCCCAGTATTAATAAATCTCCTCCATTGTCTTTGCCATTTGTTTCGACAACACGAAAATAGCAGAAATCTTATCGTTGAAATTCTTAGGAAAGGCATTATTTTCTATTCATACATTTAAATCCCAACATCAGTGAAAACAAACCATACTACAAGAAAAGGCAGATTTTTACCTTAAGCAACAAAATAAAAATGTGTGTGAGGAATAACAACAGGGATGAAATGGTAGATATGAATACAATTTAAACCCTATTAGTATCAACATTCTAGCAGGGAGAGAGAATATGCACACCGGGATCAACACATGAATAATAATTGGACTGCGTTCCCACTGTAAAGGTTAAAAAATGGTCAGAACACCTGGAGCATGACACATTTCACAGTAATATTTGCTTTTCATATTAAATCCAAGGCAGAACTGCATGCACGGAGCCTGTATAGGACACATGGAGTCCCTGTTACTTTGTACTATGGAAGGGAATCCCTGTGGCTTTGTACAAAGGAGCTGTAGACGCCACATACACTAAACAAAAATATAAACCCAACACTTTCAGTTTTGCTCCCATTTTGCATGAGCTGAACTCAAAGATCTGAAACATTTTCTACATACACAAAAGACCCATTACTCTCAAATATTGTTCACAAATCTGTCTAAATTTGTGTTAGGGAGCTCTTCTCCTTTGCCGAGATAATCCATCCCACCTCATAGGTGTGGCATATCAAGGTGCTGATTAGACAGCATGAATATTGCACAGGTGTGCCTTAGACTGCCCACAATAAAAGTCCACTCTGAAATGTGCAGTTTGATCACACAGCACAATGCCACAGATGTCGCAACGTTTGAGGGAGCGTGCAATTGGCATGCTGACTGCAGGAATGTCTACCAGAGCTGTTACCCGTACAATGAATGTTCATTTCTCTACCATAAGCCGTCTCCAAAGGCGTTTCAGAGAATTTGGCAGTACATCCAACCGGCCTCACAATCGCAGACCACGTGTAACCGCACAAGCCCAGGACCTCCACATCCAGCATGTTCACCTCCATGATCGCCTGAAACCAGCCACCCGAACAGCAGCAGCAATAATCGATTTGCATAACCAAAGAATTTCTGCACAAACTGTCAGAAACCGTCTCAGGGAAGCTCATCTGCATGCTCGTCGTCCTCATCGGGGTCTGAACCTGACTGCAGTTCGTCGTCGTAACCGACTTGAGTGGGCAAATTCTCACATTCAATGGCGTCTGGCACGTTGGAGAGGCGTTCTGTTCACGGATGAGTCACGGTTTTCACTGTTCAGGGCAGATGGCAGACAGCGTGTGTGGCGTTGTGTGGGTGAGCGGTTTGCTGATGTCAACATTGTGGATCGAGTGGCCCATGGTGGCGATGGGGTTATGGTATGTGCAGGTGTATGTTATGGACAACGAACACAGGTGCATTTTATTGATGGCATTTTGAATGTACAGAGATACCGTGACGAGATCCTGAGGCCCATTGTTGTGCCATTCATCCACGACCATCACCTCATGTTACAGCATGATAATGCCCGGCCCCATATTGCAAGGATCTGTACACAATTCCTGGAAGCTGAAAACATCCCAGTTCTTGCATGGCCAGCATACGCACTGGTCACCCATTGAGCATGTTTGGGATGCTCTGGATCGGTGTATACGACAGCGTGTTCCAGTTCCTACCAATATTCTGCAACCTCGCACAGCTATTAAAGAGGAGTGGACCAACATTCCACAGGACACAATCAACAACCTGATCAACTCTATGCGACGGAGATGTGTTGCACTGCGTGAGGCAAATGGTGGCCACACCAGATACTGACTGGTTTTCTGACCCCCCCCCTCCCCCAGTAAGGCAAAACTGTGCGCATTTTAGAGTGGCCTTTTATTGTGGGCAGTCTAAGGCACCTTGATATGCCGCACCTGTGAGGTGGGATGGATTATCTGGGCAAAGGAGAAGTGCTCACTAACACAGATTAAGGCCTCATGCACATGACCGTTGTTTTATTCCGTGTCCATTGTGCCATTTTTCGTGATTTTCTGCAGACCCATTGACTTTCAAAGGGTCCGTTGAAAACTCGGCTAATGCACCGTTTGCCATCCGCGTCCGTAATCCGTGGTTCCAGTCCGTCAAAAATTATGACCTGTCCTATTATTTTCGCGGAAAACGGTTTGCGGACCCATTCAAGTCAATGGGACCGCTGAAAAACGCAGAGGCACACAAGATTGTCATCCGCGTCCGCACGTCCGTGTCCGTTTTTTTCCTATCATTTGCATGGCAAACCTGTCTTAGACTTTTTTTTACTTTCCTTTATGTCTGGTGGTCCTCCAAAAATAAAGGAAGACACACGGAAACAAAAACGGAAACGGATCACAGAACAACGAAACCCCATTTTGCGGAACGGAACACAACAACGGTCGTGTGCATGAGGCCTTAGACAGATTTGTGAACAATATTTGAGAGTAATGGGTCTTTTGTGAATGTAGAAAATGTTTCAGATCTTTGAGTTCAGCTCATGCAAAATGGGAGCAAAACTGAAAATGTTGCGTTTATATTTTTGTTCAGTGTAGAATGCTGTATTATATCTCCATGCATTAATATATAATAGTATTTTCCCCTAGGCACAATGCTTAGAGTATAAGAACACCCCTCAAAATATGGCATCTGCTGCATCTTTTGCCTGTTTGATACATAAGGGATCCCTCAGAGAAAAGGGCTTTCTTGAAATCAGAGGCCTACGGATGTACAGTAGGGTCCCATAGAGGGAGCTTTGGGTTCTTAATGGGCCGAGCAATATGGCGCTTATGTTCAGCGTTGTATGGGGCTTTTTTCCCCTAGGAGAAATACTTCTAGAGAAGAAGTTAACAGTTGACATGCAATTCAACTGGTATAAATATGCCTACCGGAAATCATAGGCTTACTAAGGTACTGTACAATAGGAACTCTTAAATCTCAATAGGATCCTTGTAAAACTTAGAAGTAGTATGGAGTCAATACAACAATCAGCAGAGTCCCAAAGGAGTAAAACAAACAAAGAAACAAATACAATAAGAATCTTAAAGGGACACTTTCATCAATTGTATTATTATATTTTATGTCATTTTTTTTACAAAAAAATGGATGGATGTTTTAGACGCCGGTCTTAATAAACCCCTGCACTGGCAATGGATCGGCCTGTAGACCCTTCCAGCTTCCTTGCTGCCTTTAATTTAGACCATTGCACACGACCATATGAATTTGGCCTCTTGCACACGACCGTATGGCTTTTTCAGTATTTTGCGGTCCGCAAAAAATGGATCCGCAAAAAATATAGATGACGTCCGTGTGCATTCCGTTTTTTGCGGAACGGAACAGCTGGCCCCTGATAGAACAGTACTATCCTTGTCCGTTATACGGACAATAATAGGACATGTTCTATCTTTGAACGGAACGGAAAAACTGAAATACGGAAATGGAAGGCATACAGAGTACCTTCCGTTTTTTTGCGGATCTATTGAAATGAATGGTTCCGTATACAGAAAAAAAAAACGGAACGTAAACAGAAAAAAAACTTTTGTGTGCAAGAGGCCTTTTTCTGTATTTTGCGGTCCGTTTTTAACGCATCTGTTGTTCCGCTTATTGTTTCCAATGTGTTTCTGTTCCGTTTCGTAGTTCGGCAAAAAAATTTGGTATGGTTTCTGTATGCGATCCGTTGTTTGGGTAGTTTTACTGTAATGTAAAGTAATGGTTTTTAACAGTAAACACATGGGCAAAGCGGGCATGCATCCGCGAAAAACAGATGACATACGGATATGTTCCGTATGCATTCCGTATTTTTTTTCGGACCCATTGACTTGAATGGGGCCACGGATCGTTATTTGCGGGCAATAATAGGACAAGTTCTATCTTTCAGCGGAACGAATATACGGAAATGGAATGCATACGGACCGCACACGGAATCTGCAAAAACGGAACGGAAACGGAAAATTAAACGTTAGTGTGCGAGAGGCCTAAAACAGATGTAGAAAATGGTGGATGAGATGGAACTGCTGGCTCGTCCCCTTCCCCGCCCACACCACAACCACTTTTTTAGACCTAACGTAAACAGGGAAAAGTCGCAGATTGCAGTGCAAATTACCTTTGGGCTGAAATCTGCACCAGAAATACTCCTAATATAGGCGTATTTCTGAACGTAAATTACCCCAATAAATGTTAATTTCACTCCATGTATTCTATTCCTGCCCTGGCTCTTTAACATCCTCTTTGTTTGAACTTTTAGCATGGCAGACACATTCACATTTTCCCCCTCACAACTGCAGTAAACTGACAATGGAGTACCTATGTACATAGGACATGTTATCATTTGCGCAGACTGCTACAAAAGGACAGTATTTAGTATTTAATTTTCGGTGGCATAATACTGAAAAGATAAACTTCCAAAATATTATAAAATAGGAGCCTGCATTATGTTTGATATGCAGAGCAGTTGGATAGTAAATTAAGCAGACACCAGACTCACATAATTGATATCTCCTCTATTCATCAGACGCAACATGTCTCTTACAAAGATTACATAATACTGGCATAATACTGAAAAGAAAAACATCCAAAAAGTTTTTTTTTTAGTAATGGGGCAAATTTACTAATAGTGCCGTACTTTACACAGTCTAAGGGCTCATTCACATGAACGTGTTCTGCCCGTTGCCGTATTGAGGCCCGCATTTGCGGATCCGCAAAACACGAGCATCGTGTCCGCAAATCCGGAGATGCGGAACGGTGTGGAACAGAAGCACGGAACGGAACACTACGGAAGTACTACGGAGTGCTTCCTGGGGTTCCGTTCCGTGCCTCCGCACCGCAAAAAGATAGAACTTGCTCTATCTTTTCGCGGAACGGACGGATCGCGGACCAATTCAAGTGAATTACAGTCCGCAATCTGCATTGCGGACTGTAATTTGTGGTCCACAGCACGAGCACGGGCTTCACACGCTCGTGTGAACAAACCCTTAATGTTAGAGAAATTTACTACACTGTCGTAAATTCTGCATCAGATTTATGATAGAATTTTGTCTGTGCGCCACAAATGTTTTCCATGCACCAAAAAATCTGTCCATGCGCCATGAAAACTGTCTACTGTGGTAAAGTCTAGAGGGGGAATTTATCATGAGGGGAAAATTTGAAGTCAGTTTTACTTAAAGGGAGTCTGTCACCAGCATTTCACTTTTTTAACCCTTCCCACAGCTCCCTAGCATGCTTACAGTTAATAAAAACGTTAACTCTGGCATCAATCCTGGACTTATAGAGCCATCAAAAACGATCTTTATAAGATATGCAAATGAGGGCTCGCAAGTGCCCAGGGTGGCGTTACTCTCTTAGGTGCCCTGCTTGCTCAGCCTTTTCATTGCGTCCCCCCGTCCCTTCCTACCCTCCGCCCGCCCATCCTTTCCCTCTGACCGCCTTTGTACTAACTTGTTATGCTGCCGATATCCCGCGCCTGCGCACTCATTCCTTTGGCCGCGCCTGCTCCGGCTAACGACGCGGAAACACAACAAAGGAGGCGGTCCATCGGCGCATGCGCATTAATTACTGTGATGCCGTACAAGGAATGGGCATCGCAGTACGCATGTGGCGGCCAAAGGAATGAGTGCGCAGGCGCGGGATATCGGCAGCATAACAAGTTAGTACAAAGGCGGTCAGAGGGAAAGGATGGGCGGGCGGAGGGTAGGAATGGGCGGGGGGACACAATGAAAAGGCTGAGCAAGCAGGGCACCTAAGAGAGTAATTCCGCCCTGGGCACTTGCGAGCCCTCATTTGCATATCTTATAAAGATTGTTTTTGATGGTTCTATAAGTCCAGGATTGATGCCAGAGGTAACGTTTTTATTAACTGTAAGCATGCTAGGGGGCTGTGGGAAGGGTTAAAAAAGTGAAATGCTGGTGACAGACTCCCTTTAAATCTGTGTTACTTTTAAGCCACATCTATCAAATTTAAGCCACATTTATCAAATGTCTCATGTTACTTGATAAAATTGTTTTTATCCTTAGACCTAACACTTTTGTCTAGAGAAGCGACAAGTTTTCCTACTCCTCCTTGCAGCTTTTAAAAAAATAAAATATAAAAAAATCTGGAGGGAAACTCATTAACATCGCTAACCACATTCACTTTTCTAACCACATTACAAAACTGGAGTGAGTGGTGTAAAAATGCGACAAGTTGCAAAATTGCGCAAAAGCGAGTGCAAAAAAGTCTCAAAATTTTGTTCAATCGCTTAAATTTTGTGCACGTGAGCGCAAAAAGTCGCAAAAGCCCTATTTTTTCGACTTTTTGACGCCAGAATTCTGGTGTGAAGGTATGATAAATCAAGGCCTCAGTTTACACCATCATTAGTTGGTCTAGTTTTATTCCAAATATGTGACAACATTTTTAGGTCATGTCCCTTTCTAGCAAAGCTACACCCCTTTTCTAGTTAGGCTACACCCATTGTCGGATGAGTCTCACAAAGGTTAGAAAAGTTGGTAAAACAGTAAATGTGATGCTAGGCAGGCACGCCAGTTTTGTGCCAAAGAATTGTGCATTTTCATTAGTAAATCTGCCCCACTCAGTTTAAAAATCTGTACCCCTTTCCTGATGGAAGCATCAGTATTATTTGGTTGTCAGTATGTATATGGTGTAAAGTGATACATCCTATTAACTATACAGCTCGCTACATTCCAGCAGCACAATACATCAATATAAGATTACAATGGAAGGCTCAAGAGATTAACAAGAAAGCATTTGCCTTAGCACGGTAATAGAAAAATAGATGTTGGTCCCTATCATGAAGACAGCACAGATCTGCAGAGCTGATAGGAGCCTGCATTATGTTTGATATGCAGAGCATTTGGATAGTAAATTAAGCAGACACCAGACTCACATGATTGATATCTCCTCTATTCATCAGACGCAACATGCCTCTTACAAAAGAAATCACATTCTCAGCCTGATCGTGTTGTAAAAGCGGGATTCCAAGACAAGATGAGCCTTACGCCTTAAGTAATTGTGGAAATGTTTCGATAAATTTGTCTGTCCGCACTGGAACCTTGCAGGTATAATTGTATCAAACCATCAATAGATCTACTTACTGTACTGGCAGTTCCTTCCCATGTATTCACCAGGGCATTCACAAGAGTAGTTAGCCACAAGATCTGTGCAAATTCCACCATTCCGACATGGATCCCTTTCACATTCGTTTACATCTAAAGAAACAAAGTATTTATTTATTTATTTACTTGTAAAGATCTTGTATATATTATAACATAAGTTCACATATTGCAGTTTTTGTGCAATTTTTTTTGATGTTTTATAACCAGTAGATTCTACACCGCAAAAAGTATAATGCCAAGCGCATTCACAGTGGAAGTGATGAGGATTTCAGTCTGTATTCCAGAATAAAAATCAGCATCAAAGTACAATATAATGCAAGTGAAAGGAGGTTAGAAAAATCCCCATCTACAGGCAGCTGAAAAATTCCTTTCTGATTTAGAACATGCTGAGGGTTTTAAAATCTGCAACATGCTATGATCTGCAATGGATTTGCTTCTGATTACAATGCAAAAAGGTGAAATCCAGGACGACATTTGCATGAAATTCCTCTAAGACATATGGATTTTGACAAGGATTTAAGTTCCAGTGCACATGGCCTCAAGGAAATGCTAGGCATCTTATCTTTTCCTGACTTTATCCTAGCTTTGGCTAAAATAAAAACTGTATGTGGAAAAAAAAAATGTGAAAGATGAAGGTAGCCTTGGGGCAGGTTCACAAATAGGGGAGGACTATGGTCAAGAATTAGCAAGCATTCATACAAGTACAGTATATACAGTACAGACCAAAAGTTTGGACACACCTTCTAATTCAAAGAGTTTTCTTTATTTTCATGACTATGAAGGCATCAAAACTATGAATTAACACGTGTGGAATTATATACATAACAAACAAGTGTGAAACAACTGAAAATATGTCATATTCTAGGTTCTTCAAAGTAGCCACCTTTTGCTTTGATTACTGCTTTGCACACTCTTGGCATTCTCTTGATGAGCTTCAAGAGGTAGTCCCCTGAAATGGTCTTCCAACAGTCTTGAAGGAGTTCCCAGAGATACTTAGCACTTGTTGGCCCTTTTGCCTTCACTCTGTGGTCCAGCTCACCCCAAACCATCTCGATTGAGTTCAGGTCCGGTGACTGTGGAGGCCAGGTCATCTGGCGCAGCACCCCATCACTCTCCTTCATGGTCAAATAGCCCTTACTTTCAAAGTTTTCCCAATTTTTCGGCTGACTGACTGACCTTCATTTCTTAAAGTAATGATGGCCACTCGTTTTTCTTTACTTAGCTGCTTTTTTCTTGCCATAATAAAAATTCTAACAGTCTATTCAGTAGGACTATCAGCTGTGTATCCACCTGACTTCTCCTCAACGCCACTGATGGTCCCAACCCCATTTATAAGGCAAGAAATCCCACTTATTAAACCTGACAGGGCACACCTGTGAAGTGAAAACCATTTTAGGGGACTACCTCTTGAAGCTCATCAAGAGAATGCCAAGAGTGTGCAAAGCAGTAATCAAAGCAAAAGGTGGCTACTTTGAAGAACCTAAGACATATTTTCAGTTGTTTCACACTTGTTTGCTATGTATATAATTCCACACGTGTTAATTCATAGTTTTGATGCCTTCAGTGTGAATCTACAATTTTCATAGTCATGAAATTAAAGAAAACTCTTTGAATAAGAAGGTGTGTCCAAACTTTTGGTCTGTACTGTAGTACAAAAAAAACTGCAGCAGTACAGACCCATTAAAGAGCCTTGAAAATATAACTTAAAGAACTTGTACTAAGACAAAAACGGTGGTCCCGATTTACACAAATAAATGAAGCAGTAGTAAAACATGCACACTGCCAATTAATTAATTCTCTATTGGCTCCATTCTTATGAATGACCCCACCAATCAGAAGCTTCTCCCCTATGCTGTGGATAGGGGATACATTCTATTCTGGTAAAAATACACTTTAAGCTTTCAAGAGCAAAACATGGCTGCATTCTTCCAGAAATAGTGCCACATATGTGCCTGGTTTGAGTCTTGTACTGCAACTCAGCTCCACTGACGGAATTAGGACTAAGCTACAATGGTACATAACCCTAATTTGGGAAGAAAGCAGCATTTTTGATCCTGTACAACCCCTTTTAATTACATTCTGAAATACATTGGCTGTAGACTATAACAGACAATAATCACAAGTTTGGAAACTGTCACCAATTTTTGAGATTTATTCAGCATCAGTTTCGGATATATTTCCAGTTACATTATATCTGTTAGCTCTTTATTGTCTCATTTGTGCTTTTTCAGTAACTTTCACTTTAAAGGGTTTGGCCGGTTTCAGAAGGAAACTGGACAACACAGGAGATCTGCTTGCAATAAAGAAGTGGTGTGCCGTCGCTCCCATTATACTGGCCAGTATCTGTTAACTTTTCTGCACTGGTCACATGTGGTCAGTGTGACATCACCAGTACAGCTGGTGTTCAAAACAAAAATCCTTACTTCGTGAAAATACCTTATCCCTCGTGACTTCCGGGGGTATGCGCCTCAACTTCCGGGGGTGCGCAAGTGCAATACCACGGCACGGGTAAGCTAAAATTACAGGGAGCGCCGACTCACGGACACCGCGCGTGCACCCAAAGGGGTAAGGAGATCTGACGGTCTTTTCTCCTTACCCTCCCACTGCGCACACGCAGATTGGGAAGTCTCCTATTGCTCCCAGCACTATCAGCCATCAAGGGGGGTGGGTGGTGAGTGCAGCATATTGGGGGGCATAATCCTAACCCTTGTGAGGGTAACGAGATTTCACAATCCACGAGTGTGCCGTGTGAGGGTAAAGGAAAAAGACTGTCAGATCTCCTTACCCCTAAGGGTGCACACGCATTGTCCGTGACTAAGGGCACCCTGTAATTTTAGCTTACCCGTGCCGTGGTAGTGCACACCCCCGGAGGTTGAGGCGCACACGCCCAGAAGTCACGAGGGGTAAGGTATTTTCATGAAGTAAGAATTTTTGTTAGAACACTGGGTAAACAATCCTGGTTAGGAGAACGGGAGTGGCATTCAGGTTAGCCAGGTAAGTAATGATAACTTTTTTATTGAAGGTGGATTCCCTTGGTTGTCCAGTGTCCTTCTGAAACCAGATAACCCCTTCAATGCAAATTAGTCTGAAGCAGTGGTGGTGAACCTATGGCACGGGTGCCAGAGGCGATACTCAGAGCCCTCTCTGTGGGTACCCGCACCCTGGAAAAAGTCTATGGCGTACCAATACACCTTAGACTTTTCCTGCCATTCATCAGTACAGGGCGCACTATGAACAGCACAGGCAGCACATTGAATGTAGGCAGCTATTATAGCTAAATGATAAAGTACATGGAATATATACTATATTGGTATTCAGGCTAAGTTGCCATGTTGGCCCTTTGCAATAAATAAGTGGGTTTTGGGATGCAGTTTGGGCACTTGGTCTCTAAAATGTTCACAATCACTGGTCTGAAGGGTCAGTCTGTGTGTAAGGGTCCATTCACACGTCCGTAGTGCATTGCGGATCCACAAATTGCGTTCCCGCAACACACCCGGCCGGCACCCCCATAGAAATGTCTTTTCTTGTCCGCAATTGCGGACAAGAATAGGACATGTTCTATTTTATTCCGGAGCCCCCGGACCGGAAGATCGGCGGCGAGCTCTGGAAATGCGGATGTGGAGAGCACATAGTGTGCTTTCCACATCCATTCCGTCCACATAGAGAAAGAATGGGTCCGCACCTGTTCCGCAATTTGCTTAACGGATGCGGACCCATTATTACGGACGTGTGAATGGAGCCTTAATGAGTCCAAAGGTTAGAGCTGTGGTAAAAATCTGGAGTTCATTGTATCTGGCATTGCCAGGCACTACCTTTCCCCGCCAGAGCCCATTCACTATAGTGGGACCCAGCAGTGATCTGGCCTGTTTCCAGCATTAGTGCTGGGATTCAGCCGGACAAAAATTGCTACTTGCAGAAGTATTTTTCTGGCCGAATCTCATCACTAATGCTGTAAACAGGCCTGGTCCCTGCCAGGTCCCAATATACTCAATACGGCCTGGTTGTGCTATGACTCTTTCCGACTATGCTGGATGCAATGAAATCCGGCAGGCTGTTCCTCTACTGGAACATGTGAGGTCATATAATGGACCTGAACTGAATATTCAGCCATTTTGATAAGATACATAGATAAAATATAGGATGGCTCTATTATAGGTTACGAGAAGAAAGTAACAGGTCAGCTTATCTGTAGTGGGAACAAATAATTAGGAATGTTGAAATCCAACAGTCTAGTCGTTCTTTCCCCTGACATCAGCTGTTGTGGGATGGCTGGGTGGCTCACAAACAATACATATTTAATAGTCAGCCAATCCTACCTAAATCTCATTTGACAATTATCTAAAGTGCATGGCCATCCTCAGTCAACCAATTGCACCAATAATACTGCAGACATCAAAGATTGACCAGGAGCACTAATAAACAGAAATTCAAATAGCAAAACATAAAACTTCACCTGGACTTCTATAGAGATTTCATGGACTTGTCCAATAAACCATATAGCTATTTTTTCTTTTTCAATGCTATCTGTCTTTGCGAGGTGAGTTTGGCATTTTAGTAGATTTGCAAAGTTTTTTTTTAGAGCTGGAAGACAATTTATTCATTCTGGTCTGCTGTGTATAGATATAATAAATCAATGCAGGTAATGAACATGATGTGTAATAAACAATGTTCAGATACAGAGGAGAGATCTGCTGCTTGGGTGCCAATTCTGTCTGGCAGAATATACCTCTCTCTATAGCGAAATCCATAATGGGGACTCAAATCGTCCTGATTGTGGATAGACTGTTTCATGCTGTTTGTAGTGAAACCTAGATAATTGGTATGGCACAAGCTAAGTTTAAAGAGCCAACTTTCAGATCTATCAAGATGCTGAAATATAGCATAAAATTCTGGTAATGGGAAGTCTTGTGATCTTGTATGTTAATATTATATTATGTAGCATCCAATAAAAGTTAAGTAAAAAATGGCAATAAATATTGACTCATCTGATGACATATATATTTGTTCCTTCTTACCGTTCCTCATTGGCTTAACATATGCCAAAATTTAAGGCATGAGATAACCAACTTTGAAAAACCAAACACACTGTAATTTCACAATACTCTGTCAGGAGATATACGGTATATATTGTCGATGTGTGGCCACCCAGTTGTTGCTATGTGAACTAACCATGCATGAAGAGCTTGTCACAATGTGTATGTGCTGTGTGTCTGCAGTTAGTGTTGAGAAAATCAAAGTTCACGAGGTGGACATCGATCCGAATTTCAAGGAAAATGCTTTGTGCTAACAAATCAATTTTCCCTAAAATGACAATAAAAAATAAAAAAATCATATTCACCTCATCCACGTGTGAGCAGAGAGTCTGACGCGGCCATCTTGACTGAAAATCCCTTGCAAAATCTCATGCGTGGTGACAAATGACGTCAGCATGGTTACGTCCACACGCACAGCGCAAGATTTTGCGCTGGATATTCAATCAAGATGGCTGCAGTAGACTATTCTACATCAAATGGATAAGTTTTTGTTTTTTTTAACAGATTAACCCCTGACAGCCCTCAATGGTCATCTCAGATGCCACAATCACCAATGAACGCTGTATCTGAGGGGTTCAAAGACGGGAAGACGGCACAATCGCCGTTTCCCGTCATTGCACCCACTACTCACAAGGAAATGCGCTCTGTGACAAAGTAATTCTTCACAAAGAAAATTTCTTTGTTAAATTCACTGAAGCGGCCAAATCAAGTTTTTGAGAACTTTATTTATCTCTATCTGCAATATCCAGAAAATGGAGGTGTTCACGCCAACATCGAGCACAGCGTGGGACGCCGAGATTCATTACAGCCGCATTAGGCTGAAACTCCTACATGGAGAAAACAGGCGCCATCCGCGAACACATGAAAGAACTGTAACCACTCACAAGTCCAGGTAAGCCCACTGAAGTGGGACGCCACAGCTCGCAGACCCTTGGAATTGTGAGTATTATCCATATTCAAGTTGACAAAACTTCCGATTTGAACATTTCTACTATGTGGATATGCTATAATCCATGAGAAACGGGCATGATCTATATAAAGTGGAATTCCTGTATGTGATTGACCACACAGTGTCCGTAAAACCTAGACCCAATAATCCTCTAGAAATACTAGCACACATATGAAAAACAAAAATAACTGTCTGGACTAGTATATATGAACTTGTCATATCAGCACTGTATTTATGAAATTATCCATGTGAACAAACTGGATTATATTGAAACAAGCGGCTGACGATCAAAAGATCCGGACTCTAACACTGCAATACGCTGCGTGTTTTAAGCAGCTGATCTGGGACTCATCAAACTCACCTTTATTCTATATGAAGTATATTCTTTTATGTAATATTTTTTAACATTCATATGTTTTAATTATTTTAGGGGTATATTTTTTTTACTTTTAAATTCTGTGTGAAATAGCAACACAACATCTTTACATTAGAATGCTGCTTCGGTGCCCCCTAACAGACGATTAAACAAAGTAGCTCTGAGAGGTGCACACACTGTGCAGGGGTGCTCATGTCATTATCCTAGAGTAGGATATCCAAACAAATGTATTTGCCTAAATGTATTTATAAATAAATAAATAAATATAAATGTACAGTATGTGCCTAAGTTTATTTATAAATAGATATTTGCCTATGTGTATTTATAAATAAATAAATAAAAATGTATTTGCCTTCCCCTGAGGATCCCGTAACAAGCAGATGAAGGCCAGAAATGGAAATCAGGCTGCTAGTGGTGGTTCACTATATTAGCCAGTTGGATACATAATACAATAAATTATATTTTACTCCAAAAGGTGTGTTTCATTTAATGGGTTAACTAAATGTTAGGGTGTCCATACAAATTGCTTCTTATGACTGCATATCTGGGAGCCATGTGAGCAGAACAACACGTGGTTTTAGCTAGAATTTTCACGGTTTTTCAATGTGGTCATCAGCTGCACGACTTGTACAGATGACGCACATTGTTTCAATGTGCCTCACTTGTACTTGTAATTGCGTCACAAGATAATTCACATTAAAGATATGTTTAGTTGTGTCATAGATTCTTACCCATGTCACACTACCTCCACGTGTATTGGCACGGGAAGGGTGATACTTATATATATATATATATATTTATATATACATTGTAATATACTTATATGTATTGGCCTTGAATGGCCAGTGAGGATTTGTTGGTCCTGAATGTCCAGTGGGGCTCATTGTATATGGGTATTTGCTGCCCATTTATGCCCCAGATTTATTTCATTTATATATGTGTATATATATGTATATAGATATATACAGTATATATATACTTGTTATGCGGCCAAGATTTCCCCCAATCGCATAGTAACTACTACACCACTGATACGTGGACAATTCACAGGCGGGAGGATCAAATCATCCTTCAGCCTGGAAGCGCGTGCCAGGTCGCGCGGGCTGGTGCGATGATGTCATATTACCGTGCCAGCCCATGTGGACTTGCCTGCAGGCGTGTGTGCATGCCTGAAGCACGGGCCGCTCGGGATCGAGCGTCGCTGGATTTAAATAGTTTGGCGGCGCTGCGCTCATCAGTTGAGCCCTGCAGCCCCTCTGGAGCGAGAATTAGCCATTGGACAACGAGCATTGAAGCAAGGATGATCCCCTACAACGTGCTAGAACCCCTGGAGATGAGCATTAACCCCTGGATGTCTGAGTAACCCTTTCCTTATACCACCAACGAATATTAACCCTTTGTTTCCCCTGATAACCCCTGCATTCCCACGGCCACCAATATTCATTAACCCCTGCATTCCCACTGTACCCCTGCAATTCACATACCCTGTCCTGCATTCACCTGCAGTAACCTCTTCACTGCTGACCTGCCTATACCCCTGCTGCCCTGCCCTGATCATTACCATTAACCCCTGTTGCCCTGATCCCTGTTCGTTATTTCCACTGCCACCAATTGGTATTTAACCCCTTGATACGCCGTAGGAACAGTCTAGCATCAGGAGGGAGGGAGCTGCTAATAGTGTGTGTGTAAGTGTATTTTTAGGTAGAGTTTGGGGTGTAATTGTGTAAGATATTGTATTGTGTTTAGTGTAGTTAGGTGTTTTAGAGTGTTGTTAATATATTACTGTGTGCGACTATAAGTATATATATTTATATGTCCATTGATATAAATATATATAGTTATAGCAATAATTAGATGGTAGACTTGTTATTGTATAATAAATACGTTATTATTCATAGTACAGCGTATAGTCATTTATTGTAGTAGTCGCCGCCGTAGTAGTAATTCGCATGTAGTTCAGTTCAAAGTTAAAGCAACAACTGGGTTAGTTATTTTATAGTATAAATAGGCGGAGTCATCAAGAGAAGACTTACGCCTATTATTAATAGTAAGCAAAATATTAATAATTAATATCCCCTTTTACAAGGACTTCTAATAAAAACCCTAATTTGGATAGGCAGATTCTTTGTGAATGAGCAAGACGGATTATGCGCTATAATTATCTACACTGTGTTGTACACTGGTTTCAAATTATGGATGAGCTCAAGAGAAATGTCAGACAAAGCCGGAAAGTAAAGTAGAAAGGCGTGCAGACTATGTTTCATGAAAATGTACTGATCATATCTAGCGAATACACATTAAACATGCAAGAATGATTGTCATTTAATTATAGAGTCAAACCTCCCATTTTGCCTGTTATTATAATGTGGCCTAGAAATATATACAAATACCCATTGCTTCATCCATCCGCATCCTTCTGCTGGTTACATTATCTTAGTTACTCCAGGAATGTCACTTCATATGTAATTGCTTTAAATAAAAGCACTAAGAAATTCTTTAGAATGGTATATACTATATAATTTAGCACTGCAAAAATATAGCTGGAGGGCAAAAATACCATCATCATCTCCACTGAACCTGATTAAAGTAATTGGCTATTTCTGTCACAAGTGCTTTTTCACAAATTGCTTAACTCAGTGATTCAGGAAAAATGTTCTTTAACTAAATGTGTCTGTAACAAGGTGAGCTATTTAGAAATTATCATTAGATAGTTTATTCAGGAGAACTGTTGACCCATTCCTCCACAATTCTCTGAGAGTGATCTCATATTATTTTCTATAGAATAAATAAAGCTTCCTGCGAAGAAATTAGTGACTAGTTATCTGACTTTAGAAAAAAAAAAAAGCCTGTGTTACTGGTTAAGGAAAATATGTCATTATTAAGCACTTTGGAGAAAAGTTATTAAAGGGGTATTCCCATCTCAGTCAATGGGGGCATATCGCTAAGATATGCCACCATTGGCTGATAGGTGCGGATCCCACCGCTGGGACCCACACCTATAATGAGAACGAAGCAGGGAGCGCTGTCCGTCCACCACCAAGCGCTGCTCCCATAGAAGTGAATGGGAGCGCACCGCGCATGCGCGGCCCATGATTCTATTAATTTCTATGGGCCAGACGGCAATAGCACCTGCACCTATCAGACAATGGAGGCATATCATAGCGATATGCCCCCATTCTTTGAGATGGGAAAACCCCTTTAAGGCCCATTTCACAAAGGCGAGTATTCCGCACGGGTGCAATGCGTGACGTTAATGCATTGCACCCGCACTGAATCCTGCCCCTTTCATTTCAATGGGGCTGTGTACATGAGCAATGTTTTTTACGCATCACTTGTGTGTTGCGTGAAAATCACAGCATGTTCTATATTCTGCATTTTTCACGCAATGCAGGCCCCATAGAAGTGAATGGGGCTGCGTGAAACTCGCATTGCATCCGCAAGCAAGTGTGGATTCAATGCGATTTTTACGGATGGTTGCTAAGGAGATGATGAGATTAGCCCCGGGACCCCATTAAAGTCCATTTACTTTATTATTTTCCATTATATTAAGGGTTAAAAAATAAAATAAAAAATACTTACCTCATCCACTTGATCGCACAGCCATTTTCATCTTCTTTCTTCTTCTTGCAGGACCTGCAAAAAGACCTGAGCTGACGTCACCGTGCTCACCACGTGGTGAGCGTGATGACGTCAGCGCAGGTCCTTTTGCAGGTCCTGCAAAAAGAAGAAAGAAGATGATGATGGCTGCACGATCGAGTGGATGAGGTAATTTTTTATTATTTTTTTAACCCTTAATGGACATTTTACTTAGCATTCTGTATTAAAGATTGCTATTATTTTTCATTATAACCATGTTATAATGGAAAATAAGAAAATCTACAGAACACCGAACCCAAACCCGAACTTCAGTAAAGAAGACCGGGTTTGGGTCTGGGTGCCAACATTCTGGGTGCCAAACCCTAAGGACGTTATTCCAGTGCTCCCCTGGTTATGCGGAACTGGGTGCAACCAGGAGAGCACCAGAATACTGCCCTTAGGGTTTGGCCCTAAGTAAAACCAGTCATTTGTAGAGATGAGCTAATTTTTTTAAAATTCGATTAGCTGGTTCCCCGAATTTTTTGGGAAAAATTCTGATCGATCCATATAAATTTGCGGCGAATTACATTAAAAAATTGCTATTTACGGGCTGCAGAGAGCCTTTATACTGGTGTAGAACACTGTGCCTTGCAGTAACAGGCATAGGGAGTCTGATGTGGTAGTGAAATAATACTGTGAGTCTGTATGACATGTAGATGACAGGCGTCGCTCTTAGAATCACTGCACACTTCACTTATTTGGGCAGTCACAGGGCCAAAACTGACCCAATAACTCAAGTATGAACTCAGCCTTAAAGGTCAATGTTAGCACTAATAAGAAGTGCACTCCTTTTACACGGTCCCCAGCTGATTCCACATAGATGTCTACAGAACCTGTTCTATTAAACGCTTATACAAGTAAAGCCCCCCGACAGAGTGGAGAGGGTGTCAGCAGTAAGTTTGTGTTGATGTCACTGATTATTTTGCCCTTCCTCTGATCAGTCAGAACAATAACCCCCAAAAAACGTATCCTGTCTGTGGAGCATACGCCTTCACTCAGTCAGCATTTGGTCAGTAATCCACCAGTATTGCTGAAGCCAAAAAAAAAACATGAGTGGATCTAAAACAAAGATGACACGTGAATGGAATATTTGCATGTCTTCTGTGTTTTGTACCCACTCCTGCTTTTGGCTACCAAATCACAAGCCAATTCTTCTTCTTTTTTTTTTGAATGGAGAGAAAAAAACTTTATTTTATCAAACAGGACATTAACACACATAAAATACAACACAGAAGGGGCAAAACCACAAGATTTAAAAGACAAACTGAAGAAAACAAAGTGCTTCATCAACAAGAATGGATTGACGACCAGTGTTGGGGTGACCAGGATGGTAATGCATATTAATCATGAAATGTATGGGGTTATGGCTGATAACTGGAGTATAGTCCAGCAAACAAGCCCACTCCAGCTCATTCCTTGATGAGCTGGGTTGCTTATTAGTGGATTCTAAAGTGTCTGAAGAAATGCGGGGTAAAGACATTGGAATAAATTATCCACTTCCTCTAACGTGACCTCATCCTTTCATTTATGAATATCATTCCATAAAGTCTTTAAGTCCTCTGCGTGGATGGCATAAGAAATGTCCATGCGAGGTTTGATGGGCACAGAGAAAACAAACTCTGTGGCCGACACTAATCCAGACAAGTCATACCCGGTCCACATCGCTGCTAGCCACATAAGGTCCTGAGAACTGATCACCAGCTTACTGAAACAACTGTCAAAGTTTCTTTGGAACCACGTCCCTACGATAGCCGTGAGCGCCTCAGAGCAGTTATACAGGAAGAGCGGGAGCCAAGTAAATTTCTTTGTTAACACCTCCAATAGATCGTCCTCTCTGTACGTCCCGCAGAACCAACTTGTCCACACAATCCGGTCTTCTGTGCTTGCCTTGGTGAGTGGAGGCTTGGATGAAATCTGTATGAGCACAGCCAGTGGATCTCTATCCTTACCTTTGAGTCCAGGAATTACATCCTTACCTTTGAGTCAGTGAAATGACATCATTCATCCCAAAGTCCTGGCGACTGACAAATAACGTGGGCTCCACAAAGGGCTTGAGCAAATGGCAGGTGTAACGCATGAGCTGCCACTGGCTGACATCGAAGTTACACAGGGGACTACCCCTGTTCTCTTGGATCATCAAGAAATTTGTTGATGGGCTTTCTCTGTTCGTACAGTCGGTCCAACATATGGAGGGTGGAATGCCAACGGTTGGAAACGTCGCATATCAGCCTATGTTGGGGGATGCCGTTCTGACACTGCAGCTCAAGGAGGGTGTGCTTTGCAGTGTACAAGTGGCTGAAGTACATGCAAAGTTTACTGGTCATTTTTAGGTTGTCTTGCAGATGGGTGGAAGACTTCAGGAACCGCTTGACAACCAGATAGAACACGTGTGCCGTGCAGGGCGCTTGGCTCAGCCCTCTTTGACGCAGCACAGACACCATGTTATTCCTGTTGTTGGTCACCATGGTTCTGATTTTGTGTTGGAGAAAGCCAGGATTCGATTTATTGATGAAGGACACGGAGCAGTTCCTCCCCTGTGTGACTCTGTTTGCCCAGGTGTAGAACAGCTTGATAGTGATGAGAGGGGTCGCACATGGCTTGCATACACTACATGCCTCTAACATAATTCTTGGATCTCTACATGAAAATAATGTGTTTGGTGTAAATCGCGCGAGGGGCATAGTTGGAGACATTGATTTCACAAGAGATACAGAGCAGCGGAGTTTGCTTTGAAATGAAAAATTTCACCACTGCATAATTCGGCCTATACAGCAAACGGAAAACAGGCTGGGGGAGGCAGTGGGTTTGCAAAAGAGAGAAGTCGGCTCACACCATACAGGCCCGCAACCATTACACCGAGCACCCCCATGCATAAATCTACCTTGCCAAGGGGTAGGTGTTCCGCAGTATGGTGCCTTTTTGAGGAAAGTGCAGACGACAAAAGAGTGAAAGTTTGCAACCTGTGCCAAAAGAGTGAACGTTTGCAACCTTTGCCATCCCAAAATGAGCCGGGGCGTGAACCCTAGCAACCTCACCACCACCAGCATGATCCGCCACATGGCATCCAAGCACCCTAATAAGAAGGCCGAACACCTGGGTCCACAATCTGGGTCTGCGGGTCACACCACTGCCTCCTCTTCCCCTGTGTTACGCACTGCTGGCCAATACCCTGTCGAAGGCGCAGGCCCGGATGCCCCTCGCCCTGCACCTTCGCATGAACCATAAGCAACAACATCCACTTCCCTGTCCCAGCGCAGTGTCCAAATGTCCATAGCACAGTCATTTGAACGCAAGCGCAAATATCCACCCACCCAAAGGCCATAACAATAAAAGCGCAACTTTTAAAATTACTGGCCCTTGAAATGTTGCCATTTAGGCTTGTGGACACTGAGGCCTTCCCACAGCCTGATGTTGGCGGTCATCCCTCGGTACGCAGTCCCCAACCGCCACTATTTTTCACAGTGTGCTGTGCCCGCCTTACACCAGCATGTGTCCCAGAACATCACCCATGCCCTGACCAACGCAGTTACTGGGAAGGTCCACTTAACCACGGACACATGGACAAGTGCTAGTGGCCAGGGACACTACATTTCCCTGACCGCACACTGGGTGAATGTTGTGGAGGCCAGGAGTGAGTCGTACCCTGGGATGGCACAGGTGCTACCCACGCCCAAGATTGCATGCCCTACATCCATCAGGGTCTCCACCAGCAGCTATGTTACTGGCTCCAACCCCCGCTTCTCCTCCTCCGCCGCCTCCTCCTCCACTTCCACCTCCAGCAGCAGTCAGCCATTAGAGATGTCGCGAACATAAAATTTTCCGTTTGCGAACGGCGAACGCGAATTTCCGCAAATGTTCGCGAACGGGTGAACCGCCATAGACTTCAATAGGCAGGCAAATTTTAAAACCCACAGGGACTCTTTCTGGCCACAATAGTGATGGAAAAGTTGTTTCAAGGGGACTAACACCTGGACTGTGGCATGCCGGAGGGGGATCCATGGCAAAACTCCCATGGAAAATTACGTAGTTGACGCAGAGTCGGGTTTTAATCCATAAAGGGCATAAATCACCTAACATTCCTAAATTGTTTGGAATAACGTGCTTTAAAACATCCAGTGTGTGTATACGATCAGGTATGATGTTGTATCGATCAGGTAGTGTAAGGGTTACGCCCGCTTCATAGTGACAGACCAAACTCTGACAGACCAAACTCCCCGTTTAATGCACCGCAAACAACCGCAAACAGTCCATTTGCACAACCGCAAACTCCCCATTTGCACAAGGTTGGATACCAAGCTAGCCATGTCCCGTTCCTTGTCCTCACTGACGTCATTGAATGTCTCTTCCTCCACCCAGCTACGTACAACACCAAAGGTCCCCGAAAGGTGACAACAAGCCCCCTGGGACGCCTGCTGTGGTTGGTCTTCCACCTCCTCAAAGCCACCTTCCTCCTCTTCTTCAGACTCCTCTCTCTGCGTTTGTCACAAGGGTATCAAGAGCCAAGTCTGACTCTGTTATACCCGGGGTCATGAGGTCGCAGCGGGTGGCTGTGCGCTCTATATCTAAAGATCACGTTGTTTCTTAGTGATTGTTTTCTGTGTTTGCCTTGCTATCCTTTTTGTCTCAATCAGGGATCCGTAGCTTCTCCTCCTCAGCTGTTTCTTGTCTGCCACTCCTAACCTCCTTATATTCTCCCCTCACTCTTCTCTAGTTGCCAGTTATAGAGCTTCCTGCCTGGACATCTATACTGACCCACTGGAGTTGTGAATCCTGGTTGTCGTTCCAGAGTGCTACCCTCCGGATCCCTGTTGGGCTTCTTGTTGTCTCCTGTTGTCGCCCATCTGGGATTATATGTTGAGTTTGTATTGTCTGTCCTTCCCTTGGTGTTTTCCTTTAGAGCTAGTGGTGCGGACTAGTGTTCCCACCGCCCTGTTCACTATCTAGGGCTCAGCTTAGGGAAAGCCAGGGCTTTAGGCACATGATCGGCGTTCGGGTGAGGAACCCGTCTAGGGACGTCAGGGCAGCCAGGTGCCAGCCGCTAGGTGAGTCAGGGGTCACCACCTTCCCTCTCACTTGGGCAGGGCTTTCCTTGTTCCCTCCCTCTGTGTCACGTATGTGATAGTCACGCCGACCGTGATAGCGTTGCCGCAGGTCCAGCAATCGACGACGACAAGGCTGCTACTGGTGGTGATGGTAACCACAACTCTTCCTCTTCATGCTCATCTACGGCCTGATCCAGCACTCTTCGCAGGGCACGCTCCCGAAAAAACGCATATGGGATGAGGTCGATGATGTTACCTTGGGTTTGACTGACCAGGTTTGTCACCTCCGCAAAAGGACGCATGAGCCTACAGCCATTGTGCATGAGCGTTCAGTAACGCGGCCAAAAGGCTGTCCTCTTTTTTTTTAATTAAAAAAATCTGTTCTTATCAGTTTAATCTCTGTTTTGTCCCCTATCAGGGGCCGGTGTATGGAATAGATTTTAGGAACCGGGAGATGGAAAAAGATGTTTGGTCGATCCTCTTCCTTCCAATTTTGGGCACTGCACCTGCGCCGTGCAATGTACTGTGCCACCCTATATGAGTGGTGTGTTAAGTAGTACTATTCCTATCAGGGGACATGTATCGAATAGATTTTAGGAACCGGGAGATGGAAAAAGATGGTTGGTCGGTCCTCTTACTTCCAATTTGGGGCACGGCGCGTGCGCCGTGCAATGTACTGTAACACCCTATATGAGTGGTGTGTTAAGTAGTACTATTCTTATCAGTTTAATCCCTGTTACGTCCCCTATCAGGGGACGTGTATCGAATAGATTTTAGAAAACCGCAAAGAGTTGTCAATAGTTGACACACTCATGACATAAATTTTATTCCTCTATGCATCAATCTTGGTGTAGTGATGACTGTGCAATTATTCTGCAGTGTGGGCCCATTGTTGGCCTAGTAGGCTATAATGATCACCTTAGATGATCACAAAGAAAATTAATGTTTTTTCTATGAAAAATTATCCAGCCGATCACTTTTGGTCTGTTCACAATGAAGCAACGACCTTATCATCTGGGGTGTGCCAACATTGCCAAAACACTCATAGAGGAGATCGCTTCATTGTGATACGCAAGCCCCTTCACCACAACAAGGTAACGATCACGAAGGGGAATTGACACATGTATGTGCCTTTTTTTTGTTTTGTTTTTGCAGCCACAGTGCAGCACCAGAGGCCCAAAAAATTAGGCATGTACACATGCCTGAAAAATTTGGTATTATTGCAGCTGCAGCTGTGCTGTAGCAGCGGCCGGAAAAATTTATGTTTTCCAGGCAGAAAGTGTACTAAAACATTGCGGCTTTAACCCTAGTTGGTGGCGGACAAGTCACGAAAGTCATCCGGCATGCAGAGATTAAATACAGCAGCGTGGGGACCATTTTTAGCCCAAGGCATCTCATCAGGCCTTTTTTAGTCAAATGCATCCCCCACTGTCAGTCCATTCGGTATCCACGCCTCATTCTTTTTAATAAAGGTGAGGTAATCTAGATTTTTTTGACCTAGGCGACTTCTCTTGTCAGTGACAATACCTCCTGCTGCGCTGAAGGTCCTTTCTGACAGGACACTTGAAGCGGGGCAGGCCAGAAGTTCTATCGCAAATTGGGATAGCTCAGGCCACAGGTCAAGCCTGCACACCCAGTAGTCAAGGGGTTCATCGCTCCTCAGAGTGTCAATATCTGCAGTTAAGGCGAGGTAGTCTGCTACCTGTCGGTTAAGTCGTTCTCTGAGGGTGGACCCCGAAGGGCTGTGGCGATGCGTAGGACTTAAAAAGCTCTGCATGTCCTCCATCAACAACACGTCTGTAAAGCGTCCTGTCCTTGCCGGCGTGGTCGTGGTAGGAGGAGGATTGCTTTCACCTCTTCCCCTGTTAGATTCCCGTTGTGCTGTGACATCACCCTTATACGCTGTGTAAAGCATACTTTTTAACTTGTTTTGGAACTGCTGCATCCTTTCCGACTTCCGGTAATTCGGTAACAATTCAGCCACTCTCTGCTTATACCGGGGGTCTAGTAGCGTGGCCACCCAGTACAGGTCGTTCTCCTTCAGCCTTTTTATATGAGGGTCCCTCAACAGGCATGACAGCATGAAAGACCCCATTTGCACAAGGTTGGATGCTGAGCTACTCATGTCCCGTTCCACGTCCTCACTGATCTCATTGAAGGTCTGTTCTTCCCCCCAGCCACGTACAACACCACGGGTCCCAGATAGGTGACAACGAGCACCCTGGGATGCCTGCTTTGGTTGGTCTTCCTCTTCCTCAAAGCCAAATTCCTCCTCTGACTCCTCTTCCTCAGACTCCTCTTCCAGCGTTGCCGCAGGTCCAGCAAGCGATGATGATAAGGCTGTTTTAGTTGGTGATGGTGACCACAACTCTTCCTCTTCACGCTCATCTACGGCCTGATCCAGCACTCTTCGCAGGGCACGCTCCAGGAAGAAAACAAATGGGATGATGTCACTGTTGGTGCCTTCGGTGCGACTGACTAGGTTTGTCACCTCCTCAAAAGGACGCATGAGCGTACAGGCATTGCGCATGAGAGTCCAGTAAAGTGGCAAAAAAATACCCAGCTCCGCAGAGGCTGTCCTAGCACCCCGGTCATACAAATACTCATTGGCGGCTTTTTCTTGTTGGAGGAGTCGGTCGAACATTAGGAGTGTTGAATTCCAACATGTCGGGCTGTCGCAAATCAAGCGCCTCACTGGCATGTTGTTTCGCCGCTGAATATCTGAAAAGTGCGCCATGGCCGTGTAGGAACGCCTGAAATGGCCACACACCTTCCTGGCCTTCTTGAGGACGTCCTGTAAGCCTGGGTACTTATACACAAAGCGTTGTACGATCAGATTCAACACATGTGCCATGCACGTCACATGTGTGACCTTGCCCAAATTCAATGCCGCCAACAGATTGCTTCCGTTGTCACACACCACTTTGCCGATCTCCAGTTGGTGCGGAGTCAGCCACTGATCCACCTGTGTGTTCAGGGTGGACAGGAGTGCTGGTCCGGTGTGACTCTCTGCTTTTAGGCAAGTCAACCCCAAGACGGCGTGACACTGTCGTATCCGGGATGTGGAATAGCCCCTGGGGAGCTGGGGGGGGTGAAGTTGATGTGGAGCAAGACGCAGCAGCAGAAGAGGACTCAGCCGAGGAGGTTAGCGAAGAGGATGGAGTAGGAGGAGTAGAGGAGGTGGCAGCAGGTCTGCCTGCAAGTCGTGGAGGTGTCACCAACTCCGCTGCAGAGCCACGCATTCCATGCTTGGCAGCCATCAGCAGTTTTACCCAATGCGCAGTGAACGTGATATACCTGCCCTGACCGTGCTTTGCAGACCAGGTATCAGTGGTCAGATGGACCCTTGCCCCAACACTGTGTGCCAGACATGCCATGACTTCCTTTTCCACAATAGAGTACAGGTTGAGGATTGCCTTTTGTGAAAAAGAAAATTCGGCCGGGTACCTTCCACTGCGGTGTCCCAAAAGCTACAAATTTTTTGAAGGCCTCAGACTCCACCAGCTTGTATGGTAAAAGCTGGCGGGCTAAGAGTTCCAACAAGCCAGCTGTCAGACGCCGGGCAAGGGGGTGACTCTGTGACATTGGCTTCTTACGCTCAAACATTTCCTTGACAGACACCTGACTGTGGGCAGATGAGCAGGAACTGCTAAAGGTGAGAGGCGGAGTGGCGGGTGGTTGAGAGGGGGCAAGGAGGACAGCAGTGGTTGATGTGGCTGAAGATACTGGACCAGGAAGGAGGATGGTGCCTTTGAGCTTGTGTGCTGCTTGTACTCATGTGTTGATCCCATAGGCGTTTGTGATGTGAGATCATGTGCCTTCGCAAAGCAGTTGTACCTAGGAGTGTGTTGGACTTCCCACGACTCCGTTTTTTTTGGCACAGGTTGCAAATGGCATTGCTGTTATCAGAGGCAGACACACAAAAAAAATGCCACACTGCTGAGCTTTGCAATGACGGCATTCTGGTGGTGGCAACAGCATGCCTTGATTGGCGTGCTGTCTGGCTGACCCCGGGTGCTGATACATGCTGTCTGATTGTGCCACTAGCTCCTTGCGATGACCTCCCCTTGCTTCCAACTCGTCTCCTCCTCCTCTCTGTCTCCCCATCTGAACTTTGCCCCTGTTCTTCTTCTCTTCTAGCGGACACCCACGTGACATCCACGGACACATCGTCATCATCAACCTCTTCACTTGTATCTGACAACTCAGCAAAGGTAGCAGCGGCGGGTACAACATCATCATCATCACACCGTACATCCATGTGTGTAATGCTGCCTGACTGAGACATATCCCTGTTATCTACATCCTCTGGCAATAATGGTTGCGCATCACTCATTTCTTCCAACTGATGTGTAAATAACTCCCCTGACAGATCAAGTGAAGCGGCTGTGGTGCTAGTGTTGGTGGTGGCGGTGGGCGGGCGAGTGGTAACTTGAGAGGTGCCCGAAGCTGAGCTGGAGGAGGATGGTGCGTCAAGGTTCAGAGCGGAAACTGTAGAAGATTAGGTGTCCTGTTTAAGCCAGTCAACTATGTCCTCAGAATTTTTCGAGTTCAGGGTACGTGGCCTCTGAACACTGGGCATTATTCTAGGGCCAAAGGAAATCACAGCACCACGACGGCCCCTACGGGGTGGCCTGCATCTGCCTGTCATTTTTTAGATTAGTGGTACTATGCGTGCAAGCTACTGTGACACCAGATATGAGTGGTGGGCAGTGGGCACAGTACAGTCTGTGGGCCTGACACACACTGGCAGACGACTGCAATTATATGACAGAGAAAAAAATGTAATGACTTTTTTATCTGCAAGGTGCTGTGCCACCCTATATGAGTGGTGGGCAGTGGGCACAGTAAAGTCTGTGGGGCTGACACACACTGGCAGGTAACTGCAATTATATTACAGAGGAAAAATTTAATGACTTTTTTATCTGCAAGGTGCTGTGCCACCCAATATGAGTGGTGGGCAGTGGGCACAGTACAGTCTGTGGCCTGACACTCACTGGCAGGTAACTGCAATTATATTACAGAGGGAAAATTTAATGACTTTTTTATCTGCAAGGTGCTGTGCCACCCAATATGAGTGGTGGGCAGTGGGCACAGTACAGTCTGTGTGCCTGACACTCACTGGCAGGTAACTGCAATTATATTACAGAGAAAAAATTTAATGACTTTTTTTTCTGTGGGTGCTGTGCCACCTAATATGAGTGGTGGGCACTGGCAGTGGGCACAGTACAGTCTGTGGGCCTGACACACACTGGCAGGCAACTGCAATTATATTAAAGGGTAAAAATTAAATGACTTCTTTATCTGCAAGGTACTGTGTCACCCTATATGAGTGGTGTGCACACAGTACAGTCTGTGGGCCTGTGGCCTCTCACACACGGGCAGGCAACTGCAATATATATATAGAAAAAAATAAAATAAAAGCAAACTGATGTACCAGCCCAAAAAGGGCTTTTTGGGGTGCTGTCAGGATGCTGTCCTTACAGCAGATGTGTCTTTGAGGACTGGAGTGGACACAGAACACTGGCCTAGCTAATGATTTCCCTATTCATTCAGCAGCAGCACTTTCCCTGCTCTCACTAACACTGCAGCTTCAGAATGAATCTAAGATGGATGCTGTCCTTGCTTTTTGATAGGAGGTGGGAGGGTCTGGGAGGGAGGGTATGCTGATTGGCTGGAATGTGTCTGCTGACTGTGAGGTACAGGGTCAAAGTTTGCTCAATGATGACATATAGGGGGCGGATCGAACATCACATATGTTCGCCCACCGCGGCGAACGCGAACAAGCGATGTTCGCCGGGAACTGTTCACCGGTGAATAGTTCGGGACATCTCTATCAGCCATCAGTTGCTAGCTGGAAGCAGTGAAGCACACTGCGGTAGAGCTGTGGCAGGGTATAAGGGACCAGACCGAGCTGTGGCTCTCGCCACTCAACCTACAACCAGGCGTGGTTGTGTCTGACATTGGCCGTAACTTGGTGGCGTCTTTTGAGCTCAGCAACCTGACACACATCCCATGCCTAGACCACATCTTAAATTAGTGGTTCAGCGGTTTATCAAAACCTACCCCAATTTGGCAGAGCTACTAGTGAAGGCGCGCCGCGTATGTGCCCATTTCCATAAGTCGTCCACAGCTTCAGCCGGTCAGTCAACGCTGCAGCAGTGCTTGCGGCTTCCAGCTCACCGACTGTTGTGCGACGTGAGCAAGCGCTGGAAATCTACATTCTACATGTTGGCCAGGCTTTGTGAGCAGCAGAGGGCAGTTGTGGAATACCAGCTGCAACATGGTCGTCGCCTTTCGAGTCAACTGCCACTATTCACAAGCGAGGAGTAGGCATTGATGTCAGACCTCTGTGAGGTTTTAAAAACTTTGATGAATCCACACAGATGGTTAGTGGCGATTACACTATTATTATTAGAGTGTCTACTCAAATGATTGCTGCTCACAATTAAGGACTATGCTCTGAATGTGGCAGATGAGGAAATGGGGGAGGACATTACACAGGGTGATAGCCAGCCCACCCTCAGTTCGTCTTCTCAGCATGAATTGGACCATGAAGAGAAGGAGGAGGAGCTGGATACAGTTGCCTCTGCTACAGAGGGTAGTACCAGTGGAACTTTAATTCCATCTGTTCAGCGTGGATGGGCAGAAGAGGAGGAGGATGAGGAGATGGAGAGTCATCCTGATGTCGACATCGACGTCTTGCCTGTTGGTACTCTGAAGCAAAAGGCTGACTTCATGTTAGGCTGCCTTTCCCACGACCCTTGCGTTATATGCATTTTAGATAACACGGATTACTGGGTGTTCACCCTTCTCGACCACCGCTACAAAGAGAACTTCTTATCTCTCATTCGTGTGGTGGAGAGGACGAGTAAAACGGTGCAATACCAGAAGTTACTTGTTGAGAGATTGCTCCAAAATATTCCATCTGACAAGGCGGCCGGCAGAGTCCATACTTCCTTAGGCAACCAAGGAAGGGAGACAAGGGGAACACACAGCAGTTCCAACAAAGACAAGGCAACACTCTCCAAGGCATGGGACACTTTCATGACACCCCGCCAGCAACCTCACCCTGAAGCGCAGCCTAGTGGTACAAGGAGGGAAAAGTTTGGAAGATGGTGAAGGAATACATTACAGACCGTGTCAGCGTCCTAAATGATCGCTCAATGCCTTACAACTACTGGGTGTCCAAGCTGGACACGTGGCATGAACTTTTAACTAGGGTTGAGTGAACCCGAACTGTAAAGTTTGGGTTTGTACCAAACTTTAGGATTTTTGGACCCCAGACCAGAACCCAAACTTTTCAGTAAAAGTTTGGGTTCGAGTTCGGTGTTCAGGGATTTATTGGCGCTTTTTGAAAGGCTTCAGAGCAGCCAATCAATAAGCGTTTTACTCTTGTGCCCTTAGAAACCATCACAGCCATGCCTACTAATGGCATGATTGTGATTGGCCAGTGCAGCATGTGACTCAGCCTCTATATAAGCTGGAGTCACGTAGCGCTGCATGTCACTCTGCTGTGCTTAGTGTAGGGATAGGATGCTGCTGCTTTGAGGGAGAGAATAGGAAAGAATCTTTAATCTGAAGTGCTTGTTAACTCAGCAATCTACATAGATTTAGTTTTGTGGGTGCAGTGCACAATCTTTTTACCCTGCACTGAGCCCAGTAACACAGAAAAAGAACCTTTATCCGTATGTTAGTTAGGTGGGCGGCGGCGGACATTTTATGCAAGCTCAGTGCACCAGCACAGCATATGTGCATTTGTGACTTTCAAATCCAAGCTTGAAATACTGCAATAATAATCTGGGTTTAAAAAAACACCAATTTTTGGCAATATCCTACATCTGGTGCCTTTTCAGCATTTGTCAGTGTGAAATAGAAGCTTGCGATACTTCAATAATTTTTCTGGGTTTAAAAAATCACCCATTTTTTGCAAGACCCTACATCGGGGGCCTTTACAGCATTTGTCAGTGTGAAATCCAAGCTTTAAATACTTCAATAATTTTCTGGGTTTAAAAAAATACCAATTTTGGGCAAAAAACTTAATTTGCAGCCTTTGCTGCCTCTGTCAGTGTGAGATACACGCGTTAGATACTGGTGTTCTATTCTGTTATAAAAAAACACCCATTTTGGGCAAAATACTTAATTTTGCAGCATTTGCTGCATCTGTCAGTGTGAGATATAGGCTTGAAATACAGCAATAATATTCTGTGTTTAAAAAAACCAGCAGTTTTAAAACTTATCCGTTTGGGGGACAAACCCCACACCGCGCAGGAGTTGTGGACGGGCCTTGAACAACATTGCATTTTTTTTTGATGCTCTAGATATTCTGTCTTTTTCATGTATACTTCACGTAGGCATCTCTATAGTAGTTGAAAAACAGGAAAAATGCATTTGTAAAGAGGTACAAGAAAAAATGCAGTTAAACACTGAAAACTGGCACAAAAAAGATGAATGTAGTAAAAAAATACATGCCTTTTTTTTCTTTCCAAAAAAACCTTGCTATGGGTCCTTTTAGATGTTTTTTTTTTCATTAACCACCATTGATAGATGAGTCATTTGTGTTCAAAAGACATTCAATTACACAAAACAATAATTGCTAAATAATTTTTGCTGTGTGTTTTTTATTGTGCTCATTGCTCGCCCTAGATTACAAATGATTGCCAGATTTCTGATTAGACTAGAGGCTGTGGCAGGGACTAACAATTTTTTTCAGTCTGGCAGATTTGTCAGATCCACAAAAAACTAAAATTGCCACACTCTGTTACAGTGATAATAGGTGCTCAAATTTGAACAATTATATAAGGATTGCGCCATCTAATAGGCTCTTTAAAAAGTGTGAACTTTGTTTTAACCCTTTGAATGCTGCAATCAATGCTGATCACTGCATTGTGGATCCCCCACAATGAATCTCAGTGACTCAATCAAGTCTCATACCTAGTATGCATATCACTGAAGGTCAAAATTGAATAGATATAGCAATGGAACACACAATCAAACCAATCAAAATATAATTTTTATTCATAATCTATCAAAAGTTTATCTTACATATTGTTGGTCAGTTATAAGTGTAATGCAACATCCTTCTCCGGTGTTGCATTATACTGCAAACTGCTAAAGAAATTGCAAACAATATATTTCTGTGTAATGTATGCCTTTACTGTAAACAGATGTCGCTGAGCTAAAATTGACTCTGATAACACATCACCGTGTTTTCTCGGTTATCTCGTGACAAAAGCCATTTAAAGACTATTATAAATTTCACATAATAACATAAGGATCCAATGTTAATAAATGGCAACAATTCAATCAATGAGGTACAGTAATATGAATGAACATCAATACATAAAACCAGGGGCATAGTGAGGGATGGGGCGGCTAGGGCATGTGCCCCAGGCGCAGAGGCTGGGGGGAAAACCCGCCAGGCAGCTCATTTACATGGTGAAGCAGGGAGCCGCCTGCTTCCTGCTCCACTGTTCAGATGATCATACCACTGCTGACTGTGTGGGAGGAGGGGTGAAAGTGGGTGTGTGAGCACATCGTGCAGCTGTTGCTGGGTAACGCAGGATGTGCCGATCATCAGTGAAGCAGGTTAAGTATTTGTGTTTTTTATGGAGCTGAAGAGGGCACTAGGGGCCGAAAGGGGGCACAACGAGGACATAACTTCAGTGAGATGCTACAAGGAGGACATAACTACTGTGAAGGGGCACAAAAGTGGGCATATCTACTGTGAAGGGGCACAAAGGTGGGCATAACTACTGTGAAGGGGCACAAAAGTGGGCATAACTACTGTGAAGTGGCCACAAGGAGGACATAACTACTCTGAGTGGGCATAATGTGGGTAAAACTGCCGTGAGGGGGTACAATGTGGGCTTTTCTTCTCTAATGGAGGCACAATGTTGGCATTAGTAATAAGGGTCTAATGAGGTAAGTGGGAATGGGTGAGTATAGTTATGCATTGGGCGGAGTTACAGGAGTGACTTAGTGTAAAAAAAACATTGCTGTGGCGTGCCGCTGAAATGTTTTATCTTTGTGTAAATTGGAGTGGCAAGTTGGAGGGGGGGGGGGGGCGTGCATAATGCTAAATCCTTGCCCTAGGTCAGTGGTGGCAAACCTATGGCACGGGTGTCAGAGGCAGCACTCAGAGCCTTCTCTGTGGTCACCCGCACCCTGAAAATATGGTGTGCCAATATGCCTTAGACTTTTCCTGCCATTCATCAGCGCAGGGCGCACTATGAACAGCAGAGGCAGCACATTGAATGTAGGCAGCTATTATAGCTAAATGTACATGGAAGATACACTATACTGGGCTGTAGTGTTCAGGTTACATTGCTGTGGTGGCACTTTGCGATAAATAAGTGGTTGCAGTTTGGGCACTCAGTCTCTAAAAGGTTTGCCAACACTGCCCTACATGCTGGAAAGCCTAGCTACGCCTCTGCATCAAACAGCTACCAAAATATACACCATTGTTATGAACTGTCACTTTAAATAAATACAAAGCAGCCAGCTAAGGCTACTTTCACACTTGCGTTCAGAGCGGGTCCGTCTGGGGTCTGCACAGACGGATCCTCTCCTATAATGCAGACGTTTGGATCCGTTCAGAACAGATCCATCTGCATTATATTGTATAAAAAATTCTAAGTCTGAAAGTAGCTTCAGACGGATCCGTCCAGACTTTACATTGAAAGTCAATGGGGGACGGATCCGTTTGAAAATTGAGCCATATGGTGTCAAATTCAAACGGATCCGTCCCCATTGACTTACATTGTAAGTCTGGACAGATCCGTTTGCCTCCGCACGGCCAGGCGGCCACCCGAACGCTGCAAGCAGCGTTCGGGTGTCCGCCTGCTGAGCGGAGCGGATGCTGAACGCTGCCAGACTGATGCATTCTGAGCGGATCCGCGTCCACTCAGAATGCATTAGGGCAGTACGGATGCATTCGGGGCCGCTTGTGAGACCCTTCAAACGGAGCTCACAAGCGGAACCCCGAACGCAAGTGTGAAAGTAGCCTAATTGGTAAAGTGCATTCTGTACCTACTGCTGGTCCATGGCAAGATAAGAACTATGCTTTGTATTTGAATTCTTTAGTAAAAGAACTGTTTTGCTCATCGTTGTCTCCTACACTCTAATAAGTGCTGGCATCATGACATCTGAACTCTGCCTTGCTCGTCAAAAGTACCACCATAACGGGCACCTCAACCGTCATCAGGCAGTAGAATCCCAGAACTAGAGCATGCAACTAAGAGAAGATGTGTCATTCCCATGACAGCACCCCAGTCCAGGGGGCTTCAGTACAACTACTACCACACCCATCTGGCGACCCACACTCACGCATGTCCCTGTGGTCCGGTTGCTGTAGTAAGTCAAGAAGATGCTGTAATTATTGGTACCAAGGTCCTCACTTACAGTAAACCACAAATTGTGGTTGGGTACATAGCGATCTGATGCTCTCAGCTTTATTTAATGCTAGTAGCATCAGGTACTTTTGCACCTGGCTGGGCAGAAGAAAGTGCCCTCCTACAGTACATCCAACTGTATTGCCATCCTCAGGATGGTGACAGAGTTAAATACTGCAGCGGGGGCAGCAGTATTTTGTGCTGCACTGTGTATTTGGTTCTTCTGGGACTGTACTTTGTGCTACACTACAGTACTGCTGGCCCCGCCGACTTACAGGTGAAACTCGAAAAATTAGAATATCGTGCAAAAGTTCATTTATTTCAGTAATGCAAATTAAAATGAGAATATTGTGAAAAGGTTCAATATTCTAGGCTCAAACTGTCACACTCTAGTCAGCTAATTAATCCATACCCCCTGAGCAAAGGGGACCTGAAATTGTGACTTTGGGGTTTTCATGAGCTGTAAGCCATAATCATCCAAATTATAACAAATAAAGGTTTTAAATATCTCGCTTTGCATGTAATGAGTCTATCTCATATGTTAGTTTCACCTTTTATGTTGCATTACTGAAATAAATGAACTTTGCACAATATTCTAATTTTCGAGTTTCACCTGTATGTTGGCCCTGTCTACTTATATTGGACCTGCCTTCTGTCAATTTGGACCAGCCCATTTTATTTTATTTTTTTCCAGGGCTCTTTAAGTTCCCAGCTCACCCCTAGTGTGCAGGCACGCTAAAAATGAAAATGAATGCTAATATATTGCCAAAAGGCATTCACATAAAGTACAACTTAAAAATAAATAAAATAAAAATCATACATTTAAATACAGCAAAAAAAAATTAAATAAAATATGACTAATGGAATGGATTAAAAAAAGAAAATTCTGTTCACCAAGAGGGTTAATAAACTATTGCATGGTGAAAAATGATAAATACTCATAAACGGTTGTATTTTTTTTCTCTCCATTCTATCTTCATAGAGTGTTAAAGCATATTAACCGCTCGCTGTCAATGGGAGATTGCTGAGAAAATACAGCTGCTCTACCAATAAAGGGAGTAATTGATGAAATATGCTACATTATAAAACTGTCCCTTGCCGCTCATACGCATAATAGTACATAGCGGTATTATTCAGCTGAGGCTACATGGGATGCCTCTATTACCATGACCCAGCTCTACATTGCCGGAAATTATTTCTTCTCCATAGTGAGATGTGTCATGGATATTTTATTTTTTGGTAATTGCTGCTTCTGGACTACTAATTGTACCTTGCCTTGTTGCTATAACATTTTATATCGGCAGAATCCCATTTTCATCTCTTTTGTTCGACAGGTTATAATACAGACAGTTATGCATACAGCTCTCAGTTTGGGTCTGGGACGCGTTGTGCTGAGAACGGTTTGTATATGGCAGTTTCAAGCCTGATTTGTGAAACGACGAACAAACACACGCTGTATATTGCACACAGCTAGATACCGACCCACTTAGATGTTCTGTCTGGGATCCAGTAACAAAAGTTTAAGCTGCGCACACACGTCCATATTTTTCAGCCGCATTGTTTGAGGACGGCACAATGATCCATTCATTTCTATGGGGCCATGCACACGTCACTGTTTTTCCAGATTCGGCAATACACAGCGTGTGAAGGGGTCTTCAACACCAGAAATCAGTACAGTAATAGGAGCTTGCTGGGCATTTTTAAATATGCAGTTTGGTCATTAGGTGATGGAAAAGCTGCAGATTTCACTGTGGGTTTTAAACTTTACAATGCATACAACTACCAATCTGCATTAACACATTGGGGGTCATTTATGATGACCCCCTACACCAGAAAGTAGCGTAAAAAAATGTGTGGCTCCATTTAGCAACATTTAGCAAATTTAGGCGGTTCAGCTAGCAGGTGGGGTGTGGTCAAGGCCATCGCCCCTGGCAAATTCACTAATATGTACGCCAGTTTCCTGGTGTAAAACACTGATTTTTGTATGAAAAGCTCCTATCTCACTTTTTAAAAAATGTTTTCATTCTCTCTCAACTGTCTCCTCGGTCTGATACAGCGTCAGGTGTAACTGTATCTACTTTTATCGTTGCCACCGCAAACTGCAGTTATTGCTTGGCTGCAACTGACTGCAATTACCTCCTGCCTGGTGGTGACAGAACAATATTGACTGCGCCGATTTACAACGTTCGACCGAATCCAACCAGAAAAGATTCAGGTTCGATTCGGTGCCAAAAAAAATTGGAGATTCAGAATAAATCTCCAAATCTGGGAATAGAGTCTCTCTCATCTTTAGGGCTTGTTCACATGACAATATGGCTTTTTCAATGTTTGACGTTTTTAACGGATCCGTTTTTCCATTTTTGTTTCAGTAGTGTTTCCAGTTCATTCCGTTTTTCCGTATGGCATATACAGTATACAGTAATTAAATAGAAAACATTGGGCTGGGCATAACATTTTCAATAGATGGTTCTGCAAAAACGAAACGGATACGGAAGACATAAGGAGTACATTCCGTATGTGTTCCTTTTTTTTTGCAGACCTATTGACTTGAATGGAGCCACGGAACGTGATTTGCGGGCAATAATAGGACATGTTCTATCTTTGAACGGAACGGAAAAATGGAAATGCGGAAACAGAATGCATACGGAGTACATTCAGGTTTTTTTTTTGCGGAACTATTGTGTCTCTCTATTCCTTCCCGTTTATGGTATTTATGTACTTTAACATTTGAATTAACAGTCTTTTACAATAAAAAAAAATCATTCCTAAATACTGCATAAAAAATTGCACAGCACATGTGGAAGTTTCCAGGTATTGAGCTAATTTTCCACATTGCCATGTACAGTGCTATGAATGCCATTAACACTTTGCTCGCAGAAGTTTTTTTTAGAAATGACTTGATTAAGTGATTTATATCCAGCATAGCATGTGACAGTTTAATCAATAGACACCATGTCTGTTCTGACTCCCATCAGAAAATGGCTCCAAATGATTGCACTGAAGGGAGCCAATTCATGGTCACCAGTGCAGTGACCCCAGTAAAATCTGCTTGTTCTCTCAGCTTTTGTCCCTTACAAGCTACTAGCAAATTGACAATCTGTGTAATGAATGACTTGATTATTCTACAGACTCTGTGCAAACAATAAGGTGAAATTACATTGGCTTGCATTATTTACACCTTTAAATAAGCCCCTTTTAACTTAAGGTATTTACATCAAGGAATTGTGATGGAGAAGCTACCAGATTTCAGGTCTTGTTTGTCTGAGACTATTCGGAAAAAGAAAAGTATCATCTTGATTGGTTATAAGGTGGTCCTCCACTTTAACTCCACTTTTTTTCTTCCAATGTTATTATAATACACTAGACATTAAGCCCCTTACAATAACGGGCACTAGAGCAGTAGTGCATAGACATTAGTAGGAACAGACTGCTGGCACTGTGACTGGTGGCACTGACTGATGGCTGAGACGGCTGACACTGACTGGTGGCTGAGATGGCTAGCACTAACTGGTGGCTGAGACAGCTGGCACTCACTGCTGGCACTGACTAATAGTGCTAAGACTGCTGGCACTGTGACTCGTGGCTGGTGGCACTTACTGATGGCTGATACGACTGGCACTGACTGGTGGCTGTGGCTTGTGGCACTGACTGGTGGCCGAGACTCCTGGCAATGTGACTGATGGCTGAGATGGCTGACACTGACTGGTGGCTGAAACGGCTGGCACTGACTGGTGGCTGAGACTGCAGGCACTGTGACTGGTGGCTGAGAGAGCTGGCACTGACTGGTGGTGCTGAGACTGCGGCTGTGGCTGAGACTGTTGACTGGGGCTAATTGCTGAGACTGCTGGCACTGACTGGTGGCAAAGACTACGGGCACTGTGACAGGTGTCTGAGACGGTTGGCACTGACTGCTGGAACTGACTGGTGGTGCTGAGACTGCAGCTGTAGCTGAGACTGTTGACTGCGGCTGACTGATGGTGCTGAGACTGCTGGCACTGTGACTCGTGGCTGGTGGCACTTACTGATGGCTGATGACTGTCACTGACTGGTGGCTGTGGCTTGTGGCACTGACTGATGGCTGAGACGGCTGGTACTGACTGGTGGCTGAGACGACTGGTACTGACTGCTGGCTAAGACTGCTGGCACTGTGACTGATGGCTGAGACGGCTAACACTGACTGGTGGCTGAGACGGCTGACACTGACTGGTGGCTGAGACTGCAGGCACTGTGACTGGTGGCTGAGACAGCTGTCACTGACTGCCAGGACTGACTGGTGGTGCTGAGACTGCAGCTGTGGCTGACTGTGGCTAATTGCTGAGATGGCTCGCAGTGACTCGTAGTACTGAGACTGCTGGCACTGTGACTGGTGGCACTGACTGATGGCTGAGACGGCTGACACTGACTGGTGGCTGAGATGGCTGACACTGACTGGTGGCTGAGACGGCTGGCACTGACTGCTGGCACTGACTGGTGGTGCTGAGACTGCGGCTGTGGCTGAGACTGTTGACTGCGGCTAATGACTGAGACAGCTGGCACTGACTGATGGTGCTGAGACTGCTGGCACTATGACTGGTGGCTGGTGGTACTGACTGATGGCTGAGACGGCTGACACTGACTGGTGGCTGAGACGGCTGGCACTGACTGGTGGCTGAGACTGTGGGCACTGTGGCTGGTGGCTGAGACAGCTGGAACTGACTGCCGGCACTGACTGGTGGTGCTGAGACTGCGGCTGTGGCTGAGACTGTTGAGTGGTGCTAATTGTTTAGACTACTGGCACTGTGACTGGTGGCTGTTGCTGGTGGCACTGACTGATGTCTGAGAAAGCTGGCACTGACTGGTGGCTGAGACGACTGGCACAGACTGGTGGCTGAGACGACTGGCACAGACTGGTGGCTGAGACTGCGGGCACTGTGACTGGTGGCTGAGACGGCTAGCACTGACTGGTGGCTGAGACGGCTGGCACTGACTGGTGGCTGACATGACTGGCACTGACTGGTGGCTGAGACTGTGGGCACTGTGACTGGTGGCTGAGACAGCTGGCACTGACTGGTGGTGCTGAGACTGTGGCTGTGCCTGAGACTGTTGACTGTGGCTAATTGCTGAGATGGCTGGCACTGACTGGTGGTGCTGAGACTTCTGGCACTGTGACTGGTGGCTGTGGCTGGTGTCATTGACTGATGGCTGAGACGGCTGGCACTGACTTATGGCTAAGACGACTGACACTGACTGGTGGCTGAGACTGCGGGCACTGTGACTGGTGGCTGAGAGGACTGGCACTGACTGGTGGTCCTGAGACTGCTGGCATTGTGACTGGTGGCAATCACTGTTGGCTGAGATGGTTGGCACTTACTGGTGGTGCTGAGACCACTGGCAGCAACTGGTGGCTAATACTGCTAGTATCTGTGTCTGTATCTGTGTCTGACATGACTGTAATGGCAGCGCTTGTGGGAGGTCTGGGCAGCTGTCTGATTCTATTGGCTGGCGCGCCGTGCGTGCGCATTCAACTCGGCGCATTGCGCATGTACATTTAAATTGGCGCATTGCACATTTAACTTGGCACATGTGCATTTAACTTTGGCACACACGCACAGACACATCACAGGCATAGAGGGATTTTATTATATAGGATAAATGAAAAACCTTGCAAAAGGTAAATTGGATGGAAATATCTACCCACCAGTATGGTATTCCACAATCCACATACATTACAGTCCAGCAGAGGAACATATGCACTAATATTGTTCCTATTGAGTTAGAGGGAATCTGGCAGGTTACACATGATACCTGATGTGTAGGAATCATGGTGCAGAGAGCAGCTGAGCAGCTGAGCAGATTGATATATAGATTTGTGTAAAACTTGTAATTTATTCATTTTCTGCTATTTCCTATGACTAGAAGTCCACTGGAAGGCTCCGATAAGTGACTGGCAGCTATTACTGCATACACAGTCATATAGGGAAGGCTGCCAGCTACTGCTTAAAGGGATTGTCCGGGCTTTTAATATTGATGACCTATCCTCAGGATAGGTCATCAATATCAGATCGGTGGGGGTCCACACTTGGCAACCCCCCCCCCGATCAGCTGCATGAAGGGAAGGTGCACGCAGTGTGCATGTGCCGTCTCCCTTCTCTCTTCCTGTTGTCTGCTGCTGTCTATGACAAAGCAGCAGCGGGCAGGAAGAGAGAAGGAAGACGGCACAAGTACACTGCGGGTGCCTTCCCTTTATACAGCTGATTGGCAGGGGTGCCGGATCCATGCCGATCTGATGTTGATTACCTATCTTGAGGTGAGTATAATCAATCAGGGTACTCCCATGTGTTTTCCACTTCTGGCTGACTTAGGCTGAGTTCACACGGGCGAGTATTCCGCGCGGGTGCAATGCGGGAGGTGAACGCATTGCACCCGCACTGAATCTTGACCCATTCATTTCTATGGGACTGTGCACATGAGCTGGGATTTTCACGCATCACTTATGCGTTGCGTGAAAATCGCAGCATGCTCTATATTGTGCGGATGAAAGCAAGTGCGGATGCGGTGCGATTTTCACGCACGGTTGCTAGGACACGATCGGGATGGAGACCCGATCATTATTATTTTCCCTTATAACATGGTTATAAGGGAAAATAATAGCATTCTGAATACAGAATGCATATTAAAATAGCGCTGGAGGGGTTAAAAAAATAAAAATAAATTTAACTCACCTTAATCCACTTGCTCGCGCAGCCCGGCATCTCTTCTGATTTCATCTTAGCTGTGTGCACGAAAAGGACTTGTGGTGACGTCACTCCGGTCATCACATGGTCCATCACATGATCCATCACCATGGTAAAAGATCATGTGACGGACCATGTGATGACCGAAGTAACGTCACCACAGGTCCTTTTCGTGCACACAGCTAAGATGAAATCAGAAAAGATGCCGGGCTGCGCGAGCAAGTGGATTAAGGTGAGTTAAATTTATTTTTATTTTTTTTAACCCCTCCAGCGCTATTTTAATATGCATTCTGTTTTCAGAATGCTATTATTTTCCCTTGTAACCATGTTATAACCTTGTAACCATGCTATTATTTTCCCTTGTAACCATGTTATAAGGGAAAATAATACAATCTACAGAACACCGATCCCAAGCCCGAACTTCTGTGAAGAAGTTCGGATTTGGGTACAAAACATGCACGATTTTTCTCGCGCGAGTGCAAAACACATTACAATGTTTTGCACTCGCGTGGAAAAATCGTGCATGTTGCCGCAACGCACCCGCACCTTTTCCCGCAACACCCGTGTGAACTCAGCCTTACAGTCTAATTTTTACTCAGATACTCAGACTTCATATACAATTCAGCCATATAACATTTTGAATATTTGTTGTTAGATGAGAAGGATACTACTCACGCTTCAGAAGACCTCATGGTACTTTCTTTACTTTATTTTTCACAATTAAAAAGTGTTGCATGGCTCTCAGGCCCACTTGTTCAGAGTTTGCCGAGTTGTAAACCACATATTCAAGTGCAACGTTTCGGGGGTCACGCATGAGTAAGGGGGCGTGACCCTCGAAATGTTACACTTGAATATGTGGTTTACAACTTGGCAAACTCTGAACAAGTGGGCCTGAGAGCCATGCAACACCTTTTAATTGTGAAAAATAAAGTAAAGAAAGTACCATGAGGTCTTCTGAAGCGTGAATAGTATCCTTCTCATCTAACAATAAATATTCAAAATGTTATATGGCTGAATTGTATATGAAGTCTGAGTATCTTGAGGTGAGGTCATCAATATTAAAAGCCCAGACAACCCCTTTAAGACCACGCACTGGACTTCTAAGCATACCGAGAGCAGGAATTGAAATGCATGAAATACAAGTTACTGTATACTGAAATTTTACTGTATATCCATCTGCTCAGCTCTTTCTGTTCTACACCATGCTGCCTGTTTATCAGTCACTATTTTGAACCTGACAAATTCCCTTTAAATGAGCACAGTATGAATGCATGATGTAAGATTCCCCTAGTCTTGGTATAGACTAGCATTCAGCTAGGCCACTGCAGGGAAAATTAATGTGTTGAAGAAGGAATGAATATGAAAAATATTTAAAGAGCTCCTGATTTTTACCTTTGAAACTGGCTGTCCTGTTACATGTGCGCTTGGCACCTGAAGTCATCTGTGTTGGGAAAAAATATATGCAAATGAGCCTCTAGGAACAATGGGGACATTGCCAGAGATAGCTGAGCCCATTGCTCCTAGAGGCTCATTTGCATATGTTAAAACATATTTTTTCTCCGTAATGCGGGCACATATGAACATAGGACCAACACAGATGCCTTCACCTGCCAAGTGCACAGGTAAGATCAGCCAGTTTCATAGGTACAAATCTGCTGACAGATGCCCTTTAAGTATGAATAATTTAATTGCATTTTACTTGTACATTTTTTACACCACAAAACCATTTTTATGCTATAATGGTTCAACTAACATCCCCTCCTTCTTCATTCTTTGTTCAACTTCTAATGAACTTTAATGAGCTTCAGCCTCGCTGGTCTGTAGCATTTTATTCTCTGCAAAGCAATGACTTATTCTGGGAGTTGAAAGCTATTTCACGGGTAAATGTAATAATTAATGGTATTAAAATATATATCTATAAGAACAGAATGGAAAGAAATTGTAATTAAAAGCCTACAACTGAATGGTTGCACTCAGATATTAAAAGACAATTAACCACTAAATTAAAATGCTAGAATATATTATAAAACAATATAAAATTCATTATAAAGTGAACCTCACTTAATAATGAGAAAAAAAAAAATATTTTTAAAATTCTATAAATCTACACAAGTTTTTGCTAGAGGATGTCAAAATAATCTAGACTCTCATAACATCAGATATCTAAAGGTCCACATATTGGACCAAAACATCTAGATTGACGTGTCACCATACGAGCAACTTCTAATGCAAAAGGAATTGTGAGAATTTATCACTTCATTGTATATTCTGTTAGCACCTTGAAGTATATAAGCACCTTGAATGTGCTTTTCTGTTACAGTTTATCAACTTTACATACAGTAAATCACAAACTTTGTATTAGAATTTTTTGAGGGCATGGGATTCTTCTATGTGCATTATTATGACAGTATGATATCCTGAAACCCACGGTAATTCACTGAAGTCCAACATATCTGGAGTGCACTGGTCTTGTATTAATTGGTCAGCTATCTAAACACCAAGCAGTTTAGATCAATTCAAAGCTTCTATCAGAATAAAAAAAAAATGTAAGTTAACATTGTTGCTTATTTATTTACTAGAGAGATCCTTTTTGGTGTCTTAGGAGGTTTCTGAATAGTTACAGAGAGTCTTCAGGAAGAGGAACAGGAACAGCAAGTTTTAACATGTACAATTTATTTTTACAAAAAGCTATCAATGGCTTGATTTTTATCCTGACCATCAGTTATGCTTTGTATAACTGACTTAAGGCCTCTTGCACACAAACATATTTTCTTTCTGTGTCCATTCCATTTTTTTGCGGACTGTATGCAGAACTATTTATTTCAATGGGTCCACAAAAAACGGAAGGCACTTCGTATGCATTCCATTTCCATATTTCCGTATATCCGTTCCGCTATAAGAAAGAACTTGTCCTATTATTGTCCACATAATGGACAAGGATAGTACTGTTCTATTAGATGCCAGCCACTGATCGGCCACTGATCGCAGGGCGGGGTTAGCACCTGATTGGCCTGTGACCGCAGAGCTGAAAGCAGTGCAGAACCGGTGTGCTCTTGGCTTCCAGGCACAACAGCCGCAGCACAGCATGGCAACCTCTTACCTTGCATGTCGAATAGGTTTTAGGGAGCTTAGGAAGTGAAGCGGAAGAGGTGGTAGCAGTGGAAAAGGAGGAGTCAGACGAGGAGGAGAAGGAGGATGGAGTAGGAGGAGGAGAAGAAGAGGAAGGCCTGCATGCAATCCGTGGCGGTAACACCAAATCCACACGGGTGCCACGGGTTACATGCTTGACAGCTGTCAGAAGGTTCACCAAGTGGACAGTAAAAATTATGTACCTTTCCTGCCCGTGTTTGCTAGACCACAAGTCTGTGGTCAGATGTATCTTGGCACCAACACTGTGTGCCAGAGATATATTCACTTGCAGCTGAACGTGGCCATATAGCTCTGGGATGCCCTTCTGGGAGAAATATTGCCGTGTGCCAATGGGACTTTCCATTGCGGTGTGCCAATGGCCACAAATTTTCTAAAGGCCTCTGAGTCCAGTTTTTATGGCAGTAGTTGGCAGGCTAGCAGTTCCGACAAGCCAGCAGTCATTCGTTGGGAAAGAGTGTTATCCGGCATCATCAGCTTTTTACGCTCGAACATTTGGGCCACGGAAGCCTTCCGCCAGAGGAACGTGACGATGGCACGGTGGAAGGTGGAGTGGAGGACAAATGTGAGGAGAGAGGAGAAGGAGAAGGAGAAGAGGCTGGACATGAAGCGCCGGGAGTGTGGCTTTGTGGGTTCTGATGGCGTTGCTCCCACTGGGCTCGGTGATGGAAGGCCAGGTGCCTTCTTAAGGCGGTCATTCATAGGTGAGTGTTGGGCTTACCGCGACTTATGCATTGACAGCACAGGCTGCAGATGGCAACACTAGTGTCAGCAGCTGCGGAGCCATGTGCCGGCGTCCTGGAAGCGTCCTGCATCGCTCCAGATGCATTTTCAGTCTGCTTTTTACCTCCTGTGCACTGCAATTTCTGCCTGCTTCTCCTCCGTCTCCTCCCTATCTGCTGCTCCGTCTCTCTCTCTGAACTCCCCTTCTCTTCCTCTCTTGTGGGCACCCACATGACATCCATCAACATTTGGTGAAAGCAGGTATATTAATCCCCTTAATCTGTATTTTGTGGAAGCAAGTGTATCGCAAGCCTCAATCAATATTTTGAGGAAGCAGGTATATCAATCCCCTTAATCAGTATTTTGTGGAAGCAGGCATATAGAACCCCTTAATCAATATTTGGTGGAATCAGGTGTATCGCAACCCTCAATCTGTGTTTTGTGAAATCAGGTATATCAAACCCCTTATTCAGTATTTTGAGGAAGCAGGTATATTGCAACCCTCAATTAGTATTTTGTAGAAGTAGGAATGTCGCACCCCTCAATCAGTACTTTGTGGAAGCAGGTATATAAAAAAAAAACTTAATCAGTATTTTGTGAAATCAGGTATATAGAACCCCTTAATCAATATTTGGTGGAAGCAGGTATATCGCACCCCTCAATCTGTTTTTGTGGAAGCAGGTATATCAAACCCCTTAATCAGTATTTTGTAGAAGCAGGGATATCACACCCCTGAATCAGTATTTTGTGGAAGCAGGTATATAAAAAACCCTTAATCAGTATTTTGTGAAAGCAGGTATATCGCACCCCTCAATCAGTATTTTGTGGAAGCAGGTATATAGAACCCCTTAATCAATATTTGGTGGAAGCAAATATATCGCAACCTTCAATCTGTATTTTGTGGAAACAGGTATATCAAACCCCTTAATCAATATTTGGTGGAAGCAGGTATATCGCACACCTCAATCAGTATTTTATTGAATAAGGTATATCAAACCCCATATTCAGTATTTTGTAGAAGCAGGTATATCGCAACCCTCAATCAGTATTTTGTAGAAGCAGGTATATCGCACCCCTCAATCAGTATTTTGTGGAAGAAGGTAGATAAAAAACCCATAATCAGTATTTTGTGAAAGCAGGTATATAGAACCCCTTAATCAATATTTGGTGGAAGCCGGTATATTGCACCCCTCAATCTGTATTTTGTGGAAGCAGGTATATCGCACCCCTCAATCAGTATTTTGTGGAAGAAGGTATATCAAACCCCATAATCAGTATTTTGTGGAAGCAGGTATATAGAACCCCTTAATCAATATTTGGTGGAAGCAAATTTATCGCAACCCTCAATCTGTATTTTGTGGAAGCAGGTATATAAAAACCCCATAATCAGTATTTTGTGAAAGCAGGTATATCGCACCCCTCAATCAGTATTTTGTGGAAGCAGGTATATACAACCCCTTAATCAATATTTGGTGGAAGCAAATATATCGCAACCCTCAATCTGTATTTTGTGGAAGCAGGTATATCAAACCCCATAATCAGTATTTTGTGGAAGCAGGTATATCGCACCCCTCAATCAGTATTTTGTGGAAGCAGGGGGTCCGATCGGGAGACCTTGGTGGCCATTCAACTGGCCCACGACGACCAATCCACTTTCCAGGAAACTGTTCATCTAGGAATGCTCGGACCTGACACCCATAATGTGGTGGTGCACCATCTTGCTGGAAAAACTCAGGGAACGTGCCAGCTTCAGTGCATAAAGAGGGAAACACATCATCATGTAGCAATTTCGCATATACAGTGACCCCCTTAGACTTTTATCTTTGGGGTCATCTGAAGGCAATTGTCTATGCTGTGAAGATACGAGATGTGCAGCACCTGAAACTACGGATACTGGAAGCCTGTGCTAGCATTTCTCCTGCGGTGTTACTATCAGTGAGTGAAGAGTGGGAGAAGAGGGTTGCATTGACAATCCAACACAATGGGCAGCACATTGAACACATTTTATAAGTGGTCAGAAACTTTTAAATAACTCATGAAAGAATAAAGTTACATTAAAACCAAGCACACCATTGTTTTTCTTGTGAAATTCCCAATAAGTTTGATGTGTCACATGACCCTCTTCCTATTGAAAAAACTAAAGTTGGATTCAAAATGGCCGACTTCAAAATGGCCGCCATGGTCACCACCCATCTTGAAAAGTTTCCCCCCTCACATATACTAATGTGCCACAAACAGGAAGTTAATATCACCAACCATTCCCATTTTATTAAGGTGTATCCATATAAATGGCCCACCCTGTATATATATATATATATATATATATATATATATATGTGTATATCACAACCCTCGGTATTTATCACACCTATTGATAGAACACCTATACCAGTCCTTAAAAGGAATTTTGTGGCCCTATTAGCTAGCGTTTGGTGTCCCTAACAGTCTGTCCCTGCTCCGCAAAGCAACCTCTCCCTACACTGTCCAAACACATAATGTAAATTGGCTGCCAGATCGGGTTCTGTTATAGAGTGGGTGTGTGTCCATGTGCTGAAACGTCTTAATTGGCTGTCCTGTCCCTCCTGATGGATCTGTCATTGGTCAAAGTTTGGTGCAATGCAAAAGAATATGGCGCATGCAAACATCACCATATGTTCGCATATTCGGCAAATCGCAACACGCAAAGTTCACTGCGAAACAACCGCCAGGCGAACCGCAAGTCCATCTCTAGTGATCATGTTTATACTGCCTGACCCTGTCAATCAAAGTGCAGAGGGCATAGTATTTGCATAGAGAGCAGAGCCTCTAGGTGTATCGCCCCCGCTGGTCCTAGAGGCTCATGTGCATATATTAAAATGTAATTTTTCTCAGCAATGTGGGTACATATGAAAATTGGACTAACACGGGTGCCTTCAGCTGCCAAGCGCACATTCAACAGGTCAGACAGGTTCATAGGCACAAATCTGCTGACAGATGCCGTTTAACTCTGCTACATCTATCCATACCTATAATCGTTATAGGTACAAAATTGTTTTATGAATGTTCCTGCTTCAAGGGTGCATTCAATCTTGTTTATCTAATACAGGAGCACATCTGCTATGCCAATCATTCGTCAGCATACTTCTGGACAGCAGGAGTAAATCCAAGTCAGATTTTTCTATAGTTTGAACTGAACTGAAGCCCAATGTGCAAAGAATCAGTGCATACCATTGTCCTATCATGTTTTGTATGACAGGGCAGGAGAGCGAAGAAAAATCTTCTCAGTGGGTCGGTTATTTTTTGTTAAATTGTGTTTTTCCTTCACTTGAAATATTATATTTTTTTACATTTTTCCCAGAAGTTGATAGGTTCCTCTAAAACAGAGATGCACAACCAGAGGCCTGGGGCGACATGTAGCACTCAAAGCTGTTATGTGTAGCACCCAAACATCAGGTCACAGACACGTTTATTCATGTTCAGTTTATAGCTGTCAAACAGTCTAGACAGTGTTCTCCTTTAAAGTGGTATTTCCATCTGAGACATAAAAAATTCCTAATATGGTCGACTATATTTATAGCAATGGCTTTTTCTTCCTAGAGTACAAAAAATATCATATTCATGTTAAGCTAAAATAAACCAATACCTACCAATAAGACAAATAGCTAAGCCAGACAAACATAACTAGTACCAGAAAATTAGTTTTGCTTGGTTTGGAGTTGTTATGCTCTCATTTCCATTTATTCCTGCCAAGTCAGAAAATCTTTCCTGTCCAGGAGTGAATCATTGTATAAAAAAAAGTCTTAACTTTGCAGACAAAAACATACTTTTAACATTTCAAGAATACATTTTTTAGAGACAGTTTCCTCAATAACCTCAACAAATGCAAGTCACAAGAATGTAATGATAATGTAGATTTTAGTTTTGAAAACTTCTTTGTTGCTATGAAGCAACAAAGAGAAGACAACTTGCTTTTAAAGTGAAACATCTTTGTCTTTATTAGTTGCATAGGATTATCTCTTAGGGATGGTCTAGAGCAGAAAAGTTAAGATTCTCAAAAAACTTCCACTCTTTTCCATAGCTTGTAACTGGCATTGCGACTAAGTCCAGTTCAGCTGGATGGAGCTGTGTCTGCAAAATGATTATGATTAGTGTTGAGCGAATCGAAGATCACGAAGTGGACTTCGATATGAATTTCAGGGAAAATTTGATTCGGCGTAAAGCCGAATTTCCTTGTGCTTCGTGGTAACAAATACATTTTCTCTTAAATGATGATAAAAAAAAATTATACTCACCTCATGCATTTGCGCGCAAATTCTCATTATTTCACACTGGATCTTCAATCAAGTTGGCCGTGACTGACTCTTCGTGAGTATTTTTCTTTAACACATTAACACCTGACAACCCTGAATGGTCATCTCATCTCTGCCTCAATCGGTGATGAACATGGCATCTGAGGGGTTCAGTGATGAGGAGGCGGTACCATTGCCGCTCCCTGTCATTGTGCTGGCTACTCACAAAGAAATTCGCTTCATGACAAAGTAATTCATGAAAAAAAAAATTATTTGTGAAATTTGGCAAAGCAGCAGAATCAAAGTTTTGAGAACTTCTTTCATCTCTAATCATAATAATAATATAATGCAAGTAAGGCCGGGGTTCACATTGACGTTATGAATTCCATTATTGCTTTCTGTTATAACATGGTTATAACAAAAAATAACATTATTCGCAAGACGGAATTCAAAACGGAAACCTTTAGAGGAATTTCGTTTTGATCCTTAAAAATAGAAGTCTATTGGCAAGCATAACGGATTTGTCTGGTTTCCGTTATGCAGGACAAAAAAGAAAGTTGTGTCAAAATATGTGTGGGTCTTAGAAATGGAACCTGCTTCTTATAGACATTAATGGTATATATCCTGTGGATAAGCCTTAAATGTCTGAAATGAGGATACCCCTTTAAAGAAGTGAAATCAGAAAACATTTTGAGCTGGTCCTTCTGTTATACCAAATGACTGACACTCACCGTGAGTCTTATTGGAATGCATAGAGAAACTGACAACCAGTCCAGACATAAGATGCTGTAGGATTGGGATAGTCAGAGTCATGTGATATAATGGAAGGATCAAACAAAGAAAGAAAATCAGGAATAAGCACTTGGTAAGTTTTTAATGGCACTATGATTTACTCAATTACAATTGTAAATGGAGAAGAAAAAACATCTGCAAATGATACTTCAACGGACCCATACATCTTTATGGTGCAGCACGATGTGCTGCCCGGATCTGGAATTGCGGACCCGCACTTCCGGGTCCGTAATTCCGTTCCTGAAAAAAATTGAACATGTCCTATTCTTGTCCGCAATTGCGCACAAGATTAGGCATTTTCTATTAAGTGCTTTTTTTTTTTTTCAGCAGCTTTTGTCATAAAGGGTTTAAGCCTAGCTCTGAGCATTTTACTTTCAATGTCACTTTGAGCCGTCTTCTGACAGCTAGGTATATTCCTTTTCTCTGAACTACAAACAGCTGAGTTCCCTGACAGGACACAGTGTAAACACAGAGACTGGTAATAGAGAACCTCAACCCATTACAGAAAAATACCAATTGAAATTTTTTTAATTTTTAGCTCAAAATAAGTACAATGCAATAATAAAACAATTCGCCCCAAAGGTGTCTATAGCCTTTAAAGGGGTTAACCGCTTTTTTATATTTATGACTCGGGATGAGCAAACCCAGTGAGGTTTGGGTTCGGTTCGGTTCGCCAAACTTGAGGTCAAAATTTGGGTTCGGGACCCGAACTTGACCCAAACACCGAACCCAGACCCCATTAAAGTCAATAGGGACCTGAACTTCACATTATTATTTTCTGCTATAACATGGTTATAACGGAAAATGATCGCATTCTTGAGATAGAATTCTAAATAAAATGGCCATTGAGGGGTTAAAAATAATAATAAAAAACTCACCTCATCCACTTGATCGCGCAGCCGGTATCCTCTTCTTTGTTCAGGACCTGCAAAAGGACCTGTGATGACGTCACCATGCTCACCATGCTCACCAGGTCCTTCTATCTTCATTCAGCAGGACCTGCGATGACGTCACCACACTCACAACTTGGCGAGCACGGTGACGTCATCGCAGGTCCTTTTGCAGGTTCTGAGGAAAAAAGAGGATACTGGCTGCGCGATCAAGTGAATTTTTTTTATTATTTTTAACCCCTCAATGGCCATTTTATTTAGCATTCTGTCTTAAGAATGCTATTATTTTCCATTATAACCATGTTATAATCGAAAACAATAAAGTCACCCGAACAACGAACGTCAGTGAAAAAGTCTGGGTTCCCGATCTCGCAAAGTTCGGTACAAACCCGAACTTTGCAGTTCGGGTTTACTCAACCCTATTTATGACCTATCCTCAGGAAAGGTCATCAATGTCAGATCTGTGTTGTTTCAACTCCTGGCACCCCCCGCCAATCAGCTATTTGAAGAGACCTCAGTGCTGCCTTCTCTTCGTGGTTTGCCTGCTCACCGTTTCAACTGCAGCGGGGGGCCGGTGTAATTAGAACTCCGCCATCCCCATTTACTTCAATGGGAAGGTTCCTTCCTGTTCACTTGAAGAGGAAGGAGCCATCCTTTAGAAGTGAATGGGAGCTCATTATATAATGAGTAATACTTACAAGTTCTGACAAACTAGTGCACATTATTACTGTATATGTAGTAACTAAGCATTTAAATTAGGCGTTTAGGAACTGGAAAGAAGAAAAATATCTAAACATTTATGACTGTAACTGTAAGACAAATATAAACAGTGCAGCCTTATTAACTTGTTTCAGAAAATGATGCTTTCTAGGTAGGAGTATAGGCCACCTTGGGAAACACAAATCTTTATGCTCTTTTGACAAAACTGCCCTTGGGATCTATGAACATAGCCGAGTCAACACACTATAGGGAGCTCATTAGCAGATCCCGTGCTTACCCACTATTACAGCTCGAATCCTGGGAAGCATCTATATCACAAAGATAGAAATACAGAGCAGATTATCAATGATTAGATTTTTAATGAACACATTGTAGACCAACGAGGAAACAAAATACAGTCTAATTAACTAAACACCAAGCAGTTCTGATCACATTATTCTAATTGGTCTTCCAACATATTTGTATGCTCAGAAGATTATATATTTGTGTATACGTGAGTGTGTGGGATTATTATGTGCACAGAAAAACTCCTATGATCTGGCATTAGTGTTGGGCAAGCATGCTCGGCCAAACACCAGTTCGGATTCAGCATCGCTATGCTCGGCCGAATATCACGTGTGCTCGAGCTCGATGCTCGAGTCAATGTATTTAAATCTAATTTAGCCTCTATTTCTGAAAAGTTTCTGTCGGGATTCAAAATCACAACCTTCTACATTATAGCCAAGAATGTTAACCACTACACTATAGAGCTGCATGACCAGTTACTTTTAAAAATAAATAAATAAAAGAAAATATGAGACTTCTGCTCTATAGGAATACTTACTAGTAGTAAGTATTGCTATATAGCAGAAGTCTCATATTTTTCATTTTTTGAGTAACTGGCAATGTAGCTCTATAGTGTAGTGGTTAACATTCTGGGCTGTAATATAGAAGGTTGAGTTTGAATCCCATCAGAAATAGAGGCTAAATTAAATGTGTGTATTTTTTTTTTGTAATTGTAAAAAATGTGTAATTTTAAAAATATATATAAAATCATACTTCTGATATATAATGCATAATATGTGGGAAACTACTATTGATGTTTTAGCCATAAAATATTTACATATATTACATATATTATAATATATTATATATTCTAAATATATAATAATATATGTAAATATATTATGGCTAAAAACTTATATATGTGTTTAAATTAAATTTAGCCTTTATTTCTGACGGGATTCAAACTCACAACCTGCTACATTACAGCCCAGAATGTTAGCCACTACACTATAGAGCTGCATGGCCAGTTACTAAAAAAAATAATAATATGAGACTTCTGCTGTATAGGAATACTTCTAGTAATTATAATTTATTTATTTTATTTTATTTAAAAGCATCAGGTCATGCAGTTCTATAGTGTAGTGGTTAAGATTCTTGGCAGTAATGTAGGAGGTTGTGAGTTCAAATCCCACCAGAAACTTTTCAGAAATAGAGGCTAAATTTGATTTAACCTGTTCCGGACATAGGGCATACCGGTACGCCCTGACTTCCTGATCCTTAAGGACACAGGACGTACCGATACATCCTATGTATTTCCGATCACCAGCGGATGGTGATCGGAACCCGGTGCCTGCTCAAATCATTGAGCAGGCAACTTAGCTAAATGCGAGGGGGGTCTTGTGACCCCCGTATAGGCGATCGCAGCAAACCACAGGTCAATTCAGACCTGCGGTTTGCTGCGTTTCCGGGTTATTCGGGTCACCCGGAACAGGATGGTGATCGGTGGTGTGATAATACACCACCAATCACCATCCTAAGATCCTTAGAGGTGATGGTGACATCAACTCTCAGGATCGCTCTCATTGGTCGGCTGAGCGGGCGGTTCATTCAAATCATCGCAGCGCTCCTCTCCTCCTCCTTTTCAGTCCGGAGCCCGAGGAGAGAGGAGCGCTGCATGTGTCTCAGAGCCAGCACCCCCCATCTGTTCAGAGCCCAAGATCCAGCCAGCACCCCATCTGTGCCCCAGCACCCCCAGCACCACCAGGTATTTAGGGAAAGGCTAGCGATGATAATGAGCCCCCAAGGCGGCAGAGACGCCGCCAGGCGGAGCAAGGGGACCGCCATGCTAGGGACCCTGTGGCCCACCCTAGTACAAGCAGCTCTGGGGCTCGTACTAGTTTTCCGGCCCACCAGTTAAATTCACCGGAGACCCTGCCTGTGAACTTGTCTGGTATACCCCAGAGCGTTATGATCCCGTGATTCCTGATTTTGTAGGCCAACCAGAAATCCAGATTTCCACAGTGGGCTTCACTGAATACGATTTTTTTAGTCTTTTTTTCAGTGACCATTTTGTAAATCTAATGGTGGAGCAAACATACCTGTACGCCCAACAGTTTGTTGCTCAACACCCGGCTCCTTTTTGGCTAGGCCTGGTGGCTGGACTCCGGTCAGTGCAGCCGAGATGAGGACATTTTGGGGCCTCGTGCTGCATATGGGCCTAGTCAAGAAACCTAGTGTCAGGCATTACTGGAGTGAGGACGTCCTCTACCAGGCCCCACTTTACAGTACGGCCATGACACGCTCCCGGTTTGAGGCCATTTCTGGTAACCTTGCCTCACAAAAATTTAATATAGATAAACCAAAAATCATATGTACCCTAAAAATAGTCCCAACAAAACTGCCACCTTATCCCATAGTTTCCAAAATGGGCTCACTTTTATGGAGTTTCTACTCTAGGGGAGCATCAGGGGGGCTTCAAATGGGACATGTTGTAAATAAACCAGTCCATCAAAATCTGCCTTCCAAAAACCATATGGCGCATTTTTCCCTCTACGCCCTACTGTGTTCCCGTACAGTAGTTTACAGCCACATATGGGGTGTTTCTGCAAACTACAGAATCGGGGCAATAAATATTGCATTTTGTTTGGCTGTTAACCCTTGCTTTGTTACTGGAAAAAATGTATTAAAATGGAAAATTTGCCCAAAAATCTAAATTCTGAAATTGGGTTTTTGAAAATTTCTGAAAAATTTCAAGATTTGCTTCTAAACTTCTAAGCCTTGTAACATCCCCAAAAAATAAAATATCATTCCCAAAATGATCTAAACATGAAGTAGACATATGGGGAATGTAGAGTAATAACTATTTTGGAGGTATTACTATGTATTATAGAAGTAGAGAAATTGAAACTTGGAAATTTGCAATTGTTTACACATTTTTGGTAAATTTTGTATTTTTTTATAAATAAAAATGAATTTTTTTTATGTCATTTTACCAGTGTCATGAAATACAATATGTGACAAAAAAACAATCTCAGAATGGCCTGGATAAATCAAAGCATTTTAAAGTTATCACCACTTAAAGTGACACTGGTTAGATTTGCAAAAAATGGCCTGGTCCTTAAGGTGAAATAAGGCTGTGTCCTTAAGGAGTTAAATACACTGGGTGTCCCCAAGCACTGACTCCATATATTCCACATAGCTATATATGGAGTCAGAGCAGGGACTCCTCACCCGGACTAGAGGTCCGACACCCTACCCTCTTCAAAGCAGGTGCTGTGTGGTTTAATGCTCGGGTTTTCCCATTGACTTCCATTGTGCTTGGGTGCTCTGTAGAGCACCTGAGCATCAGGAAGTGTTCTACTAGAGCACCAGAGAACTTTGGTGCTCGACCAACACTATCTGGCATTAATTAGACCTCAAAGGTATCAGGTTATTCAATTTATTATATTACTATCCATATTTGTGTATATCTATCCATCCGTCTGTTTATCTGGCTAATCATTTCTGGTATTTTATGTTGCTATTGCAATAATAAAACTGTATATTCCTAGAAATCCTTCAGTTTTAATGCTGCAATGGTAGCATAAAATAATTCATGTAGCAAGCAGAAAGAAATGGAAACCAGAACTTTACTTTAACTTTACTTTAAAAGCAAAGCAATGGCTGGAATCATTTGCCATAATCCCCAAAATCTTAAGGTGTGCAAATAATTTTGGGAAATTCCAGGAAATTGTTATAAAGATGATATTACATGCTTCAAAAACTATGAAAACTTTATCAATGAGTTAATGCCACAAATTGGCGCTAAATCTGCCCCTTATCAACAGCCATATTTATTATTCGACAACCAAAATTGTCTTCACCCATCTCAAATGTTTTTCAACAATCGATTCGATATACATAGATTTTTTCCCCCATTTGAATGCAGGACAATAATTACTCATACCATAGTTGTAGCATGTTTTGGAAAAAATCCAGATTCCCCGACCCTGACTAAAATTGTTAATTCCATCAGTGAAATATCTCTGAGAAGCTAATTGTCCTAAGTCTAAATAAATTATGTATAAAAATTAAGTGTAAAAAAATGGTTATCCTCCTTCTAAAATAGGGTTACAAGAGTTCAAAGGGTTGTCCAACCATTTCTCCACAGGAGAGGCCAATAATATTTGATCAGCAGGGGGCCAACACACCACGCCTTCACCGATCAGCTGTGCTACAGAAACTCCATTGCTGAATTTGGCACCAGAACTTCACAGTTCAGTCCATTGCACAGTGGTCAGAGCTGCTTACTGCAGGCCTGAGCACTGCAATAACCACATCCATCCACTGTACAACAGGCAGAGCTGTGTAGTCATGGTGCTGAAGCTATTGCATAACAGCTGATTAGCTTACCCCTCCCGTTCAGATACTGATGGCCTGTCCGAAGGATAGGCCATCATTTTTAAAGGGACAGACAACCCCTTTAACCACTAATAATTAGGCCTCAGTCTTGTAATAGTGAACATACTCTCATACTACGGTACTCTACCTTGGGTCCCTTTTGTTTATATCATTATCCATGTTGAGTAATTTTTCACCAGTGTTATTGGTTATTGTTTCTCTTTTCATAAAAATATATTAATTACTTCCCCATTCTACGTTTACAGGTTCTGTACTTAATTATGTAAAGTAACCCAGTGGAAAAAAAGTAATTAAGGATCATTGGTAAAGAATAACCTTATGCTAAAGAGTTGATGTGATTTTTTTTGTTAAATGGTAGTTAACACTGGCAGTCCTAGCTAGAAGGCTGGAAGACAGTCTGTACCTACCCCTGTCTAGTTATCAAAGCTAGAGGTATGTATGTGTGAGCTCCTGTGACTGAAAGCTGCCAGAGATCAAATGAACTTAGAGACTACCCCTGAGAGAAAGAATAGTCATTCACTAAAGGTTTAGAACCATTTCAAGGCTGTATTGGACAAAGACAGTAAGGTATTTGATTATTGGCAAAAGACTTTACTGCATGTGGAAAGGGTAAATTGATTCAGTGCCCACCTCACTTTGAAGACTGACTGGTCATCTGGATCTGGGATCTGCACCCTACAACCTGGGTATTGCAGAAAGACTTAATGAGAATTGTATTGCATGCCTGTGGTTATTTGGGAATATTGAAAAGCATACTTGGAGTAAGACTAATTTCTGCTGTTTATACACAGCTATTGGGACAAGATTACTGTGTAATATACCTCAGAACTGTGCCTATTTCTACTATTTGTACTGCAACTCCTATAATTTATTCAGTAAAGAGAGACTTTGATTTCACCATTATCCACTAGCCCCTTACACCTTCTCTCCTGCCTCCCACCCTGCCAAACAATCACCATCAAAGGCAGGAGACTCCAAAAGCCCAGGGTGCTCCCCAAGCGAAAAAAGGATGCATCTTCTCTTCACTGCACACGCGGTCTAGGGAATGCTAAAGGAAGAAGGATTAGCCACTGTGAGGACTACAACCACTCTCATTGACACTGCCACCACTGCTATCCTTTTCAATCTCCAGCCACACCATGCCTACCCTGCAGGCCATAACACTGCATATGTATCTTGTTGCAATACAATAAAATTATTTATTTATACTACATGTTAACATATATTAGGGCTCTTTCACACTTGCGTTGTTGTGTCCGGCATAGAGTTCCGTCGTCGGGGCTCTATGCCGGAAGAATCCAGATCAGGATTATCCCCATGCATTCTGAATGGAGAGAAATCCGTTCAGGATGCATCAGGATGACTTCAGTTCCGGAACGGAACGTTTTTTGGCCGGAGAAAATACCGCAGCATGCTGCGCTTTTTGCTCCAGTCACAAATCCTTAACACTTGCCGCAAGGCCGGATCCGGAATTAATGCCCATTGAAAGGCATTAATCCGGATCCGGCCTTAAGCTAAACGTTGTTTCGGTGCATTACCGGATCCGACGTTTAGCTTTTTCTGAATGGTTACCATGGCTGCCAGGACGCTAAAGTCCTGGTTGCCATGGTAAAGTGTAGTGGGGAGCAGTATACTTACCGTCCGTGCGGCTCCCGGGGCGCTTCAGAGTGACGTCAGAGCGCCCCACGCTCATGGATGACGTGTCGCATGGATCACGTCATCCATGCGCATGGGGCGCTCTGACGTCATTCTGGAGCGCCCCGGGAGCTGCACGGACGGTAAATATACTGCTCCCCCGCTCCCCACTACTACTATGGCAGCCAGGACTTTAATAGCGTCCTGGGTGCCATAGTTACACTGAACGCATTTTGAAGACGGATCCGTCTTCAAATACTTTCAGTTCACTTGCGGTGTTACGGATCCGGCGGGCACCTCCGGCAAATGGAGTGCGCGACGTATCCGGACAACGCAAGTGTGAAAGAGCCCTTATATGTACAACATATTTCACAAACCTAATAAAATTAATGTTACATTAAATGAAAACAGTAAAGATCTGACCTTGCACTTGTTGCTATTCTAATGCTTTTCTAAATGTACATGTGAGCGGTTTTAGCTAATATCCTGCTCTGAACATACAATGCAACTGCACACAGAGTGTGCTTGACACTTATACTTTACAGACGTTCAGTATGTGAACTGACAGCGTTATCAAACTTAAAGGGTTTGTTTCATAAAGACAATTTATTTTAAGTAGATGATGGATCAGCTGTTATGGCTGGGGGAATATTAGGGCATATATATTAGGTAATACACTGTTCATGTCACCCATGGATCCACTTTTTATTGCTCTTATGCATCTAAGATTTAAAAGTGTTGCAACTGTAACACCCAGAGTGGTGTTATCACTTCTGCACCCTGCTACTGTCTTTAATGGTCTAACATAAATGTCATCTATGTATTCTGTTTCAGGTTCACCCCAATGTGCATCTATAATATTGTTATGCAACTGTTATACATGTAATATGCCTGGGTAACCAGCAGGTGGCAGCAAACATGGTAGAGCAATAGTTAGAAAGGATGGAACTCACCATTCCCCCCCCCCCCCCTTTGGACTGAAGTGGGCGAGTCCTGCTTCCTGCCAAAGGGTGGGGGGAAAAGTTTCCAGTTAGTTCTAGTTAGTTCTAGTCTTCCCTAGACAGGGGAAGGGAGTGCAGGGACACGTCACTGCCTGTCATGCCCACGCCAGACACAGCACCCTAAGCTCTGCTGGCCATGGAGGCAGAAGCTTGAAACCCTCAGGAGCCAAGAGAATAGTTCCTTGGCTGAAACTAGGTCAGACTAAAGAGTGAAGTGCAACATAACGAAGGGATCAAAGTTACTAAGCTAGCCTGTCAGTTACAGCAGAGAGAACGAGAGAAAGCAGAATTTAGTTTGCCTGCCAGTTCATGCTAAAGCTTGCTGGAACCAAGGCAAAGCCTGAAAACTGTTTGAAGAAACCTTTTTTTCAAGTAAAGCTGCCGTTGAACTTCATCCCAAGGTCTGGGCTCAAGTTATTCTTTCAAATCCCTCAATTATTCCCCCTATTATTTGCTTCGGAGCCAAAGCCTGGGGTCCAGCAGTATCCAGGTAGGAGCACCTTTACACATAAAGAGACATTTAGGCTGTACTACACAACTCGGCATTCCTACTACACCTGGGACATGATATAGAGGCCCTGGGGTGACGTGCCTGTTGCACAACTGCGCAAAGAATCTTAATAAAAAAATAATAATAAATATCCCAACATTTTATGTGGACACCTCCTACGTAGACCTATGTATGTCGTGTCAGCAAACTACAAACAAACCATGTGCAGCCAAACATCTATCCCATACTTCTTGCTAACTTTAATTTGGTGGCATATTGGTCAGCAGGGAATAGATAGGGAGTATGAATTTAAGATCAGTATGAGTATGATTTCAAGTGTCTTTAGTGCCTGTGATACTTTTAATCTGCACTATTTACAAAGCTGCTTCATTTGTATAATTTTAATTGCTTAAGTCTGTGATCAGTGGCAATTCTATCCCCGGTATCCCCAGAGGAAAGCCTAATGAATGGGAAGTGCAGCTCCAAAGCCCTGTCACTGCAGTACTGACATAACAATATGTACTCATGCTGTTTTGTCGGTACTGCAGTCCTTTACAACTAAATTGCATTACCAGACATAACCACAGTAATCTTGTATCGGGAACTGCAGTTAAAGGGGTTATCCGACAGTATGAAAAGCCCCCCAATCCCCCCACATTGAATATACTTACCCCGCTCCCTGCGCCGCTCCTGGTCCCCGCAGCGCCTTTGCTGCTTCTCCCCGTGCACGGATGAAAACATCTGGTGTCGGGGGGAAAGCAGCCAATAGCAAGCGGTGACAGGGACAAGCCTCCCTAGCATCACCCGCAATGCTAGGGAGGCTCATCCCTGTCCCCGCCTGCCATTGGCTGCCATTCCCCCCCCCCCCCCCCGACACCGGTTTGTTGAAGAACACTCACTCCCACCCCACTATTCCCTATATTTTATTATGAGCATATATAAATATGTGTAAGTAATAAGAAATCTCTGCTTAATGCAGCCAAAGCTTGCAACCATGGTATGAATGTATGAATGGTACAGTATAACGCTTATAGAGGATAGACATCTTCTTCCTCAGGATGCTTAGGATTTGCTAATCTGCAAAACAGAGTAGAAGACACATTTTTTTTTTATATCTCTTTTTCCTGTTTCTTTTCTCTCCTTTGTCCCCATGCACCTTCTCCTTGTTTTACCTCCTTACTCTTTCTGCCATTCTTGCGTCTTGTACCCTGTCACACCTTTTTTAGAGTGCCTCTTTTCCGACAAGCTCAACAAAAAAGCAGAGCTTAGTGAAAAGTAATGGAGCCTCACAGAAAGGGATGTTGGTTAAGATGCACAATTTTGCACAAAAATTCTGGCATACAATTCTGTTTCAAGGTAAGTCAACCAATAGTTGGTAGAGTCAGATAAAAGTTTCTATCCCTGCTCCTGATTTAGCACAGAGCCTGAGCTGCTGTCATAAATCAGATGCAGGTCTAGACAGCCTGCTGAAGTTTAGGCCATCTATAGGATTAGTAAATCTGGGCCATTGTGTCTTCATGGCATGAAAAAATCCCAAGAGCTGCAGTATGCTGGATTTTGAAAACCCAAAAATAAAAAATAAATAAAAATAGCCACACAATCTACCTAACCAAAAAAATTTCAGTAACAACAAAAGTGTTTTTGAGTCCTGCACTTCATATGTATATCCCATGGACCTCAAGCTAACATGTGTAGATGGTGTTTTTAGCTTAAAAAAAGTGACATTAAGCTTTGGTGCAAAAATCACTGCAGAAAACATGAAAGTGCACAAAAATGTAACTAAAAACCTAGATGTAGAGCACCCTTATACAGATTTTGTGCTCGAGCACAATTGAACACAATGAAAATCAATGGGAGACCCGAGCATTAAACCAGGCACCCCCTGCTCTGAAGAAGAGAGGATGCCTGGTTCACAGAAAAAGGTTAGAAATTGATGGAAACACCACCAAAATGGTTTGGAAACCGCATGGGACGGATGTCTGGATGCATCTTGGACTCCTATTGCCTATGACATACAATAGACAACCACACAAAGGCTATATGCCAAAAGCCAGGTATGTGCAAGCCAACAATCTATACATGAGACAGATACAGTCAGCACACCTTACAATGTAAGCCTTGTGCACTATGAGACATTCAAAACCAGCATTTCCCCCCCCCAGATAGGAATATTTACGATCTATCACTCATAAACGTTTCAGTCCATTAACATCTGACTTTATTGCACGTCACGTCTGAGGCATTCCGAACCAGCTCTCATCTGACAGAGCCAGTAAGCCTCAAAGTTGCTTCATAGCTGTTGGATGGCTTGGGTGGACCTGCTCACCTAGATCATTATCATTAGGGTGACAAAAAGTTTTCTGATTGTCCTAACATAATATTCAATAACCTTTCTATACAGTTTTGTCATGTAAACTTATTTGCATAATCGTGGGCATATGCAAATTAGCTGAATCTGATTTGCATGGAAAACAAGACTATAAATCCAATAGATGACACTGTTTATGACTCATGAACAGCGCCATCTATTGGTTTCATAGTATTTTTTTAAAAATACATTTTATTAGGTTTTGATACAATTTGCACATTTACATTCAAAGGTACATATTGGATCAAATTAAAGGTCATATTCCTTTTTTAAAGATATGTGCGGTGAAAACAAATATAAAACACATATAAACAGCGCAATAATCCTTTCCCAAAACATTTCCCTTCACCCCCTAACCTCCCCCCCCCCCTTCTATACAGGTGATGTTGTTTAAAATTTTCTTTTTATTATAGGTATTCCTGGTGGTGTACAGTGTCTCATTTCGGATTTCATGTGAATTTATTGTCAGGTAGTCTCATGGTAGTGCGTCTTTATATGAGGATTGATGATGCTTTATATGTTATTTTTTTCATAGTCTTATGACAAGACTATGATTCCAATTGATGGCACTGTTCATGACTCATGAACAGCACCATCAATTGGAGTCATAGTCTTATCATAAGATTATGAATCCAATAGATGGCGCTGTTCATGAGTAGTGCAGATCGCAAATATTGTAATTGTGAATATTGTAATCATAAAATTTCCATGCAAATGGTTTTTCAGCTGAAAAACAAAGCTAATTCTGCTCATTTGCATGTCTTGCCCATATGCTCATGTTTATGCAGATGAGTTTACATGACAAAACTGTATAGAAAGGTTATTGAATATTATGTTAGGACAATCAGAAAACTTTTTGTCACCGTAATGATAATGATCTAGGTGTGCAGGTTCACCCAAGCCATTCAACAGATATGAAGCAACTTTGAGGCTTACTGGCTCTCAGTTAGATGAGAGCTGGTTTTGAATGTCTCATAGTGCACAAGGCTGCCATTGTAAGGTGTGCTGACTGTATCTGTCTCATGGATAGATTGTTGGCTTGCCCATACCTGGCTTTTGGCATATAGTCGTTGTGTATTGTATGTCATAGGTATTAGGAGTCCAAGATGCATCCAGATATCTTTCCCATGCTGTTTCAAAACCATTTTGGAGGTGTTTCCTTTCACTACTAACCTTTTTCTGTAAACCAGACACCCTCTCCTCTTCAGAGCAGGGGGTGCCTGGTTTAATACTTGGGTTCTATTATTGACTTTCATTGTGCTCGGTAGAGCACCCGAGCACTTTGGTGCTCAATCAACATCCCTTTTACCGTTCATTCACAATATACAACACATTTAACAAACATATAACACACTGGGAAATATTTATCAAACTGGTGTAAAGTAGAACTGGCTTAGTTGCCCATAGCAACCAATCAGATTCCTCCTTTCATTTTCCAAAGGAGCTGTCAAAAATGAAAGGTGGAATCTGATTGGTTGTTATTGCCAATTAATCCAGTTCCACTTTACACCAGTTTGAAAATTCTCCCCCATTGTTCTTAAATATGGTACAAAATAAGTATGGTGGAGGCCAAATATTCTGGTGCAAAATACCACACTATTAATAAATCTCCCCCAATATGTGCAATGCTACTATTGCTGCTCATGTATGTAATTGATTTTTTTGCTCAGTATGCACATTCCCTTCTCCTTTCTTCTTTTCTGTACCCCATCTTTATTTTTGCATAGTAAAAAAAACTAATAAGCATGTTAAAAAAAAAGTGTAATCATGCTGTTACCATTGCTTTGAAATACGGTCTTCTTCTCTATATAATATGTCTGCAGCTCAGACAGAACTAGCATAAACAAAAACAAATCATTCTTACATTAGATTCTAAAATTACATAATTCAGGTAAATACTTTTAATGCTGTTTATTTCTAAAAGCTTTAGCTTCTATTATCCACTTACAGAAATTAACATCCATTATGTGGTATTCATCACATGAAAATTGAATACACAAGTCTCATTGCACACAACTGTATAACATTAAATGAAATAACCTCCATTCTCCTTTATTCTGCACAAGTATTGATTTGAATGGAACAGAGAGCACAGCTCCATTCAAAGGGTGGTGGCCGTGCTGAGTTACTGCAGCTCATGTCACATTATTGAAGAGAAGGGCAGCTGAGTTGCAGTAACCACCCACGGCCACTACACTTTGAATGGAGCTGTGCATTCCATTTAAAGTACTAGTTCCAGCAACAGGGGCTGCAGGTAACAGCTGATCAGTGGGGGTGCTGGGTGTCAGACCCTCTCTGATTGGGTATTAATGACCTATCTTGAGGATTAGTTAGTACCAGTGTTGTCAAAAATACCAGAAAGCCAGCAGAAAACTGGTGCCAGTTATGATTTATTGGTACCTCATCACAAATGGACCTAGCATAACTCTGATGTTTCTGGTATGAACAGAAGCTGTAATGCAAGACTAAACACCGACTTAACCCCTTAATGACCACTGACTGATGCATACACTGATGAGTAAAAGGGTAACAATGTTTTGAACTTTTGACTTTCAGGCTCCATATCTCACCATCTACTATGGCTTCGAACGTGATGCTACCGTCATTTTATAGGTTGACGCCTCTTCATAACTTCGGCGGAACGGCCGCCAGCTTAATGGTTTATTAAGACCGGTGTATAAAAATGCTGCTCTTAATAAATGTGTCCCATTGCTACCCTTTGCTCATCAGTGTATGTTTTAGTTAAGTGGTTAATCCTGTATACATTAATCACTTTGATGTCATGGGCACAACAAAGTCTAACTAGAAGATTAGCTGGTTCTTGTAACAACTGCTAGTATATGTTTAACTGTATAGATTCCACAGTCAACAGTGACTGCGGCAATTCCAACATAACCCTCATGACATGAATATGGTGTCAAAGGAAAAACAAATGGGGTCATTTATCAAACTGGTGTAAAGTAGAACTGGCTTAGCTGCCCATAGCAGTCAATCAGATCTCACCTTTAATTTTTGACAGCTCCTTTGAAAAATGAAAGGTGCAATCTACTTTACAACAGTTTGATAAATGACCCCAAAAATACTTCTGGTCCTTTGAATGGATAAACACAAAAATTAGAAAAAAATAAAATTCTGTGATCCTTAACACCAAAATTAGCTTAGTCACTATGGGGTTAGCCAGTAAAAACTATGGAATTGAGTAATTTTTGTCAACTGTTACTAAAACTGAAACCTTTATACTGCTTTTTATTGCTTTTAGGACAGAGACCCCTTCAGAAGGCATTTGTAAGGTAAGTAAAGATAATTCTTAAAATAAGAGACTGGGTATGAAAGTACAGGAATGCAAATGCAGACACATATAACACAATTAGAAAGCCTGGGTATTGCCAAGGGCTGATTTAATAGCAGATTTATGAGTTCAGTTACTGGGCACCTCTCCAAACAGAAAAGGAAACTTCCAAGAACATACTAGTTACATCACTGTCCTTTTAGCCAGTATATCATTTACAGTTTTCAGAATATAATTCAGGCATTTTTTGTTCACTAGCCCAGGTCAGGACAGGAAGGTCTGTCTCAGGGTGAAAATTAAGATCGCAACCGCTAAGTTTTATGTACTTGGATTTTACTCTTAGCTTTAGGGCACATGCACACAAACATATTTTATGTCCGCATCCAATCCGCATTTTTTGCGGGTCAAATGCGGACCCATCCACTTCAATCAGGCTGCAAAAAATGCAGACAGCATTCCGTTATACCCACAAAAAAATAGAATATGCCCTATTATTGTCCGCATTATGGACAAGGATAGGACAGTTCTATTTTGGGTCGGACGTTAAAAAAAATGAATAAGGCACAAGACTGGTGTCTGTTTTTGCGGATCCGCAATTTGCAGACCGCAAAAATGGCTACGGCCTTCTGCATGAGCCCTTAGAGTTAAACTTATACTCCTCAACACTGAAACGTTGCAACACCAAGAAGGACAAGCCGTAAGGTTATGCAAATTGATGAAGTAGCAGGTGTCACTAAGATCTGCAGATGATCACATTTTCCAGCACCTAACTCTAATCTGTGGCAGGGGCATAAACGCCAGATTAAAGCAACATTTTTTTGTCACATAACACCTCAAAAATTGGATCAAGTCTTGTGGGATGATTGTGCAGTGCCTCCTGTTCGTCAATATGCCAGTTATCGCCACTTGTCGAAAGCTGAGCGGAACAGAATCCTTCAACTGAAAGGCCAGCAGATGGCTATGCACCTAGGCTGAGATAACAGCTCTGCTCAATGTTGTGTGTGCTGTTAGTTGGGAGAACATCAATGAACTGAAATGACAGCAAAAGGTGCATGTAGGCAAATGTGTGCATGGACAGATTGTCTGATTAGAAGAATGTCATGTAGTGATCCATTCTGTACAAGTGTAAATTGGACATAACATCCGAAGTTTAGGGTGGCAAACAGTGTCTACTCAAATCATCAGACAGTGTTTGCAGGACATTAGACTACGAGCCAGATGTTCAGCTACAGTTGTCCCATTGACTTCATTCCACGGCTATCATGGTGCACAGCAAATTGGCAATAGAGGTTTGAATGGAATCTTCTTCAACGATGAGTTCCACTTTTGTCTCGGACACAATGATAGGTGTAGATTGGCCTGGAGACCATGTGGGCAATACCATGGAGAGGCCTTCACGATGAAACGGCCCACCAGTCCTACTTCCAGGATTATGGTGTGAGTTGGCATAATTAGGGATGAGCGAATCGACTTTGGATGAAACATCTGAAGCCGATTCGCATAAAACTTTGTTCCAATACTGTACTGAGCAGGATCTCCGTACAGTATTAGAATGTATTGGCTCCGATGAGACAAAGTTATTGCTTCGCGAAGTCTCGCGAGACTTCGGGTAATAACGTCACAAATTAATATGTATTGTAAAAAAACATTTCCCAAACTTGGGTTTGGTTCCAAGTCGATTCGCTCATCCCTATGCATAATGTATTGTAACTAGACCTCTCTAGTCTTCATTTTAGGTATTCTAATACAGTAGATTGCCGTTACATTGATTTGGCCGTGGAATCAGTGGTACTGCCATTTCTCCAAAGTGTCCCAAGAGCCATTTACCAATTGGACAACACCAGGCTGCATATTACTTTGAGATGCTTGGGTGGGCTAAGTGTGCTAACATGGTCTTCAGCATCTCCAGACTTATCTTCCATCAAGCACATCTGGTACATCATTAGTCAGAAATTGCAAAGGGAGCTGCCAACAACAGATCTTGATGATTTGCATGCCCAGGTGCATTCAGTATGACAGAACATTCCTCAATGATAACCTCAATGATAGCATGCCAAGGCATGTAAGCATGTGTATATCTGTGTGTGGTGCTCATACTTGATACTGAATAAATTTAGATGTTTTGAATATTTTGTTTCTATTTTTATCATTTGCATATTATTAACATGTCGATCGATCCTGTTATTTCTATAAATCCACAACTCTTCCTTCTTGGTGTTGCAATTTCAATGTTGAGGAGTGTATATACAGTCATATATAGTCAGTGGCACCTTATTATATACCTTATGAGTTCTTGGTTGAGCCCACTTTTGCCTTCATTATTGGCAAGTTTTAACACATTCTTGGAAGCATCCCTTGGAGATTTTACTTCAGTCTGAATTCATGATAGTATCAGACAAACTGTAGGTTAACAAGATGCACAATCATGCCCAAATCTGCCACCTATCCTACTTCAAAGCTTCCCTGCCTGTGACCTAGCATATTGTTTATCAGAATTTTCATGTTTATGAAACCAGCTTGAAATGACACATCCTTTATTATATGGCACAGGAAACAATGACAAACATTTGTAATGTGCAGGGAAAGTTATGTGGCTGGGGTGACTCCCTGGGAAGTCAATAGCTGCCATAAAGATACTCGACCCCAACATACAATGCACAATAGGGTCAATTTCATAGAAAGCCAATGCAGACAAACTCCATGCAGTTGTTGTCCTGGTTTGGATTTTAGCCCAGTACCAGCACTGCACGTGCTAACCACAGAGCCACACAGTAAATAAAATACCTTAAGTGTGTCAATGCAATTTTTGGTTTTCTATACCATATCTTATAACGAGTCCCATAGGTAGAATGAAGTGTTGAAATTTACAGCTAATTCTAACTTTACCATTACATTTTGCTGAAGAAAATCAAGAATTTGCTGACAATTTAACATTCTCAGTAGAGAATAAAAACATTTATTGAAAACACAGCAAAAACTTTTTTTTAAAACTTGATTTGAACCCAAATCAATTATGCTCCAACTGGTCTGCAAATATTATCTCTCTATGTCTCCTAGAATTAATTTTTTTCTGAAAGAATCAGAGACAAAATATGAGTCCTAGAAGACAAGAGAGAGAAACATAATAGTTTTCTGAGTAAGCCAGCCTTCCGTCCAAAAAGACTGAATGCCACAGCATTAGTGTTGAGCGAGCATGCTCTGCCAAACACCAGTTCGGCTCGAGCATCACGATGCTCGGCCGAATACCTCGTGTGCTCGAGCGAGATGCTCAAGTCAGTGTATTTAAATCCAATTTAGCCTCTATTTCTAAAAAGTTTCTGCTGGGATTTGAACTCACAACCTTCTACATTAAAGGCAAGGACTTTAACCACTCAGCTATAAAGCTGAATGATAAACTGTGTTAGAAAAACATCATAGTAATTTGTCATGTTGTAAGTATTCCTCTACAGCAGAAGTATCATTTCATATTTCACTGCAGGTTAACCTGTAGCTGTATTGTGTAGTGGTTAAAGAGGACCTTTCACTAGAATAGAAAATCTAAACTAAGTATACAGACATGTAGAGCGGCGTCCAGGGATCTCCCTGCACTTACTATTATCTCTGGGCGCCGCTCCGTTCTCCCGGTATAGGCTCCGGTATCTTCACATGTTCGGCTCCACCCAGTTGAGCCTGCCGGCGTCTCCTTCTCCCATGCTGTAGCGCT